>NW_028123785.1:0-653316 GCF_965194805.1 Balaenoptera borealis
GAGCAGCTTTAAAGTCACAGCTAATGGTCACTTAACATTCACAAGGACTCAGGGCTGTAAAGGACACTTGCCCTAAATATTTGTGCTGAAGTAGGGAATGGACAAAAAATTCAAAACAGGCAAATGTTTCAAGAAGAGATTAGGAAGAGTTAAGTTTTACTCACACTCTTTGTAAAAAAAAAAGGAAAATGGATAAAAGCTCAACCTCAGGGAGTGTTAGACGCATGCAATCTAATCTACAAAAAGTTTCAACTTACACCAGTCGGCTGACCATCAGCAAAAAGTCTACAAACAATAAATGCTGAAGGGGTTTTAGAGAACTGTGTACCCTCTGCCTGCTGGTGAGACGTAAAGGGGTAACAGCCAATAATGAGAACAGAAAGGAGCTGCGTTTAAAAGTAAAAATGGAGGTACTATTCAATCCAGCAGGCGCACCATTGGACCTCTCACCTGAGAAGACAATCGAGAAGACACAGGCCGCAAAAGCTGCAGTGCAGCCTTATTCACAATAGCCAAGACAGTGAAGCAATCAAAATGTCCAACAACAGGTAAATGGATAAAGAAGAAGTGGTCCGTGTACACAATGGAATATTAGCCATGGAAGACAATGAACCATTGCTCTTTGAGGCACCACAAATGAGTCTGGAGATAATCACGAAAGATGAGGTAAGTTGGAAAGCAAAAGACCTGTGTTCTATGATAGCACTTATAGGCGTTATCTAATAACTGACACAAATGAACATATTTCCACGGAGAAAGACACTCACAGATTTAGAAAACAAACTATGCTCATCTAAAACGACAGGTGGGGGGAATGGATAAATTAAGATTAGTGTTACTATACGTATACAAACACATATGATATACATATCTCAAAACGACCAACCATATAGCAAGGGAAGTCTGCGGAACACTCTGTAACATTTTACATGGGAAGAGGATCTGTACTTGAATAGACATATATAATGTACAAATGAACCAGATTGTGTACACCTAGGACAAACAATATTCTAAGCTTTACCCCAATTAAAACACTTTTAAAAACCAAGAAGAAATAATGACACATAAACTTATGGGGGTTTCTCCACGCACATTCCAATGTAATTTACAACCTAGGAACACGACTTCCAGAAAGGCTCTGCTGCCCTACTCCCCAGATTTGGGAATGGAGAAATGCTGCCTCCTTGAGGCCACTTCCCACAACAGCAGCTTTAAACCCATTGCTAAAGGTCACTAAATATTCACCAAACTTGCAGTTCGGGAAATGACACCTGCTCTCTAAACAAACGCTGGGGTGGAAAATCGACCAAATAACTCAAAAGAGGGCAACCTTCAAAGAAGACAATTTCAAGAGTTATATCGTACTGCCAATTGTTTCCTTTTTTTAACGGAAAAGAAAACGGCGGAGAAAAATGATGAGTTTTACGAATTTTCAAAGACATGCAAACCCAAATTACAAAAACCTATCAGCTCACAGCAGCCAGAAGGGCCATTAGCATCAATGCTGTAAACAATAAATGCTGAAGCGATTGTGGAGAAATGCGTACCCTCGATTCTAAGGGGGACGTGGTAAGAGCCACTAATGAAAACACAAAGAAGGTGCTTTGAAAAGGGAAACACGGTGCTACCAGTCAATCAATCACACCCACTGCTGGGCCTATCACCTGAGAAAATGAGAATCAAAAAGTCACAGGCTGGCAATCCTGCACTCCAACAATATTTACCATAGCCAACACTTGGAAGCAATGAAAATGTCCATCAACCGAGGAATGCACAAAGAAGAAGTGGTCCACGTACACAGTGGAAAATTACTCCAATAAAAAATAAAAATTAAATTTAAAAATCCAACGAAAGTAAGGAGACATCAGCTTGTGTGGGTTTGTCCGGGCACACTCCACTCTAATTTATAACCGAGAAACACCACAGGCCGCCAGGGCTTTTCCCTAGTTCCCAGGGTGGGGAACATAGAAAGGCTGCCGCCCTCTGGCAGTTACCTGCAAAAGCAGTTTTAAAGCCTGTGCTAATGGTCATTTCATAGGAACAAGTACTGCAGAACTGTAAATGAAACCTGCCCTCAAAATGTCTTCAGGGAGGTAACGGCCAAAACATTTCAAAAGGTGACACGTACGTTAAGAGAACACTTTGAAGAACTAAGGGGTAATCACTGCTTGAAAAATAAAAAGGACATGCCTTAAAGCTCAATTTCAACGGATTATGAGGCACATGCGAATTCAACCACAAAGAGGTATCAGCTCACACTTGTCAGAATAACCATGAGCAAGAAAACTACAAACAATAAATGCTGAAGGTGTTGTGGAGAAATGCATACCCTCAACTTCAAGGGGGACGTAAGTTGGAAAGGGCCACGAATGAGAACAGAATGGAGGTGCCTTAAAAAGGTAAACATTGTGCTACCATATGATCCAGCAGGCCCACTCCTCCACCTATAATCTAAGAAGAGAGAATTGGAAAGACACAGGCAGGCAAATCTGCATTGCCCAGTATTACAATAGCCAAGATATGGAAGTAACCAAAAAGACCACCAACAGATGGGTGGGCAAAGAAGAACTCCTCCATGTACAGATGGAATATTCGCTAGTGAAAAAAATGAAACAATGCCATTTGCAGCACCATAGATGAGTCTAGACGTAATCACGCCACGTGTAGTAAGTGAGAAAGCAAAAGGCACATATCCTATCATATCACTTTCAGGAGTTACTTAAAAATTGATACCAATGAAGATATTTCCACAGAGAAAGGCAATCACAGATTCATTAAAAAACTTATGGTTCACCAAATAGAAAGGGATGAGGATTGGATACATTGCCATATTGGGGTTAACAGAGATATACAAACCATGTGAAATATATAACCCCCAAAGACGTACGGAAGACCAGGAGAAGACTACTCAACATTGTGTCATAACCTACATTGGCAAAGGATGCGAGGAAGAATAGATACATGTATATGTGTGAAAGAACCACATCTTGCACACCTAGAACAAACAAACCATTGTAATCAAATTTGCTGGGATAAAAAATAAAAAGTAAATTACAAATACGAACAAGAAGTAATGAGACATAAAGTTAAAGGGCTTTTTCCTGGCACATTCCATTCTAATATACAACCTCGAACACCACTTCCATTAAGGCTCTGTTTCCCTAGGAACCAAATTTGGTAAAGGAGAAATGCTGCCACCTAGTGGCCGTTTCCTGCAAGAGCAGCTTTAAAGTCACAGCTAATGGTCACTTAACATTCACAAGGACTCAGGGCTGTAAAGGACACTTGCCCTAAATATTTGTGCTGAAGTAGGGAATGGACAAAAAATTCAAAACAGGCAAATGTTTCAAGAAGAGATTAGGAAGAGTTAAGTTTTACTCACACTCTTTGTAAAAAAAAAGGAAAATGGATAAAAGCTCAACCTCAGGGAGTGTTAGACGCATGCAATCTAATCTACAAAAAGTTTCAACTTACACCAGTCGGCTGACCATCAGCAAAAAGTCTACAAACAATAAATGCTGAAGGGGTTTTAGAGAACTGTGTACCCTCTGCCTGCTGGTGAGACGTAAAGGGGTAACAGCCAATAATGAGAACAGAAAGGAGCTGCGTTTAAAAGTAAAAATGGAGGTACTATTCAATCCAGCAGGCGCACCATTGGACCTCTCACCTGAGGAGACAATCGAGAAGACACAGGCCGCAAAAGCTGCAGTGCAGCCTTATTCACAATAGCCAAGACAGTGAAGCAATCAAAATGTCCAACAACAGGTAAATGGATAAAGAAGAAGTGGTCCGTGTACACAATGGAATATTAGCCATGGAAGACAATGAACCATTGCTCTTTGAGGCACCACAAATGAGTCTGGAGATAATCACGAAAGATGAGGTAAGTTGGAAAGCAAAAGACCTGTGTTCTATGATAGCACTTATAGGCGTTATCTAATAACTGACACAAATGAACATATTTCCACAGAGAAAGACACTCACGGATTTAGAAAACAAACTATGCTCATCTAAAACGACAGGTGGGGGGAATGGATAAATTAAGATTAGTGTTACTATACGTATACAAACACATATGATATACATATCTCAAAACGACCAACCATATAGCAAGGGAAGTCTGCGGAACCCTCTGTAACATTTTACATGGGAAGAGGATCTGTACTTGAATAGACATATATAATGTACAAATGAACCAGATCGTGTACACCTAGGACAAACAATATTCTAAGCTTTACCCCAATTAAAACACTTTTAAAAACCAAGAAGAAATAATGACACATAAACTTATGGGGGTTTCTCCACGCACATTCCAATGTAATTTACAACCTAGGAACACGACTTCCAGAAAGGCTCTGCTGCCCTACTCCCCAGATTTGGGAATGGAGAAATGCTGCCTCCTTGAGGCCACTTCCCACAACAGCAGCTTTAAACCCATTGCTAAAGGTCACTAAATATTCACCAAACTTGCAGTTCGGGAAATGACACCTGCTCTCTAAAAAAACGCTGGGGTGGAAAATCGACCAAATAACTCAAAAGAGGGCAACCTTCAAAGAAGACAATTTCAAGAGTTATATCGTACTGCCAACTGTTTCCTTTTTTTAACGGAAAAGAAAACGGCGGAGAAAAATGATGAGTTTTACGAATTTTCAAAGACATGCAAACCCAAATTACAAAAACCTATCAGCTCACAGCAGCCAGAAGGGCCATTAGCATCAATGCTGTAAACAATAAATGCTGAAGCGATTGTGGAGAAATGCGTACCCTCGATTCTAAGGGGGACGTGGTAAGAGCCACTAATGAAAACACAAAGAAGGTGCTTTGAAAAGGGAAACACGGTGCTACCAGTCAATCAATCACACCCACTGCTGGGCCTATCACCTGAGAAAATGAGAATCAAAAAGTCACAGGCTGGCAATCCTGCACTCCAACAATATTTACCATAGCCAACACTTGGAAGCAATGAAAATGTCCATCAACCGAGGAATGCACAAAGAAGAAGTGGTCCACGTACACAGTGGAAAATTACTCCAATAAAAAATAAAAATTAAATTTAAAAATCCAACGAAAGTAAGGAGACATCAGCTTGTGTGGGTTTGTCCGGGCACACTCCACTCTAATTTATAACCGAGAAACACCACAGGCCGCCAGGGCTTTTCCCTAGTTACCAGGGTGGGGAACATAGAAAGGCTGCCGCCCTCTGGCAGTTACCTGCAAAAGCAGTTTTAAAGCCTGTGCTAATGGTCATTTCATAGGAACAAGTACTGCAGAACTGTAAATGAAACCTGCCCTCAAAATGTCTTCAGGGAGGTAACGGCCAAAACATTTCAAAAGGTGACACGTACGTTAAGAGAACACTTTGAAGAACTAAGGGGTAATCACTGCTTGAAAAATAAAAAGGACATGCCTTAAAGCTCAATTTCAACGGATTATGAGGCACATGCGAATTCAACCACAAAGAGGTATCAGCTCACACTTGTCAGAATAACCATGAGCAAGAAAACTACAAACAATAAATGCTGAAGGTGTTGTGGAGAAATGCATACCCTCAACTTCAAGGGGGACGTAAGTTGGAAAGGGCCACGAATGAGAACAGAATGGAGGTGCCTTAAAAAGGTCAACATTGTGCTACCATATGATCCAGCAGGCCCACTCCTCCACCTATAATCTAAGAAGAGAGAATTGGAAAGACACAGGCAGGCAAATCTGCATTGCCCAGTATTACAATAGCCAAGATATGGAAGTAACCAAAAAGACCACCAACAGATGGGTGGGCAAAGAAGAACTCCTCCATGTACAGATGGAATATTCGCTAGTGAAAAAAATGAAACAATGCCATTTGCAGCACCATAGATGAGTCTAGACGTAATCACGCCACGTGTAGTACGTGAGAAAGCAAAAGGCACATATCCTATCATATCACTTTCAGGAGTTACTTAAAAATTGATACCAATGAAGATATTTCCACAGAGAAAGGCAATCACAGATTCATTAAAAACCTTATGGTTCACCAAATAGAAAGGGATGAGGATTGGATACATTGCCATATTGGGGTTAACAGAGATATACAAACCATGTGAAATATATAACCCCCAAAGACGTACGGAAGACCAGGAGAAGACTACTCAACATTGTGTCATAACCTACATTGGCAAAGGATGCGAGGAAGAATAGATACATGTATATGTGTGAAAGAACCACATCTTGCACACCTAGAACAAACAAATCATTGTAATCAAATTTGCTGGGATAAAAAATAAAAAGTAAATTACAAATACGAACAAGAAGTAATGAGACATAAAGTTAAAGGGCTTTTTCCTGGCACATTCCATTCTAATATACAACCTGGAACACCACTTCCATTAAGGCTCTGTTTCCCTAGTAACCAAATTTGGTAAAGGAGAAATGCTGCCACCTAGTGGCCGTTTCCTGCAAGAGCAGCTTTAAAGTCACAGCTAATGGTCACTTAACATTCACAAGGACTCAGGGCTGTAAAGGACACTTGCCCTAAATATTTGTGCTGAAGTAGAGAATGGACAAAAAATTCAAAACAGGCAAATGTTTCAAGAAGAGATTATGAAGAGTTAAGTTTTACTCACACTCTTTGTAAAAAAAAAAGAAAATGGATAAAAGCTCAACCTCAGGGAGTGTTAGATGCATGCAATCTAATCTACAAAAAGTTTCAACTTACACCAGTCGGCTGACCATCAGCAAAAAGTCTACAAACAATAAATGCTGAAGGGGTTTTAGAGAACTGTGTACCCTCTGCCTGCTGGTGAGATGTAAAGGGGTAACAGCCAATAATGAGAACAGAAAGGAGCTGCGTTTAAAAGTAAAAATGGAGGTACTATTCAATCCAGCAGGCGCACCATTGGACCTCTCACCTGAGAAGACAATCGAGAAGACACAGGCCGCAAAAGCTGCAGTGCAGCCTTATTCACAAGAGCCAAGACAGTGAAGCAATCAAAATGTCCAACAACAGGTAAATGGATAAAGAAGAAGTGGTCCGTGTACACAATGGAATATTAGCCATGGAAGACAATGAACCATTGCTCTTTGAGGCACCACAAATGAGTCTGGAGATAATCACGAAAGATGAGGTAAGTTGGAAAGCAAAAGACCTGTGTTCTATGATAGCACTTATAGGCGTTATCTAATAACTGACACAAATGAACATATTTCCACGGAGAAAGACACTCACAGATTTAGAAAACAAACTATGCTCATCTAAAACGACAGGTGGGGGGAATGGATAAATTAAGATTAGTGTTACTATACGTATACAAACACATATGATATACATATCTCAAAACGACCAACCATATAGCAAGGGAAGTCTGCGGAACCCTCTGTAACATTTTACATGGGAAGAGGATCTGTACTTGAATAGACATATATAATGTACAAATGAACCAGATCGTGTACACCTAGGACAAACAATATTCTAAGCTTTACCCCAATTAAAACACTTTTAAAAACCAAGAAGAAATAATGACACATAAACTTATGGGGGTTTCTCCACGCACATTCCAATGTAATTTACAACCTAGGAACACGACTTCCAGAAAGGCTCTGCTGCCCTACTCCCCAGATTTGGGAATGGAGAAATGCTGCCTCCTTGAGGCCACTTCCCACAACAGCAGCTTTAAACCCATTGCTAAAGGTCACTAAATATTCACCAAACTTGCAGTTCGGGAAATGACACCTGCTCTCTAAACAAACGCTGGGGTGGAAAATCGACCAAATAACTCAAAAGAGGGCAACCTTCAAAGAAGACAATTTCAAGAGTTATATCGTACTGCCAATTGTTTCCTTTTTTTAACGGAAAAGAAAACGGCGGAGAAAAATGATGAGTTTTACGAATTTTCAAAGACATGCAAACCCAAATTACAAAAACCTATCAGCTCACAGCAGCCAGAAGGGCCATTAGCATCAATGCTGTAAACAATAAATGCTGAAGCGATTGTGGAGAAATGCGTACCCTCGATTCTAAGGGGGACGTGGTAAGAGCCACTAATGAAAACACAAAGAAGGTGCTTTGAAAAGGGAAACACGGTGCTACCAGTCAATCAATCACACCCACTGCTGGGCCTATCACCTGAGAAAATGAGAATCAAAAAGTCACAGGCTGGCAATCCTGCACTCCAACAATATTTACCATAGCCAACACTTGGAAGCAATGAAAATGTCCATCAACCGAGGAATGCACAAAGAAGAAGTGGTCCACGTACACAGTGGAAAATTACTCCAATAAAAAATAAAAATTAAATTTAAAAATCCAACAAAAGTAAGGAGACATCAGCTTGTGTGGGTTTGTCCGGGCACACTCCACTCTAATTTATAACCGAGAAACACCACAGGCCGCCAGGGCTTTTCCCTAGTTCCCAGGGTGGGGAACATAGAAAGGCTGCCGCCCTCTGGCAGTTACCTGCAAAAGCAGTTTTAAAGCCTGTGCTAATGGTCATTTCATAGGAACAAGTACTGCAGAACTGTAAAAGAAACCTGCCCTCAAAATGTCTTCAGGGAGGTAACGGCCAAAACATTTCAAAAGGTGACACGTACGTTAAGAGAACACTTTGAAGAACTAAGGGGTAATCACTGCTTGAAAAATAAAAAGGACATGCCTTAAAGCTCAATTTCAACGGATTATGAGGCACATGCGAATTCAACCACAAAGAGGTATCAGCTCACACTTGTCAGAATAACCATGAGCAAGAAAACTACAAACAATAAATGCTGAAGGTGTTGTGGAGAAATGCATACCCTCAACTTCAAGGGGGATGTAAGTTGGAAAGGGCCACGAATGAGAACAGAATGGAGGTGCCTTAAAAAGGTAAACATTGTGCTACCATATGATCCAGCAGGCCCACTCCTCCACCTATAATCTAAGAAGAGAGAATTGGAAAGACACAGGCAGGCAAATCTGCATTGCCCAGTATTACAATAGCCAAGATATGGAAGTAACCAAAAAGACCACCAACAGATGGGTGGGCAAAGAAGAACTCCTCCATGTACAGATGGAATATTCGCTAGTGAAAAAAATGAAACAATGCCATTTGCAGCACCATAGATGAGTCTAGACGTAATCACGCCACGTGTAGTACGTGAGAAAGCAAAAGGCACATATCCTATCATATCACTTTCAGGAGTTACTTAAAAATTGATACCAATGAAGATATTTCCACAGAGAAAGGCAATCACAGATTCATTAAAAACCTTATGGTTCACCAAATAGAAAGGGATGAGGATTGGATACATTGCCATATTGGGGTTAACAGAGATATACAAACCATGTGAAATATATAACCCCCAAAGACGTACGGAAGACCAGGAGAAGACTACTCAACATTGTGTCATAACCTACATTGGCAAAGGATGCGAGGAAGAATAGATACATGTATATGTGTGAAAGAACCACATCTTGCACACCTAGAACAAACAAACCATTGTAATCAAATTTGCTGGGATAAAAAATAAAAAGTAAATTACAAATACGAACAAGAAGTAATGAGACATAAAGTTAAAGGGCTTTTTCCTGGCACATTCCATTCTAATATACAACCTAGAACACCACTTCCATTAAGGCTCTGTTTCCCTAGGAACCAAATTTGGTAAAGGAGAAATGCTGCCACCTAGTGGCCGTTTCCTGCAAGAGCAGCTTTAAAGTCACAGCTAATGGTCACTTAACATTCACAAGGACTCAGGGCTGTAAAGGACACTTGCCCTAAATATTTGTGCTGAAGTAGGGAATGGACAAAAAATTCAAAACAGGCAAATGTTTCAAGAAGAGATTAGGAAGAGTTAAGTTTTACTCACACTCTTTGTAAAAAAAAAGGAAAATGGATAAAAGCTCAACCTCAGGGAGTGTTAGACGCATGCAATCTAATCTACAAAAAGTTTCAACTTACACCAGTCGGCTGACCATCAGCAAAAAGTCTACAAACAATAAATGCTGAAGGGGTTTTAGAGAACTGTGTACCCTCTGCCTGCTGGTGAGACGTAAAGGGGTAACAGCCAATAATGAGAACAGAAAGGAGCTGCGTTTAAAAGTAAAAATGGAGGTACTATTCAATCCAGCAGGCGCACCATTGGACCTCTCACCTGAGAAGACAATCGAGAAGACACAGGCCGCAAAAGCTGCAGTGCAGCCTTATTCACAAGAGCCAAGACAGTGAAGCAATCAAAATGTCCAACAACAGGTAAATGGATAAAGAAGAAGTGGTCCGTGTACACAATGGAATATTAGCCATGGAAGACAATGAACCATTGCTCTTTGAGGCACCACAAATGAGTCTGGAGATAATCACGAAAGATGAGGTAAGTTGGAAAGCAAAAGACCTGTGTTCTATGATAGCACTTATAGGCGTTATCTAATAACTGACACAAATGAACATATTTCCACGGAGAAAGACACTCACAGATTTAGAAAACAAACTATGCTCATCTAAAACGACAGGTGGGGGGAATGGATAAATTAAGATTAGTGTTACTATACGTATACAAACACATATGATATACATATCTCAAAACGACCAACCATATAGCAAGGGAAGTCTGCGGAACACTCTGTAACATTTTACATGGGAAGAGGATCTGTACTTGAATAGACATATATAATGTACAAATGAACCAGATTGTGTACACCTAGGACAAACAATATTCTAAGCTTTACCCCAATTAAAACACTTTTAAAAACCAAGAAGAAATAATGACACATAAACTTATGGGGGTTTCTCCACGCACATTCCAATGTAATTTACAACCTAGGAACACGACTTCCAGAAAGGCTCTGCTGCCCTACTCCCCAGATTTGGGAATGGAGAAATGCTGCCTCCTTGAGGCCACTTCCCACAACAGCAGCTTTAAACCCATTGCTAAAGGTCACTAAATATTCACCAAACTTGCAGTTCGGGAAATGACACCTGCTCTCTAAACAAACGCTGGGGTGGAAAATCGACCAAATAACTCAAAAGAGGGCAACCTTCAAAGAAGACAATTTCAAGAGTTATATCGTACTGCCAATTGTTTCCTTTTTTTAACGGAAAAGAAAACGGCGGAGAAAAATGATGAGTTTTACGAATTTTCAAAGACATGCAAACCCAAATTACAAAAACCTATCAGCTCACAGCAGCCAGAAGGGCCATTAGCATCAATGCTGTAAACAATAAATGCTGAAGCGATTGTGGAGAAATGCGTACCCTCGATTCTAAGGGGGACGTGGTAAGAGCCACTAATGAAAACACAAAGAAGGTGCTTTGAAAAGGGAAACACGGTGCTACCAGTCAATCAATCACACCCACTGCTGGGCCTATCACCTGAGAAAATGAGAATCAAAAAGTCACAGGCTGGCAATCCTGCACTCCAACAATATTTACCATAGCCAACACTTGGAAGCAATGAAAATGTCCATCAACCGAGGAATGCACAAAGAAGAAGTGGTCCACGTACACAGTGGAAAATTACTCCAATAAAAAATAAAAATTAAATTTAAAAATCCAACGAAAGTAAGGAGACATCAGCTTGTGTGGGTTTGTCCGGGCACACTCCACTCTAATTTATAACCGAGAAACACCACAGGCCGCCAGGGCTTTTCCCTAGTTCCCAGGGTGGGGAACATAGAAAGGCTGCCGCCCTCTGGCAGTTACCTGCAAAAGCAGTTTTAAAGCCTGTGCTAATGGTCATTTCATAGGAACAAGTACTGCAGAACTGTAAATGAAACCTGCCCTCAAAATGTCTTCAGGGAGGTAACGGCCAAAACATTTCAAAAGGTGACACGTACGTTAAGAGAACACTTTGAAGAACTAAGGGGTAATCACTGCTTGAAAAATAAAAAGGACATGCCTTAAAGCTCAATTTCAACGGATTATGAGGCACATGCGAATTCAACCACAAAGAGGTATCAGCTCACACTTGTCAGAATAACCATGAGCAAGAAAACTACAAACAATAAATGCTGAAGGTGTTGTGGAGAAATGCATACCCTCAACTTCAAGGGGGACGTAAGTTGGAAAGGGCCACGAATGAGAACAGAATGGAGGTGCCTTAAAAAGGTAAACATTGTGCTACCATATGATCCAGCAGGCCCACTCCTCCACCTATAATCTAAGAAGAGAGAATTGGAAAGACACAGGCAGGCAAATCTGCATTGCCCAGTATTACAATAGCCAAGATATGGAAGTAACCAAAAAGACCACCAACAGATGGGTGGGCAAAGAAGAACTCCTCCATGTACAGATGGAATATTCGCTAGTGAAAAAAATGAAACAATGCCATTTGCAGCACCATAGATGAGTCTAGACGTAATCACGCCACGTGTAGTAAGTGAGAAAGCAAAAGGCACATATCCTATCATATCACTTTCAGGAGTTACTTAAAAATTGATACCAATGAAGATATTTCCACAGAGAAAGGCAATCACAGATTCATTAAAAAACTTATGGTTCACCAAATAGAAAGGGATGAGGATTGGATACATTGCCATATTGGGGTTAACAGAGATATACAAACCATGTGAAATATATAACCCCCAAAGACGTACGGAAGACCAGGAGAAGACTACTCAACATTGTGTCATAACCTACATTGGCAAAGGATGCGAGGAAGAATAGATACATGTATATGTGTGAAAGAACCACATCTTGCACACCTAGAACAAACAAACCATTGTAATCAAATTTGCTGGGATAAAAAATAAAAAGTAAATTACAAATACGAACAAGAAGTAATGAGACATAAAGTTAAAGGGCTTTTTCCTGGCACATTCCATTCTAATATACAACCTCGAACACCACTTCCATTAAGGCTCTGTTTCCCTAGTAACCAAATTTGGTAAAGGAGAAATGCTGCCACCTAGTGGCCGTTTCCTGCAAGAGCAGCTTTAAAGTCACAGCTAATGGTCACTTAACATTCACAAGGACTCAGGGCTGTAAAGGACACTTGCCCTAAATATTTGTGCTGAAGTAGGGAATGGACAAAAAATTCAAAACAGGCAAATGTTTCAAGAAGAGATTAGGAAGAGTTAAGTTTTACTCACACTCTTTGTAAAAAAAAAGGAAAATGGATAAAAGCTCAACCTCAGGGAGTGTTAGACGCATGCAATCTAATCTACAAAAAGTTTCAACTTACACCAGTCGGCTGACCATCAGCAAAAAGTCTACAAACAATAAATGCTGAAGGGGTTTTAGAGAACTGTGTACCCTCTGCCTGCTGGTGAGACGTAAAGGGGTAACAGCCAATAATGAGAACAGAAAGGAGCTGCGTTTAAAAGTAAAAATGGAGGTACTATTCAATCCAGCAGGCGCACCATTGGACCTCTCACCTGAGGAGACAATCGAGAAGACACAGGCCGCAAAAGCTGCAGTGCAGCCTTATTCACAATAGCCAAGACAGTGAAGCAATCAAAATGTCCAACAACAGGTAAATGGATAAAGAAGAAGTGGTCCGTGTACACAATGGAATATTAGCCATGGAAGACAATGAACCATTGCTCTTTGAGGCACCACAAATGAGTCTGGAGATAATCACGAAAGATGAGGTAAGTTGGAAAGCAAAAGACCTGTGTTCTATGATAGCACTTATAGGCGTTATCTAATAACTGACACAAATGAACATATTTCCACAGAGAAAGACACTCACGGATTTAGAAAACAAACTATGCTCATCTAAAACGACAGGTGGGGGGAATGGATAAATTAAGATTAGTGTTACTATACGTATACAAACACATATGATATACATATCTCAAAACGACCAACCATATAGCAAGGGAAGTCTGCGGAACCCTCTGTAACATTTTACATGGGAAGAGGATCTGTACTTGAATAGACATATATAATGTACAAATGAACCAGATCGTGTACACCTAGGACAAACAATATTCTAAGCTTTACCCCAATTAAAACACTTTTAAAAACCAAGAAGAAATAATGACACATAAACTTATGGGGGTTTCTCCACGCACATTCCAATGTAATTTACAACCTAGGAACACGACTTCCAGAAAGGCTCTGCTGCCCTACTCCCCAGATTTGGGAATGGAGAAATGCTGCCTCCTTGAGGCCACTTCCCACAACAGCAGCTTTAAACCCATTGCTAAAGGTCACTAAATATTCACCAAACTTGCAGTTCGGGAAATGACACCTGCTCTCTAAAAAAACGCTGGGGTGGAAAATCGACCAAATAACTCAAAAGAGGGCAACCTTCAAAGAAGACAATTTCAAGAGTTATATCGTACTGCCAACTGTTTCCTTTTTTTAACGGAAAAGAAAACGGCGGAGAAAAATGATGAGTTTTACGAATTTTCAAAGACATGCAAACCCAAATTACAAAAACCTATCAGCTCACAGCAGCCAGAAGGGCCATTAGCATCAATGCTGTAAACAATAAATGCTGAAGCGATTGTGGAGAAATGCGTACCCTCGATTCTAAGGGGGACGTGGTAAGAGCCACTAATGAAAACACAAAGAAGGTGCTTTGAAAAGGGAAACACGGTGCTACCAGTCAATCAATCACACCCACTGCTGGGCCTATCACCTGAGAAAATGAGAATCAAAAAGTCACAGGCTGGCAATCCTGCACTCCAACAATATTTACCATAGCCAACACTTGGAAGCAATGAAAATGTCCATCAACCGAGGAATGCACAAAGAAGAAGTGGTCCACGTACACAGTGGAAAATTACTCCAATAAAAAATAAAAATTAAATTTAAAAATCCAACGAAAGTAAGGAGACATCAGCTTGTGTGGGTTTGTCCGGGCACACTCCACTCTAATTTATAACCGAGAAACACCACAGGCCGCCAGGGCTTTTCCCTAGTTACCAGGGTGGGGAACATAGAAAGGCTGCCGCCCTCTGGCAGTTACCTGCAAAAGCAGTTTTAAAGCCTGTGCTAATGGTCATTTCATAGGAACAAGTACTGCAGAACTGTAAATGAAACCTGCCCTCAAAATGTCTTCAGGGAGGTAACGGCCAAAACATTTCAAAAGGTGACACGTACGTTAAGAGAACACTTTGAAGAACTAAGGGGTAATCACTGCTTGAAAAATAAAAAGGACATGCCTTAAAGCTCAATTTCAACGGATTATGAGGCACATGCGAATTCAACCACAAAGAGGTATCAGCTCACACTTGTCAGAATAACCATGAGCAAGAAAACTACAAACAATAAATGCTGAAGGTGTTGTGGAGAAATGCATACCCTCAACTTCAAGGGGGACGTAAGTTGGAAAGGGCCACGAATGAGAACAGAATGGAGGTGCCTTAAAAAGGTCAACATTGTGCTACCATATGATCCAGCAGGCCCACTCCTCCACCTATAATCTAAGAAGAGAGAATTGGAAAGACACAGGCAGGCAAATCTGCATTGCCCAGTATTACAATAGCCAAGATATGGAAGTAACCAAAAAGACCACCAACAGATGGGTGGGCAAAGAAGAACTCCTCCATGTACAGATGGAATATTCGCTAGTGAAAAAAATGAAACAATGCCATTTGCAGCACCATAGATGAGTCTAGACGTAATCACGCCACGTGTAGTACGTGAGAAAGCAAAAGGCACATATCCTATCATATCACTTTCAGGAGTTACTTAAAAATTGATACCAATGAAGATATTTCCACAGAGAAAGGCAATCACAGATTCATTAAAAACCTTATGGTTCACCAAATAGAAAGGGATGAGGATTGGATACATTGCCATATTGGGGTTAACAGAGATATACAAACCATGTGAAATATATAACCCCCAAAGACGTACGGAAGACCAGGAGAAGACTACTCAACATTGTGTCATAACCTACATTGGCAAAGGATGCGAGGAAGAATAGATACATGTATATGTGTGAAAGAACCACATCTTGCACACCTAGAACAAACAAATCATTGTAATCAAATTTGCTGGGATAAAAAATAAAAAGTAAATTACAAATACGAACAAGAAGTAATGAGACATAAAGTTAAAGGGCTTTTTCCTGGCACATTCCATTCTAATATACAACCTGGAACACCACTTCCATTAAGGCTCTGTTTCCCTAGTAACCAAATTTGGTAAAGGAGAAATGCTGCCACCTAGTGGCCGTTTCCTGCAAGAGCAGCTTTAAAGTCACAGCTAATGGTCACTTAACATTCACAAGGACTCAGGGCTGTAAAGGACACTTGCCCTAAATATTTGTGCTGAAGTAGAGAATGGACAAAAAATTCAAAACAGGCAAATGTTTCAAGAAGAGATTATGAAGAGTTAAGTTTTACTCACACTCTTTGTAAAAAAAAAAGAAAATGGATAAAAGCTCAACCTCAGGGAGTGTTAGATGCATGCAATCTAATCTACAAAAAGTTTCAACTTACACCAGTCGGCTGACCATCAGCAAAAAGTCTACAAACAATAAATGCTGAAGGGGTTTTAGAGAACTGTGTACCCTCTGCCTGCTGGTGAGATGTAAAGGGGTAACAGCCAATAATGAGAACAGAAAGGAGCTGCGTTTAAAAGTAAAAATGGAGGTACTATTCAATCCAGCAGGCGCACCATTGGACCTCTCACCTGAGAAGACAATCGAGAAGACACAGGCCGCAAAAGCTGCAGTGCAGCCTTATTCACAAGAGCCAAGACAGTGAAGCAATCAAAATGTCCAACAACAGGTAAATGGATAAAGAAGAAGTGGTCCGTGTACACAATGGAATATTAGCCATGGAAGACAATGAACCATTGCTCTTTGAGGCACCACAAATGAGTCTGGAGATAATCACGAAAGATGAGGTAAGTTGGAAAGCAAAAGACCTGTGTTCTATGATAGCACTTATAGGCGTTATCTAATAACTGACACAAATGAACATATTTCCACGGAGAAAGACACTCACAGATTTAGAAAACAAACTATGCTCATCTAAAACGACAGGTGGGGGGAATGGATAAATTAAGATTAGTGTTACTATACGTATACAAACACATATGATATACATATCTCAAAACGACCAACCATATAGCAAGGGAAGTCTGCGGAACCCTCTGTAACATTTTACATGGGAAGAGGATCTGTACTTGAATAGACATATATAATGTACAAATGAACCAGATCGTGTACACCTAGGACAAACAATATTCTAAGCTTTACCCCAATTAAAACACTTTTAAAAACCAAGAAGAAATAATGACACATAAACTTATGGGGGTTTCTCCACGCACATTCCAATGTAATTTACAACCTAGGAACACGACTTCCAGAAAGGCTCTGCTGCCCTACTCCCCAGATTTGGGAATGGAGAAATGCTGCCTCCTTGAGGCCACTTCCCACAACAGCAGCTTTAAACCCATTGCTAAAGGTCACTAAATATTCACCAAACTTGCAGTTCGGGAAATGACACCTGCTCTCTAAAAAAACGCTGGGGTGGAAAATCGACCAAATAACTCAAAAGAGGGCAACCTTCAAAGAAGACAATTTCAAGAGTTATATCGTACTGCCAATTGTTTCCTTTTTTTAACGGAAAAGAAAACGGCGGAGAAAAATGATGAGTTTTACGAATTTTCAAAGACATGCAAACCCAAATTACAAAAACCTATCAGCTCACAGCAGCCAGAAGGGCCATTAGCATCAATGCTGTAAACAATAAATGCTGAAGCGATTGTGGAGAAATGCGTACCCTCGATTCTAAGGGGGACGTGGTAAGAGCCACTAATGAAAACACAAAGAAGGTGCTTTGAAAAGGGAAACACGGTGCTACCAGTCAATCAATCACACCCACTGCTGGGCCTATCACCTGAGAAAATGAGAATCAAAAAGTCACAGGCTGGCAATCCTGCACTCCAACAATATTTACCATAGCCAACACTTGGAAGCAATGAAAATGTCCATCAACCGAGGAATGCACAAAGAAGAAGTGGTCCACGTACACAGTGGAAAATTACTCCAATAAAAAATAAAAATTAAATTTAAAAATCCAACAAAAGTAAGGAGACATCAGCTTGTGTGGGTTTGTCCGGGCACACTCCACTCTAATTTATAACCGAGAAACACCACAGGCCGCCAGGGCTTTTCCCTAGTTCCCAGGGTGGGGAACATAGAAAGGCTGCCGCCCTCTGGCAGTTACCTGCAAAAGCAGTTTTAAAGCCTGTGCTAATGGTCATTTCATAGGAACAAGTACTGCAGAACTGTAAAAGAAACCTGCCCTCAAAATGTCTTCAGGGAGGTAACGGCCAAAACATTTCAAAAGGTGACACGTACGTTAAGAGAACACTTTGAAGAACTAAGGGGTAATCACTGCTTGAAAAATAAAAAGGACATGCCTTAAAGCTCAATTTCAACGGATTATGAGGCACATGCGAATTCAACCACAAAGAGGTATCAGCTCACACTTGTCAGAATAACCATGAGCAAGAAAACTACAAACAATAAATGCTGAAGGTGTTGTGGAGAAATGCATACCCTCAACTTCAAGGGGGATGTAAGTTGGAAAGGGCCACGAATGAGAACAGAATGGAGGTGCCTTAAAAAGGTAAACATTGTGCTACCATATGATCCAGCAGGCCCACTCCTCCACCTATAATCTAAGAAGAGAGAATTGGAAAGACACAGGCAGGCAAATCTGCATTGCCCAGTATTACAATAGCCAAGATATGGAAGTAACCAAAAAGACCACCAACAGATGGGTGGGCAAAGAAGAACTCCTCCATGTACAGATGGAATATTCGCTAGTGAAAAAAATGAAACAATGCCATTTGCAGCACCATAGATGAGTCTAGACGTAATCACGCCACGTGTAGTACGTGAGAAAGCAAAAGGCACATATCCTATCATATCACTTTCAGGAGTTACTTAAAAATTGATACCAATGAAGATATTTCCACAGAGAAAGGCAATCACAGATTCATTAAAAACCTTATGGTTCACCAAATAGAAAGGGATGAGGATTGGATACATTGCCATATTGGGGTTAACAGAGATATACAAACCATGTGAAATATATAACCCCCAAAGACGTACGGAAGACCAGGAGAAGACTACTCAACATTGTGTCATAACCTACATTGGCAAAGGATGCGAGGAAGAATAGATACATGTATATGTGTGAAAGAACCACATCTTGCACACCTAGAACAAACAAACCATTGTAATCAAATTTGCTGGGATAAAAAATAAAAAGTAAATTACAAATACGAACAAGAAGTAATGAGACATAAAGTTAAAGGGCTTTTTCCTGGCACATTCCATTCTAATATACAACCTCGAACACCACTTCCATTAAGGCTCTGTTTCCCTAGGAACCAAATTTGGTAAAGGAGAAATGCTGCCACCTAGTGGCCGTTTCCTGCAAGAGCAGCTTTAAAGTCACAGCTAATGGTCACTTAACATTCACAAGGACTCAGGGCTGTAAAGGACACTTGCCCTAAATATTTGTGCTGAAGTAGGGAATGGACAAAAAATTCAAAACAGGCAAATGTTTCAAGAAGAGATTAGGAAGAGTTAAGTTTTACTCACACTCTTTGTAAAAAAAAAGGAAAATGGATAAAAGCTCAACCTCAGGGAGTGTTAGACGCATGCAATCTAATCTACAAAAAGTTTCAACTTACACCAGTCGGCTGACCATCAGCAAAAAGTCTACAAACAATAAATGCTGAAGGGGTTTTAGAGAACTGTGTACCCTCTGCCTGCTGGTGAGACGTAAAGGGGTAACAGCCAATAATGAGAACAGAAAGGAGCTGCGTTTAAAAGTAAAAATGGAGGTACTATTCAATCCAGCAGGCGCACCATTGGACCTCTCACCTGAGAAGACAATCGAGAAGACACAGGCCGCAAAAGCTGCAGTGCAGCCTTATTCACAAGAGCCAAGACAGTGAAGCAATCAAAATGTCCAACAACAGGTAAATGGATAAAGAAGAAGTGGTCCGTGTACACAATGGAATATTAGCCATGGAAGACAATGAACCATTGCTCTTTGAGGCACCACAAATGAGTCTGGAGATAATCACGAAAGATGAGGTAAGTTGGAAAGCAAAAGACCTGTGTTCTATGATAGCACTTATAGGCGTTATCTAATAACTGACACAAATGAACATATTTCCACGGAGAAAGACACTCACAGATTTAGAAAACAAACTATGCTCATCTAAAACGACAGGTGGGGGGAATGGATAAATTAAGATTAGTGTTACTATACGTATACAAACACATATGATATACATATCTCAAAACGACCAACCATATAGCAAGGGAAGTCTGCGGAACCCTCTGTAACATTTTACATGGGAAGAGGATCTGTACTTGAATAGACATATATAATGTACAAATGAACCAGATCGTGTACACCTAGGACAAACAATATTCTAAGCTTTACCCCAATTAAAACACTTTTAAAAACCAAGAAGAAATAATGACACATAAACTTATGGGGGTTTCTCCACGCACATTCCAATGTAATTTACAACCTAGGAACACGACTTCCAGAAAGGCTCTGCTGCCCTACTCCCCAGATTTGGGAATGGAGAAATGCTGCCTCCTTGAGGCCACTTCCCACAACAGCAGCTTTAAACCCATTGCTAAAGGTCACTAAATATTCACCAAACTTGCAGTTTGGGAAATGACACCTGCTCTCTAAAAAAACGCTGGGGTGGAAAATCGACCAAATAACTCAAAAGAGGGCAACCTTCAAAGAAGACAATTTCAAGAGTTATATCGTACTGCCAACTGTTTCCTTTTTTTAACGGAAAAGAAAACGGCGGAGAAAAATGATGAGTTTTACGAATTTTCAAAGACATGCAAACCCAAATTACAAAAACCTATCAGCTCACAGCAGCCAGAAGGGCCATTAGCATCAATGCTGTAAACAATAAATGCTGAAGCGATTGTGGAGAAATGCGTACCCTCGATTCTAAGGGGGACGTGGTAAGAGCCACTAATGAAAACACAAAGAAGGTGCTTTGAAAAGGGAAACACGGTGCTACCAGTCAATCAATCACACCCACTGCTGGGCCTATCACCTGAGAAAATGAGAATCAAAAAGTCACAGGCTGGCAATCCTGCACTCCAACAATATTTACCATAGCCAACACTTGGAAGCAATGAAAATGTCCATCAACCGAGGAATGCACAAAGAAGAAGTGGTCCACGTACACAGTGGAAAATTACTCCAATAAAAAATAAAAATTAAATTTAAAAATCCAACGAAAGTAAGGAGACATCAGCTTGTGTGGGTTTGTCCGGGCACACTCCACTCTAATTTATAACCGAGAAACACCACAGGCCGCCAGGGCTTTTCCCTAGTTACCAGGGTGGGGAACATAGAAAGGCTGCCGCCCTCTGGCAGTTACCTGCAAAAGCAGTTTTAAAGCCTGTGCTAATGGTCATTTCATAGGAACAAGTACTGCAGAACTGTAAATGAAACCTGCCCTCAAAATGTCTTCAGGGAGGTAACGGCCAAAACATTTCAAAAGGTGACACGTACGTTAAGAGAACACTTTGAAGAACTAAGGGGTAATCACTGCTTGAAAAATAAAAAGGACATGCCTTAAAGCTCAATTTCAACGGATTATGAGGCACATGCGAATTCAACCACAAAGAGGTATCAGCTCACACTTGTCAGAATAACCATGAGCAAGAAAACTACAAACAATAAATGCTGAAGGTGTTGTGGAGAAATGCATACCCTCAACTTCAAGGGGGACGTAAGTTGGAAAGGGCCACGAATGAGAACAGAATGGAGGTGCCTTAAAAAGGTAAACATTGTGCTACCATATGATCCAGCAGGCCCACTCCTCCACCTATAATCTAAGAAGAGAGAATTGGAAAGACACAGGCAGGCAAATCTGCATTGCCCAGTATTACAATAGCCAAGATATGGAAGTAACCAAAAAGACCACCAACAGATGGGTGGGCAAAGAAGAACTCCTCCATGTACAGATGGAATATTCGCTAGTGAAAAAAATGAAACAATGCCATTTGCAGCACCATAGATGAGTCTAGACGTAATCACGCCACGTGTAGTACGTGAGAAAGCAAAAGGCACATATCCTATCATATCACTTTCAGGAGTTACTTAAAAATTGATACCAATGAAGATATTTCCACAGAGAAAGGCAATCACAGATTCATTAAAAACCTTATGGTTCACCAAATAGAAAGGGATGAGGATTGGATACATTGCCATATTGGGGTTAACAGAGATATACAAACCATGTGAAATATATAACCCCCAAAGACGTACGGAAGACCAGGAGAAGACTACTCAACATTGTGTCATAACCTACATTGGCAAAGGATGCGAGGAAGAATAGATACATGTATATGTGTGAAAGAACCACATCTTGCACACCTAGAACAAACAAACCATTGTAATCAAATTTGCTGGGATAAAAAATAAAAAGTAAATTACAAATACGAACAAGAAGTAATGAGACATAAAGTTAAAGGGCTTTTTCCTGGCACATTCCATTCTAATATACAACCTAGAACACCACTTCCATTAAGGCTCTGTTTCCCTAGGAACCAAATTTGGTAAAGGAGAAATGCTGCCACCTAGTGGCCGTTTCCTGCAAGAGCAGCTTTAAAGTCACAGCTAATGGTCACTTAACATTCACAAGGACTCAGGGCTGTAAAGGACACTTGCCCTAAATATTTGTGCTGAAGTAGGGAATGGACAAAAAATTCAAAACAGGCAAATGTTTCAAGAAGAGATTAGGAAGAGTTAAGTTTTACTCACACTCTTTGTAAAAAAAAAGGAAAATGGATAAAAGCTCAACCTCAGGGAGTGTTAGACGCATGCAATCTAATCTACAAAAAGTTTCAACTTACACCAGTCGGCTGACCATCAGCAAAAAGTCTACAAACAATAAATGCTGAAGGGGTTTTAGAGAACTGTGTACCCTCTGCCTGCTGGTGAGACGTAAAGGGGTAACAGCCAATAATGAGAACAGAAAGGAGCTGCGTTTAAAAGTAAAAATGGAGGTACTATTCAATCCAGCAGGCGCACCATTGGACCTCTCACCTGAGAAGACAATCGAGAAGACACAGGCCGCAAAAGCTGCAGTGCAGCCTTATTCACAATAGCCAAGACAGTGAAGCAATCAAAATGTCCAACAACAGGTAAATGGATAAAGAAGAAGTGGTCCGTGTACACAATGGAATATTAGCCATGGAAGACAATGAACCATTGCTCTTTGAGGCACCACAAATGAGTCTGGAGATAATCACGAAAGATGAGGTAAGTTGGAAAGCAAAAGACCTGTGTTCTATGATAGCACTTATAGGCGTTATCTAATAACTGACACAAATGAACATATTTCCACGGAGAAAGACACTCACAGATTTAGAAAACAAACTATGCTCATCTAAAACGACAGGTGGGGGGAATGGATAAATTAAGATTAGTGTTACTATACGTATACAAACACATATGATATACATATCTCAAAACGACCAACCATATAGCAAGGGAAGTCTGCGGAACCCTCTGTAACATTTTACATGGGAAGAGGATCTGTACTTGAATAGACATATATAATGTACAAATGAACCAGATCGTGTACACCTAGGACAAACAATATTCTAAGCTTTACCCCAATTAAAACACTTTTAAAAACCAAGAAGAAATAATGACACATAAACTTATGGGGGTTTCTCCACGCACATTCCAATGTAATTTACAACCTAGGAACACGACTTCCAGAAAGGCTCTGCTGCCCTACTCCCCAGATTTGGGAATGGAGAAATGCTGCCTCCTTGAGGCCACTTCCCACAACAGCAGCTTTAAACCCATTGCTAAAGGTCACTAAATATTCACCAAACTTGCAGTTTGGGAAATGACACCTGCTCTCTAAAAAAACGCTGGGGTGGAAAATCGACCAAATAACTCAAAAGAGGGCAACCTTCAAAGAAGACAATTTCAAGAGTTATATCGTACTGCCAACTGTTTCCTTTTTTTAACGGAAAAGAAAACGGCGGAGAAAAATGATGAGTTTTACGAATTTTCAAAGACATGCAAACCCAAATTACAAAAACCTATCAGCTCACAGCAGCCAGAAGGGCCATTAGCATCAATGCTGTAAACAATAAATGCTGAAGCGATTGTGGAGAAATGCGTACCCTCGATTCTAAGGGGGACGTGGTAAGAGCCACTAATGAAAACACAAAGAAGGTGCTTTGAAAAGGGAAACACGGTGCTACCAGTCAATCAATCACACCCACTGCTGGGCCTATCACCTGAGAAAATGAGAATCAAAAAGTCACAGGCTGGCAATCCTGCACTCCAACAATATTTACCATAGCCAACACTTGGAAGCAATGAAAATGTCCATCAACCGAGGAATGCACAAAGAAGAAGTGGTCCACGTACACAGTGGAAAATTACTCCAATAAAAAATAAAAATTAAATTTAAAAATCCAACGAAAGTAAGGAGACATCAGCTTGTGTGGGTTTGTCCGGGCACACTCCACTCTAATTTATAACCGAGAAACACCACAGGCCGCCAGGGCTTTTCCCTAGTTACCAGGGTGGGGAACATAGAAAGGCTGCCGCCCTCTGGCAGTTACCTGCAAAAGCAGTTTTAAAGCCTGTGCTAATGGTCATTTCATAGGAACAAGTACTGCAGAACTGTAAATGAAACCTGCCCTCAAAATGTCTTCAGGGAGGTAACGGCCAAAACATTTCAAAAGGTGACACGTACGTTAAGAGAACACTTTGAAGAACTAAGGGGTAATCACTGCTTGAAAAATAAAAAGGACATGCCTTAAAGCTCAATTTCAACGGATTATGAGGCACATGCGAATTCAACCACAAAGAGGTATCAGCTCACACTTGTCCGAATAACCATGAGCAAGAAAACTACAAACAATAAATGCTGAAGGTGTTGTGGAGAAATGCATACCCTCAACTTCAAGGGGGACGTAAGTTGGAAAGGGCCACGAATGAGAACAGAATGGAGGTGCCTTAAAAAGGTAAACATTGTGCTACCATATGATCCAGCAGGCCCACTCCTCCACCTATAATCTAAGAAGAGAGAATTGGAAAGACACAGGCAGGCAAATCTGCATTGCCCAGTATTACAATAGCCAAGATATGGAAGTAACCAAAAAGACCACCAACAGATGGGTGGGCAAAAAAGAACTCCTCCATGTACAGATGGAATATTCGCTAGTGAAAAAAATGAAACAATGCCATTTGCAGCACCATAGATGAGTCTAGACGTAATCACGCCACGTGTAGTACGTGAGAAAGCAAAAGGCACATATCCTATCATATCACTTTCAGGAGTTACTTAAAAATTGATACCAATGAAGATATTTCCACAGAGAAAGGCAATCACAGATTCATTAAAAACCTTATGGTTCACCAAATAGAAAGGGATGAGGATTGGATACATTGCCATATTGGGGTTAACAGAGATATACAAACCATGTGAAATATATAACCCCCAAAGACGTACGGAAGACCAGGAGAAGACTACTCAACATTGTGTCATAACCTACATTGGCAAAGGATGCGAGGAAGAATAGATACATGTATATGTGTGAAAGAACCACATCTTGCACACCTAGAACAAACAAATCATTGTAATCAAATTTGCTGGGATAAAAAATAAAAAGTAAATTACAAATACGAACAAGAAGTAATGAGACATAAAGTTAAAGGGCTTTTTCCTGGCACATTCCATTCTAATATACAACCTGGAACACCACTTCCATTAAGGCTCTGTTTCCCTAGTAACCAAATTTGGTAAAGGAGAAATGCTGCCACCTAGTGGCCGTTTCCTGCAAGAGCAGCTTTAAAGTCACAGCTAATGGTCACTTAACATTCACAAGGACTCAGGGCTGTAAAGGACACTTGCCCTAAATATTTGTGCTGAAGTAGAGAATGGACAAAAAATTCAAAACAGGCAAATGTTTCAAGAAGAGATTATGAAGAGTTAAGTTTTACTCACACTCTTTGTAAAAAAAAAAGAAAATGGATAAAAGCTCAACCTCAGGGAGTGTTAGATGCATGCAATCTAATCTACAAAAAGTTTCAACTTACACCAGTCGGCTGACCATCAGCAAAAAGTCTACAAACAATAAATGCTGAAGGGGTTTTAGAGAACTGTGTACCCTCTGCCTGCTGGTGAGATGTAAAGGGGTAACAGCCAATAATGAGAACAGAAAGGAGCTGCGTTTAAAAGTAAAAATGGAGGTACTATTCAATCCAGCAGGCGCACCATTGGACCTCTCACCTGAGAAGACAATCGAGAAGACACAGGCCGCAAAAGCTGCAGTGCAGCCTTATTCACAAGAGCCAAGACAGTGAAGCAATCAAAATGTCCAACAACAGGTAAATGGATAAAGAAGAAGTGGTCCGTGTACACAATGGAATATTAGCCATGGAAGACAATGAACCATTGCTCTTTGAGGCACCACAAATGAGTCTGGAGATAATCACGAAAGATGAGGTAAGTTGGAAAGCAAAAGACCTGTGTTCTATGATAGCACTTATAGGCGTTATCTAATAACTGACACAAATGAACATATTTCCACGGAGAAAGACACTCACAGATTTAGAAAACAAACTATGCTCATCTAAAACGACAGGTGGGGGGAATGGATAAATTAAGATTAGTGTTACTATACGTATACAAACACATATGATATACATATCTCAAAACGACCAACCATATAGCAAGGGAAGTCTGCGGAACCCTCTGTAACATTTTACATGGGAAGAGGATCTGTACTTGAATAGACATATATAATGTACAAATGAACCAGATCGTGTACACCTAGGACAAACAATATTCTAAGCTTTACCCCAATTAAAACACTTTTAAAAACCAAGAAGAAATAATGACACATAAACTTATGGGGGTTTCTCCACGCACATTCCAATGTAATTTACAACCTAGGAACACGACTTCCAGAAAGGCTCTGCTGCCCTACTCCCCAGATTTGGGAATGGAGAAATGCTGCCTCCTTGAGGCCACTTCCCACAACAGCAGCTTTAAACCCATTGCTAAAGGTCACTAAATATTCACCAAACTTGCAGTTTGGGAAATGACACCTGCTCTCTAAAAAAACGCTGGGGTGGAAAATCGACCAAATAACTCAAAAGAGGGCAACCTTCAAAGAAGACAATTTCAAGAGTTATATCGTACTGCCAACTGTTTCCTTTTTTTAACGGAAAAGAAAACGGCGGAGAAAAATGATGAGTTTTACGAATTTTCAAAGACATGCAAACCCAAATTACAAAAACCTATCAGCTCACAGCAGCCAGAAGGGCCATTAGCATCAATGCTGTAAACAATAAATGCTGAAGCGATTGTGGAGAAATGCGTACCCTCGATTCTAAGGGGGACGTGGTAAGAGCCACTAATGAAAACACAAAGAAGGTGCTTTGAAAAGGGAAACACGGTGCTACCAGTCAATCAATCACACCCACTGCTGGGCCTATCACCTGAGAAAATGAGAATCAAAAAGTCACAGGCTGGCAATCCTGCACTCCAACAATATTTACCATAGCCAACACTTGGAAGCAATGAAAATGTCCATCAACCGAGGAATGCACAAAGAAGAAGTGGTCCACGTACACAGTGGAAAATTACTCCAATAAAAAATAAAAATTAAATTTAAAAATCCAACGAAAGTAAGGAGACATCAGCTTGTGTGGGTTTGTCCGGGCACACTCCACTCTAATTTATAACCGAGAAACACCACAGGCCGCCAGGGCTTTTCCCTAGTTACCAGGGTGGGGAACATAGAAAGGCTGCCGCCCTCTGGCAGTTACCTGCAAAAGCAGTTTTAAAGCCTGTGCTAATGGTCATTTCATAGGAACAAGTACTGCAGAACTGTAAATGAAACCTGCCCTCAAAATGTCTTCAGGGAGGTAACGGCCAAAACATTTCAAAAGGTGACACGTACGTTAAGAGAACACTTTGAAGAACTAAGGGGTAATCACTGCTTGAAAAATAAAAAGGACATGCCTTAAAGCTCAATTTCAACGGATTATGAGGCACATGCGAATTCAACCACAAAGAGGTATCAGCTCACACTTGTCCGAATAACCATGAGCAAGAAAACTACAAACAATAAATGCTGAAGGTGTTGTGGAGAAATGCATACCCTCAACTTCAAGGGGGACGTAAGTTGGAAAGGGCCACGAATGAGAACAGAATGGAGGTGCCTTAAAAAGGTAAACATTGTGCTACCATATGATCCAGCAGGCCCACTCCTCCACCTATAATCTAAGAAGAGAGAATTGGAAAGACACAGGCAGGCAAATCTGCATTGCCCAGTATTACAATAGCCAAGATATGGAAGTAACCAAAAAGACCACCAACAGATGGGTGGGCAAAAAAGAACTCCTCCATGTACAGATGGAATATTCGCTAGTGAAAAAAATGAAACAATGCCATTTGCAGCACCATAGATGAGTCTAGACGTAATCACGCCACGTGTAGTACGTGAGAAAGCAAAAGGCACATATCCTATCATATCACTTTCAGGAGTTACTTAAAAATTGATACCAATGAAGATATTTCCACAGAGAAAGGCAATCACAGATTCATTAAAAACCTTATGGTTCACCAAATAGAAAGGGATGAGGATTGGATACATTGCCATATTGGGGTTAACAGAGATATACAAACCATGTGAAATATATAACCCCCAAAGACGTACGGAAGACCAGGAGAAGACTACTCAACATTGTGTCATAACCTACATTGGCAAAGGATGCGAGGAAGAATAGATACATGTATATGTGTGAAAGAACCACATCTTGCACACCTAGAACAAACAAATCATTGTAATCAAATTTGCTGGGATAAAAAATAAAAAGTAAATTACAAATACGAACAAGAAGTAATGAGACATAAAGTTAAAGGGCTTTTTCCTGGCACATTCCATTCTAATATACAACCTGGAACACCACTTCCATTAAGGCTCTGTTTCCCTAGTAACCAAATTTGGTAAAGGAGAAATGCTGCCACCTAGTGGCCGTTTCCTGCAAGAGCAGCTTTAAAGTCACAGCTAATGGTCACTTAACATTCACAAGGACTCAGGGCTGTAAAGGACACTTGCCCTAAATATTTGTGCTGAAGTAGAGAATGGACAAAAAATTCAAAACAGGCAAATGTTTCAAGAAGAGATTATGAAGAGTTAAGTTTTACTCACACTCTTTGTAAAAAAAAAAGAAAATGGATAAAAGCTCAACCTCAGGGAGTGTTAGATGCATGCAATCTAATCTACAAAAAGTTTCAACTTACACCAGTCGGCTGACCATCAGCAAAAAGTCTACAAACAATAAATGCTGAAGGGGTTTTAGAGAACTGTGTACCCTCTGCCTGCTGGTGAGATGTAAAGGGGTAACAGCCAATAATGAGAACAGAAAGGAGCTGCGTTTAAAAGTAAAAATGGAGGTACTATTCAATCCAGCAGGCGCACCATTGGACCTCTCACCTGAGAAGACAATCGAGAAGACACAGGCCGCAAAAGCTGCAGTGCAGCCTTATTCACAAGAGCCAAGACAGTGAAGCAATCAAAATGTCCAACAACAGGTAAATGGATAAAGAAGAAGTGGTCCGTGTACACAATGGAATATTAGCCATGGAAGACAATGAACCATTGCTCTTTGAGGCACCACAAATGAGTCTGGAGATAATCACGAAAGATGAGGTAAGTTGGAAAGCAAAAGACCTGTGTTCTATGATAGCACTTATAGGCGTTATCTAATAACTGACACAAATGAACATATTTCCACGGAGAAAGACACTCACAGATTTAGAAAACAAACTATGCTCATCTAAAACGACAGGTGGGGGGAATGGATAAATTAAGATTAGTGTTACTATACGTATACAAACACATATGATATACATATCTCAAAACGACCAACCATATAGCAAGGGAAGTCTGCGGAACCCTCTGTAACATTTTACATGGGAAGAGGATCTGTACTTGAATAGACATATATAATGTACAAATGAACCAGATCGTGTACACCTAGGACAAACAATATTCTAAGCTTTACCCCAATTAAAACACTTTTAAAAACCAAGAAGAAATAATGACACATAAACTTATGGGGGTTTCTCCACGCACATTCCAATGTAATTTACAACCTAGGAACACGACTTCCAGAAAGGCTCTGCTGCCCTACTCCCCAGATTTGGGAATGGAGAAATGCTGCCTCCTTGAGGCCACTTCCCACAACAGCAGCTTTAAACCCATTGCTAAAGGTCACTAAATATTCACCAAACTTGCAGTTCGGGAAATGACACCTGCTCTCTAAAAAAACGCTGGGGTGGAAAATCGACCAAATAACTCAAAAGAGGGCAACCTTCAAAGAAGACAATTTCAAGAGTTATATCGTACTGCCAATTGTTTCCTTTTTTTAACGGAAAAGAAAACGGCGGAGAAAAATGATGAGTTTTACGAATTTTCAAAGACATGCAAACCCAAATTACAAAAACCTATCAGCTCACAGCAGCCAGAAGGGCCATTAGCATCAATGCTGTAAACAATAAATGCTGAAGCGATTGTGGAGAAATGCGTACCCTCGATTCTAAGGGGGACGTGGTAAGAGCCACTAATGAAAACACAAAGAAGGTGCTTTGAAAAGGGAAACACGGTGCTACCAGTCAATCAATCACACCCACTGCTGGGCCTATCACCTGAGAAAATGAGAATCAAAAAGTCACAGGCTGGCAATCCTGCACTCCAACAATATTTACCATAGCCAACACTTGGAAGCAATGAAAATGTCCATCAACCGAGGAATGCACAAAGAAGAAGTGGTCCACGTACACAGTGGAAAATTACTCCAATAAAAAATAAAAATTAAATTTAAAAATCCAACAAAAGTAAGGAGACATCAGCTTGTGTGGGTTTGTCCGGGCACACTCCACTCTAATTTATAACCGAGAAACACCACAGGCCGCCAGGGCTTTTCCCTAGTTCCCAGGGTGGGGAACATAGAAAGGCTGCCGCCCTCTGGCAGTTACCTGCAAAAGCCGTTTTAAAGCCTGTGCTAATGGTCATTTCATAGGAACAAGTACTGCAGAACTGTAAAAGAAACCTGCCCTCAAAATGTCTTCAGGGAGGTAACGGCCAAAACATTTCAAAAGGTGACACGTACGTTAAGAGAACACTTTGAAGAACTAAGGGGTAATCACTGCTTGAAAAATAAAAAGGACATGCCTTAAAGCTCAATTTCAACGGATTATGAGGCACATGCGAATTCAACCACAAAGAGGTATCAGCTCACACTTGTCAGAATAACCATGAGCAAGAAAACTACAAACAATAAATGCTGAAGGTGTTGTGGAGAAATGCATACCCTCAACTTCAAGGGGGACGTAAGTTGGAAAGGGCCACGAATGAGAACAGAATGGAGGTGCCTTAAAAAGGTAAACATTGTGCTACCATATGATCCAGCAGGCCCACTCCTCCACCTATAATCTAAGAAGAGAGAATTGGAAAGACACAGGCAGGCAAATCTGCATTGCCCAGTATTACAATAGCCAAGATATGGAAGTAACCAAAAAGACCACCAACAGATGGGTGGGCAAAGAAGAACTCCTCCATGTACAGATGGAATATTCGCTAGTGAAAAAAATGAAACAATGCCATTTGCAGCACCATAGATGAGTCTAGACGTAATCACGCCACGTGTAGTACGTGAGAAAGCAAAAGGCACATATCCTATCATATCACTTTCAGGAGTTACTTAAAAATTGATACCAATGAAGATATTTCCACAGAGAAAGGCAATCACAGATTCATTAAAAACCTTATGGTTCACCAAATAGAAAGGGATGAGGATTGGATACATTGCCATATTGGGGTTAACAGAGATATACAAACCATGTGAAATATATAACCCCCAAAGACGTACGGAAGACCAGGAGAAGACTACTCAACATTGTGTCATAACCTACATTGGCAAAGGATGCGAGGAAGAATAGATACATGTATATGTGTGAAAGAACCACATCTTGCACACCTAGAACAAACAAACCATTGTAATCAAATTTGCTGGGATAAAAAATAAAAAGTAAATTACAAATACGAACAAGAAGTAATGAGACATAAAGTTAAAGGGCTTTTTCCTGGCACATTCCATTCTAATATACAACCTGGAACACCACTTCCATTAAGGCTCTGTTTCCCTAGGAACCAAATTTGGTAAAGGAGAAATGCTGCCACCTAGTGGCCGTTTCCTGCAAGAGCAGCTTTAAAGTCACAGCTAATGGTCACTTAACATTCACAAGGACTCAGGGCTGTAAAGGACACTTGCCCTAAATATTTGTGCTGAAGTAGGGAATGGACAAAAAATTCAAAACAGGCAAATGTTTCAAGAAGAGATTAGGAAGAGTTAAGTTTTACTCACACTCTTTGTAAAAAAAAAGGAAAATGGATAAAAGCTCAACCTCAGGGAGTGTTAGACGCATGCAATCTAATCTACAAAAAGTTTCAACTTACACCAGTCGGCTGACCATCAGCAAAAAGTCTACAAACAATAAATGCTGAAGGGGTTTTAGAGAACTGTGTACCCTCTGCCTGCTGGTGAGACGTAAAGGGGTAACAGCCAATAATGAGAACAGAAAGGAGCTGCGTTTAAAAGTAAAAATGGAGGTACTATTCAATCCAGCAGGCGCACCATTGGACCTCTCACCTGAGAAGACAATCGAGAAGACACAGGCCGCAAAAGCTGCAGTGCAGCCTTATTCACAATAGCCAAGACAGTGAAGCAATCAAAATGTCCAACAACAGGTAAATGGATAAAGAAGAAGTGGTCCGTGTACACAATGGAATATTAGCCATGGAAGACAATGAACCATTGCTCTTTGAGGCACCACAAATGAGTCTGGAGATAATCACGAAAGATGAGGTAAGTTGGAAAGCAAAAGACCTGTGTTCTATGATAGCACTTATAGGCGTTATCTAATAACTGACACAAATGAACATATTTCCACGGAGAAAGACACTCACAGATTTAGAAAACAAACTATGCTCATCTAAAACGACAGGTGGGGGGAATGGATAAATTAAGATTAGTGTTACTATACGTATACAAACACATATGATATACATATCTCAAAACGACCAACCATATAGCAAGGGAAGTCTGCGGAACCCTCTGTAACATTTTACATGGGAAGAGGATCTGTACTTGAATAGACATATATAATGTACAAATGAACCAGATCGTGTACACCTAGGACAAACAATATTCTAAGCTTTACCCCAATTAAAACACTTTTAAAAACCAAGAAGAAATAATGACACATAAACTTATGGGGGTTTCTCCACGCACATTCCAATGTAATTTACAACCTAGGAACACGACTTCCAGAAAGGCTCTGCTGCCCTACTCCCCAGATTTGGGAATGGAGAAATGCTGCCTCCTTGAGGCCACTTCCCACAACAGCAGCTTTAAACCCATTGCTAAAGGTCACTAAATATTCACCAAACTTGCAGTTCGGGAAATGACACCTGCTCTCTAAAAAAACGCTGGGGTGGAAAATCGACCAAATAACTCAAAAGAGGGCAACCTTCAAAGAAGACAATTTCAAGAGTTATATCGTACTGCCAATTGTTTCCTTTTTTTAACGGAAAAGAAAACGGCGGAGAAAAATGATGAGTTTTACGAATTTTCAAAGACATGCAAACCCAAATTACAAAAACCTATCAGCTCACAGCAGCCAGAAGGGCCATTAGCATCAATGCTGTAAACAATAAATGCTGAAGCGATTGTGGAGAAATGCGTACCCTCGATTCTAAGGGGGACGTGGTAAGAGCCACTAATGAAAACACAAAGAAGGTGCTTTGAAAAGGGAAACACGGTGCTACCAGTCAATCAATCACACCCACTGCTGGGCCTATCACCTGAGAAAATGAGAATCAAAAAGTCACAGGCTGGCAATCCTGCACTCCAACAATATTTACCATAGCCAACACTTGGAAGCAATGAAAATGTCCATCAACCGAGGAATGCACAAAGAAGAAGTGGTCCACGTACACAGTGGAAAATTACTCCAATAAAAAATAAAAATTAAATTTAAAAATCCAACAAAAGTAAGGAGACATCAGCTTGTGTGGGTTTGTCCGGGCACACTCCACTCTAATTTATAACCGAGAAACACCACAGGCCGCCAGGGCTTTTCCCTAGTTCCCAGGGTGGGGAACATAGAAAGGCTGCCGCCCTCTGGCAGTTACCTGCAAAAGCCGTTTTAAAGCCTGTGCTAATGGTCATTTCATAGGAACAAGTACTGCAGAACTGTAAAAGAAACCTGCCCTCAAAATGTCTTCAGGGAGGTAACGGCCAAAACATTTCAAAAGGTGACACGTACGTTAAGAGAACACTTTGAAGAACTAAGGGGTAATCACTGCTTGAAAAATAAAAAGGACATGCCTTAAAGCTCAATTTCAACGGATTATGAGGCACATGCGAATTCAACCACAAAGAGGTATCAGCTCACACTTGTCAGAATAACCATGAGCAAGAAAACTACAAACAATAAATGCTGAAGGTGTTGTGGAGAAATGCATACCCTCAACTTCAAGGGGGACGTAAGTTGGAAAGGGCCACGAATGAGAACAGAATGGAGGTGCCTTAAAAAGGTAAACATTGTGCTACCATATGATCCAGCAGGCCCACTCCTCCACCTATAATCTAAGAAGAGAGAATTGGAAAGACACAGGCAGGCAAATCTGCATTGCCCAGTATTACAATAGCCAAGATATGGAAGTAACCAAAAAGACCACCAACAGATGGGTGGGCAAAGAAGAACTCCTCCATGTACAGATGGAATATTCGCTAGTGAAAAAAATGAAACAATGCCATTTGCAGCACCATAGATGAGTCTAGACGTAATCACGCCACGTGTAGTACGTGAGAAAGCAAAAGGCACATATCCTATCATATCACTTTCAGGAGTTACTTAAAAATTGATACCAATGAAGATATTTCCACAGAGAAAGGCAATCACAGATTCATTAAAAACCTTATGGTTCACCAAATAGAAAGGGATGAGGATTGGATACATTGCCATATTGGGGTTAACAGAGATATACAAACCATGTGAAATATATAACCCCCAAAGACGTACGGAAGACCAGGAGAAGACTACTCAACATTGTGTCATAACCTACATTGGCAAAGGATGCGAGGAAGAATAGATACATGTATATGTGTGAAAGAACCACATCTTGCACACCTAGAACAAACAAACCATTGTAATCAAATTTGCTGGGATAAAAAATAAAAAGTAAATTACAAATACGAACAAGAAGTAATGAGACATAAAGTTAAAGGGCTTTTTCCTGGCACATTCCATTCTAATATACAACCTGGAACACCACTTCCATTAAGGCTCTGTTTCCCTAGGAACCAAATTTGGTAAAGGAGAAATGCTGCCACCTAGTGGCCGTTTCCTGCAAGAGCAGCTTTAAAGTCACAGCTAATGGTCACTTAACATTCACAAGGACTCAGGGCTGTAAAGGACACTTGCCCTAAATATTTGTGCTGAAGTAGGGAATGGACAAAAAATTCAAAACAGGCAAATGTTTCAAGAAGAGATTAGGAAGAGTTAAGTTTTACTCACACTCTTTGTAAAAAAAAAGGAAAATGGATAAAAGCTCAACCTCAGGGAGTGTTAGACGCATGCAATCTAATCTACAAAAAGTTTCAACTTACACCAGTCGGCTGACCATCAGCAAAAAGTCTACAAACAATAAATGCTGAAGGGGTTTTAGAGAACTGTGTACCCTCTGCCTGCTGGTGAGACGTAAAGGGGTAACAGCCAATAATGAGAACAGAAAGGAGCTGCGTTTAAAAGTAAAAATGGAGGTACTATTCAATCCAGCAGGCGCACCATTGGACCTCTCACCTGAGAAGACAATCGAGAAGACACAGGCCGCAAAAGCTGCAGTGCAGCCTTATTCACAATAGCCAAGACAGTGAAGCAATCAAAATGTCCAACAACAGGTAAATGGATAAAGAAGAAGTGGTCCGTGTACACAATGGAATATTAGCCATGGAAGACAATGAACCATTGCTCTTTGAGGCACTACAAATGAGTCTGGAGATAATCACGAAAGATGAGGTAAGTTGGAAAGCAAAAGACCTGTGTTCTATGATAGCACTTATAGGCGTTATCTAATAACTGACACAAATGAACATATTTCCACGGAGAAAGACACTCACAGATTTAGAAAACAAACTATGCTCATCTAAAACGACAGGTGGGGGGAATGGATAAATTAAGATTAGTGTTACTATACGTATACAAACACATATGATATACATATCTCAAAACGACCAACCATATAGCAAGGGAAGTCTGCGGAACCCTCTGTAACATTTTACATGGGAAGAGGATCTGTACTTGAATAGACATATATAATGTACAAATGAACCAGATCGTGTACACCTAGGACAAACAATATTCTAAGCTTTACCCCAATTAAAACACTTTTAAAAACCAAGAAGAAATAATGACACATAAACTTATGGGGGTTTCTCCACGCACATTCCAATGTAATTTACAACCTAGGAACACGACTTCCAGAAAGGCTCTGCTGCCCTACTCCCCAGATTTGGGAATGGAGAAATGCTGCCTCCTTGAGGCCACTTCCCACAACAGCAGCTTTAAACCCATTGCTAAAGGTCACTAAATATTCACCAAACTTGCAGTTTGGGAAATGACACCTGCTCTCTAAAAAAACGCTGGGGTGGAAAATCGACCAAATAACTCAAAAGAGGGCAACCTTCAAAGAAGACAATTTCAAGAGTTATATCGTACTGCCAACTGTTTCCTTTTTTTAACGGAAAAGAAAACGGCGGAGAAAAATGATGAGTTTTACGAATTTTCAAAGACATGCAAACCCAAATTACAAAAACCTATCAGCTCACAGCAGCCAGAAGGGCCATTAGCATCAATGCTGTAAACAATAAATGCTGAAGCGATTGTGGAGAAATGCGTACCCTCGATTCTAAGGGGGACGTGGTAAGAGCCACTAATGAAAACACAAAGAAGGTGCTTTGAAAAGGGAAACACGGTGCTACCAGTCAATCAATCACACCCACTGCTGGGCCTATCACCTGAGAAAATGAGAATCAAAAAGTCACAGGCTGGCAATCCTGCACTCCAACAATATTTACCATAGCCAACACTTGGAAGCAATGAAAATGTCCATCAACCGAGGAATGCACAAAGAAGAAGTGGTCCACGTACACAGTGGAAAATTACTCCAATAAAAAATAAAAATTAAATTTAAAAATCCAACGAAAGTAAGGAGACATCAGCTTGTGTGGGTTTGTCCGGGCACACTCCACTCTAATTTATAACCGAGAAACACCACAGGCCGCCAGGGCTTTTCCCTAGTTACCAGGGTGGGGAACATAGAAAGGCTGCCGCCCTCTGGCAGTTACCTGCAAAAGCAGTTTTAAAGCCTGTGCTAATGGTCATTTCATAGGAACAAGTACTGCAGAACTGTAAATGAAACCTGCCCTCAAAATGTCTTCAGGGAGGTAACGGCCAAAACATTTCAAAAGGTGACACGTACGTTAAGAGAACACTTTGAAGAACTAAGGGGTAATCACTGCTTGAAAAATAAAAAGGACATGCCTTAAAGCTCAATTTCAACGGATTATGAGGCACATGCGAATTCAACCACAAAGAGGTATCAGCTCACACTTGTCAGAATAACCATGAGCAAGAAAACTACAAACAATAAATGCTGAAGGTGTTGTGGAGAAATGCATACCCTCAACTTCAAGGGGGACGTAAGTTGGAAAGGGCCACGAATGAGAACAGAATGGAGGTGCCTTAAAAAGGTAAACATTGTGCTACCATATGATCCAGCAGGCCCACTCCTCCACCTATAATCTAAGAAGAGAGAATTGGAAAGACACAGGCAGGCAAATCTGCATTGCCCAGTATTACAATAGCCAAGATATGGAAGTAACCAAAAAGACCACCAACAGATGGGTGGGCAAAAAAGAACTCCTCCATGTACAGATGGAATATTCGCTAGTGAAAAAAATGAAACAATGCCATTTGCAGCACCATAGATGAGTCTAGACGTAATCACGCCACGTGTAGTACGTGAGAAAGCAAAAGGCACATATCCTATCATATCACTTTCAGGAGTTACTTAAAAATTGATACCAATGAAGATATTTCCACAGAGAAAGGCAATCACAGATTCATTAAAAACCTTATGGTTCACCAAATAGAAAGGGATGAGGATTGGATACATTGCCATATTGGGGTTAACAGAGATATACAAACCATGTGAAATATATAACCCCCAAAGACGTACGGAAGACCAGGAGAAGACTACTCAACATTGTGTCATAACCTACATTGGCAAAGGATGCGAGGAAGAATAGATACATGTATATGTGTGAAAGAACCACATCTTGCACACCTAGAACAAACAAATCATTGTAATCAAATTTGCTGGGATAAAAAATAAAAAGTAAATTACAAATACGAACAAGAAGTAATGAGACATAAAGTTAAAGGGCTTTTTCCTGGCACATTCCATTCTAATATACAACCTGGAACACCACTTCCATTAAGGCTCTGTTTCCCTAGTAACCAAATTTGGTAAAGGAGAAATGCTGCCACCTAGTGGCCGTTTCCTGCAAGAGCAGCTTTAAAGTCACAGCTAATGGTCACTTAACATTCACAAGGACTCAGGGCTGTAAAGGACACTTGCCCTAAATATTTGTGCTGAAGTAGAGAATGGACAAAAAATTCAAAACAGGCAAATGTTTCAAGAAGAGATTATGAAGAGTTAAGTTTTACTCACACTCTTTGTAAAAAAAAAAGAAAATGGATAAAAGCTCAACCTCAGGGAGTGTTAGATGCATGCAATCTAATCTACAAAAAGTTTCAACTTACACCAGTCGGCTGACCATCAGCAAAAAGTCTACAAACAATAAATGCTGAAGGGGTTTTAGAGAACTGTGTACCCTCTGCCTGCTGGTGAGATGTAAAGGGGTAACAGCCAATAATGAGAACAGAAAGGAGCTGCGTTTAAAAGTAAAAATGGAGGTACTATTCAATCCAGCAGGCGCACCATTGGACCTCTCACCTGAGAAGACAATCGAGAAGACACAGGCCGCAAAAGCTGCAGTGCAGCCTTATTCACAAGAGCCAAGACAGTGAAGCAATCAAAATGTCCAACAACAGGTAAATGGATAAAGAAGAAGTGGTCCGTGTACACAATGGAATATTAGCCATGGAAGACAATGAACCATTGCTCTTTGAGGCACCACAAATGAGTCTGGAGATAATCACGAAAGATGAGGTAAGTTGGAAAGCAAAAGACCTGTGTTCTATGATAGCACTTATAGGCGTTATCTAATAACTGACACAAATGAACATATTTCCACGGAGAAAGACACTCACAGATTTAGAAAACAAACTATGCTCATCTAAAACGACAGGTGGGGGGAATGGATAAATTAAGATTAGTGTTACTATACGTATACAAACACATATGATATACATATCTCAAAACGACCAACCATATAGCAAGGGAAGTCTGCGGAACCCTCTGTAACATTTTACATGGGAAGAGGATCTGTACTTGAATAGACATATATAATGTACAAATGAACCAGATCGTGTACACCTAGGACAAACAATATTCTAAGCTTTACCCCAATTAAAACACTTTTAAAAACCAAGAAGAAATAATGACACATAAACTTATGGGGGTTTCTCCACGCACATTCCAATGTAATTTACAACCTAGGAACACGACTTCCAGAAAGGCTCTGCTGCCCTACTCCCCAGATTTGGGAATGGAGAAATGCTGCCTCCTTGAGGCCACTTCCCACAACAGCAGCTTTAAACCCATTGCTAAAGGTCACTAAATATTCACCAAACTTGCAGTTCGGGAAATGACACCTGCTCTCTAAAAAAACGCTGGGGTGGAAAATCGACCAAATAACTCAAAAGAGGGCAACCTTCAAAGAAGACAATTTCAAGAGTTATATCGTACTGCCAATTGTTTCCTTTTTTTAACGGAAAAGAAAACGGCGGAGAAAAATGATGAGTTTTACGAATTTTCAAAGACATGCAAACCCAAATTACAAAAACCTATCAGCTCACAGCAGCCAGAAGGGCCATTAGCATCAATGCTGTAAACAATAAATGCTGAAGCGATTGTGGAGAAATGCGTACCCTCGATTCTAAGGGGGACGTGGTAAGAGCCACTAATGAAAACACAAAGAAGGTGCTTTGAAAAGGGAAACACGGTGCTACCAGTCAATCAATCACACCCACTGCTGGGCCTATCACCTGAGAAAATGAGAATCAAAAAGTCACAGGCTGGCAATCCTGCACTCCAACAATATTTACCATAGCCAACACTTGGAAGCAATGAAAATGTCCATCAACCGAGGAATGCACAAAGAAGAAGTGGTCCACGTACACAGTGGAAAATTACTCCAATAAAAAATAAAAATTAAATTTAAAAATCCAACAAAAGTAAGGAGACATCAGCTTGTGTGGGTTTGTCCGGGCACACTCCACTCTAATTTATAACCGAGAAACACCACAGGCCGCCAGGGCTTTTCCCTAGTTCCCAGGGTGGGGAACATAGAAAGGCTGCCGCCCTCTGGCAGTTACCTGCAAAAGCAGTTTTAAAGCCTGTGCTAATGGTCATTTCATAGGAACAAGTACTGCAGAACTGTAAAAGAAACCTGCCCTCAAAATGTCTTCAGGGAGGTAACGGCCAAAACATTTCAAAAGGTGACACGTACGTTAAGAGAACACTTTGAAGAACTAAGGGGTAATCACTGCTTGAAAAATAAAAAGGACATGCCTTAAAGCTCAATTTCAACGGATTATGAGGCACATGCGAATTCAACCACAAAGAGGTATCAGCTCACACTTGTCAGAATAACCATGAGCAAGAAAACTACAAACAATAAATGCTGAAGGTGTTGTGGAGAAATGCATACCCTCAACTTCAAGGGGGATGTAAGTTGGAAAGGGCCACGAATGAGAACAGAATGGAGGTGCCTTAAAAAGGTAAACATTGTGCTACCATATGATCCAGCAGGCCCACTCCTCCACCTATAATCTAAGAAGAGAGAATTGGAAAGACACAGGCAGGCAAATCTGCATTGCCCAGTATTACAATAGCCAAGATATGGAAGTAACCAAAAAGACCACCAACAGATGGGTGGGCAAAGAAGAACTCCTCCATGTACAGATGGAATATTCGCTAGTGAAAAAAATGAAACAATGCCATTTGCAGCACCATAGATGAGTCTAGACGTAATCACGCCACGTGTAGTACGTGAGAAAGCAAAAGGCACATATCCTATCATATCACTTTCAGGAGTTACTTAAAAATTGATACCAATGAAGATATTTCCACAGAGAAAGGCAATCACAGATTCATTAAAAACCTTATGGTTCACCAAATAGAAAGGGATGAGGATTGGATACATTGCCATATTGGGGTTAACAGAGATATACAAACCATGTGAAATATATAACCCCCAAAGACGTACGGAAGACCAGGAGAAGACTACTCAACATTGTGTCATAACCTACATTGGCAAAGGATGCGAGGAAGAATAGATACATGTATATGTGTGAAAGAACCACATCTTGCACACCTAGAACAAACAAACCATTGTAATCAAATTTGCTGGGATAAAAAATAAAAAGTAAATTACAAATACGAACAAGAAGTAATGAGACATAAAGTTAAAGGGCTTTTTCCTGGCACATTCCATTCTAATATACAACCTAGAACACCACTTCCATTAAGGCTCTGTTTCCCTAGGAACCAAATTTGGTAAAGGAGAAATGCTGCCACCTAGTGGCCGTTTCCTGCAAGAGCAGCTTTAAAGTCACAGCTAATGGTCACTTAACATTCACAAGGACTCAGGGCTGTAAAGGACACTTGCCCTAAATATTTGTGCTGAAGTAGGGAATGGACAAAAAATTCAAAACAGGCAAATGTTTCAAGAAGAGATTAGGAAGAGTTAAGTTTTACTCACACTCTTTGTAAAAAAAAAGGAAAATGGATAAAAGCTCAACCTCAGGGAGTGTTAGACGCATGCAATCTAATCTACAAAAAGTTTCAACTTACACCAGTCGGCTGACCATCAGCAAAAAGTCTACAAACAATAAATGCTGAAGGGGTTTTAGAGAACTGTGTACCCTCTGCCTGCTGGTGAGACGTAAAGGGGTAACAGCCAATAATGAGAACAGAAAGGAGCTGCGTTTAAAAGTAAAAATGGAGGTACTATTCAATCCAGCAGGCGCACCATTGGACCTCTCACCTGAGAAGACAATCGAGAAGACACAGGCCGCAAAAGCTGCAGTGCAGCCTTATTCACAAGAGCCAAGACAGTGAAGCAATCAAAATGTCCAACAACAGGTAAATGGATAAAGAAGAAGTGGTCCGTGTACACAATGGAATATTAGCCATGGAAGACAATGAACCATTGCTCTTTGAGGCACCACAAATGAGTCTGGAGATAATCACGAAAGATGAGGTAAGTTGGAAAGCAAAAGACCTGTGTTCTATGATAGCACTTATAGGCGTTATCTAATAACTGACACAAATGAACATATTTCCACGGAGAAAGACACTCACAGATTTAGAAAACAAACTATGCTCATCTAAAACGACAGGTGGGGGGAATGGATAAATTAAGATTAGTGTTACTATACGTATACAAACACATATGATATACATATCTCAAAACGACCAACCATATAGCAAGGGAAGTCTGCGGAACCCTCTGTAACATTTTACATGGGAAGAGGATCTGTACTTGAATAGACATATATAATGTACAAATGAACCAGATCGTGTACACCTAGGACAAACAATATTCTAAGCTTTACCCCAATTAAAACACTTTTAAAAACCAAGAAGAAATAATGACACATAAACTTATGGGGGTTTCTCCACGCACATTCCAATGTAATTTACAACCTAGGAACACGACTTCCAGAAAGGCTCTGCTGCCCTACTCCCCAGATTTGGGAATGGAGAAATGCTGCCTCCTTGAGGCCACTTCCCACAACAGCAGCTTTAAACCCATTGCTAAAGGTCACTAAATATTCACCAAACTTGCAGTTCGGGAAATGACACCTGCTCTCTAAAAAAACGCTGGGGTGGAAAATCGACCAAATAACTCAAAAGAGGGCAACCTTCAAAGAAGACAATTTCAAGAGTTATATCGTACTGCCAATTGTTTCCTTTTTTTAACGGAAAAGAAAACGGCGGAGAAAAATGATGAGTTTTACGAATTTTCAAAGACATGCAAACCCAAATTACAAAAACCTATCAGCTCACAGCAGCCAGAAGGGCCATTAGCATCAATGCTGTAAACAATAAATGCTGAAGCGATTGTGGAGAAATGCGTACCCTCGATTCTAAGGGGGACGTGGTAAGAGCCACTAATGAAAACACAAAGAAGGTGCTTTGAAAAGGGAAACACGGTGCTACCAGTCAATCAATCACACCCACTGCTGGGCCTATCACCTGAGAAAATGAGAATCAAAAAGTCACAGGCTGGCAATCCTGCACTCCAACAATATTTACCATAGCCAACACTTGGAAGCAATGAAAATGTCCATCAACCGAGGAATGCACAAAGAAGAAGTGGTCCACGTACACAGTGGAAAATTACTCCAATAAAAAATAAAAATTAAATTTAAAAATCCAACAAAAGTAAGGAGACATCAGCTTGTGTGGGTTTGTCCGGGCACACTCCACTCTAATTTATAACCGAGAAACACCACAGGCCTCCAGGGCTTTTCCCTAGTTACCAGGGTGGGGAACATAGAAAGGCTGCCGCCCTCTGGCAGTTACCTGCAAAAGCAGTTTTAAAGCCTGTGCTAATGGTCATTTCATAGGAACAAGTACTGCAGAACTGTAAATGAAACCTGCCCTCAAAATGTCTTCAGGGAGGTAACGGCCAAAACATTTCAAAAGGTGACACGTACGTTAAGAGAACACTTTGAAGAACTAAGGGGTAATCACTGCTTGAAAAATAAAAAGGACATGCCTTAAAGCTCAATTTCAACGGATTATGAGGCACATGCGAATTCAACCACAAAGAGGTATCAGCTCACACTTGTCAGAATAACCATGAGCAAGAAAACTACAAACAATAAATGCTGAAGGTGTTGTGGAGAAATGCATACCCTCAACTTCAAGGGGGACGTAAGTTGGAAAGGGCCACGAATGAGAACAGAATGGAGGTGCCTTAAAAAGGTAAACATTGTGCTACCATATGATCCAGCAGGCCCACTCCTCCACCTATAATCTAAGAAGAGAGAATTGGAAAGACACAGGCAGGCAAATCTGCATTGCCCAGTATTACAATAGCCAAGATATGGAAGTAACCAAAAAGACCACCAACAGATGGGTGGGCAAAGAAGAACTCCTCCATGTACAGATGGAATATTCGCTAGTGAAAAAAATGAAACAATGCCATTTGCAGCACCATAGATGAGTCTAGACGTAATCACGCCACGTGTAGTACGTGAGAAAGCAAAAGGCACATATCCTATCATATCACTTTCAGGAGTTACTTAAAAATTGATACCAATGAAGATATTTCCACAGAGAAAGGCAATCACAGATTCATTAAAAACCTTATGGTTCACCAAATAGAAAGGGATGAGGATTGGATACATTGCCATATTGGGGTTAACAGAGATATACAAACCATGTGAAATATATAACCCCCAAAGACGTACGGAAGACCAGGAGAAGACTACTCAACATTGTGTCATAACCTACATTGGCAAAGGATGCGAGGAAGAATAGATACATGTATATGTGTGAAAGAACCACATCTTGCACACCTAGAACAAACAAATCATTGTAATCAAATTTGCTGGGATAAAAAATAAAAAGTAAATTACAAATACGAACAAGAAGTAATGAGACATAAAGTTAAAGGGCTTTTTCCTGGCACATTCCATTCTAATATACAACCTGGAACACCACTTCCATTAAGGCTCTGTTTCCCTAGTAACCAAATTTGGTAAAGGAGAAATGCTGCCACCTAGTGGCCGTTTCCTGCAAGAGCAGCTTTAAAGTCACAGCTAATGGTCACTTAACATTCACAAGGACTCAGGGCTGTAAAGGACACTTGCCCTAAATATTTGTGCTGAAGTAGAGAATGGACAAAAAATTCAAAACAGGCAAATGTTTCAAGAAGAGATTATGAAGAGTTAAGTTTTACTCACACTCTTTGTAAAAAAAAAAGAAAATGGATAAAAGCTCAACCTCAGGGAGTGTTAGATGCATGCAATCTAATCTACAAAAAGTTTCAACTTACACCAGTCGGCTGACCATCAGCAAAAAGTCTACAAACAATAAATGCTGAAGGGGTTTTAGAGAACTGTGTACCCTCTGCCTGCTGGTGAGATGTAAAGGGGTAACAGCCAATAATGAGAACAGAAAGGAGCTGCGTTTAAAAGTAAAAATGGAGGTACTATTCAATCCAGCAGGCGCACCATTGGACCTCTCACCTGAGAAGACAATCGAGAAGACACAGGCCGCAAAAGCTGCAGTGCAGCCTTATTCACAAGAGCCAAGACAGTGAAGCAATCAAAATGTCCAACAACAGGTAAATGGATAAAGAAGAAGTGGTCCGTGTACACAATGGAATATTAGCCATGGAAGACAATGAACCATTGCTCTTTGAGGCACCACAAATGAGTCTGGAGATAATCACGAAAGATGAGGTAAGTTGGAAAGCAAAAGACCTGTGTTCTATGATAGCACTTATAGGCGTTATCTAATAACTGACACAAATGAACATATTTCCACGGAGAAAGACACTCACAGATTTAGAAAACAAACTATGCTCATCTAAAACGACAGGTGGGGGGAATGGATAAATTAAGATTAGTGTTACTATACGTATACAAACACATATGATATACATATCTCAAAACGACCAACCATATAGCAAGGGAAGTCTGCGGAACCCTCTGTAACATTTTACATGGGAAGAGGATCTGTACTTGAATAGACATATATAATGTACAAATGAACCAGATCGTGTACACCTAGGACAAACAATATTCTAAGCTTTACCCCAATTAAAACACTTTTAAAAACCAAGAAGAAATAATGACACATAAACTTATGGGGGTTTCTCCACGCACATTCCAATGTAATTTACAACCTAGGAACACGACTTCCAGAAAGGCTCTGCTGCCCTACTCCCCAGATTTGGGAATGGAGAAATGCTGCCTCCTTGAGGCCACTTCCCACAACAGCAGCTTTAAACCCATTGCTAAAGGTCACTAAATATTCACCAAACTTGCAGTTCGGGAAATGACACCTGCTCTCTAAAAAAACGCTGGGGTGGAAAATCGACCAAATAACTCAAAAGAGGGCAACCTTCAAAGAAGACAATTTCAAGAGTTATATCGTACTGCCAATTGTTTCCTTTTTTTAACGGAAAAGAAAACGGCGGAGAAAAATGATGAGTTTTACGAATTTTCAAAGACATGCAAACCCAAATTACAAAAACCTATCAGCTCACAGCAGCCAGAAGGGCCATTAGCATCAATGCTGTAAACAATAAATGCTGAAGCGATTGTGGAGAAATGCGTACCCTCGATTCTAAGGGGGACGTGGTAAGAGCCACTAATGAAAACACAAAGAAGGTGCTTTGAAAAGGGAAACACGGTGCTACCAGTCAATCAATCACACCCACTGCTGGGCCTATCACCTGAGAAAATGAGAATCAAAAAGTCACAGGCTGGCAATCCTGCACTCCAACAATATTTACCATAGCCAACACTTGGAAGCAATGAAAATGTCCATCAACCGAGGAATGCACAAAGAAGAAGTGGTCCACGTACACAGTGGAAAATTACTCCAATAAAAAATAAAAATTAAATTTAAAAATCCAACAAAAGTAAGGAGACATCAGCTTGTGTGGGTTTGTCCGGGCACACTCCACTCTAATTTATAACCGAGAAACACCACAGGCCGCCAGGGCTTTTCCCTAGTTACCAGGGTGGGGAACATAGAAAGGCTGCCGCCCTCTGGCAGTTACCTGCAAAAGCAGTTTTAAAGCCTGTGCTAATGGTCATTTCATAGGAACAAGTACTGCAGAACTGTAAAAGAAACCTGCCCTCAAAATGTCTTCAGGGAGGTAACGGCCAAAACATTTCAAAAGGTGACACGTACGTTAAGAGAACACTTTGAAGAACTAAGGGGTAATCACTTCTTGAAAAATAAAAAGGACATGCCTTAAAGCTCAATTTCAACGGATTATGAGGCACATGCGAATTCAACCACAAAGAGGTATCAGCTCACACTTGTCCGAATAACCATGAGCAAGAAAACTACAAACAATAAATGCTGAAGGTGTTGTGGAGAAATGCATACCCTCAACTTCAAGGGGGATGTAAGTTGGAAAGGGCCACGAATGAGAACAGAATGGAGGTGCCTTAAAAAGGTAAACATTGTGCTACCATATGATCCAGCAGGCCCACTCCTCCACCTATAATCTAAGAAGAGAGAATTGGAAAGACACAGGCAGGCAAATCTGCATTGCCCAGTATTACAATAGCCAAGATATGGAAGTAACCAAAAAGACCACCAACAGATGGGTGGGCAAAGAAGAACTCCTCCATGTACAGATGGAATATTCGCTAGTGAAAAAAATGAAACAATGCCATTTGCAGCACCATAGATGAGTCTAGACGTAATCACGCCACGTGTAGTACGTGAGAAAGCAAAAGGCACATATCCTATCATATCACTTTCAGGAGTTACTTAAAAATTGATACCAATGAAGATATTTCCACAGAGAAAGGCAATCACAGATTCATTAAAAACCTTATGGTTCACCAAATAGAAAGGGATGAGGATTGGATACATTGCCATATTGGGGTTAACAGAGATATACAAACCATGTGAAATATATAACCCCCAAAGACGTACGGAAGACCAGGAGAAGACTACTCAACATTGTGTCATAACCTACATTGGCAAAGGATGCGAGGAAGAATAGATACATGTATATGTGTGAAAGAACCACATCTTGCACACCTAGAACAAACAAACCATTGTAATCAAATTTGCTGGGATAAAAAATAAAAAGTAAATTACAAATACGAACAAGAAGTAATGAGACATAAAGTTAAAGGGCTTTTTCCTGGCACATTCCATTCTAATATACAACCTCGAACACCACTTCCATTAAGGCTCTGTTTCCCTAGTAACCAAATTTGGTAAAGGAGAAATGCTGCCACCTAGTGGCCGTTTCCTGCAAGAGCAGCTTTAAAGTCACAGCTAATGGTCACTTAACATTCACAAGGACTCAGGGCTGTAAAGGACACTTGCCCTAAATATTTGTGCTGAAGTAGGGAATGGACAAAAAATTCAAAACAGGCAAATGTTTCAAGAAGAGATTATGAAGAGTTAAGTTTTACTCACACTCTTTGTAAAAAAAAGGAAAATGGATAAAAGCTCAACCTCAGGGAGTGTTAGACGCATGCAATCTAATCTACAAAAAGTTTCAACTTAGACCAGTCGGCTGACCATCAGCAAAAAGTCTACAAACAATAAATGCTGAAGGGGTTTTAGAGAACTGTGTACCCTCTGCCTGCTGGTGAGATGTAAAGGGGTAACAGCCAATAATGAGAACAGAAAGGAGCTGCGTTTAAAAGTAAAAATGGAGGTACTATTCAATCCAGCAGGCGCACCATTGGACCTCTCACCTGAGAAGACAATCGAGAAGACACAGGCCGCAAAAGCTGCAGTGCAGCCTTATTCACAAGAGCCAAGACAGTGAAGCAATCAAAATGTCCAACAACAGGTAAATGGATAAAGAAGAAGTGGTCCGTGTACACAATGGAATATTAGCCATGGAAGACAATGAACCATTGCTCTTTGAGGCACCACAAATGAGTCTGGAGATAATCACGAAAGATGAGGTAAGTTGGAAAGCAAAAGACCTGTGTTCTATGATAGCACTTATAGGCGTTATCTAATAACTGACACAAATGAACATATTTCCACAGAGAAAGACACTCACGGATTTAGAAAACAAACTATGCTCATCTAAAACGACAGGTGGGGGGAATGGATAAATTAAGATTAGTGTTACTATACGTATACAAACACATATGATATACATATCTCAAAAAGACCAACCATATAGCAAGGGAAGTCTGCGGAACCCTCTGTAACATTTTACATGGGAAGAGGATCTGTACTTGAATAGACATATATAATGTGCAAATGAACCAGATTGTGTACACCTAGGACAAACAATATTCTAAGCTTTACCCCAATTAAAACACTTTTAAAAACCAAGAAGAAATAATGACACATAAACTTATGGGGGTTTCTCCACGCACATTCCAATGTAATTTACAACCTAGGAACACGACTTCCAGAAAGGCTCTGCTGCCCTACTCCCCAGATTTGGGAATGGAGAAATGCTGCCTCCTTGAGGCCACTTCCCACAACAGCAGCTTTAAACCCATTGCTAAAGGTCACTAAATATTCACCAAACTTGCAGTTCGGGAAATGACACCTGCTCTCTAAAAAAACGCTGGGGTGGAAAATCGACCAAATAACTCAAAAGAGGGCAACCTTCAAAGAAGACAATTTCAAGAGTTATATCGTACTGCCAATTGTTTCCTTTTTTTAACGGAAAAGAAAACGGCGGAGAAAAATGATGAGTTTTACGAATTTTCAAAGACATGCAAACCCAAATTACAAAAACCTATCAGCTCACAGCAGCCAGAAGGGCCATTAGCATCAATGCTGTAAACAATAAATGCTGAAGCGATTGTGGAGAAATGCGTACCCTCGATTCTAAGGGGGACGTGGTAAGAGCCACTAATGAAAACAAAAAGAAGGTGCTTTGAAAAGGGAAACACGGTGCTACCAGTCAATCAATCACACCCACTGCTGGGCCTATCACCTGAGAAAATGAGAATCAAAAAGTCACAGGCTGGCAATCCTGCACTCCAACAATATTTACCATAGCCAACACTTGGAAGCAATGAAAATGTCCATCAACCGAGGAATGCACAAAGAAGAAGTGGTCCACGTACACAGTGGAAAATTACTCCAATAAAAAATAAAAATTAAATTTAAAAATCCAACAAAAGTAAGGAGACATCAGCTTGTGTGGGTTTGTCCGGGCACACTCCACTCTAATTTATAACCGAGAAACACCACAGGCCGCAAGGGCTTTTCCCTAGTTACCAGGGTGGGGAACATAGAAAGGCTGCCGCCCTCTGGCAGTTACCTGCAAAAGCAGTTTTAAAGCCTGTGCTAATGGTCATTTCATAGGAACAAGTACTGCAGAACTGTAAATGAAACCTGCCCTCAAAATGTCTTCAGGGAGGTAACGGCCAAAACATTTCAAAAGGTGACACGTACGTTAAGGAACACTTTGAAGAACTAAGGGGTAATCACTGCTTGAAAAATAAAAAGGACATGCCTTAAAGCTCAATTTCAACGGATTATGAGGCACATGCGAATTCAACCACAAAGAGGTATCAGCTCACACTTGTCAGAATAACCATGAGCAAGAAAACTACAAACAATAAATGCTGAAGGTGTTGTGGAGAAATGCATACCCTCAACTTCAAGGGGGACGTAAGTTGGAAAGGGCCACGAATGAGAACAGAATGGAGGAGCCTTAAAAAGGTAAACATTGTGCTACCATATGATCCAGCAGGCCCACTCCTCCACCTATAATCTAAGAAGAGAGAATTGGAAAGACACAGGCAGGCAAATCTGCATTGCCCAGTATTACAATAGCCAAGATATGGAAGTAACCAAAAAGACCACCAACAGATGGGTGGGCAAAGAAGAACTCCTCCATGTACAGATGGAATATTCGCTAGTGAAAAAAATGAAACAATGCCATTTGCAGCACCATAGATGAGTCTAGACGTAATCACGCCACGTGTACTACGTGAGAAAGCAAAAGGCACATATCCTATCATATCACTTTCAGGAGTTACTTAAAAATTGATACCAATGAAGATATTTCCACAGAGAAAGGCAATCACAGATTCATTAAAAAACTTATGGTTCACCAAATAGAAAGGGATGAGGATTGGATACATTGCCATATTGGGGTTAACAGAGATATACAAACCATGTGAAATATATAACCCCCAAAGACGTACGGAAGACCAGGAGAAGACTACTCAACATTGTGTCATAACCTACATTGGCAAAGGATGCGAGGAAGAATAGATACATGTATATGTGTGAAAGAACCACATCTTGCACACCTAGAACAAACAAACCATTGTAATCAAATTTGCTGGGATAAAAAATAAAAAGTAAATTACAAATACGAACAAGAAGTAATGAGACATAAAGTTAAAGGGCTTTTTCCTGGCACATTCCATTCTAATATACAACCTCGAACACCACTTCCATTAAGGCTCTGTTTCCCTAGTAACCAAATTTGGTAAAGGAGAAATGCTGCCACCTAGTGGCCGTTTCCTGCAAGAGCAGCTTTAAAGTCACAGCTAATGGTCACTTAACATTCACAAGGACTCAGGGCTGTAAAGGACACTTGCCCTAAATATTTGTGCTGAAGTAGGGAATGGACAAAAAATTCAAAACAGGCAAATGTTTCAAGAAGAGATTATGAAGAGTTAAGTTTTACTCACACTCTTTGTAAAAAAAAGGAAAATGGATAAAAGCTCAACCTCAGGGAGTGTTAGACGCATGCAATCTAATCTACAAAAAGTTTCAACTTACACCAGTCGGCTGACCATCAGCAAAAAGTCTACAAACAATAAATGCTGAAGGGGTTTTAGAGAACTGTGTACCCTCTGCCTGCTGGTGAGACGTAAAGGGGTAACAGCCAATAATGAGAACAGAAAGGAGCTGCGTTTAAAAGTAAAAATGGAGGTACTATTCAATCCAGCAGGCGCACCATTGGACCTCTCACCTGAGAAGACAAGAATCGAGAAGACACAGGCCGCAAAAGCTGCAGTGCAGCCTTATTCACAATAGCCAAGACAGTGAAGCAATCAAAATGTCCAACAACAGGTAAATGGATAAAGAAGAAGTGGTCCATGTACACAATGGAATATTAGCCATGGAAGACAATGAACCATTGCTCTTTGAGGCACCACAAATGAGTCTGGAGATAATCACGAAAGATGAGGTAAGTTGGAAAGCAAAAGACCTGTGTTCTATGATAGCACTTATAGGCGTTATCTAATAACTGACACAAATGAACATATTTCCACAGAGAAAGACACTCACAGATTTAGAAAACAAACTATGCTCATCTAAAACGACAGGTGGGGGGAATGGATAAATTAAGATTAGTGTTACTATACGTATACAAACACATATGATATACATATCTCAAAAAGACCAACCATATAGCAAGGGAAGTCTGCGGAACCCTCTGTAACATTTTACATGGGAAGAGGATCTGTACTTGAATAGACATATATAATGTGCAAATGAACCAGATTGTGTACACCTAGGACAAACAATATTCTAAGCTTTACCCCAATTAAAACACTTTTAAAAACCAAGAAGAAATAATGACACATAAACTTATGGGGGTTTCTCCACGCACATTCCAATGTAATTTACAACCTAGGAACACGACGTCCAGAAAGGCTCTGCTGCCCTACTCCCCAGATTTGGGAATGGAGAAATGCTACCTCCTTGAGGCCACTTCCCACAACAGCAGCTTTAAACCCATTGCTAAAGGTCACTAAATATTCACCAAACTTGCAGTTCGGGAAATGACACCTGCTCTCTAAAAAAACGCTGGGGTGGAAAATCGACCAAATAACTCAAAAGAGGGCAACCTTCAAAGAAGACAATTTCAAGAGTTATATCGTACTGCCAATTGTTTCCTTTTTTTAACGGAAAAGAAAACGGCGGAGAAAAATGATGAGTTTTACGAATTTTCAAAGACATGCAAACCCAAATTACAAAAACCTATCAGCTCACAGCAGCCAGAAGGGCCATTAGCATCAATGCTGTAAACAATAAATGCTGAAGCGATTGTGGAGAAATGCGTACCCTCGATTCTAAGGGGGACGTGGTAAGAGCCACTAATGAAAACACAAAGAAGGTGCTTTGAAAAGGGAAACACGGTGCTACCAGTCAATCAATCACACCCACTGCTGGGCCTATCACCTGAGAAAATGAGAATCAAAAAGTCACAGGCTGGCAATCCTACACTCCAACAATATTTACCATAGCCAACACTTGGAAGCAATGAAAATGTCCATCAACCGAGGAATGCACAAAGAAGAAGTGGTCCACGTACACAGTGGAAAATTACTCCAATAAAAAATAAAAATTAAATTTAAAAATCCAACGAAAGTAAGGAGACATCAGCTTGTGTGGGTTTGTCCGGGCACACTCCACTCTAATTTATAACCGAGAAACACCACAGGCCGCCAGGGCTTTTCCCTAGTTCCCAGGGTGGGGAACATAGAAAGGCTGCCGCCCTCTGGCAGTTACCTGCAAAAGCAGTTTTAAAGCCTGTGCTAATGGTCATTTCATAGGAACAAGTACTGCAGAACTGTAAATGAAACCTGCCCTCAAAATGTCTTCAGGGAGGTAACGGCCAAAACATTTCAAAAGGTGACACGTACGTTAAGAGAACACTTTGAAGAACTAAGGGGTAATCACTGCTTGAAAAATAAAAAGGACATGCCTTAAAGCTCAATTTCAACGGATTATGAGGCACATGCGAATTCAACCACAAAGAGGTATCAGCTCACACTTGTCAGAATAACCATGAGCAAGAAAACTACAAACAATAAATGCTGAAGGTGTTGTGGAGAAATGCATACCCTCAACTTCAAGGGGGAGGTAAGTTGGAAAGGGCCACGAATGAGAACAGAATGGAGGTGCCTTAAAAAGGTAAACATTGTGCTACCATATGATCCAGCAGGCCCACTCCTCCACCTATAATCTAAGAAGAGAGAATTGGAAAGACACAGGCAGGCAAATCTGCATTGCCCAGTATTACAATAGCCAAGATATGGAAGTAACCAAAAAGACCACCAACAGATGGGTGGGCAAAGAAGAACTCCTCCATGTACAGATGGAATATTCGCTAGTGAAAAAAATGAAACAATGCCATTTGCAGCACCATAGATGAGTCTAGACGTAATCACGCCACGTGTAGTACGTGAGAAAGCAAAAGGCACATATCCTATCATATCACTTTCAGGAGTTACTTAAAAATTGATACCAATGAAGATATTTCCACAGAGAAAGGCAATCACAGATTCATTAAAAAACTTATGGTTCACCAAATAGAAAGGGATGAGGATTGGATACATTGCCATATTGGGGTTAACAGAGATATACAAACCATGTGAAATATATAACCCCCAAAGACGTACGGAAGACCAGGAGGACTACTCAACATTGTGTCATAACCTACATTGGCAAAGGATGCGAGGAAGAATAGATACATGTATATGTGTGAAAGAACCACATCTTGCACACCTAGAACAAACAAACCATTGTAATCAAATTTGCTGGGATAAAAAATAAAAAGTAAATTACAAATACGAACAAGAAGTAATGAGACATAAAGTTAAAGGGCTTTTTCCTGGCACATTCCATTCTAATATACAACCTCGAACACCACTTCCATTAAGGCTCTGTTTCCCTAGTAACCAAATTTGGTAAAGGAGAAATGCTGCCACCTAGTGGCCGTTTCCTGCAAGAGCAGCTTTAAAGTCACAGCTAATGGTCACTTAACATTCACAAGGACTCAGGGCTGTAAAGGACACTTGCCCTAAATATTTGTGCTGAAGTAGGGAATGGACAAAAAATTCAAAACAGGCAAATGTTTCAAGAAGAGATTATGAAGAGTTAAGGTTTACTCACACTCTTTGTAAACAAAAGGAAAATGGATAAAAGCTCAACCTCAGGGAGTGTTAGACGCATGCAATCTAATCTACAAAAAGTTTCAACTTACACCAGTCGGCTGACCATCAGCAAAAAGTCTACAAACAATAAATGCTGAAGGGGTTTTAGAGAACTGTGTACCCTCTGCCTGCTGGTGAGACGTAAAGGGGTAACAGCCAATAATGAGAACAGAAAGGAGCTGCGTTTAAAAGTAAAAATGGAGGTACTATTCAATCCAGCAGGCGCACCATTGGACCTCTCACCTGAGAAGACAATCGAGAAGACACAGGCCGCAAAAGCTGCAGTGCAGCCTTATTCACAATAGCCAAGACAGTGAAGCAATCAAAATGTCCAACAACAGGTAAATGGATAAAGAAGAAGTGGTCCGTGTACACAATGGAATATTAGCCATGGAAGACAATGAACCATTGCTCTTTGAGGCACCACAAATGAGTCTGGAGATAATCACGAAAGATGAGGTAAGTTGGAAAGCAAAAGACCTGTGTTCTATGATAGCACTTATAGGCGTTATCTAATAACTGACACAAATGAACATATTTCCACGGAGAAAGACACTCACAGATTTAGAAAACAAACTATGCTCATCTAAAACGACAGGTGGGGGGAATGGATAAATTAAGATTAGTGTTACTGTACGTATACAAACACATATGATATACATATCTCAAAAAGACCAACCATATAGCAAGGGAAGTCTGCGGAACCCTCTGTAACATTTTACATGGGAAGAGGATCTGTACTTGAATAGACATATATAATGTGCAAATGAACCAGATTGTGTACACCTAGGACAAACAATATTCTAAGCTTTACCCCAATTAAAACACTTTTAAAAACCAAGAAGAAATAATGACACATAAACTTATGGGGGTTTCTCCACGCACATTCCAATGTAATTTACAACCTAGGAACATGACGTCCAGAAAGGCTCTGCTGCCCTACTCCCCAGATTTGGGAATGGAGAAATGCTGCCTCCTTGAGGCCACTTCCCACAACAGCAGCTTTAAACCCATTGCTAAAGGTCACTAAATATTCACCAAACTTGCAGTTTGGGAAATGACACCTGCTCTCTAAAAAAACGCTGGGGTGGAAAATCGACCAAATAACTCAAAAGAGGGCAACCTTCAAAGAAGACAATTTCAAGAGTTATATCGTACTGCCAATTGTTTCCTTTTTTTAACGGAAAAGAAAACGGCGGAGAAAAATGATGAGTTTTACGAATTTTCAAAGACATGCAAACCCAAATTACAAAAACCTATCAGCTCACAGCAGCCAGAAGGGCCATTAGCATCAATGCTGTAAACAATAAATGCTGAAGCGATTGTGGAGAAATGCGTACCCTCGATTCTAAGGGGGACGTGGTAAGAGCCACTAATGAAAACACAAAGAAGGTGCTTTGAAAAGGGAAACACGGTGCTACCAGTCAATCAATCACACCCACTGCTGGGCCTATCACCTGAGAAAATGAGAATCAAAAAGTCACAGGCTGGCAATCCTGCACTCCAACAATATTTACCATAGCCAACACTTGGAAGCAATGAAAATGTCCATCAACCGAGGAATGCACAAAGAAGAAGTGGTCCACGTACACAGTGGAAAATTACTCCAATAAAAAATAAAAATTAAATTTAAAAATCCAACAAAAGTAAGGAGACATCAGCTTGTGTGGGTTTGTCCGGGCACACTCCACTCTAATTTATAACCGAGAAACACCACAGGCCGCCAGGGCTTTTCCCTAGTTCCCAGGGTGGGGAACATAGAAAGGCTGCCGCCCTCTGGCAGTTACCTGCAAAAGCAGTTTTAAAGCCTGTGCTAATGGTCATTTCATAGGAACAAGTACTGCAGAACTGTAAATGAAACCTGCCCTCAAAATGTCTTCAGGGAGGTAACGGCCAAAACATTTCAAAAGGTGACACGTACGTTAAGAGAACACTTTGAAGAACTAAGGGGTAATCACTGCTTGAAAAATAAAAAGGACATGCCTTAAAGCTCAATTTCAACGGATTATGAGGCACATGCGAATTCAACCACAAAGAGGTATCAGCTCACACTTGTCAGAATAACCATGAGCAAGAAAACTACAAACAATAAATGCTGAAGGTGTTGTGGAGAAATGCATACCCTCAACTTCAAGGGGGACGTAAGTTGGAAAGGGCCACGAATGAGAACAGAATGGAGGTGCCTTAAAAAGGTCAACATTGTGCTACCATATGATCCAGCAGGCCCACTCCTCCACCTATAATCTAAGAAGAGAGAATTGGAAAGACACAGGCAGGCAAATCTGCATTGCCCAGTATTACAATAGCCAAGATATGGAAGTAACCAAAAAGACCACCAACAGATGGGTGGGCAAAGAAGAACTCCTCCATGTACAGATGGAATATTCGCTAGTGAAAAAAATGAAACAATGCCATTTGCAGCACCATAGATGAGTCTAGACGTAATCACGCCACGTGTAGTATGTGAGAAAGCAAAAGGCACATATCCTATCATATCACTTTCAGGAGTTACTTAAAAATTGATACCAATGAAGATATTTCCACAGAGAAAGGCAATCACAGATTCATTAAAAAACTTATGGTTCACCAAATAGAAAGGGATGAGGATTGGATACATTGCCATATTGTGGTTAACAGAGATATACAAACCATGTGAAATATATAACCCCCAAAGACGTACGGAAGACCAGGAGAAGACTACTCAACATTGTGTCATAACCTACATTGGCAAAGGATGCGAGGAAGAATAGATCCATGTATATGTGTGAAAGAACCACATCTTGCACACCTAGAACAAACAAACCATTGTAATCAAATTTGCTGGGATAAAAAATAAAAAGTAAATTACAAATACGAACAAGAAGTAATGAGACATAAAGTTAAAGGGCTTTCTCCTGGCACATTCCATTCTAATATACAACCTCGAACACCACTTCCATTAAGGCTCTGTTTCCCTAGTAACCAAATTTGGTAAAGGAGAAATGCTGCCACCTAGTGGCCGTTTCCTGCAAGAGCAGCTTTAAAGTCACAGCTAATGGTCACTTAACATTCACAAGGACTCAGGGCTGTAAAGGACACTTGCCCTAAATATTTGTGCTGAAGTAGGGAATGGACAAAAAATTCAAAACAGGCAAATGTTTCAAGAAGAGATTATGAAGAGTTAAGTTTTACTCACACTCTTTGTAAAAAAAAGGAAAATGGATAAAAGCTCAACCTCAGGGAGTGTTAGACGCATGCAATCTAATCTACAAAAAGTTTCAACTTACACCAGTCGGCTGACCATCAGCAAAAAGTCTACAAACAATAAATGCTGAAGGGGTTTTAGAGAACTGTGTACCCTCTGCCTGCTGGTGAGACGTAAAGGGGTAACAGCCAATAATGAGAACAGAAAGGAGCTGCGTTTAAAAGTAAAAATGGAGGTACTATTCAATCCAGCAGGCGCACCATTGGACCTCTCACCTGAGAAGACAATCGAGAAGACACAGGCCGCAAAAGCTGCAGTGCAGCCTTATTCACAATAGCCAAGACAGTGAAGCAATCAAAATGTCCAACAACAGGTAAATGGATAAAGAAGAAGTGGTCCGTGTACACAATGGAATATTAGCCATGGAAGACAATGAACCATTGCTCTTTGAGGCACCACAAATGAGTCTGGAGATAATCACGAAAGATGAGGTAAGTTGGAAAGCAAAAGACCTGTGTTCTATGATAGCACTTATAGGCGTTATCTAATAACTGACACAAATGAACATATTTCCACGGAGAAAGACACTCACAGATTTAGAAAACAAACTATGCTCATCTAAAACGACAGGTGGGGGGAATGGATAAATTAAGATTAGTGTTACTGTACGTATACAAACACATATGATATACATATCTCAAAAAGACCAACCATATAGCAAGGGAAGTCTGCGGAACCCTCTGTAACATTTTACATGGGAAGAGGATCTGTACTTGAATAGACATATATAATGTGCAAATGAACCAGATTGTGTACACCTAGGACAAACAATATTCTAAGCTTTACCCCAATTAAAACACTTTTAAAAACCAAGAAGAAATAATGACACATAAACTTATGGGGGTTTCTCCACGCACATTCCAATGTAATTTACAACCTAGGAACATGACTTCCAGAAAGGCTCTGCTGCCCTACTCCCCAGATTTGGGAATGGAGAAATGCTGCCTCCTTGAGGCCACTTCCCACAACAGCAGCTTTAAACCCATTGCTAAAGGTCACTAAATATTCACCAAACTTGCAGTTCGGGAAATGACACCTGCTCTCTAAACAAACGCTGGGGTGGAAAATCGACCAAATAACTCAAAAGAGGGCAACCTTCAAAGAAGACAATTTCAAGAGTTATATCGTACTGCCAATTGTTTCCTTTTTTTAACGGAAAAGAAAACGGCGGAGAAAAATGATGAGTTTTACGAATTTTCAAAGACATGCAAACCCAAATTACAAAAACCTATCAGCTCACAGCAGCCAGAAGGGCCATTAGCATCAATGCTGTAAACAATAAATGCTGAAGCGATTGTGGAGAAATGCGTACCCTCGATTCTAAGGGGGACGTGGTAAGAGCCACTAATGAAAACACAAAGAAGGTGCTTTGAAAAGGGAAACACGGTGCTACCAGTCAATCAATCACACCCACTGCTGGGCCTATCACCTGAGAACATGAGAATCAAAAAGTCACAGGCTGGCAATCCTGCACTCCAACAATATTTACCATAGCCAACACTTGGAAGCAATGAAAATGTCCATCAACCGAGGAATGCACAAAGAAGAAGTGGTCCACGTACACAGTGGAAAATTACTCCAATAAAAAATAAAAATTAAATTTAAAAATCCAACAAAAGTAAGGAGACATCAGCTTGTGTGGGTTTGTCCGGGCACACTCCACTCTAATTTATAACCGAGAAACACCACAGGCCGCCAGGGCTTTTCCCTAGTTCCCAGGGTGGGGAACATAGAAAGGCTGCCGCCCTCTGGCAGTTACCTGCAAAAGCAGTTTTAAAGCCTGTGCTAATGGTCATCTCATGGGAACAAGTACTGCAGAACTGTAAATGAAACCTGCCCTCAAAATGTCTTCAGGGAGGTAACGGCCAAAACATTTCAAAAGGTGACACGTACGTTAAGAGAACACTTTGAAGAACTAAGGGGTAATCACTGCTTGAAAAATAAAAAGGACATGCCTTAAAGCTCAATTTCAACGGATTATGAGGCACATGCGAATTCAACCACAAAGAGGTATCAGCTCACACTTGTCAGAATAACCATGAGCAAGAAAACTACAAACAATAAATGCTGAAGGTGTTGTGGAGAAATGCATACCCTCAACTTCAAGGGGGACGTAAGTTGGAAAGGGCCACGAATGAGAACAGAATGGAGGTGCCTTAAAAAGGTAAACATTGTGCTACCATATGATCCAGCAGGCCCACTCCTCCACCTATAATCTAAGAAGAGAGAATTGGAAAGACACAGGCAGGCAAATCTGCATTGCCCAGTATTACAATAGCCAAGATATGGAAGTAACCAAAAAGACCACCAACAGATGGGTGGGCAAAGAAGAACTCCTCCATGTACAGATGGAATATTCGCTAGTGAAAAAAATGAAACAATGCCATTTGCAGCACCATAGATGAGTCTAGACGTAATCACGCCACGTGTAGTATGTGAGAAAGCAAAAGGCACATATCCTATCATATCACTTTCAGGAGTTACTTAAAAATTGATACCAATGAAGATATTTCCACAGAGAAAGGCAATCACAGATTCATTAAAAAACTTATGGTTCACCAAATAGAAAGGGATGAGGATTGGATACATTGCCATATTGGGGTTAACAGAGATATACAAACCATGTGAAATATATAACCCCCAAAGACGTACGGAAGACCAGGAGAAGACTACTCAACATTGTGTCATAACCTACATTGGCAAAGGATGCGAGGAAGAATAGATACATGTATATGTGTGAAAGAACCACATCTTGCACACCTAGAACAAACAAACCATTGTAATCAAATTTGCTGGGATAAAAAATAAAAAGTAAATTACAAATACGAACAAGAAGTAATGAGACATAAAGTTAAAGGGCTTTTTCCTGGCACATTCCATTCTAATATACAACCTAGAACACCACTTCCATTAAGGCTCTGTTTCCCTAGTAACCAAATTTGGTAAAGGAGAAATGCTGCCACCTAGTGGCCGTTTCCTGCAAGAGCAGCTTTAAAGTCACAGCTAATGGTCACTTAACATTCACAAGGACTCAGGGCTGTAAAGGACACTTGCCCTAAATATTTGTGCTGAAGTAGGGAATGGACAAAAAATTCAAAACAGGCAAATGTTTCAAGAAGAGATTATGAAGACTTAAGTTTTACTCACACTCTTTGTAAAAAAAAGGAAAATGGATAAAAGCTCAACCTCAGGGAGTGTTAGACGCATGCAATCTAATCTACAAAAAGTTTCAACTTACACCAGTCGACTGACCATCAGCAAAAAGTCTACAAACAATAAATGCTGAAGGGGTTTTAGAGAACTGTGTACCCTCTGCCTGCTGGTGAGACGTAAAGGGGTAACAGCCAATAATGAGAACAGAAAGGAGCTGCGTTTAAAAGTAAAAATGGAGGTACTATTCAATCCAGCAGGCGCACCATTGGACCTCTCACCTGAGAAGACAAGAATCGAGAAGACACAGGCCGCAAAAGCTGCAGTGCAGCCTTATTCACAATAGCCAAGACAGTGAAGCAATCAAAATGTCCAACAACAGGTAAATGGATAAAGAAGAAGTGGTCCGTGTACACAATGGAATATTAGCCATGGAAGACAATGAACCATTGCTCTTTGAGGCACCACAAATGAGTCTGGAGATAATCACGAAAGATGAGGTAAGTTGGAAAGCAAAAGACCTGTGTTCTGTGATAGCACTTATAGGCGTTATCTAATAACTGACACAAATGAACATATTTCCACAGAGAAAGACACTCACAGATTTAGAAAACAAACTATGCTCATCTAAAACGACAGGTGGGGGGAATGGATAAATTAAGATTAGTGTTACTATACGTATACAAACACATATGATATACATATCTCAAAAAGACCAACCATATAGCAAGGGAAGTCTGCGGAACCCTCTGTAACATTTTACATGGGAAGAGGATCTGTACTTGAATAGACATATATAATGTGCAAATGAACCAGATTGTGTACACCTAGGACAAACAATATTCTAAGCTTTACCCCAATTAAAACACTTTTAAAAACCAAGAAGAAATAATGACACATAAACTTATGGGGGTTTCTCCACGCACATTCCAATGGAATTTACAACCTAGGAACACGACGTCCAGAAAGGCTCTGCTGCCCTACTCCCCAGATTTGGGAATGGAGAAATGCTGCCTCCTTGAGGCCACTTCCCACAACAGCAGCTTTAAACCCATTGCTAAAGGTCACTAAATATTCACCAAACTTGCAGTTCGGGAAATGACACCTGCTCTCTAAAAAAACGCTGGGGTGGAAAATCGACCAAATAACTCAAAAGAGGGCAACCTTCAAAGAAGACAATTTCAAGAGTTATATCGTACTGCCAGTTGTTTCCTTTTTTTAACGGAAAAGAAAACGGCGGAGAAAAATGATGAGTTTTACGAATTTTCAAAGACATGCAAACCCAAATTACAAAAACCTATCAGCTCACAGCAGCCAGAAGGGCCATTAGCATCAATGCTGTAAACAATAAATGCTGAAGCGATTGTGGAGAAATGCATACCCTCGATTCTAAGGGGGACGTGGTAAGAGCCACTAATGAAAACACAAAGAAGGTGCTTTGAAAAGGGAAACACGGTGCTACCAGTCAATCAATCACACCCACTGCTGGGCCTATCACCTGAGAAAATGAGAATCAAAAAGTCACAGGCTGGCAATCCTGCACTCCAACAATATTTACCATAGCCAACACTTGGAAGCAATGAAAATGTCCATCAACCGAGGAATGCACAAAGAAGAAGTGGTCCACGTACACAGTGGAAAATTACTCCAATAAAAAATAAAAATTAAATTTAAAAATCCAACAAAAGTAAGGAGACATCAGCTTGTGTGGGTTTGTCCGGGCACACTCCACTCTAATTTATAACCGAGAAACACCACAGGCCGCCAGGGCTTTTCCCTAGTTCCCAGGGTGGGGAACATAGAAAGGCTGCCGCCCTCTGGCAGTTACCTGCAAAAGCAGTTTTAAAGCCTGTGCTAATGGTCATTTCATAGGAACAAGTACTGCAGAACTGTAAATGAAACCTGCCCTCAAAATGTCTTCAGGGAGGTAACGGCCAAAACATTTCAAAAGGTGACACGTACGTTAAGAGAACACTTTGAAGAACTAAGGGGTAATCACTGCTTGAAAAATAAAAAGGACATGCCTTAAAGCTCAATTTCAACGGATTATGAGGCACATGCGAATTCAACCACAAAGAGGTATCAGCTCACACTTGTCAGAATAACCATGAGCAAGAAAACTACAAACAATAAATGCTGAAGGTGTTGTGGAGAAATGCATACCCTCAACTTCAAGGGGGACGTAAGTTGGAAAGGGCCACGAATGAGAACAGAATGGAGGTGCCTTAAAAAGGTAAACATTGTGCTACCATATGATCCAGCAGGCCCACTCCTCCACCTATAATCTAAGAAGAGAGAATTGGAAAGACACAGGCAGGCAAATCTGCATTGCCCAGTATTACAATAGCCAAGATATGGAAGTAACCAAAAAGACCACCAACAGATGGGTGGGCAAAGAAGAACTCCTCCATGTACAGATGGAATATTCGCTAGTGAAAAAAATAAAACAATGCCATTTGCAGCACCATAGATGAGTCTAGACGTAATCACGCCACGTGTACTACGTGAGAAAGCAAAAGGCACATATCCTATCATATCACTTTCAGGAGTTACTTAAAAATTGATACCAATGAAGATATTTCCACAGAGAAAGGCAATCACAGATTCATTAAAAAACTTATGGTTCACCAAATAGAAAGGGATGAGGATTGGATACATTGCCATATTGGGGTTGACAGAGATATACAAACCATGTGAAATATATAACCCCCAAAGACGTACGGAAGACCAGGAGAAGACTACTCAACATTGTGTCATAACCTACATTGGCAAAGGATGCGAGGAAGAATAGATACATGTATATGTGTGAAAGAACCACATCTTGCACACCTAGAACAAACAAACCATTGTAATCAAATTTGCTGGGATAAAAAATAAAAAGTAAATTACAAATACGAACAAGAAGTAATGAGACATAAAGTTAAAGGGCTTTTTCCTGGCACATTCCATTCTAATATACAACCTCGAACACCACTTCCATTAAGGCTCTGTTTCCCTAGTAACCAAATTTGGTAAAGGAGAAATGCTGTCACCTAGTGGCCGTTTCCTGCAAGAGCAGCTTTAAAGTCACAGCTAATGGTCACTTAACATTCACAAGGACTCAGGGCTGTAAAGGACACTTGCCCTAAATATTTGTGCTGAAGTAGAGAATGGACAAAAAATTCAAAACAGGCAAATGTTTCAAGAAGAGATTATGAAGAGTTAAGTTTTACTCACACTCTTTGTAAAAAAAAGGAAAATGGATAAAAGCTCAACCTCAGGGAGTGTTAGACGCATGCAATCTAATCTACAAAAAGTTTCAACTTACACCAGTCGGCTGACCATCAGCAAAAAGTCTACAAACAATAAATGCTGAAGGGGTTTTAGAGAACTGTGTACCCTCTGCCTGCTGGTGAGACGTAAAGGGGTAACAGCCAATAATGAGAACAGAAAGGAGCTGCGTTTAAAAGTAAAAATGGAGGTACTATTCAATCCAGCAGGCGCACCATTGGACCTCTCACCTGAGAAGACAATCGAGAAGACACAGGCCGTAAAAGCTGCAGTGCAGCCTTATTCACAATAGCCAAGACAGTGAAGCAATCAAAATGTCCAACAACAGGTAAATGGATAAAGAAGAAGTGGTCCATGTACACAACGGAATATTAGCCATGGAAGACAATGAACCATTGCTCTTTGAGGCACCACAAATGAGTCTGGAGATAATCATGAAAGATGAGGTAAGTTGGAAAGCAAAAGACCTGTGTTCTATGATAGCACTTATAGGCGTTATCTAATAACTGACACAAATGAACATATTTCCACAGAGAAAGACACTCACAGATTTAGAAAACAAACTATGCTCATCTAAAACGACAGGTGGGGGGAATGGATAAATTAAGGTTAGTGTTACTATATGTATACAAACACATATGATATACATATCTCAAAAAGGCCAACCATATAGCAAGGGAAGTCTGCGGAACCCTCTGTAACATTTTACATGGGAAGAGGATCTGTACTTGAATAGACATATATAATGTACAAATGAACCAGATTGTGTACACCTAGGACAAACAATATTCTAAGCTTTACCCCAATTAAAACACTTTTAAAAACCAAGAAGAAATAATGACACATAAACTTATGGGGGTTTCTCCACGCACATTCCAATGGAATTTACAACCTAGGAACACGACTTCCAGAAAGGCTCTGCTGCCCTACTCCCCAGATTTGGGAATGGAGAAATGCTGCCTCCTTGAGGCCACTTCCCACAACAGCAGCTTTAAACCCATTGCTAAAGGTCACTAAATATTCACCAAACTTGCAGTTCGGGAAATGACACCTGCTCTCTAAAAAAACGCTGGGGTGGAAAATCGACCAAATAATTCAAAAGAGGGCAACCTTCAAAGAAGACAATTTCAAGAGTTATATTGTACTGCCAATTGTTTCCTTTTTTTAACAGAAAAGAAAACGGCGGAGAAAAATGATGAGTTTTACGAATTTTCAAAGACATGCAAACCCAAATTACAAAAACCTATCAGCTCACAGCAGCCAGAAGGGCCATTAGCATAAATGCTGTAAACAATAAATGCTGAAGCGATTGTGGAGAAATGCGTACCCTCGACTCTAAGGGGGACGTGGTAAGAGCCACTAATGAAAACACAAAGAGGGTGCTTTGAAAAGGGAAACACGGTGCTACCAGTCAATCAATCACACCCACTGCTGGGCCTATCACCTGAGAACATGAGAATCAAAAAGTCACAGGCTGGCAAACCTGCACTCCAAAAATATTTACCATAGCCAACACTTGGAAGCAATGAAAATGTCCATCAACCGAGGAATGCACAAAGAAGAAGTGGTCCACGTACACAGTGGAAAATTACTCCAATAAAAAATAAAAATTAAATTTAAAAATCCAACAAAAGTAAGGAGACATCAGCTTGTGTGGGTTTGTCCGGGCACACTCCACTCTAATTTATAACCGAGAAACACCACAGGCCGCAAGGGCTTTTCCCTAGTTACCAGGGTGGGAAACATAGAAAGGCTGCCGCCCTCTGGCAGTTAGCTGCAAAAGCAGTTTTAAAGCCTGTGCTAATGGTCATTTCATAGGAACAAGTACTGCAGAACTGTAAATGAAACCTGCCCTCAAAATGTCTTCAGGGAGGTAATGGCCAAAACATTTCAAAAGGTGACACGTACTTTAAGAGAACACTTTGAAGAACTAAGGGGTAATCACTGCTTGAAAAATAAAAAGGACATGCCTTAAAGCTCAATTTCAACGGATTATGAGGCACATGCGAATTCAACCACAAAGAGGTATCAGCTCACACTTGTCAGAATAACCATGAGCAAGAAAACTACAAACAATAAATGCTGAAGGTGTTGTGGAGAAATGCATATCCTCAACTTCAAGGGGGACGTAAGTTGGAAAGGGCCACGAATAAGAACAGAATGGAGGTGCCTTAAAAAGGTAAACATTGAGCTACCATATGATCCAGCAGGCCCACTTCTCCACCTATAATCTAAGAAGAGAGAATTGGAAAGACACAGGCAGGCAAATCTGCATTGCCCAGTATTACAATAGCCAAGATATGGAAGTAACCAAAAGGACCACCAACAGATGGGTGGGCAAAGAAGAACTCCTCCATGTACAGATGGAATATTCGCTAGTGAAAAAAATGAAACAATGCCATTTGCAGCACCATAGATGAGTCTAGACGTAATCACGCCACGTGTAGTAAGTGAGAAAGCAAAAGGCACATATCCTATCATATCACTTTCAGGAGTTACTTAAAAATTGATACCAATGAAGATATTTCCACAGAGAAAGGCAATCACAGATTCATTAAAAAACTTATGGTTCACCAAATAGAAAGGGATGAGGATTGGATACATTACCATATTGGGGTTAACAGAGATATACAAACCATGTGAAATATATAACCACCAAAGACGTACGGAAGACCAGGAGAAGACTGCTCAACCTTGTGTCATAACCTATATTGGCAAAAGATGCGAGGAAGAATAGATACACGTATATGTGTGATAGAACCACATCTTGCACACCTAGAACAAACAAACCATTGTAATCAAATTTGCTGGGATAAAAAATAAAAAGTAAATTACAAATATGAACAAGGAGTAATGAGACATAAAGTTAAAGGGCTTTTTCCTGGCAGATTCCATTCTAATATACAACCTAGAACACCACTTCCATTAAGGCTCTGTTTCCCTAGTAACCAAATTTGGTAAAGGAGAAATGCTGCCAACCTTGTGGCCGTATCCTGCAAGAGTAGCTTTAAAGTCACAGCTAATGGTCACTTAACATTCACAAGAATTCAGGGCTGTAAAGGACACTTGCCCTAAATATTTGTGCTGAAGTAGGGAATGGACAAAATATTCAAAACAGGCAAATATTGCAAGAAGAGATTATGAAGAGTTAAGTTTTATTCACACTCTTTTTTAAAAAAAGGAAAATGGATAAAAGCTCAACCTCAGGGAGTGTTAGACGCATGCAATCTAATCTACAAAAAGTTTCAACTTACACCAGTCGACTGACCATCAGCAAAAAGTCTACAAACAATAAATGCTGAAGGGGTTTTAGAGAACTGTGTACCCTCTGCCTGCTGGTGAGACGTAAAGGGGTAACAGCCAATAATGAGAACAGAAAGGAGCTGTGTTTAAAAGTAAAAATGGAGGTACTATTCAATCCAGCAGGCGCACCATTGGACCTCTCACCTGAGAAGACAAGAATTGAGAAGACACAGGCCGCAAAAGCTGCAGTGCAGCCTTATTCACAATAGCCAAGACAGTGAAGCAATCAAAATGTCCAACAACAGGTAAATGGATAAAGAAGAAGTGGTCCATGTACACAATGGAATATTAGCCATGGAAGACAATGAACCATTGCTCTTTGAGGCACCACAAATGAGTCTGGAGATAATCATGAAAGATGAGGTAAGTTGGAAAGCAAAAGACCTGTGTTCTATGATAGCACTTATAGGCGTTATCTAATAACTGACACAAATGAACATATTTCCACAGAGAAAGACACTCAAAGATTTAGAAAACAAACTATGCTCATCTAAAACGACAGGTGGGGGGAATGGATAAATTAAGGTTAGTGTTACTATATGTATACAAACACATATGATATACATATCTCAAAAAGGCCAACCATATAGCAAGGGAAGTCTGCGGAACCCTCTGTAACATTTTACATGGGAAGAGGATCTGTACTTGAATAGACATATATAATGTACAAATGAACCAGATTGTGTACACCTAGGACAAACAATATTCTAAGCTTTACCCCAATTAAAACACTTTTAAAAACCAAGAAGAAATAATGACACATAAACTTATGGGGGTTTCTCCACGCACATTCCAATGGAATTTACAACCTAGGAACACGACTTCCAGAAAGGCTCTGCTGCCCTACTCCCCAGATTTGGGAATGGAGAAATGCTGCCTCCTTGAGGCCACTTCCCACAACAGCAGCTTTAAACCCATTGCTAAAGGTCACTAAATATTCACCAAACTTGCAGTTCGGGAAATGACACCTGCTCTCTAAAAAAACGCTGGGGTGGAAAATCGACCAAATAATTCAAAAGAGGGCAACCTTCAAAGAAGACAATTTCAAGAGTTATATTGTACTGCCAATTGTTTCCTTTTTTTAACAGAAAAGAAAACGGCGGAGAAAAATGATGAGTTTTACGAATTTTCAAAGACATGCAAACCCAAATTACAAAAACCTATCAGCTCACAGCAGCCAGAAGGGCCATTAGCATCAATGCTGTAAACAATAAATGCTGAAGCGATTGTGGAGAAATGCGTACCCTCGACTCTAAGGGGGACGTGGTAAGAGCCACTAATGAAAACACAAAGAGGGTGCTTTGAAAAGGGAAACACGGTGCTACCAGTCAATCAATCACACCCACTGCTGGGCCTATCACCTGAGAACATGAGAATCAAAAAGTCACAGGCTGGCAAACCTGCACTCCAAAAATATTTACCATAGCCAACACTTGGAAGCAATGAAAATGTCCATCAACCGAGGAATGCACAAAGAAGAAGTGGTCCACGTACACAGTGGAAAATTACTCCAATAAAAAATAAAAATTAAATTTAAAAATCCAACAAAAGTAAGGAGACATCAGCTTGTGTGGGTTTGTCCGGGCACACTCCACTCTAATTTATAACCGAGAAACACCACAGGCCGCAAGGGCTTTTCCCTAGTTACCAGGGTGGGAAACATAGAAAGGCTGCCGCCCTCTGGCAGTTAGCTGCAAAAGCAGTTTTAAAGCCTGTGCTAATGGTCATTTCATAGGAACAAGTACTGCAGAACTGTAAATGAAACCTGCCCTCAAAATGTCTTCAGGGAGGTAACGGCCAAAACATTTCAAAAGGTGACACGTACTTTAAGAGAACACTTTGAAGAACTAAGGGGTAATCACTGCTTGAAAAATAAAAAGGACATGCCTTAAAGCTCAATTTCAACGGATTATGAGGCACATGCGAATTCAACCACAAAGAGGTATCAGCTCACACTTGTCAGAATAACCATGAGCAAGAAAACTACAAACAATAAATGCTGAAGGTGTTGTGGAGAAATGCATACCCTCAACTTCAAGGGGGACGTAAGTTGGAAAGGGCCACGAATGAGAACAGAATGGAGGTGCCTTAAAAAGGTAAACATTGTGCTACCATATGATCCAGCAGGCCCACTCCTCCACCTATAATCTAAGAAGAGAGAATTGGAAAGACACAGGCAGGCAAATCTGCATTGCCCAGTATTACAATAGCCAAGATATGGAAGTAACCAAAAAGACCACCAACAGATGGGTGGGCAAAGAAGAACTCCTCCATGTACAGATGGAATATTCGCTAGTGAAAAAATGAAACAATGCCATTTGCAGCACCATAGATGAGTCTAGTCGTAATCACGCCACGTGTAGTAAGTGAGAAAGCAAAAGGCACATATCCTATCATATCACTTTCAGGAGTTACTTAAAAATTGATACCAATGAAGATATTTCCACAGAGAAAGGCAATCACAGATTCATTAAAAAACATATGGTTCACCAAATAGAAAGGGATGAGGATTGGATACATTACCATATTGGGGTTAACAGAGATATACAAACCATGTGAAATATATAACCACCAAAGACGTACGGAAGACCAGGAGAAGACTGCTCAACATTGTGTCATAACCTACATTGGCAAAGGATGCGAGGAAGAATAGATACACGTATATGTGTGAAAGAACCACATCTTGCACACCTAGAACAAACAAACCATTGTAATCAAATTTGCTGGGATAAAAAATAAAAAGTAAATTACAAATATGAACAAGAAGTAATGAGACATAAAGTTAAAGGGCTTTTTCCTGGCACATTCCATTCTAATATACAACCTGGAACACCACTTCCATTAAGGCTCTGTTTCCCTAGTAACCAAATTTGGTAAAGGAGAAATGCTGCCACCTAGTGGCCGTTTCCTGCAAGAGCAGCTTTAAAGTCACAGCTAATGGTCACTTAACATTCACAAGGACTCAGGGCTGTAAAGGACACTTGCCCTAAATATTTGCGCTGAAGTAGGGAATGGACAAAAAATTCAAAACAGGCAAATGTTTCAAGAAGGGATTATGAAGAGTTAAGTTTTACTCACACTCTTTGTAAAAAAAAGGAAAATGGATAAAAGCTCAACCTCAGGGAGTGTTAGACGCATGCAATCTAATCTACAAAAAGTTTCAACTTACACCAGTCGGCTGACCATCAGCAAAAAGTCTACAAACAATAAATGCTGAAGGGGTTTTAGAGAACTGTGTACCCTCTGCCTGCTGGTGAGACGTAAAGGGGTAACAGCCAATAATGAGAACAGAAAGGAGCTGCGTTTAAAAGTAAAAATGGAGGTACTATTCAATCCAGCAGGCGCACCATTGGACCTCTCACCTGAGAAGACAATCGAGAAGACACAGGCCGCAAAAGCTGCAGTGCAGCCTTATTCACAATAGCCAAGACAGTGAAGCAATCAAAATGTCCAACAACAGGTAAATGGATAAAGAAGAAGTGGTCCGTGTACACAATGGAATATTAGCCATGGAAGACAATGAACCATTGCTCTTTGAGGCACCACAAATGAGTCTGGAGATAATCACGAAAGATGAGGTAAGTTGGAAAGCAAAAGACCTGTGTTCTATGATAGCACTTATAGGCGTTATCTAATAACTGACACAAATGAACATATTTCCACGGAGAAAGACACTCACAGATTTAGAAAACAAACTATGCTCATCTAAAACGACAGGTGGGGGGAATGGATAAATTAAGATTAGTGTTACTGTACGTATACAAACACATATGATATACATATCTCAAAAAGACCAACCATATAGCAAGGGAAGTCTGCGGAACCCTCTGTAACATTTTACATGGGAAGAGGATCTGTACTTGAATAGACATATATAATGTGCAAATGAACCAGATTGTGTACACCTAGGACAAACAATATTCTAAGCTTTACCCCAATTAAAACACTTTTAAAAACCAAGAAGAAATAATGACACATAAACTTATGGGGGTTTCTCCACGCACATTCCAATGTAATTTACAACCTAGGAACATGACTTCCAGAAAGGCTCTGCTGCCCTACTCCCCAGATTTGGGAATGGAGAAATGCTGCCTCCTTGAGGCCACTTCCCACAACAGCAGCTTTAAACCCATTGCTAAAGGTCACTAAATATTCACCAAACTTGCAGTTCGGGAAATGACACCTGCTCTCTAAACAAACGCTGGGGTGGAAAATCGACCAAATAACTCAAAAGAGGGCAACCTTCAAAGAAGACAATTTCAAGAGTTATATCGTACTGCCAATTGTTTCCTTTTTTTAACGGAAAAGAAAACGGCGGAGAAAAATGATGAGTTTTACGAATTTTCAAAGACATGCAAACCCAAATTACAAAAACCTATCAGCTCACAGCAGCCAGAAGGGCCATTAGCATCAATGCTGTAAACAATAAATGCTGAAGCGATTGTGGAGAAATGCGTACCCTCGATTCTAAGGGGGACGTGGTAAGAGCCACTAATGAAAACACAAAGAAGGTGCTTTGAAAAGGGAAACACGGTGCTACCAGTCAATCAATCACACCCACTGCTGGGCCTATCACCTGAGAACATGAGAATCAAAAAGTCACAGGCTGGCAATCCTGCACTCCAACAATATTTACCATAGCCAACACTTGGAAGCAATGAAAATGTCCATCAACCGAGGAATGCACAAAGAAGAAGTGGTCCACGTACACAGTGGAAAATTACTCCAATAAAAAATAAAAATTAAATTTAAAAATCCAACAAAAGTAAGGAGACATCAGCTTGTGTGGGTTTGTCCGGGCACACTCCACTCTAATTTATAACCGAGAAACACCACAGGCCGCCAGGGCTTTTCCCTAGTTCCCAGGGTGGGGAACATAGAAAGGCTGCCGCCCTCTGGCAGTTACCTGCAAAAGCAGTTTTAAAGCCTGTGCTAATGGTCATCTCATGGGAACAAGTACTGCAGAACTGTAAATGAAACCTGCCCTCAAAATGTCTTCAGGGAGGTAACGGCCAAAACATTTCAAAAGGTGACACGTACGTTAAGAGAACACTTTGAAGAACTAAGGGGTAATCACTGCTTGAAAAATAAAAAGGACATGCCTTAAAGCTCAATTTCAACGGATTATGAGGCACATGCGAATTCAACCACAAAGAGGTATCAGCTCACACTTGTCAGAATAACCATGAGCAAGAAAACTACAAACAATAAATGCTGAAGGTGTTGTGGAGAAATGCATACCCTCAACTTCAAGGGGGACGTAAGTTGGAAAGGGCCACGAATGAGAACAGAATGGAGGTGCCTTAAAAAGGTAAACATTGTGCTACCATATGATCCAGCAGGCCCACTCCTCCACCTATAATCTAAGAAGAGAGAATTGGAAAGACACAGGCAGGCAAATCTGCATTGCCCAGTATTACAATAGCCAAGATATGGAAGTAACCAAAAAGACCACCAACAGATGGGTGGGCAAAGAAGAACTCCTCCATGTACAGATGGAATATTCGCTAGTGAAAAAAATGAAACAATGCCATTTGCAGCACCATAGATGAGTCTAGACGTAATCACGCCACGTGTAGTATGTGAGAAAGCAAAAGGCACATATCCTATCATATCACTTTCAGGAGTTACTTAAAAATTGATACCAATGAAGATATTTCCACAGAGAAAGGCAATCACAGATTCATTAAAAAACTTATGGTTCACCAAATAGAAAGGGATGAGGATTGGATACATTGCCATATTGGGGTTAACAGAGATATACAAACCATGTGAAATATATAACCCCCAAAGACGTACGGAAGACCAGGAGAAGACTACTCAACATTGTGTCATAACCTACATTGGCAAAGGATGCGAGGAAGAATAGATACATGTATATGTGTGAAAGAACCACATCTTGCACACCTAGAACAAACAAACCATTGTAATCAAATTTGCTGGGATAAAAAATAAAAAGTAAATTACAAATACGAACAAGAAGTAATGAGACATAAAGTTAAAGGGCTTTTTCCTGGCACATTCCATTCTAATATACAACCTAGAACACCACTTCCATTAAGGCTCTGTTTCCCTAGTAACCAAATTTGGTAAAGGAGAAATGCTGCCACCTAGTGGCCGTTTCCTGCAAGAGCAGCTTTAAAGTCACAGCTAATGGTCACTTAACATTCACAAGGACTCAGGGCTGTAAAGGACACTTGCCCTAAATATTTGTGCTGAAGTAGGGAATGGACAAAAAATTCAAAACAGGCAAATGTTTCAAGAAGAGATTATGAAGACTTAAGTTTTACTCACACTCTTTGTAAAAAAAAGGAAAATGGATAAAAGCTCAACCTCAGGGAGTGTTAGACGCATGCAATCTAATCTACAAAAAGTTTCAACTTACACCAGTCGACTGACCATCAGCAAAAAGTCTACAAACAATAAATGCTGAAGGGGTTTTAGAGAACTGTGTACCCTCTGCCTGCTGGTGAGACGTAAAGGGGTAACAGCCAATAATGAGAACAGAAAGGAGCTGCGTTTAAAAGTAAAAATGGAGGTACTATTCAATCCAGCAGGCGCACCATTGGACCTCTCACCTGAGAAGACAAGAATCGAGAAGACACAGGCCGCAAAAGCTGCAGTGCAGCCTTATTCACAATAGCCAAGACAGTGAAGCAATCAAAATGTCCAACAACAGGTAAATGGATAAAGAAGAAGTGGTCCGTGTACACAATGGAATATTAGCCATGGAAGACAATGAACCATTGCTCTTTGAGGCACCACAAATGAGTCTGGAGATAATCACGAAAGATGAGGTAAGTTGGAAAGCAAAAGACCTGTGTTCTGTGATAGCACTTATAGGCGTTATCTAATAACTGACACAAATGAACATATTTCCACAGAGAAAGACACTCACAGATTTAGAAAACAAACTATGCTCATCTAAAACGACAGGTGGGGGGAATGGATAAATTAAGATTAGTGTTACTATACGTATACAAACACATATGATATACATATCTCAAAAAGACCAACCATATAGCAAGGGAAGTCTGCGGAACCCTCTGTAACATTTTACATGGGAAGAGGATCTGTACTTGAATAGACATATAAAATGTGCAAATGAACCAGATTGTGTACACCTAGGACAAACAATATTCTAAGCTTTACCCCAATTAAAACACTTTTAAAAACCAAGAAGAAATAATGACACATAAACTTATGGGGGTTTCTCCACGCACATTCCAATGGAATTTACAACCTAGGAACACGACGTCCAGAAAGGCTCTGCTGCCCTACTCCCCAGATTTGGGAATGGAGAAATGCTGCCTCCTTGAGGCCACTTCCCACAACAGCAGCTTTAAACCCATTGCTAAAGGTCACTAAATATTCACCAAACTTGCAGTTCGGGAAATGACACCTGCTCTCTAAAAAAACGCTGGGGTGGAAAATCGACCAAATAACTCAAAAGAGGGCAACCTTCAAAGAAGACAATTTCAAGAGTTATATCGTACTGCCAGTTGTTTCCTTTTTTTAACGGAAAAGAAAACGGCGGAGAAAAATGATGAGTTTTACGAATTTTCAAAGACATGCAAACCCAAATTACAAAAACCTATCAGCTCACAGCAGCCAGAAGGGCCATTAGCATCAATGCTGTAAACAATAAATGCTGAAGCGATTGTGGAGAAATGCATACCCTCGATTCTAAGGGGGACGTGGTAAGAGCCACTAATGAAAACACAAAGAAGGTGCTTTGAAAAGGGAAACACGGTGCTACCAGTCAATCAATCACACCCACTGCTGGGCCTATCACCTGAGAAAATGAGAATCAAAAAGTCACAGGCTGGCAATCCTGCACTCCAACAATATTTACCATAGCCAACACTTGGAAGCAATGAAAATGTCCATCAACCGAGGAATGCACAAAGAAGAAGTGGTCCACGTACACAGTGGAAAATTACTCCAATAAAAAATAAAAATTAAATTTAAAAATCCAACAAAAGTAAGGAGACATCAGCTTGTGTGGGTTTGTCCGGGCACACTCCACTCTAATTTATAACCGAGAAACACCACAGGCCGCCAGGGCTTTTCCCTAGTTCCCAGGGTGGGGAACATAGAAAGGCTGCCGCCCTCTGGCAGTTACCTGCAAAAGCAGTTTTAAAGCCTGTGCTAATGGTCATTTCATAGGAACAAGTACTGCAGAACTGTAAATGAAACCTGCCCTCAAAATGTCTTCAGGGAGGTAACGGCCAAAACATTTCAAAAGGTGACACGTACGTTAAGAGAACACTTTGAAGAACTAAGGGGTAATCACTGCTTGAAAAATAAAAAGGACATGCCTTAAAGCTCAATTTCAACGGATTATGAGGCACATGCGAATTCAACCACAAAGAGGTATCAGCTCACACTTGTCAGAATAACCATGAGCAAGAAAACTACAAACAATAAATGCTGAAGGTGTTGTGGAGAAATGCATACCCTCAACTTCAAGGGGGACGTAAGTTGGAAAGGGCCACGAATGAGAACAGAATGGAGGTGCCTTAAAAAGGTAAACATTGTGCTACCATATGATCCAGCAGGCCCACTCCTCCACCTATAATCTAAGAAGAGAGAATTGGAAAGACACAGGCAGGCAAATCTGCATTGCCCAGTATTACAATAGCCAAGATATGGAAGTAACCAAAAAGACCACCAACAGATGGGTGGGCAAAGAAGAACTCCTCCATGTACAGATGGAATATTCGCTAGTGAAAAAAATAAAACAATGCCATTTGCAGCACCATAGATGAGTCTAGACGTAATCACGCCACGTGTACTACGTGAGAAAGCAAAAGGCACATATCCTATCATATCACTTTCAGGAGTTACTTAAAAATTGATACCAATGAAGATATTTCCACAGAGAAAGGCAATCACAGATTCATTAAAAAACTTATGGTTCACCAAATAGAAAGGGATGAGGATTGGATACATTGCCATATTGGGGTTGACAGAAATATACAAACCATGTGAAATATATAACCCCCAAAGACGTACGGAAGACCAGGAGAAGACTACTCAACATTGTGTCATAACCTACATTGGCAAAGGATGCGAGGAAGAATAGATACATGTATATGTGTGAAAGAACCACATCTTGCACACCTAGAACAAACAAACCATTGTAATCAAATTTGCTGGGATAAAAAATAAAAAGTAAATTACAAATACGAACAAGAAGTAATGAGACATAAAGTTAAAGGGCTTTTTCCTGGCACATTCCATTCTAATATACAACCTCGAACACCACTTCCATTAAGGCTCTGTTTCCCTAGTAACCAAATTTGGTAAAGGAGAAATGCTGTCACCTAGTGGCCGTTTCCTGCAAGAGCAGCTTTAAAGTCACAGCTAATGGTCACTTAACATTCACAAGGACTCAGGGCTGTAAAGGACACTTGCCCTAAATATTTGTGCTGAAGTAGAGAATGGACAAAAAATTCAAAACAGGCAAATGTTTCAAGAAGAGATTATGAAGAGTTAAGTTTTACTCACACTCTTTGTAAAAAAAAGGAAAATGGATAAAAGCTCAACCTCAGGGAGTGTTAGACGCATGCAATCTAATCTACAAAAAGTTTCAACTTACACCAGTCGGCTGACCATCAGCAAAAAGTCTACAAACAATAAATGCTGAAGGGGTTTTAGAGAACTGTGTACCCTCTGCCTGCTGGTGAGACGTAAAGGGGTAACAGCCAATAATGAGAACAGAAAGGAGCTGCGTTTAAAAGTAAAAATGGAGGTACTATTCAATCCAGCAGGCGCACCATTGGACCTCTCACCTGAGAAGACAATCGAGAAGACACAGGCCGTAAAAGCTGCAGTGCAGCCTTATTCACAATAGCCAAGACAGTGAAGCAATCAAAATGTCCAACAACAGGTAAATGGATAAAGAAGAAGTGGTCCATGTACACAACGGAATATTAGCCATGGAAGACAATGAACCATTGCTCTTTGAGGCACCACAAATGAGTCTGGAGATAATCATGAAAGATGAGGTAAGTTGGAAAGCAAAAGACCTGTGTTCTATGATAGCACTTATAGGCGTTATCTAATAACTGACACAAATGAACATATTTCCACAGAGAAAGACACTCACAGATTTAGAAAACAAACTATGCTCATCTAAAACGACAGGTGGGGGGAATGGATAAATTAAGGTTAGTGTTACTATATGTATACAAACACATATGATATACATATCTCAAAAAGGCCAACCATATAGCAAGGGAAGTCTGCGGAACCCTCTGTAACATTTTACATGGGAAGAGGATCTGTACTTGAATAGACATATATAATGTACAAATGAACCAGATTGTGTACACCTAGGACAAACAATATTCTAAGCTTTACCCCAATTAAAACACTTTTAAAAACCAAGAAGAAATAATGACACATAAACTTATGGGGGTTTCTCCACGCACATTCCAATGGAATTTACAACCTAGGAACACGACTTCCAGAAAGGCTCTGCTGCCCTACTACCCAGATTTGGGAATGGAGAAATGCTGCCTCCTTGAGGCCACTTCCCACAACAGCAGCTTTAAACCCATTGCTAAAGGTCACTAAATATTCACCAAACTTGCAGTTCGGGAAATGACACCTGCTCTCTAAAAAAACGCTGGGGTGGAAAATCGACCAAATAATTCAAAAGAGGGCAACCTTCAAAGAAGACAATTTCAAGAGTTATATTGTACTGCCAATTGTTTCCTTTTTTTAACAGAAAAGAAAACGGCGGAGAAAAATGATGAGTTTTACGAATTTTCAAAGACATGCAAACCCAAATTACAAAAACCTATCAGCTCACAGCAGCCAGAAGGGCCATTAGCATAAATGCTGTAAACAATAAATGCTGAAGCGATTGTGGAGAAATGCGTACCCTCGACTCTAAGGGGGACGTGGTAAGAGCCACTAATGAAAACACAAAGAGGGTGCTTTGAAAAGGGAAACACGGTGCTACCAGTCAATCAATCACACCCACTGCTGGGCCTATCACCTGAGAACATGAGAATCAAAAAGTCACAGGCTGGCAAACCTGCACTCCAAAAATATTTACCATAGCCAACACTTGGAAGCAATGAAAATGTCCATCAACCGAGGAATGCACAAAGAAGAAGTGGTCCACGTACACAGTGGAAAATTACTCCAATAAAAAATAAAAATTAAATTTAAAAATCCAACAAAAGTAAGGAGACATCAGCTTGTGTGGGTTTGTCCGGGCACACTCCACTCTAATTTATAACCGAGAAACACCACAGGCCGCAAGGGCTTTTCCCTAGTTACCAGGGTGGGAAACATAGAAAGGCTGCCGCCCTCTGGCAGTTAGCTGCAAAAGCAGTTTTAAAGCCTGTGCTAATGGTCATTTCATAGGAACAAGTACTGCAGAACTGTAAATGAAACCTGCCCTCAAAATGTCTTCAGGGAGGTAATGGCCAAAACATTTCAAAAGGTGACACGTACTTTAAGAGAACACTTTGAAGAACTAAGGGGTAATCACTGCTTGAAAAATAAAAAGGACATGCCTTAAAGCTCAATTTCAACGGATTATGAGGCACATGCGAATTCAACCACAAAGAGGTATCAGCTCACACTTGTCAGAATAACCATGAGCAAGAAAACTACAAACAATAAATGCTGAAGGTGTTGTGGAGAAATGCATATCCTCAACTTCAAGGGGGACGTAAGTTGGAAAGGGCCACGAATAAGAACAGAATGGAGGTGCCTTAAAAAGGTAAACATTGAGCTACCATATGATCCAGCAGGCCCACTTCTCCACCTATAATCTAAGAAGAGAGAATTGGAAAGACACAGGCAGGCAAATCTGCATTGCCCAGTATTACAATAGCCAAGATATGGAAGTAACCAAAAGGACCACCAACAGATGGGTGGGCAAAGAAGAACTCCTCCATGTACAGATGGAATATTCGCTAGTGAAAAAAATGAAACAATGCCATTTGCAGCACCATAGATGAGTCTAGACGTAATCACGCCACGTGTAGTAAGTGAGAAAGCAAAAGGCACATATCCTATCATATCACTTTCAGGAGTTACTTAAAAATTGATACCAATGAAGATATTTCCACAGAGAAAGGCAATCACAGATTCATTAAAAAACTTATGGTTCACCAAATAGAAAGGGATGAGGATTGGATACATTACCATATTGGGGTTAACAGAGATATACAAACCATGTGAAATATATAACCACCAAAGACGTACGGAAGACCAGGAGAAGACTGCTCAACCTTGTGTCATAACCTATATTGGCAAAAGATGCGAGGAAGAATAGATACACGTATATGTGTGATAGAACCACATCTTGCACACCTAGAACAAACAAACCATTGTAATCAAATTTGCTGGGATAAAAAATAAAAAGTAAATTACAAATATGAACAAGGAGTAATGAGACATAAAGTTAAAGGGCTTTTTCCTGGCAGATTCCATTCTAATATACAACCTAGAACACCACTTCCATTAAGGCTCTGTTTCCCTAGTAACCAAATTTGGTAAAGGAGAAATGCTGCCAACCTTGTGGCCGTATCCTGCAAGAGTAGCTTTAAAGTCACAGCTAATGGTCACTTAACATTCACAAGAATTCAGGGCTGTAAAGGACACTTGCCCTAAATATTTGTGCTGAAGTAGGGAATGGACAAAATATTCAAAACAGGCAAATATTGCAAGAAGAGATTATGAAGAGTTAAGTTTTATTCACACTCTTTTTTAAAAAAAGGAAAATGGATAAAAGCTCAACCTCAGGGAGTGTTAGACGCATGCAATCTAATCTACAAAAAGTTTCAACTTACACCAGTCGACTGACCATCAGCAAAAAGTCTACAAACAATAAATGCTGAAGGGGTTTTAGAGAACTGTGTACCCTCTGCCTGCTGGTGAGACGTAAAGGGGTAACAGCCAATAATGAGAACAGAAAGGAGCTGTGTTTAAAAGTAAAAATGGAGGTACTATTCAATCCAGCAGGCGCACCATTGGACCTCTCACCTGAGAAGACAAGAATTGAGAAGACACAGGCCGCAAAAGCTGCAGTGCAGCCTTATTCACAATAGCCAAGACAGTGAAGCAATCAAAATGTCCAACAACAGGTAAATGGATAAAGAAGAAGTGGTCCATGTACACAATGGAATATTAGCCATGGAAGACAATGAACCATTGCTCTTTGAGGCACCACAAATGAGTCTGGAGATAATCATGAAAGATGAGGTAAGTTGGAAAGCAAAAGACCTGTGTTCTATGATAGCACTTATAGGCGTTATCTAATAACTGACACAAATGAACATATTTCCACAGAGAAAGACACTCACAGATTTAGAAAACAAACTATGCTCATCTAAAACGACAGGTGGGGGGAATGGATAAATTAAGGTTAGTGTTACTATATGTATACAAACACATATGATATACATATCTCAAAAAGGCCAACCATATAGCAAGGGAAGTCTGCGGAACCCTCTGTAACATTTTACATGGGAAGAGGATCTGTACTTGAATAGACATATATAATGTACAAATGAACCAGATTGTGTACACCTAGGACAAACAATATTCTAAGCTTTACCCCAATTAAAACACTTTTAAAAACCAAGAAGAAATAATGACACATAAACTTATGGGGGTTTCTCCACGCACATTCCAATGGAATTTACAACCTAGGAACACGACTTCCAGAAAGGCTCTGCTGCCCTACTCCCCAGATTTGGGAATGGAGAAATGCTGCCTCCTTGAGGCCACTTCCCACAACAGCAGCTTTAAACCCATTGCTAAAGGTCACTAAATATTCACCAAACTTGCAGTTCGGGAAATGACACCTGCTCTCTAAAAAAACGCTGGGGTGGAAAATCGACCAAATAATTCAAAAGAGGGCAACCTTCAAAGAAGACAATTTCAAGAGTTATATTGTACTGCCAATTGTTTCCTTTTTTTAACAGAAAAGAAAACGGCGGAGAAAAATGATGAGTTTTACGAATTTTCAAAGACATGCAAACCCAAATTACAAAAACCTATCAGCTCACAGCAGCCAGAAGGGCCATTAGCATCAATGCTGTAAACAATAAATGCTGAAGCGATTGTGGAGAAATGCGTACCCTCGACTCTAAGGGGGACGTGGTAAGAGCCACTAATGAAAACACAAAGAGGGTGCTTTGAAAAGGGAAACACGGTGCTACCAGTCAATCAATCACACCCACTGCTGGGCCTATCACCTGAGAACATGAGAATCAAAAAGTCACAGGCTGGCAAACCTGCACTCCAAAAATATTTACCATAGCCAACACTTGGAAGCAATGAAAATGTCCATCAACCGAGGAATGCACAAAGAAGAAGTGGTCCACGTACACAGTGGAAAATTACTCCAATAAAAAATAAAAATTAAATTTAAAAATCCAACAAAAGTAAGGAGACATCAGCTTGTGTGGGTTTGTCCGGGCACACTCCACTCTAATTTATAACCGAGAAACACCACAGGCCGCAAGGGCTTTTCCCTAGTTACCAGGGTGGGAAACATAGAAAGGCTGCCGCCCTCTGGCAGTTACCTGCAAAAGCAGTTTTAAAGCCTGTGCTAATGGTCATTTCATAGGAACAAGTACTGCAGAACTGTAAATGAAACCTGCCCTCAAAATGTCTTCAGGGAGGTAACGGCCAAAACATTTCAAAAGGTGACACGTACTTTAAGAGAACACTTTGAAGAACTAAGGGGTAATCACTGCTTGAAAAATAAAAAGGACATGCCTTAAAGCTCAATTTCAACGGATTATGAGGCACATGCGAATTCAACCACAAAGAGGTATCAGCTCACACTTGTCAGAATAACCATGAGCAAGAAAACTACAAACAATAAATGCTGAAGGTGTTGTGGAGAAATGCATACCCTCAACTTCAAGGGGGACGTAAGTTGGAAAGGGCCACGAATGAGAACAGAATGGAGGTGCCTTAAAAAGGTAAACATTGTGCTACCATATGATCCAGCAGGCCCACTCCTCCACCTATAATCTAAGAAGAGAGAATTGGAAAGACACAGGCAGGCAAATCTGCATTGCCCAGTATTACAATAGCCAAGATATGGAAGTAACCAAAAAGACCACCAACAGATGGGTGGGCAAAGAAGAACTCCTCCATGTACAGATGGAATATTCGCTAGTGAAAAAATGAAACAATGCCATTTGCAGCACCATAGATGAGTCTAGTCGTAATCACGCCACGTGTAGTAAGTGAGAAAGCAAAAGGCACATATCCTATCATATCACTTTCAGGAGTTACTTAAAAATTGATACCAATGAAGATATTTCCACAGAGAAAGGCAATCACAGATTCATTAAAAAACATATGGTTCACCAAATAGAAAGGGATGAGGATTGGATACATTACCATATTGGGGTTAACAGAGATATACAAACCATGTGAAATATATAACCACCAAAGACGTACGGAAGACCAGGAGAAGACTGCTCAACATTGTGTCATAACCTACATTGGCAAAGGATGCGAGGAAGAATAGATACACGTATATGTGTGAAAGAACCACATCTTGCACACCTAGAACAAACAAACCATTGTAATCAAATTTGCTGGGATAAAAAATAAAAAGTAAATTACAAATATGAACAAGAAGTAATGAGACATAAAGTTAAAGGGCTTTTTCCTGGCACATTCCATTCTAATATACAACCTGGAACACCACTTCCATTAAGGCTCTGTTTCCCTAGTAACCAAATTTGGTAAAGGAGAAATGCTGCCACCTAGTGGCCGTTTCCTGCAAGAGCAGCTTTAAAGTCACAGCTAATGGTCACTTAACATTCACAAGGACTCAGGGCTGTAAAGGACACTTGCCCTAAATATTTGCGCTGAAGTAGGGAATGGACAAAAAATTCAAAACAGGCAAATGTTTCAAGAAGGGATTATGAAGAGTTAAGTTTTACTCACACTCTTTGTAAAAAAAAGGAAAATGGATAAAAGCTCAACCTCAGGGAGTGTTAGACGCATGCAATCTAATCTACAAAAAGTTTCAACTTACACCAGTCGGCTGACCATCAGCAAAAAGTCTACAAACAATAAATGCTGAAGGGGTTTTAGAGAACTGTGTACCCTCTGCCTGCTGGTGAGACGTAAAGGGGTAACAGCCAATAATGAGAACAGAAAGGAGCTGCGTTTAAAAGTAAAAATGGAGGTACTATTCAATCCAGCAGGCGCACCATTGGACCTCTCACCTGAGAAGACAATCGAGAAGACACAGGCCGCAAAAGCTGCAGTGCAGCCTTATTCACAATAGCCAAGACAGTGAAGCAATCAAAATGTCCAACAACAGGTAAATGGATAAAGAAGAAGTGGTCCGTGTACACAATGGAATATTAGCCATGGAAGACAATGAACCATTGCTCTTTGAGGCACCACAAATGAGTCTGGAGATAATCACGAAAGATGAGGTAAGTTGGAAAGCAAAAGACCTGTGTTCTATGATAGCACTTATAGGCGTTATCTAATAACTGACACAAATGAACATATTTCCACGGAGAAAGACACTCACAGATTTAGAAAACAAACTATGCTCATCTAAAACGACAGGTGGGGGGAATGGATAAATTAAGATTAGTGTTACTGTACGTATACAAACACATATGATATACATATCTCAAAAAGACCAACCATATAGCAAGGGAAGTCTGCGGAACCCTCTGTAACATTTTACATGGGAAGAGGATCTGTACTTGAATAGACATATATAATGTGCAAATGAACCAGATTGTGTACACCTAGGACAAACAATATTCTAAGCTTTACCCCAATTAAAACACTTTTAAAAACCAAGAAGAAATAATGACACATAAACTTATGGGGGTTTCTCCACGCACATTCCAATGTAATTTACAACCTAGGAACATGACTTCCAGAAAGGCTCTGCTGCCCTACTCCCCAGATTTGGGAATGGAGAAATGCTGCCTCCTTGAGGCCACTTCCCACAACAGCAGCTTTAAACCCATTGCTAAAGGTCACTAAATATTCACCAAACTTGCAGTTCGGGAAATGACACCTGCTCTCTAAAAAAACGCTGGGGTGGAAAATCGACCAAATAACTCAAAAGAGGGCAACCTTCAAAGAAGACAATTTCAAGAGTTATATCGTACTGCCAATTGTTTCCTTTTTTTAACGGAAAAGAAAACGGCGGAGAAAAATGATGAGTTTTACGAATTTTCAAAGACATGCAAACCCAAATTACAAAAACCTATCAGCTCACAGCAGCCAGAAGGGCCATTAGCATCAATGCTGTAAACAATAAATGCTGAAGCGATTGTGGAGAAATGCGTACCCTCGATTCTAAGGGGGACGTGGTAAGAGCCACTAATGAAAACACAAAGAAGGTGCTTTGAAAAGGGAAACACGGTGCTACCAGTCAATCAATCACACCCACTGCTGGGCCTATCACCTGAGAAAATGAGAATCAAAAAGTCACAGGCTGGCAATCCTGCACTCCAACAATATTTACCATAGCCAACACTTGGAAGCAATGAAAATGTCCATCAACCGAGGAATGCACAAAGAAGAAGTGGTCCACGTACACAGTGGAAAATTACTCCAATAAAAAATAAAAATTAAATTTAAAAATCCAACAAAAGTAAGGAGACATCAGCTTGTGTGGGTTTGTCCGGGCACACTCCACTCTAATTTATAACCGAGAAACACCACAGGCCGCCAGGGCTTTTCCCTAGTTCCCAGGGTGGGGAACATAGAAAGGCTGCCGCCCTCTGGCAGTTACCTGCAAAAGCAGTTTTAAAGCCTGTGCTAATGGTCATTTCATAGGAACAAGTACTGCAGAACTGTAAATGAAACCTGCCCTCAAAATGTCTTCAGGGAGGTAACGGCCAAAACATTTCAAAAGGTGACACGTACGTTAAGAGAACACTTTGAAGAACTAAGGGGTAATCACTGCTTGAAAAATAAAAAGGACATGCCTTAAAGCTCAATTTCAACGGATTATGAGGCACATGCGAATTCAACCACAAAGAGGTATCAGCTCACACTTGTCAGAATAACCATGAGCAAGAAAACTACAAACAATAAATGCTGAAGGTGTTGTGGAGAAATGCATACCCTCAACTTCAAGGGGGACGTAAGTTGGAAAGGGCCACGAATGAGAACAGAATGGAGGTGCCTTAAAAAGGTAAACATTGTGCTACCATATGATCCAGCAGGCCCACTCCTCCACCTATAATCTAAGAAGAGAGAATTGGAAAGACACAGGCAGGCAAATCTGCATTGCCCAGTATTACAATAGCCAAGATATGGAAGTAACCAAAAAGACCACCAACAGATGGGTGGGCAAAGAAGAACTCCTCCATGTACAGATGGAATATTCGCTAGTGAAAAAAATGAAACAATGCCATTTGCAGCACCATAGATGAGTCTAGACGTAATCACGCCACGTGTAGTATGTGAGAAAGCAAAAGGCACATATCCTATCATATCACTTTCAGGAGTTACTTAAAAATTGATACCAATGAAGATATTTCCACAGAGAAAGGCAATCACAGATTCATTAAAAAACTTATGGTTCACCAAATAGAAAGGGATGAGGATTGGATACATTGCCATATTGGGGTTAACAGAGATATACAAACCATGTGAAATATATAACCCCCAAAGACGTACGGAAGACCAGGAGAAGACTACTCAACATTGTGTCATAACCTACATTGGCAAAGGATGCGAGGAAGAATAGATACATGTATATGTGTGAAAGAACCACATCTTGCACACCTAGAACAAACAAACCATTGTAATCAAATTTGCTGGGATAAAAAATAAAAAGTAAATTACAAATACGAACAAGAAGTAATGAGACATAAAGTTAAAGGGCTTTTTCCTGGCACATTCCATTCTGATATACAACCTAGAACACCACTTCCATTAAGGCTCTGTTTCCCTAGTAACCAAATTTGGTAAAGGAGAAATGCTGCCACCTAGTGGCCGTTTCCTGCAAGAGCAGCTTTAAAGTCACAGCTAATGGTCACTTAACATTCACAAGGACTCAGGGCTGTAAAGGACACTTGCCCTAAATATTTGTGCTGAAGTAGGGAATGGACAAAAAATTCAAAACAGGCAAATGTTTCAAGAAGAGATTATGAAGAGTTAAGGTTTACTCACACTCTTTGTAAAAAAGAGGAAAATGGATAAAAGCTCAACCTCAGGGAGTGTTAGACGCATGCAATCTAATCTACAAAAAGTTTCAACTTACACCAGTCGACTGACCATCAGCAAAAAGTCTACAAACAATAAATGCTGAAGGGGTTTTAGAGAACTGTGTACCCTCTGCCTGCTGGTGAGACGTAAAGGGGTAACAGCCAATAATGAGAACAGAAAGGAGCTGCGTTTAAAAGTAAAAATGGAGGTACTATTCAATCCAGCAGGCGCACCATTGGACCTCTCACCTGAGAAGACAAGAATCGAGAAGACACAGGCCGCAAAAGCTGCAGTGCAGCCTTATTCACAATAGCCAAGACAGTGAAGCAATCAAAATGTCCAACAACAGGTAAATGGATAAAGAAGAAGTGGTCCATGTACACAATGGAATATTAGCCATGGAAGACAATGAACCATTGCTCTTTGAGGCACCACAAATGAGTCTGGAGATAATCACGAAAGATGAGGTAAGTTGGAAAGCAAAAGACCTGTGTTCTGTGATAGCACTTATAGGCGTTATCTAATAACTGACACAAATGAACATATTTCCACAGAGAAAGACACTCACAGATTTAGAAAACAAACTATGCTCATCTAAAACGACAGGTGGGGGGAATGGATAAATTAAGATTAGTGTTACTATACGTATACAAACACATATGATATACATATCTCAAAAAGACCAACCATATAGCAAGGGAAGTCTGCGGAACCCTCTGTAACATTTTACATGGGAAGAGGATCTGTACTTGAATAGACATATATAATGTGCAAATGAACCAGATTGTGTACACCTAGGACAAACAATATTCTAAGCTTTACCCCAATTAAAACACTTTTAAAAACCAAGAAGAAATAATGACACATAAACTTATGGGGGTTTCTCCACGCACATTCCAATGGAATTTACAACCTAGGAACACGACGTCCAGAAAGGCTCTGCTGCCCTACTCCCCAGATTTGGGAATGGAGAAATGCTGCCTCCTTGAGGCCACTTCCCACAACAGCAGCTTTAAACCCATTGCTAAAGGTCACTAAATATTCACCAAACTTGCAGTTCGGGAAATGACACCTGCTCTCTAAAAAAACGCTGGGGTGGAAAATCGACCAAATAACTCAAAAGAGGGCAACCTTCAAAGAAGACAATTTCAAGAGTTATATCGTACTGCCAGTTGTTTCCTTTTTTTAACGGAAAAGAAAACGGCAGAGAAAAATGATGAGTTTTACGAATTTTCAAAGACATGCAAACCCAAATTACAAAAACCTATCAGCTCACAGCAGCCAGAAGGGCCATTAGCATCAATGCTGTAAACAATAAATGCTGAAGCGATTGTGGAGAAATGCGTACCCTCGATTCTAAGGGGGACGTGGTAAGAGCCACTAATGAAAACACAAAGAAGGTGCTTTGAAAAGGGAAACACGGTGCTACCAGTCAATCAATCACACCCACTGCTGGGCCTATCACCTGAGAACATGAGAATCAAAAAGTCACAGGCTGGCAATCCTGCACTCCAACAATATTTACCATAGCCAACACTTGGAAGCAATGAAAATGTCCATCAACCGAGGAATGCACAAAGAAGAAGTGGTCCACGTACACAGTGGAAAATTACTCCAATAAAAAATAAAAATTAAATTTAAAAATCCAACAAAAGTAAGGAGACATCAGCTTGTGTGGGTTTGTCCGGGCACACTCCACTCTAATTTATAACCGAGAAACACCACAGGCCGCCAGGGCTTTTCCCTAGTTCCCAGGGTGGGGAACATAGAAAGGCTGCCGCCCTCTGGCAGTTACCTGCAAAAGCAGTTTTAAAGCCTGTGCTAATGGTCATCTCATAGGAACAAGTACTGCAGAACTGTAAATGAAACCTGCCCTCAAAATGTCTTCAGGGAGGTAACGGCCAAAACATTTCAAAAGGTGACACGTACGTTAAGAGAACACTTTGAAGAACTAAGGGGTAATCACTGCTTGAAAAATAAAAAGGACATGCCTTAAAGCTCAATTTCAACGGATTATGAGGCACATGCGAATTCAACCACAAAGAGGTATCAGCTCACACTTGTCAGAATAACCATGAGCAAGAAAACTACAAACAATAAATGCTGAAGGTGTTGTGGAGAAATGCATACCCTCAACTTCAAGGGGGACGTAAGTTGGAAAGGGCCACGAATGAGAACAGAATGGAGGTGCCTTAAAAAGGTAAACATTGTGCTACCATATGATCCAGCAGGCCCACTCCTCCACCTATAATCTAAGAAGAGAGAATTGGAAAGACACAGGCAGGCAAATCTGCATTGCCCAGTATTACAATAGCCAAGATATGGAAGTAACCAAAAAGACCACCAACAGATGGGTGGGCAAAGAAGAACTCCTCCATGTACAGATGGAATATTCGCTAGTGAAAAAAATGAAACAATGCCATTTGCAGCACCATAGATGAGTCTAGACGTAATCACGCCACGTGTAGTATGTGAGAAAGCAAAAGGCACATATCCTATCATATCACTTTCAGGAGTTACTTAAAAATTGATACCAATGAAGATATTTCCACAGAGAAAGGCAATCACAGATTCATTAAAAAACTTATGGTTCACCAAATAGAAAGGGATGAGGATTGGATACATTGCCATATTGGGGTTAACAGAGATATACAAACCATGTGAAATATATAACCCCCAAAGACGTACGGAAGACCAGGAGAAGACTACTCAACATTGTGTCATAACCTACATTGGCAAAGGATGCGAGGAAGAATAGATACATGTATATGTGTGAAAGAACCACATCTTGCACACCTAGAACAAACAAACCATTGTAATCAAATTTGCTGGGATAAAAAATAAAAAGTAAATTACAAATACGAACAAGAAGTAATGAGACATAAAGTTAAAGGGCTTTTTCCTGGCACATTCCATTCTGATATACAACCTAGAACACCACTTCCATTAAGGCTCTGTTTCCCTAGTAACCAAATTTGGTAAAGGAGAAATGCTGCCACCTAGTGGCCGTTTCCTGCAAGAGCAGCTTTAAAGTCACAGCTAATGGTCACTTAACATTCACAAGGACTCAGGGCTGTAAAGGACACTTGCCCTAAATATTTGTGCTGAAGTAGGGAATGGACAAAAAATTCAAAACAGGCAAATGTTTCAAGAAGAGATTATGAAGAGTTAAGGTTTACTCACACTCTTTGTAAAAAAGAGGAAAATGGATAAAAGCTCAACCTCAGGGAGTGTTAGACGCATGCAATCTAATCTACAAAAAGTTTCAACTTACACCAGTCGACTGACCATCAGCAAAAAGTCTACAAACAATAAATGCTGAAGGGGTTTTAGAGAACTGTGTACCCTCTGCCTGCTGGTGAGACGTAAAGGGGTAACAGCCAATAATGAGAACAGAAAGGAGCTGCGTTTAAAAGTAAAAATGGAGGTACTATTCAATCCAGCAGGCGCACCATTGGACCTCTCACCTGAGAAGACAAGAATCGAGAAGACACAGGCCGCAAAAGCTGCAGTGCAGCCTTATTCACAATAGCCAAGACAGTGAAGCAATCAAAATGTCCAACAACAGGTAAATGGATAAAGAAGAAGTGGTCCATGTACACAATGGAATATTAGCCATGGAAGACAATGAACCATTGCTCTTTGAGGCACCACAAATGAGTCTGGAGATAATCACGAAAGATGAGGTAAGTTGGAAAGCAAAAGACCTGTGTTCTGTGATAGCACTTATAGGCGTTATCTAATAACTGACACAAATGAACATATTTCCACAGAGAAAGACACTCACAGATTTAGAAAACAAACTATGCTCATCTAAAACGACAGGTGGGGGGAATGGATAAATTAAGATTAGTGTTACTATACGTATACAAACACATATGATATACATATCTCAAAAAGACCAACCATATAGCAAGGGAAGTCTGCGGAACCCTCTGTAACATTTTACATGGGAAGAGGATCTGTACTTGAATAGACATATATAATGTGCAAATGAACCAGATTGTGTACACCTAGGACAAACAATATTCTAAGCTTTACCCCAATTAAAACACTTTTAAAAACCAAGAAGAAATAATGACACATAAACTTATGGGGGTTTCTCCACGCACATTCCAATGGAATTTACAACCTAGGAACACGACGTCCAGAAAGGCTCTGCTGCCCTACTCCCCAGATTTGGGAATGGAGAAATGCTGCCTCCTTGAGGCCACTTCCCACAACAGCAGCTTTAAACCCATTGCTAAAGGTCACTAAATATTCACCAAACTTGCAGTTCGGGAAATGACACCTGCTCTCTAAAAAAACGCTGGGGTGGAAAATCGACCAAATAACTCAAAAGAGGGCAACCTTCAAAGAAGACAATTTCAAGAGTTATATCGTACTGCCAGTTGTTTCCTTTTTTTAACGGAAAAGAAAACGGCAGAGAAAAATGATGAGTTTTACGAATTTTCAAAGACATGCAAACCCAAATTACAAAAACCTATCAGCTCACAGCAGCCAGAAGGGCCATTAGCATCAATGCTGTAAACAATAAATGCTGAAGCGATTGTGGAGAAATGCGTACCCTCGATTCTAAGGGGGACGTGGTAAGAGCCACTAATGAAAACACAAAGAAGGTGCTTTGAAAAGGGAAACACGGTGCTACCAGTCAATCAATCACACCCACTGCTGGGCCTATCACCTGAGAACATGAGAATCAAAAAGTCACAGGCTGGCAATCCTGCACTCCAACAATATTTACCATAGCCAACACTTGGAAGCAATGAAAATGTCCATCAACCGAGGAATGCACAAAGAAGAAGTGGTCCACGTACACAGTGGAAAATTACTCCAATAAAAAATAAAAATTAAATTTAAAAATCCAACAAAAGTAAGGAGACATCAGCTTGTGTGGGTTTGTCCGGGCACACTCCACTCTAATTTATAACCGAGAAACACCACAGGCCGCCAGGGCTTTTCCCTAGTTCCCAGGGTGGGGAACATAGAAAGGCTGCCGCCCTCTGGCAGTTACCTGCAAAAGCAGTTTTAAAGCCTGTGCTAATGGTCATCTCATAGGAACAAGTACTGCAGAACTGTAAATGAAACCTGCCCTCAAAATGTCTTCAGGGAGGTAACGGCCAAAACATTTCAAAAGGTGACACGTACGTTAAGAGAACACTTTGAAGAACTAAGGGGTAATCACTGCTTGAAAAATAAAAAGGACATGCCTTAAAGCTCAATTTCAACGGATTATGAGGCACATGCGAATTCAACCACAAAGAGGTATCAGCTCACACTTGTCAGAATAACCATGAGCAAGAAAACTACAAACAATAAATGCTGAAGGTGTTGTGGAGAAATGCATACCCTCAACTTCAAGGGGGACGTAAGTTGGAAAGGGCCACGAATGAGAACAGAATGGAGGTGCCTTAAAAAGGTAAACATTGTGCTACCATATGATCCAGCAGGCCCACTCCTCCACCTATAATCTAAGAAGAGAGAATTGGAAAGACACAGGCAGGCAAATCTGCATTGCCCAGTATTACAATAGCCAAGATATGGAAGTAACCAAAAAGACCACCAACAGATGGGTGGGCAAAGAAGAACTCCTCCATGTACAGATGGAATATTCGCTAGTGAAAAAAATGAAACAATGCCATTTGCAGCACCATAGATGAGTCTAGACGTAATCACGCCACGTGTAGTATGTGAGAAAGCAAAAGGCACATATCCTATCATATCACTTTCAGGAGTTACTTAAAAATTGATACCAATGAAGATATTTCCACAGAGAAAGGCAATCACAGATTCATTAAAAAACTTATGGTTCACCAAATAGAAAGGGATGAGGATTGGATACATTGCCATATTGGGGTTAACAGAGATATACAAACCATGTGAAATATATAACCCCCAAAGACGTACGGAAGACCAGGAGAAGACTACTCAACATTGTGTCATAACCTACATTGGCAAAGGATGCGAGGAAGAATAGATACATGTATATGTGTGAAAGAACCACATCTTGCACACCTAGAACAAACAAACCATTGTAATCAAATTTGCTGGGATAAAAAATAAAAAGTAAATTACAAATACGAACAAGAAGTAATGAGACATAAAGTTAAAGGGCTTTTTCCTGGCACATTCCATTCTGATATACAACCTAGAACACCACTTCCATTAAGGCTCTGTTTCCCTAGTAACCAAATTTGGTAAAGGAGAAATGCTGCCACCTAGTGGCCGTTTCCTGCAAGAGCAGCTTTAAAGTCACAGCTAATGGTCACTTAACATTCACAAGGACTCAGGGCTGTAAAGGACACTTGCCCTAAATATTTGTGCTGAAGTAGGGAATGGACAAAAAATTCAAAACAGGCAAATGTTTCAAGAAGAGATTATGAAGAGTTAAGGTTTACTCACACTCTTTGTAAAAAAGAGGAAAATGGATAAAAGCTCAACCTCAGGGAGTGTTAGACGCATGCAATCTAATCTACAAAAAGTTTCAACTTACACCAGTCGACTGACCATCAGCAAAAAGTCTACAAACAATAAATGCTGAAGGGGTTTTAGAGAACTGTGTACCCTCTGCCTGCTGGTGAGACGTAAAGGGGTAACAGCCAATAATGAGAACAGAAAGGAGCTGCGTTTAAAAGTAAAAATGGAGGTACTATTCAATCCAGCAGGCGCACCATTGGACCTCTCACCTGAGAAGACAAGAATCGAGAAGACACAGGCCGCAAAAGCTGCAGTGCAGCCTTATTCACAATAGCCAAGACAGTGAAGCAATCAAAATGTCCAACAACAGGTAAATGGATAAAGAAGAAGTGGTCCATGTACACAATGGAATATTAGCCATGGAAGACAATGAACCATTGCTCTTTGAGGCACCACAAATGAGTCTGGAGATAATCACGAAAGATGAGGTAAGTTGGAAAGCAAAAGACCTGTGTTCTGTGATAGCACTTATAGGCGTTATCTAATAACTGACACAAATGAACATATTTCCACAGAGAAAGACACTCACAGATTTAGAAAACAAACTATGCTCATCTAAAACGACAGGTGGGGGGAATGGATAAATTAAGATTAGTGTTACTATACGTATACAAACACATATGATATACATATCTCAAAAAGACCAACCATATAGCAAGGGAAGTCTGCGGAACCCTCTGTAACATTTTACATGGGAAGAGGATCTGTACTTGAATAGACATATATAATGTGCAAATGAACCAGATTGTGTACACCTAGGACAAACAATATTCTAAGCTTTACCCCAATTAAAACACTTTTAAAAACCAAGAAGAAATAATGACACATAAACTTATGGGGGTTTCTCCACGCACATTCCAATGGAATTTACAACCTAGGAACACGACGTCCAGAAAGGCTCTGCTGCCCTACTCCCCAGATTTGGGAATGGAGAAATGCTGCCTCCTTGAGGCCACTTCCCACAACAGCAGCTTTAAACCCATTGCTAAAGGTCACTAAATATTCACCAAACTTGCAGTTCGGGAAATGACACCTGCTCTCTAAAAAAACGCTGGGGTGGAAAATCGACCAAATAACTCAAAAGAGGGCAACCTTCAAAGAAGACAATTTCAAGAGTTATATCGTACTGCCAGTTGTTTCCTTTTTTTAACGGAAAAGAAAACGGCAGAGAAAAATGATGAGTTTTACGAATTTTCAAAGACATGCAAACCCAAATTACAAAAACCTATCAGCTCACAGCAGCCAGAAGGGCCATTAGCATCAATGCTGTAAACAATAAATGCTGAAGCGATTGTGGAGAAATGCGTACCCTCGATTCTAAGGGGGACGTGGTAAGAGCCACTAATGAAAACACAAAGAAGGTGCTTTGAAAAGGGAAACACGGTGCTACCAGTCAATCAATCACACCCACTGCTGGGCCTATCACCTGAGAACATGAGAATCAAAAAGTCACAGGCTGGCAATCCTGCACTCCAACAATATTTACCATAGCCAACACTTGGAAGCAATGAAAATGTCCATCAACCGAGGAATGCACAAAGAAGAAGTGGTCCACGTACACAGTGGAAAATTACTCCAATAAAAAATAAAAATTAAATTTAAAAATCCAACAAAAGTAAGGAGACATCAGCTTGTGTGGGTTTGTCCGGGCACACTCCACTCTAATTTATAACCGAGAAACACCACAGGCCGCCAGGGCTTTTCCCTAGTTCCCAGGGTGGGGAACATAGAAAGGCTGCCGCCCTCTGGCAGTTACCTGCAAAAGCAGTTTTAAAGCCTGTGCTAATGGTCATCTCATAGGAACAAGTACTGCAGAACTGTAAATGAAACCTGCCCTCAAAATGTCTTCAGGGAGGTAACGGCCAAAACATTTCAAAAGGTGACACGTACGTTAAGAGAACACTTTGAAGAACTAAGGGGTAATCACTGCTTGAAAAATAAAAAGGACATGCCTTAAAGCTCAATTTCAACGGATTATGAGGCACATGCGAATTCAACCACAAAGAGGTATCAGCTCACACTTGTCAGAATAACCATGAGCAAGAAAACTACAAACAATAAATGCTGAAGGTGTTGTGGAGAAATGCATACCCTCAACTTCAAGGGGGACGTAAGTTGGAAAGGGCCACGAATGAGAACAGAATGGAGGTGCCTTAAAAAGGTCAACATTGTGCTACCATATGATCCAGCAGGCCCACTCCTCCACCTATAATCTAAGAAGAGAGAATTGGAAAGACACAGGCAGGCAAATCTGCATTGCCCAGTATTACAATAGCCAAGATATGGAAGTAACCAAAAAGACCACCAACAGATGGGTGGGCAAAGAAGAACTCCTCCATGTACAGATGGAATATTCGCTAGTGAAAAAAATGAAACAATGCCATTTGCAGCACCATAGATGAGTCTAGACGTAATCACGCCACGTGTAGTATGTGAGAAAGCAAAAGGCACATATCCTATCATATCACTTTCAGGAGTTACTTAAAAATTGATACCAATGAAGATATTTCCACAGAGAAAGGCAATCACAGATTCATTAAAAAACTTATGGTTCACCAAATAGAAAGGGATGAGGATTGGATACATTGCCATATTGGGGTTAACAGAGATATACAAACCATGTGAAATATATAACCCCCAAAGACGTACGGAAGACCAGGAGAAGACTACTCAACATTGTGTCATAACCTACATTGGCAAAGGATGCGAGGAAGAATAGATACATGTATATGTGTGAAAGAACCACATCTTGCACACCTAGAACAAACAAACCATTGTAATCAAATTTGCTGGGATAAAAAATAAAAAGTAAATTACAAATACGAACAAGAAGTAATGAGACATAAAGTTAAAGGGCTTTTTCCTGGCACATTCCATTCTGATATACAACCTAGAACACCACTTCCATTAAGGCTCTGTTTCCCTAGTAACCAAATTTGGTAAAGGAGAAATGCTGCCACCTAGTGGCCGTTTCCTGCAAGAGCAGCTTTAAAGTCACAGCTAATGGTCACTTAACATTCACAAGGACTCAGGGCTGTAAAGGACACTTGCCCTAAATATTTGTGCTGAAGTAGGGAATGGACAAAAAATTCAAAACAGGCAAATGTTTCAAGAAGAGATTATGAAGACTTAAGTTTTACTCACACTCTTTGTAAAAAAAAGGAAAATGGATAAAAGCTCAACCTCAGGGAGTGTTAGACGCATGCAATCTAATCTACAAAAAGTTTCAACTTACACCAGTCGACTGACCATCAGCAAAAAGTCTACAAACAATAAATGCTGAAGGGGTTTTAGAGAACTGTGTACCCTCTGCCTGCTGGTGAGACGTAAAGGGGTAACAGCCAATAATGAGAACAGAAAGGAGCTGCGTTTAAAAGTAAAAATGGAGGTACTATTCAATCCAGCAGGCGCACCATTGGACCTCTCACCTGAGAAGACAAGAATCGAGAAGACACAGGCCGCAAAAGCTGCAGTGCAGCCTTATTCACAATAGCCAAGACAGTGAAGCAATCAAAATGTCCAACAACAGGTAAATGGATAAAGAAGAAGTGGTCCATGTACACAATGGAATATTAGCCATGGAAGACAATGAACCATTGCTCTTTGAGGCACCACAAATGAGTCTGGAGATAATCACGAAAGATGAGGTAAGTTGGAAAGCAAAAGACCTGTGTTCTGTGATAGCACTTATAGGCGTTATCTAATAACTGACACAAATGAACATATTTCCACAGAGAAAGACACTCACAGATTTAGAAAACAAACTATGCTCATCTAAAACGACAGGTGGGGGGAATGGATAAATTAAGATTAGTGTTACTATACGTATACAAACACATATGATATACATATCTCAAAAAGACCAACCATATAGCAAGGGAAGTCTGCGGAACCCTCTGTAACATTTTACATGGGAAGAGGATCTGTACTTGAATAGACATATATAATGTGCAAATGAACCAGATTGTGTACACCTAGGACAAACAATATTCTAAGCTTTACCCCAATTAAAACACTTTTAAAAACCAAGAAGAAATAATGACACATAAACTTATGGGGGTTTCTCCACGCACATTCCAATGGAATTTACAACCTAGGAACACGACGTCCAGAAAGGCTCTGCTGCCCTACTCCCCAGATTTGGGAATGGAGAAATGCTGCCTCCTTGAGGCCACTTCCCACAACAGCAGCTTTAAACCCATTGCTAAAGGTCACTAAATATTCACCAAACTTGCAGTTCGGGAAATGACACCTGCTCTCTAAAAAAACGCTGGGGTGGAAAATCGACCAAATAACTCAAAAGAGGGCAACCTTCAAAGAAGACAATTTCAAGAGTTATATCGTACTGCCAGTTGTTTCCTTTTTTTAACGGAAAAGAAAACGGCGGAGAAAAATGATGAGTTTTACGAATTTTCAAAGACATGCAAACCCAAATTACAAAAACCTATCAGCTCACAGCAGCCAGAAGGGCCATTAGCATCAATGCTGTAAACAATAAATGCTGAAGCGATTGTGGAGAAATGCGTACCCTCGATTCTAAGGGGGACGTGGTAAGAGCCACTAATGAAAACACAAAGAAGGTGCTTTGAAAAGGGAAACACGGTGCTACCAGTCAATCAATCACACCCACTGCTGGGCCTATCACCTGAGAACATGAGAATCAAAAAGTCACAGGCTGGCAATCCTGCACTCCAACAATATTTACCATAGCCAACACTTGGAAGCAATGAAAATGTCCATCAACCGAGGAATGCACAAAGAAGAAGTGGTCCACGTACACAGTGGAAAATTACTCCAATAAAAAATAAAAATTAAATTTAAAAATCCAACAAAAGTAAGGAGACATCAGCTTGTGTGGGTTTGTCCGGGCACACTCCACTCTAATTTATAACCGAGAAACACCACAGGCCGCCAGGGCTTTTCCCTAGTTCCCAGGGTGGGGAACATAGAAAGGCTGCCGCCCTCTGGCAGTTACCTGCAAAAGCAGTTTTAAAGCCTGTGCTAATGGTCATCTCATAGGAACAAGTACTGCAGAACTGTAAATGAAACCTGCCCTCAAAATGTCTTCAGGGAGGTAACGGCCAAAACATTTCAAAAGGTGACACGTACGTTAAGAGAACACTTTGAAGAACTAAGGGGTAATCACTGCTTGAAAAATAAAAAGGACATGCCTTAAAGCTCAATTTCAACGGATTATGAGGCACATGCGAATTCAACCACAAAGAGGTATCAGCTCACACTTGTCAGAATAACCATGAGCAAGAAAACTACAAACAATAAATGCTGAAGGTGTTGTGGAGAAATGCATACCCTCAACTTCAAGGGGGACGTAAGTTGGAAAGGGCCACGAATGAGAACAGAATGGAGGTGCCTTAAAAAGGTCAACATTGTGCTACCATATGATCCAGCAGGCCCACTCCTCCACCTATAATCTAAGAAGAGAGAATTGGAAAGACACAGGCAGGCAAATCTGCATTGCCCAGTATTACAATAGCCAAGATATGGAAGTAACCAAAAAGACCACCAACAGATGGGTGGGCAAAGAAGAACTCCTCCATGTACAGATGGAATATTCGCTAGTGAAAAAAATGAAACAATGCCATTTGCAGCACCATAGATGAGTCTAGACGTAATCACGCCACGTGTAGTATGTGAGAAAGCAAAAGGCACATATCCTATCATATCACTTTCAGGAGTTACTTAAAAATTGATACCAATGAAGATATTTCCACAGAGAAAGGCAATCACAGATTCATTAAAAAACTTATGGTTCACCAAATAGAAAGGGATGAGGATTGGATACATTGCCATATTGGGGTTAACAGAGATATACAAACCATGTGAAATATATAACCCCCAAAGACGTACGGAAGACCAGGAGAAGACTACTCAACATTGTGTCATAACCTACATTGGCAAAGGATGCGAGGAAGAATAGATACATGTATATGTGTGAAAGAACCACATCTTGCACACCTAGAACAAACAAACCATTGTAACCAAATTTGCTGGGATAAAAAATAAAAAGTAAATTAGAAATACGAACAAGAAGTAATGAGACATAAAGTTAAAGGGCTTTTTCCTGGCACATTCCATTCTAATATACAACCTCGAACACCACTTCCATTAAGGCTCTGTTTCCCTAGGAACCAAATTTGGTAAAGGAGAAATGCTGCCACCTAGTGGCCGTTTCCTGCAAGAGCAGCTTTAAAGTCACAGCTAATGGTCACTTAACATTCACAAGGACTCAGGGCTGTAAAGGACACTTGCCCTAAATATTTGTGCTGAAGTAGGGAATGGACAAAAAATTCAAAACAGGCAAATGTTTCAAGAAGAGATTATGAAGACTTAAGTTTTACTCACACTCTTTGTAAAAAAAAGGAAAATGGATAAAAGCTCAACCTCAGGGAGTGTTAGACGCATGCAATCTAATCTACAAAAAGTTTCAACTTACACCAGTCGACTGACCATCAGCAAAAAGTCTACAAACAATAAATGCTGAAGGGGTTTTAGAGAACTGTGTACCCTCTGCCTGCTGGTGAGACGTAAAGGGGTAACAGCCAATAATGAGAACAGAAAGGAGCTGCGTTTAAAAGTAAAAATGGAGGTACTATTCAATCCAGCAGGCGCACCATTGGACCTCTCACCTGAGAAGACAAGAATCGAGAAGACACAGGCCGCAAAAGCTGCAGTGCAGCCTTATTCACAATAGCCAAGACAGTGAAGCAATCAAAATGTCCAACAACAGGTAAATGGATAAAGAAGAAGTGGTCCATGTACACAATGGAATATTAGCCATGGAAGACAATGAACCATTGCTCTTTGAGGCACCACAAATGAGTCTGGAGATAATCACGAAAGATGAGGTAAGTTGGAAAGCAAAAGACCTGTGTTCTGTGATAGCACTTATAGGCGTTATCTAATAACTGACACAAATGAACATATTTCCACAGAGAAAGACACTCACAGATTTAGAAAACAAACTATGCTCATCTAAAACGACAGGTGGGGGGAATGGATAAATTAAGATTAGTGTTACTATACGTATACAAACACATATGATATACATATCTCAAAAAGACCAACCATATAGCAAGGGAAGTCTGCGGAACCCTCTGTAACATTTTACATGGGAAGAGGATCTGTACTTGAATAGACATATATAATGTGCAAATGAACCAGATTGTGTACACCTAGGACAAACAATATTCTAAGCTTTACCCCAATTAAAACACTTTTAAAAACCAAGAAGAAATAATGACACATAAACTTATGGGGGTTTCTCCACGCACATTCCAATGGAATTTACAACCTAGGAACACGACGTCCAGAAAGGCTCTGCTGCCCTACTCCCCAGATTTGGGAATGGAGAAATGCTGCCTCCTTGAGGCCACTTCCCACAACAGCAGCTTTAAACCCATTGCTAAAGGTCACTAAATATTCACCAAACTTGCAGTTCGGGAAATGACACCTGCTCTCTAAAAAAACGCTGGGGTGGAAAATCGACCAAATAACTCAAAAGAGGGCAACCTTCAAAGAAGACAATTTCAAGAGTTATATCGTACTGCCAGTTGTTTCCTTTTTTTAACGGAAAAGAAAACGGCGGAGAAAAATGATGAGTTTTACGAATTTTCAAAGACATGCAAACCCAAATTACAAAAACCTATCAGCTCACAGCAGCCAGAAGGGCCATTAGCATCAATGCTGTAAACAATAAATGCTGAAGCGATTGTGGAGAAATGCGTACCCTCGATTCTAAGGGGGACGTGGTAAGAGCCACTAATGAAAACACAAAGAAGGTGCTTTGAAAAGGGAAACACGGTGCTACCAGTCAATCAATCACACCCACTGCTGGGCCTATCACCTGAGAACATGAGAATCAAAAAGTCACAGGCTGGCAATCCTGCACTCCAACAATATTTACCATAGCCAACACTTGGAAGCAATGAAAATGTCCATCAACCGAGGAATGCACAAAGAAGAAGTGGTCCACGTACACAGTGGAAAATTACTCCAATAAAAAATAAAAATTAAATTTAAAAATCCAACAAAAGTAAGGAGACATCAGCTTGTGTGGGTTTGTCCGGGCACACTCCACTCTAATTTATAACCGAGAAACACCACAGGCCGCCAGGGCTTTTCCCTAGTTCCCAGGGTGGGGAACATAGAAAGGCTGCCGCCCTCTGGCAGTTACCTGCAAAAGCAGTTTTAAAGCCTGTGCTAATGGTCATCTCATAGGAACAAGTACTGCAGAACTGTAAATGAAACCTGCCCTCAAAATGTCTTCAGGGAGGTAACGGCCAAAACATTTCAAAAGGTGACACGTACGTTAAGAGAACACTTTGAAGAACTAAGGGGTAATCACTGCTTGAAAAATAAAAAGGACATGCCTTAAAGCTCAATTTCAACGGATTATGAGGCACATGCGAATTCAACCACAAAGAGGTATCAGCTCACACTTGTCAGAATAACCATGAGCAAGAAAACTACAAACAATAAATGCTGAAGGTGTTGTGGAGAAATGCATACCCTCAACTTCAAGGGGGACGTAAGTTGGAAAGGGCCACGAATGAGAACAGAATGGAGGTGCCTTAAAAAGGTCAACATTGTGCTACCATATGATCCAGCAGGCCCACTCCTCCACCTATAATCTAAGAAGAGAGAATTGGAAAGACACAGGCAGGCAAATCTGCATTGCCCAGTATTACAATAGCCAAGATATGGAAGTAACCAAAAAGACCACCAACAGATGGGTGGGCAAAGAAGAACTCCTCCATGTACAGATGGAATATTCGCTAGTGAAAAAAATGAAACAATGCCATTTGCAGCACCATAGATGAGTCTAGACGTAATCACGCCACGTGTAGTATGTGAGAAAGCAAAAGGCACATATCCTATCATATCACTTTCAGGAGTTACTTAAAAATTGATACCAATGAAGATATTTCCACAGAGAAAGGCAATCACAGATTCATTAAAAAACTTATGGTTCACCAAATAGAAAGGGATGAGGATTGGATACATTGCCATATTGGGGTTAACAGAGATATACAAACCATGTGAAATATATAACCCCCAAAGACGTACGGAAGACCAGGAGAAGACTACTCAACATTGTGTCATAACCTACATTGGCAAAGGATGCGAGGAAGAATAGATACATGTATATGTGTGAAAGAACCACATCTTGCACACCTAGAACAAACAAACCATTGTAACCAAATTTGCTGGGATAAAAAATAAAAAGTAAATTAGAAATACGAACAAGAAGTAATGAGACATAAAGTTAAAGGGCTTTTTCCTGGCACATTCCATTCTAATATACAACCTCGAACACCACTTCCATTAAGGCTCTGTTTCCCTAGGAACCAAATTTGGTAAAGGAGAAATGCTGCCACCTAGTGGCCGTTTCCTGCAAGAGCAGCTTTAAAGTCACAGCTAATGGTCACTTAACATTCACAAGGACTCAGGGCTGTAAAGGACACTTGCCCTAAATATTTGTGCTGAAGTAGGGAATGGACAAAAAATTCAAAACAGGCAAATGTTTCAAGAAGAGATTATGAAGACTTAAGTTTTACTCACACTCTTTGTAAAAAAAAGGAAAATGGATAAAAGCTCAACCTCAGGGAGTGTTAGACGCATGCAATCTAATCTACAAAAAGTTTCAACTTACACCAGTCGACTGACCATCAGCAAAAAGTCTACAAACAATAAATGCTGAAGGGGTTTTAGAGAACTGTGTACCCTCTGCCTGCTGGTGAGACGTAAAGGGGTAACAGCCAATAATGAGAACAGAAAGGAGCTGCGTTTAAAAGTAAAAATGGAGGTACTATTCAATCCAGCAGGCGCACCATTGGACCTCTCACCTGAGAAGACAAGAATCGAGAAGACACAGGCCGCAAAAGCTGCAGTGCAGCCTTATTCACAATAGCCAAGACAGTGAAGCAATCAAAATGTCCAACAACAGGTAAATGGATAAAGAAGAAGTGGTCCATGTACACAATGGAATATTAGCCATGGAAGACAATGAACCATTGCTCTTTGAGGCACCACAAATGAGTCTGGAGATAATCACGAAAGATGAGGTAAGTTGGAAAGCAAAAGACCTGTGTTCTGTGATAGCACTTATAGGCGTTATCTAATAACTGACACAAATGAACATATTTCCACAGAGAAAGACACTCACAGATTTAGAAAACAAACTATGCTCATCTAAAACGACAGGTGGGGGGAATGGATAAATTAAGATTAGTGTTACTATACGTATACAAACACATATGATATACATATCTCAAAAAGACCAACCATATAGCAAGGGAAGTCTGCGGAACCCTCTGTAACATTTTACATGGGAAGAGGATCTGTACTTGAATAGACATATATAATGTGCAAATGAACCAGATTGTGTACACCTAGGACAAACAATATTCTAAGCTTTACCCCAATTAAAACACTTTTAAAAACCAAGAAGAAATAATGACACATAAACTTATGGGGGTTTCTCCACGCACATTCCAATGGAATTTACAACCTAGGAACACGACGTCCAGAAAGGCTCTGCTGCCCTACTCCCCAGATTTGGGAATGGAGAAATGCTGCCTCCTTGAGGCCACTTCCCACAACAGCAGCTTTAAACCCATTGCTAAAGGTCACTAAATATTCACCAAACTTGCAGTTCGGGAAATGACACCTGCTCTCTAAAAAAACGCTGGGGTGGAAAATCGACCAAATAACTCAAAAGAGGGCAACCTTCAAAGAAGACAATTTCAAGAGTTATATCGTACTGCCAGTTGTTTCCTTTTTTTAACGGAAAAGAAAACGGCGGAGAAAAATGATGAGTTTTACGAATTTTCAAAGACATGCAAACCCAAATTACAAAAACCTATCAGCTCACAGCAGCCAGAAGGGCCATTAGCATCAATGCTGTAAACAATAAATGCTGAAGCGATTGTGGAGAAATGCGTACCCTCGATTCTAAGGGGGACGTGGTAAGAGCCACTAATGAAAACACAAAGAAGGTGCTTTGAAAAGGGAAACACGGTGCTACCAGTCAATCAATCACACCCACTGCTGGGCCTATCACCTGAGAACATGAGAATCAAAAAGTCACAGGCTGGCAATCCTGCACTCCAACAATATTTACCATAGCCAACACTTGGAAGCAATGAAAATGTCCATCAACCGAGGAATGCACAAAGAAGAAGTGGTCCACGTACACAGTGGAAAATTACTCCAATAAAAAATAAAAATTAAATTTAAAAATCCAACAAAAGTAAGGAGACATCAGCTTGTGTGGGTTTGTCCGGGCACACTCCACTCTAATTTATAACCGAGAAACACCACAGGCCGCCAGGGCTTTTCCCTAGTTCCCAGGGTGGGGAACATAGAAAGGCTGCCGCCCTCTGGCAGTTACCTGCAAAAGCAGTTTTAAAGCCTGTGCTAATGGTCATCTCATAGGAACAAGTACTGCAGAACTGTAAATGAAACCTGCCCTCAAAATGTCTTCAGGGAGGTAACGGCCAAAACATTTCAAAAGGTGACACGTACGTTAAGAGAACACTTTGAAGAACTAAGGGGTAATCACTGCTTGAAAAATAAAAAGGACATGCCTTAAAGCTCAATTTCAACGGATTATGAGGCACATGCGAATTCAACCACAAAGAGGTATCAGCTCACACTTGTCAGAATAACCATGAGCAAGAAAACTACAAACAATAAATGCTGAAGGTGTTGTGGAGAAATGCATACCCTCAACTTCAAGGGGGACGTAAGTTGGAAAGGGCCACGAATGAGAACAGAATGGAGGTGCCTTAAAAAGGTCAACATTGTGCTACCATATGATCCAGCAGGCCCACTCCTCCACCTATAATCTAAGAAGAGAGAATTGGAAAGACACAGGCAGGCAAATCTGCATTGCCCAGTATTACAATAGCCAAGATATGGAAGTAACCAAAAAGACCACCAACAGATGGGTGGGCAAAGAAGAACTCCTCCATGTACAGATGGAATATTCGCTAGTGAAAAAAATGAAACAATGCCATTTGCAGCACCATAGATGAGTCTAGACGTAATCACGCCACGTGTAGTATGTGAGAAAGCAAAAGGCACATATCCTATCATATCACTTTCAGGAGTTACTTAAAAATTGATACCAATGAAGATATTTCCACAGAGAAAGGCAATCACAGATTCATTAAAAAACTTATGGTTCACCAAATAGAAAGGGATGAGGATTGGATACATTGCCATATTGGGGTTAACAGAGATATACAAACCATGTGAAATATATAACCCCCAAAGACGTACGGAAGACCAGGAGAAGACTACTCAACATTGTGTCATAACCTACATTGGCAAAGGATGCGAGGAAGAATAGATACATGTATATGTGTGAAAGAACCACATCTTGCACACCTAGAACAAACAAACCATTGTAATCAAATTTGCTGGGATAAAAAATAAAAAGTAAATTACAAATACGAACAAGAAGTAATGAGACATAAAGTTAAAGGGCTTTTTCCTGGCACATTCCATTCTAATATACAACCTAGAACACCACTTCCATTAAGGCTCTGTTTCCCTTGTAACCAAATTTGGTAAAGGAGAAATGCTGCCACCTAGTGGCCGTTTCCTGCAAGAGCAGCTTTAAAGTCACAGCTAATGGTCACTTAACATTCACAAGGACTCAGGGCTGTAAAGGACACTTGCCCTAAATATTTGTGCTGAAGTAGGGAATGGACAAAAAATTCAAAACAGGCAAATGTTTCAAGAAGAGATTATGAAGACTTAAGTTTTACTCACACTCTTTGTAAAGAAAAGGAAAATGGATAAAAGCTCAACCTCAGGGAGTGTTAGACGCATGCAATCTAATCTACAAAAAGTTTCAACTTACACCAGTCGGCTGACCATCAGCAAAAAGTCTACAAACAATAAATGCTGAAGGGGTTTTAGAGAACTGTGTACCCTCTGCCTGCTGGTGAGACGTAAAGGGGTAACAGCCAATAATGAGAACAGAAAGGAGCTGCGTTTAAAAGTAAAAATGGAGGTACTATTCAATCCAGCAGGCGCACCATTGGACCTCTCACCTGAGAAGACAAGAATCGAGAAGACACAGGCCGCAAAAGCTGCAGTGCAGCCTTATTCACAATAGCCAAGACAGTGAAGCAATCAAAATGTCCAACAACAGGTAAATGGATAAAGAAGAAGTGGTCCATGTACACAATGGAATATTAGCCATGGAAGACAATGAACCATTGCTCTTTGAGGCACCACAAATGAGTCTGGAGATAATCACGAAAGATGAGGTAAGTTGGAAAGCAAAAGACCTGTGTTCTGTGATAGCACTTATAGGCGTTATCTAATAACTGACACAAATGAACATATTTCCACAGAGAAAGACACTCACAGATTTAGAAAACAAACTATGCTCATCTAAAACGACAGGTGGGGGGAATGGATAAATTAAGATTAGTGTTACTATACGTATACAAACACATATGATATACATATCTCAAAAAGACCAACCATATAGCAAGGGAAGTCTGCGGAACCCTCTGTAACATTTTACATGGGAAGAGGATCTGTACTTGAATAGACATATATAATGTGCAAATGAACCAGATTGTGTACACCTAGGACAAACAATATTCTAAGCTTTACCCCAATTAAAACACTTTTAAAAACCAAGAAGAAATAATGACACATAAACTTATGGGGGTTTCTCCACGCACATTCCAATGGAATTTACAACCTAGGAACACGACGTCCAGAAAGGCTCTGCTGCCCTACTCCCCAGATTTGGGAATGGAGAAATGCTGCCTCCTTGAGGCCACTTCCCACAACAGCAGCTTTAAACCCATTGCTAAAGGTCACTAAATATTCACCAAACTTGCAGTTCGGGAAATGACACCTGCTCTCTAAAAAAACGCTGGGGTGGAAAATCGACCAAATAACTCAAAAGAGGGCAACCTTCAAAGAAGACAATTTCAAGAGTTATATCGTACTGCCAGTTGTTTCCTTTTTTTAACGGAAAAGAAAACGGCGGAGAAAAATGATGAGTTTTACGAATTTTCAAAGACATGCAAACCCAAATTACAAAAACCTATCAGCTCACAGCAGCCAGAAGGGCCATTAGCATCAATGCTGTAAACAATAAATGCTGAAGCGATTGTGGAGAAATGCGTACCCTCGATTCTAAGGGGGACGTGGTAAGAGCCACTAATGAAAACACAAAGAAGGTGCTTTGAAAAGGGAAACACGGTGCTACCAGTCAATCAATCACACCCACTGCTGGGCCTATCACCTGAGAAAATGAGAATCAAAAAGTCACAGGCTGGCAATCCTGCACTCCAACAATATTTACCATAGCCAACACTTGGAAGCAATGAAAATGTCCATCAACCGAGGAATGCACAAAGAAGAAGTGGTCCACGTACACAGTGGAAAATTACTCCAATAAAAAATAAAAATTAAATTTAAAAATCCAACAAAAGTAAGGAGACATCAGCTTGTGTGGGTTTGTCCGGGCACACTCCACTCTAATTTATAACCGAGAAACACCACAGGCCGCCAGGGCTTTTCCCTAGTTCCCAGGGTGGGGAACATAGAAAGGCTGCCGTCCTCTGGCAGTTACCTGCAAAAGCAGTTTTAAAGCCTGTGCTAATGGTCATCTCATAGGAACAAGTACTGCAGAACTGTAAATGAAACCTGCCCTCAAAATGTCTTCAGGGAGGTAACGGCCAAAACATTTCAAAAGGTGACACGTACGTTAAGAGAACACTTTGAAGAACTAAGGGGTAATCACTGCTTGAAAAATAAAAAGGACATGCCTTAAAGCTCAATTTCAACGGATTATGAGGCACATGCGAATTCAACCACAAAGAGGTATCAGCTCACACTTGTCAGAATAACCATGAGCAAGAAAACTACAAACAATAAATGCTGAAGGTGTTGTGGAGAAATGCATACCCTCAACTTCAAGGGGGACGTAAGTTGGAAAGGGCCACGAATGAGAACAGAATGGAGGTGCCTTAAAAAGGTCAACATTGTGCTACCATATGATCCAGCAGGCCCACTCCTCCACCTATAATCTAAGAAGAGAGAATTGGAAAGACACAGGCAGGCAAATCTGCATTGCCCAGTATTACAATAGCCAAGATATGGAAGTAACCAAAAAGACCACCAACAGATGGGTGGGCAAAGAAGAACTCCTCCATGTACAGATGGAATATTCGCTAGTGAAAAAAATGAAACAATGCCATTTGCAGCACCATAGATGAGTCTAGACGTAATCACGCCACGTGTAGTACGTGAGAAAGCAAAAGGCACATATCCTATCATATCACTTTCAGGAGTTACTTAAAAATTGATACCAATGAAGATATTTCCACAGAGAAAGGCAATCACAGATTCATTAAAAAACTTATGGTTCACCAAATAGAAAGGGATGAGGATTGGATACATTGCCATATTGGGGTTAACAGAGATATACAAACCATGTGAAATATATAACCCCCAAAGACGTACGGAAGACCAGGAGAAGACTGCTCAACATTGTGTCATAACCTACATTGGCAAAGGATGCGAGGAAGAATAGATACATGTATATGTGTGAAAGAACCACATCTTGCACACCTAGAACAAACAAACCATTGTAATCAAATTTGCTGGGATAAAAAATAAAAAGTAAATTAGAAATACGAACAAGAAGTAATGAGACATAAAGTTAAAGGGCTTTTTCCTGGCACATTCCATTCTAATATACAACCTAGAACACCACTTCCATTAAGGCTCTGTTTCCCTAGGAACCAAATTTGGTAAAGGAGAAATGCTGCCACCTAGTGGCCGTTTCCTGCAAGAGCAGCTTTAAAGTCACAGCTAATGGTCACTTAACATTCACAAGGACTCAGGGCTGTAAAGGACACTTGCCCTAAATATTTGTGCTGAAGTAGGGAATGGACAAAAAATTCAAAACAGGCAAATGTTTCAAGAAGAGATTATGAAGACTTAAGTTTTACTCACACTCTTTGTAAAAAAAAGGAAAATGGATAAAAGCTCAACCTCAGGGAGTGTTAGACGCATGCAATCTAATCTACAAAAAGTTTCAACTTACACCAGTCGACTGACCATCAGCAAAAAGTCTACAAACAATAAATGCTGAAGGGGTTTTAGAGAACTGTGTACCCTCTGCCTGCTGGTGAGACGTAAAGGGGTAACAGCCAATAATGAGAACAGAAAGGAGCTGCGTTTAAAAGTAAAAATGGAGGTACTATTCAATCCAGCAGGCGCACCATTGGACCTCTCACCTGAGAAGACAAGAATCGAGAAGACACAGGCCGCAAAAGCTGCAGTGCAGCCTTATTCACAATAGCCAAGACAGTGAAGCAATCAAAATGTCCAACAACAGGTAAATGGATAAAGAAGAAGTGGTCCATGTACACAATGGAATATTAGCCATGGAAGACAATGAACCATTGCTCTTTGAGGCACCACAAATGAGTCTGGAGATAATCACGAAAGATGAGGTAAGTTGGAAAGCAAAAGACCTGTGTTCTGTGATAGCACTTATAGGCGTTATCTAATAACTGACACAAATGAACATATTTCCACAGAGAAAGACACTCACAGATTTAGAAAACAAACTATGCTCATCTAAAACGACAGGTGGGGGGAATGGATAAATTAAGATTAGTGTTACTATACGTATACAAACACATATGATATACATATCTCAAAAAGACCAACCATATAGCAAGGGAAGTCTGCGGAACCCTCTGTAACATTTTACATGGGAAGAGGATCTGTACTTGAATAGACATATATAATGTGCAAATGAACCAGATTGTGTACACCTAGGACAAACAATATTCTAAGCTTTACCCCAATTAAAACACTTTTAAAAACCAAGAAGAAATAATGACACATAAACTTATGGGGGTTTCTCCACGCACATTCCAATGGAATTTACAACCTAGGAACACGACGTCCAGAAAGGCTCTGCTGCCCTACTCCCCAGATTTGGGAATGGAGAAATGCTGCCTCCTTGAGGCCACTTCCCACAACAGCAGCTTTAAACCCATTGCTAAAGGTCACTAAATATTCACCAAACTTGCAGTTCGGGAAATGACACCTGCTCTCTAAAAAAACGCTGGGGTGGAAAATCGACCAAATAACTCAAAAGAGGGCAACCTTCAAAGAAGACAATTTCAAGAGTTATATCGTACTGCCAGTTGTTTCCTTTTTTTAACGGAAAAGAAAACGGCGGAGAAAAATGATGAGTTTTACGAATTTTCAAAGACATGCAAACCCAAATTACAAAAACCTATCAGCTCACAGCAGCCAGAAGGGCCATTAGCATCAATGCTGTAAACAATAAATGCTGAAGCGATTGTGGAGAAATGCGTACCCTCGATTCTAAGGGGGACGTGGTAAGAGCCACTAATGAAAACACAAAGAAGGTGCTTTGAAAAGGGAAACACGGTGCTACCAGTCAATCAATCACACCCACTGCTGGGCCTATCACCTGAGAAAATGAGAATCAAAAAGTCACAGGCTGGCAATCCTGCACTCCAACAATATTTACCATAGCCAACACTTGGAAGCAATGAAAATGTCCATCAACCGAGGAATGCACAAAGAAGAAGTGGTCCACGTACACAGTGGAAAATTACTCCAATAAAAAATAAAAATTAAATTTAAAAATCCAACAAAAGTAAGGAGACATCAGCTTGTGTGGGTTTGTCCGGGCACACTCCACTCTAATTTATAACCGAGAAACACCACAGGCCGCCAGGGCTTTTCCCTAGTTCCCAGGGTGGGGAACATAGAAAGGCTGCCGCCCTCTGGCAGTTACCTGCAAAAGCAGTTTTAAAGCCTGTGCTAATGGTCATTTCATAGGAACAAGTACTGCAGAACTGTAAATGAAACCTGCCCTCAAAATGTCTTCAGGGAGGTAACGGCCAAAACATTTCAAAAGGTGACACGTACGTTAAGAGAACACTTTGAAGAACTAAGGGGTAATCACTGCTTGAAAAATAAAAAGGACATGCCTTAAAGCTCAATTTCAACGGATTATGAGGCACATGCGAATTCAACCACAAAGAGGTATCAGCTCACACTTGTCAGAATAACCATGAGCAAGAAAACTACAAACAATAAATGCTGAAGGTGTTGTGGAGAAATGCATACCCTCAACTTCAAGGGGGACGTAAGTTGGAAAGGGCCACGAATGAGAACAGAATGGAGGTGCCTTAAAAAGGTCAACATTGTGCTACCATATGATCCAGCAGGCCCACTCCTCCACCTATAATCTAAGAAGAGAGAATTGGAAAGACACAGGCAGGCAAATCTGCATTGCCCAGTATTACAATAGCCAAGATATGGAAGTAACCAAAAAGACCACCAACAGATGGGTGGGCAAAGAAGAACTCCTCCATGTACAGATGGAATATTCGCTAGTGAAAAAAATGAAACAATGCCATTTGCAGCACCATAGATGAGTCTAGACGTAATCACGCCACGTGTAGTACGTGAGAAAGCAAAAGGCACATATCCTATCATATCACTTTCAGGAGTTACTTAAAAATTGATACCAATGAAGATATTTCCACAGAGAAAGGCAATCACAGATTCATTAAAAAACTTATGGTTCACCAAATAGAAAGGGATGAGGATTGGATACATTGCCATATTGGGGTTAACAGAGATATACAAACCATGTGAAATATATAACCCCCAAAGACGTACGGAAGACCAGGAGAAGACTGCTCAACATTGTGTCATAACCTACATTGGCAAAGGATGCGAGGAAGAATAGATACATGTATATGTGTGAAAGAACCACATCTTGCACACCTAGAACAAACAAACCATTGTAATCAAATTTGCTGGGATAAAAAATAAAAAGTAAATTAGAAATACGAACAAGAAGTAATGAGACATAAAGTTAAAGGGCTTTTTCCTGGCACATTCCATTCTAATATACAACCTAGAACACCACTTCCATTAAGGCTCTGTTTCCCTAGGAACCAAATTTGGTAAAGGAGAAATGCTGCCACCTAGTGGCCGTTTCCTGCAAGAGCAGCTTTAAAGTCACAGCTAATGGTCACTTAACATTCACAAGGACTCAGGGCTGTAAAGGACACTTGCCCTAAATATTTGTGCTGAAGTAGGGAATGGACAAAAAATTCAAAACAGGCAAATGTTTCAAGAAGAGATTATGAAGACTTAAGTTTTACTCACACTCTTTGTAAAGAAAAGGAAAATGGATAAAAGCTCAACCTCAGGGAGTGTTAGACGCATGCAATCTAATCTACAAAAAGTTTCAACTTACACCAGTCGGCTGACCATCAGCAAAAAGTCTACAAACAATAAATGCTGAAGGGGTTTTAGAGAACTGTGTACCCTCTGCCTGCTGGTGAGACGTAAAGGGGTAACAGCCAATAATGAGAACAGAAAGGAGCTGCGTTTAAAAGTAAAAATGGAGGTACTATTCAATCCAGCAGGCGCACCATTGGACCTCTCACCTGAGAAGACAAGAATCGAGAAGACACAGGCCGCAAAAGCTGCAGTGCAGCCTTATTCACAATAGCCAAGACAGTGAAGCAATCAAAATGTCCAACAACAGGTAAATGGATAAAGAAGAAGTGGTCCATGTACACAATGGAATATTAGCCATGGAAGACAATGAACCATTGCTCTTTGAGGCACCACAAATGAGTCTGGAGATAATCACGAAAGATGAGGTAAGTTGGAAAGCAAAAGACCTGTGTTCTGTGATAGCACTTATAGGCGTTATCTAATAACTGACACAAATGAACATATTTCCACAGAGAAAGACACTCACAGATTTAGAAAACAAACTATGCTCATCTAAAACGACAGGTGGGGGGAATGGATAAATTAAGATTAGTGTTACTATACGTATACAAACACATATGATATACATATCTCAAAAAGACCAACCATATAGCAAGGGAAGTCTGCGGAACCCTCTGTAACATTTTACATGGGAAGAGGATCTGTACTTGAATAGACATATATAATGTGCAAATGAACCAGATTGTGTACACCTAGGACAAACAATATTCTAAGCTTTACCCCAATTAAAACACTTTTAAAAACCAAGAAGAAATAATGACACATAAACTTATGGGGGTTTCTCCACGCACATTCCAATGGAATTTACAACCTAGGAACACGACGTCCAGAAAGGCTCTGCTGCCCTACTCCCCAGATTTGGGAATGGAGAAATGCTGCCTCCTTGAGGCCACTTCCCACAACAGCAGCTTTAAACCCATTGCTAAAGGTCACTAAATATTCACCAAACTTGCAGTTCGGGAAATGACACCTGCTCTCTAAAAAAACGCTGGGGTGGAAAATCGACCAAATAACTCAAAAGAGGGCAACCTTCAAAGAAGACAATTTCAAGAGTTATATCGTACTGCCAGTTGTTTCCTTTTTTTAACGGAAAAGAAAACGGCGGAGAAAAATGATGAGTTTTACGAATTTTCAAAGACATGCAAACCCAAATTACAAAAACCTATCAGCTCACAGCAGCCAGAAGGGCCATTAGCATCAATGCTGTAAACAATAAATGCTGAAGCGATTGTGGAGAAATGCGTACCCTCGATTCTAAGGGGGACGTGGTAAGAGCCACTAATGAAAACACAAAGAAGGTGCTTTGAAAAGGGAAACACGGTGCTACCAGTCAATCAATCACACCCACTGCTGGGCCTATCACCTGAGAAAATGAGAATCAAAAAGTCACAGGCTGGCAATCCTGCACTCCAGCAATATTTACCATAGCCAACACTTGGAAGCAATGAAAATGTCCATCAACCGAGGAATGCACAAAGAAGAAGTGGTCCACGTACACAGTGGAAAATTACTCCAATAAAAAATAAAAATTAAATTTAAAAATCCAACAAAAGTAAGGAGACATCAGCTTGTGTGGGTTTGTCCGGGCACACTCCACTCTAATTTATAACCGAGAAACACCACAGGCCGCCAGGGCTTTTCCCTAGTTCCCAGGGTGGGGAACATAGAAAGGCTGCCGCCCTCTGGCAGTTACCTGCAAAAGCAGTTTTAAAGCCTGTGCTAATGGTCATTTCATAGGAACAAGTACTGCAGAACTGTAAATGAAACCTGCCCTCAAAATGTCTTCAGGGAGGTAACGGCCAAAACATTTCAAAAGGTGACACGTACGTTAAGAGAACACTTTGAAGAACTAAGGGGTAATCACTGCTTGAAAAATAAAAAGGACATGCCTTAAAGCTCAATTTCAACGGATTATGAGGCACATGCGAATTCAACCACAAAGAGGTATCAGCTCACACTTGTCAGAATAACCATGAGCAAGAAAACTACAAACAATAAATGCTGAAGGTGTTGTGGAGAAATGCATACCCTCAACTTCAAGGGGGACGTAAGTTGGAAAGGGCCACGAATGAGAACAGAATGGAGGTGCCTTAAAAAGGTAAACATTGTGCTACCATATGATCCAGCAGGCCCACTCCTCCACCTATAATCTAAGAAGAGAGAATTGGAAAGACACAGGCAGGCAAATCTGCATTGCCCAGTATTACAATAGCCAAGATATGGAAGTAACCAAAAAGACCACCAACAGATGGGTGGGCAAAGAAGAACTCCTCCATGTACAGATGGAATATTCGCTAGTGAAAAAAATGAAACAATGCCATTTGCAGCACCATAGATGAGTCTAGACGTAATCACGCCACGTGTAGTACGTGAGAAAGCAAAAGGCACATATCCTATCATATCACTTTCAGGAGTTACTTAAAAATTGATACCAATGAAGATATTTCCACAGAGAAAGGCAATCACAGATTCATTAAAAAACTTATGGTTCACCAAATAGAAAGGGATGAGGATTGGATACATTGCCATATTGGGGTTAACAGAGATATACAAACCATGTGAAATATATAACCCCCAAAGACGTACGGAAGACCAGGAGAAGACTGCTCAACATTGTGTCATAACCTACATTGGCAAAGGATGCGAGGAAGAATAGATACATGTATATGTGTGAAAGAACCACATCTTGCACACCTAGAACAAACAAACCATTGTAATCAAATTTGCTGGGATAAAAAATAAAAAGTAAATTAGAAATACGAACAAGAAGTAATGAGACATAAAGTTAAAGGGCTTTTTCCTGGCACATTCCATTCTAATATACAACCTAGAACACCACTTCCATTAAGGCTCTGTTTCCCTAGTAACCAAATTTGGTAAAGGAGAAATGCTGCCACCTAGTGGCCGTTTCCTGCAAGAGCAGCTTTAAAGTCACAGCTAATGGTCACTTAACATTCACAAGGACTCAGGGCTGTAAAGGACACTTGCCCTAAATATTTGTGCTGAAGTAGGGAATGGACAAAAAATTCAAAACAGGCAAATGTTTCAAGAAGAGATTATGAAGACTTAAGTTTTACTCACACTCTTTGTAAAGAAAAGGAAAATGGATAAAAGCTCAACCTCAGGGAGTGTTAGACGCATGCAATCTAATCTACAAAAAGTTTCAACTTACACCAGTCGGCTGACCATCAGCAAAAAGTCTACAAACAATAAATGCTGAAGGGGTTTTAGAGAACTGTGTACCCTCTGCCTGCTGGTGAGACGTAAAGGGGTAACAGCCAATAATGAGAACAGAAAGGAGCTGCGTTTAAAAGTAAAAATGGAGGTACTATTCAATCCAGCAGGCGCACCATTGGACCTCTCACCTGAGAAGACAAGAATCGAGAAGACACAGGCCGCAAAAGCTGCAGTGCAGCCTTATTCACAATAGCCAAGACAGTGAAGCAATCAAAATGTCCAACAACAGGTAAATGGATAAAGAAGAAGTGGTCCATGTACACAATGGAATATTAGCCATGGAAGACAATGAACCATTGCTCTTTGAGGCACCACAAATGAGTCTGGAGATAATCACGAAAGATGAGGTAAGTTGGAAAGCAAAAGACCTGTGTTCTGTGATAGCACTTATAGGCGTTATCTAATAACTGACACAAATGAACATATTTCCACAGAGAAAGACACTCACAGATTTAGAAAACAAACTATGCTCATCTAAAACGACAGGTGGGGGGAATGGATAAATTAAGATTAGTGTTACTATACGTATACAAACACATATGATATACATATCTCAAAAAGACCAACCATATAGCAAGGGAAGTCTGCGGAACCCTCTGTAACATTTTACATGGGAAGAGGATCTGTACTTGAATAGACATATATAATGTGCAAATGAACCAGATTGTGTACACCTAGGACAAACAATATTCTAAGCTTTACCCCAATTAAAACACTTTTAAAAACCAAGAAGAAATAATGACACATAAACTTATGGGGGTTTCTCCACGCACATTCCAATGGAATTTACAACCTAGGAACACGACGTCCAGAAAGGCTCTGCTGCCCTACTCCCCAGATTTGGGAATGGAGAAATGCTGCCTCCTTGAGGCCACTTCCCACAACAGCAGCTTTAAACCCATTGCTAAAGGTCACTAAATATTCACCAAACTTGCAGTTCGGGAAATGACACCTGCTCTCTAAAAAAACGCTGGGGTGGAAAATCGACCAAATAACTCAAAAGAGGGCAACCTTCAAAGAAGACAATTTCAAGAGTTATATCGTACTGCCAGTTGTTTCCTTTTTTTAACGGAAAAGAAAACGGCGGAGAAAAATGATGAGTTTTACGAATTTTCAAAGACATGCAAACCCAAATTACAAAAACCTATCAGCTCACAGCAGCCAGAAGGGCCATTAGCATCAATGCTGTAAACAATAAATGCTGAAGCGATTGTGGAGAAATGCGTACCCTCGATTCTAAGGGGGACGTGGTAAGAGCCACTAATGAAAACACAAAGAAGGTGCTTTGAAAAGGGAAACACGGTGCTACCAGTCAATCAATCACACCCACTGCTGGGCCTATCACCTGAGAAAATGAGAATCAAAAAGTCACAGGCTGGCAATCCTGCACTCCAGCAATATTTACCATAGTCAACACTTGGAAGCAATGAAAATGTCCATCAACCGAGGAATGCACAAAGAAGAAGTGGTCCACGTACACAGTGGAAAATTACTCCAATAAAAAATAAAAATTAAATTTAAAAATCCAACAAAAGTAAGGAGACATCAGCTTGTGTGGGTTTGTCCGGGCACACTCCACTCTAATTTATAACCGAGAAACACCACAGGCCGCCAGGGCTTTTCCCTAGTTCCCAGGGTGGGGAACATAGAAAGGCTGCCGCCCTCTGGCAGTTACCTGCAAAAGCAGTTTTAAAGCCTGTGCTAATGGTCATTTCATAGGAACAAGTACTGCAGAACTGTAAATGAAACCTGCCCTCAAAATGTCTTCAGGGAGGTAACGGCCAAAACATTTCAAAAGGTGACACGTACGTTAAGAGAACACTTTGAAGAACTAAGGGGTAATCACTGCTTGAAAAATAAAAAGGACATGCCTTAAAGCTCAATTTCAACGGATTATGAGGCACATGCGAATTCAACCACAAAGAGGTATCAGCTCACACTTGTCAGAATAACCATGAGCAAGAAAACTACAAACAATAAATGCTGAAGGTGTTGTGGAGAAATGCATACCCTCAACTTCAAGGGGGACGTAAGTTGGAAAGGGCCACGAATGAGAACAGAATGGAGGTGCCTTAAAAAGGTAAACATTGTGCTACCATATGATCCAGCAGGCCCACTCCTCCACCTATAATCTAAGAAGAGAGAATTGGAAAGACACAGGCAGGCAAATCTGCATTGCCCAGTATTACAATAGCCAAGATATGGAAGTAACCAAAAAGACCACCAACAGATGGGTGGGCAAAGAAGAACTCCTCCATGTACAGATGGAATATTCGCTAGTGAAAAAAATGAAACAATGCCATTTGCAGCACCATAGATGAGTCTAGACGTAATCACGCCACGTGTAGTACGTGAGAAAGCAAAAGGCACATATCCTATCATATCACTTTCAGGAGTTACTTAAAAATTGATACCAATGAAGATATTTCCACAGAGAAAGGCAATCACAGATTCATTAAAAAACTTATGGTTCACCAAATAGAAAGGGATGAGGATTGGATACATTGCCATATTGGGGTTAACAGAGATATACAAACCATGTGAAATATATAACCCCCAAAGACGTACGGAAGACCAGGAGAAGACTACTCAACATTGTGTCATAACCTACATTGGCAAAGGATGCGAGGAAGAATAGATACATGTATATGTGTGAAAGAACCACATCTTGCACACCTAGAACAAACAAACCATTGTAACCAAATTTGCTGGGATAAAAAATAAAAAGTAAATTAGAAATACGAACAAGAAGTAATGAGACATAAAGTTAAAGGGCTTTTTCCTGGCACATTCCATTCTAATATACAACCTCGAACACCACTTCCATTAAGGCTCTGTTTCCCTAGGAACCAAATTTGGTAAAGGAGAAATGCTGCCACCTAGTGGCCGTTTCCTGCAAGAGCAGCTTTAAAGTCACAGCTAATGGTCACTTAACATTCACAAGGACTCAGGGCTGTAAAGGACACTTGCCCTAAATATTTGTGCTGAAGTAGGGAATGGACAAAAAATTCAAAACAGGCAAATGTTTCAAGAAGAGATTATGAAGACTTAAGTTTTACTCACACTCTTTGTAAAAAAAAGGAAAATGGATAAAAGCTCAACCTCAGGGAGTGTTAGACGCATGCAATCTAATCTACAAAAAGTTTCAACTTACACCAGTCGACTGACCATCAGCAAAAAGTCTACAAACAATAAATGCTGAAGGGGTTTTAGAGAACTGTGTACCCTCTGCCTGCTGGTGAGACGTAAAGGGGTAACAGCCAATAATGAGAACAGAAAGGAGCTGCGTTTAAAAGTAAAAATGGAGGTACTATTCAATCCAGCAGGCGCACCATTGGACCTCTCACCTGAGAAGACAAGAATCGAGAAGACACAGGCCGCAAAAGCTGCAGTGCAGCCTTATTCACAATAGCCAAGACAGTGAAGCAATCAAAATGTCCAACAACAGGTAAATGGATAAAGAAGAAGTGGTCCATGTACACAATGGAATATTAGCCATGGAAGACAATGAACCATTGCTCTTTGAGGCACCACAAATGAGTCTGGAGATAATCACGAAAGATGAGGTAAGTTGGAAAGCAAAAGACCTGTGTTCTGTGATAGCACTTATAGGCGTTATCTAATAACTGACACAAATGAACATATTTCCACAGAGAAAGACACTCACAGATTTAGAAAACAAACTATGCTCATCTAAAACGACAGGTGGGGGGAATGGATAAATTAAGATTAGTGTTACTATACGTATACAAACACATATGATATACATATCTCAAAAAGACCAACCATATAGCAAGGGAAGTCTGCGGAACCCTCTGTAACATTTTACATGGGAAGAGGATCTGTACTTGAATAGACATATATAATGTGCAAATGAACCAGATTGTGTACACCTAGGACAAACAATATTCTAAGCTTTACCCCAATTAAAACACTTTTAAAAACCAAGAAGAAATAATGACACATAAACTTATGGGGGTTTCTCCACGCACATTCCAATGGAATTTACAACCTAGGAACACGACTTCCAGAAAGGCTCTGCTGCCCTACTCCCCAGATTTGGGAATGGAGAAATGCTGCCTCCTTGAGGCCACTTCCCACAACAGCAGCTTTAAACCCATTGCTAAAGGTCACTAAATATTCACCAAACTTGCAGTTCGGGAAATGACACCTGCTCTCTAAAAAAACGCTGGGGTGGAAAATCGACCAAATAACTCAAAAGAGGGCAACCTTCAAAGAAGACAATTTCAAGAGTTATATCGTACTGCCAGTTGTTTCCTTTTTTTAACGGAAAAGAAAACGGCGGAGAAAAATGATGAGTTTTACGAATTTTCAAAGACATGCAAACCCAAATTACAAAAACCTATCAGCTCACAGCAGCCAGAAGGGCCATTAGCATCAATGCTGTAAACAATAAATGCTGAAGCGATTGTGGAGAAATGCGTACCCTCGATTCTAAGGGGGACGTGGTAAGAGCCACTAATGAAAACACAAAGAAGGTGCTTTGAAAAGGGAAACACGGTGCTACCAGTCAATCAATCACACCCACTGCTGGGCCTATCACCTGAGAAAATGAGAATCAAAAAGTCACAGGCTGGCAATCCTGCACTCCAGCAATATTTACCATAGTCAACACTTGGAAGCAATGAAAATGTCCATCAACCGAGGAATGCACAAAGAAGAAGTGGTCCACGTACACAGTGGAAAATTACTCCAATAAAAAATAAAAATTAAATTTAAAAATCCAACAAAAGTAAGGAGACATCAGCTTGTGTGGGTTTGTCCGGGCACACTCCACTCTAATTTATAACCGAGAAACACCACAGGCCGCCAGGGCTTTTCCCTAGTTCCCAGGGTGGGGAACATAGAAAGGCTGCCGCCCTCTGGCAGTTACCTGCAAAAGCAGTTTTAAAGCCTGTGCTAATGGTCATTTCATAGGAACAAGTACTGCAGAACTGTAAATGAAACCTGCCCTCAAAATGTCTTCAGGGAGGTAACGGCCAAAACATTTCAAAAGGTGACACGTACGTTAAGAGAACACTTTGAAGAACTAAGGGGTAATCACTGCTTGAAAAATAAAAAGGACATGCCTTAAAGCTCAATTTCAACGGATTATGAGGCACATGCGAATTCAACCACAAAGAGGTATCAGCTCACACTTGTCAGAATAACCATGAGCAAGAAAACTACAAACAATAAATGCTGAAGGTGTTGTGGAGAAATGCATACCCTCAACTTCAAGGGGGACGTAAGTTGGAAAGGGCCACGAATGAGAACAGAATGGAGGTGCCTTAAAAAGGTAAACATTGTGCTACCATATGATCCAGCAGGCCCACTCCTCCACCTATAATCTAAGAAGAGAGAATTGGAAAGACACAGGCAGGCAAATCTGCATTGCCCAGTATTACAATAGCCAAGATATGGAAGTAACCAAAAAGACCACCAACAGATGGGTGGGCAAAGAAGAACTCCTCCATGTACAGATGGAATATTCGCTAGTGAAAAAAATGAAACAATGCCATTTGCAGCACCATAGATGAGTCTAGACGTAATCACGCCACGTGTAGTATGTGAGAAAGCAAAAGGCACATATCCTATCATATCACTTTCAGGAGTTACTTAAAAATTGATACCAATGAAGATATTTCCACAGAGAAAGGCAATCACAGATTCATTAAAAAACTTATGGTTCACCAAATAGAAAGGGATGAGGATTGGATACATTGCCATATTGGGGTTAACAGAGATATACAAACCATGTGAAATATATAACCCCCAAAGACGTACGGAAGACCAGGAGAAGACTACTCAACATTGTGTCATAACCTACATTGGCAAAGGATGCGAGGAAGAATAGATACATGTATATGTGTGAAAGAACCACATCTTGCACACCTAGAACAAACAAACCATTGTAACCAAATTTGCTGGGATAAAAAATAAAAAGTAAATTAGAAATACGAACAAGAAGTAATGAGACATAAAGTTAAAGGGCTTTTTCCTGGCACATTCCATTCTAATATACAACCTCGAACACCACTTCCATTAAGGCTCTGTTTCCCTAGGAACCAAATTTGGTAAAGGAGAAATGCTGCCACCTAGTGGCCGTTTCCTGCAAGAGCAGCTTTAAAGTCACAGCTAATGGTCACTTAACATTCACAAGGACTCAGGGCTGTAAAGGACACTTGCCCTAAATATTTGTGCTGAAGTAGGGAATGGACAAAAAATTCAAAACAGGCAAATGTTTCAAGAAGAGATTATGAAGACTTAAGTTTTACTCACACTCTTTGTAAAAAAAAGGAAAATGGATAAAAGCTCAACCTCAGGGAGTGTTAGACGCATGCAATCTAATCTACAAAAAGTTTCAACTTACACCAGTCGACTGACCATCAGCAAAAAGTCTACAAACAATAAATGCTGAAGGGGTTTTAGAGAACTGTGTACCCTCTGCCTGCTGGTGAGACGTAAAGGGGTAACAGCCAATAATGAGAACAGAAAGGAGCTGCGTTTAAAAGTAAAAATGGAGGTACTATTCAATCCAGCAGGCGCACCATTGGACCTCTCACCTGAGAAGACAAGAATCGAGAAGACACAGGCCGCAAAAGCTGCAGTGCAGCCTTATTCACAATAGCCAAGACAGTGAAGCAATCAAAATGTCCAACAACAGGTAAATGGATAAAGAAGAAGTGGTCCATGTACACAATGGAATATTAGCCATGGAAGACAATGAACCATTGCTCTTTGAGGCACCACAAATGAGTCTGGAGATAATCACGAAAGATGAGGTAAGTTGGAAAGCAAAAGACCTGTGTTCTGTGATAGCACTTATAGGCGTTATCTAATAACTGACACAAATGAACATATTTCCACAGAGAAAGACACTCACAGATTTAGAAAACAAACTATGCTCATCTAAAACGACAGGTGGGGGGAATGGATAAATTAAGATTAGTGTTACTATACGTATACAAACACATATGATATACATATCTCAAAAAGACCAACCATATAGCAAGGGAAGTCTGCGGAACCCTCTGTAACATTTTACATGGGAAGAGGATCTGTACTTGAATAGACATATATAATGTGCAAATGAACCAGATTGTGTACACCTAGGACAAACAATATTCTAAGCTTTACCCCAATTAAAACACTTTTAAAAACCAAGAAGAAATAATGACACATAAACTTATGGGGGTTTCTCCACGCACATTCCAATGGAATTTACAACCTAGGAACACGACGTCCAGAAAGGCTCTGCTGCCCTACTCCCCAGATTTGGGAATGGAGAAATGCTGCCTCCTTGAGGCCACTTCCCACAACAGCAGCTTTAAACCCATTGCTAAAGGTCACTAAATATTCACCAAACTTGCAGTTCGGGAAATGACACCTGCTCTCTAAAAAAACGCTGGGGTGGAAAATCGACCAAATAACTCAAAAGAGGGCAACCTTCAAAGAAGACAATTTCAAGAGTTATATCGTACTGCCAGTTGTTTCCTTTTTTTAACGGAAAAGAAAACGGCGGAGAAAAATGATGAGTTTTACGAATTTTCAAAGACATGCAAACCCAAATTACAAAAACCTATCAGCTCACAGCAGCCAGAAGGGCCATTAGCATCAATGCTGTAAACAATAAATGCTGAAGCGATTGTGGAGAAATGCGTACCCTCGATTCTAAGGGGGACGTGGTAAGAGCCACTAATGAAAACACAAAGAAGGTGCTTTGAAAAGGGAAACACGGTGCTACCAGTCAATCAATCACACCCACTGCTGGGCCTATCACCTGAGAAAATGAGAATCAAAAAGTCACAGGCTGGCAATCCTGCACTCCAACAATATTTACCATAGCCAACACTTGGAAGCAATGAAAATGTCCATCAACCGAGGAATGCACAAAGAAGAAGTGGTCCACGTACACAGTGGAAAATTACTCCAATAAAAAATAAAAATTAAATTTAAAAATCCAACAAAAGTAAGGAGACATCAGCTTGTGTGGGTTTGTCCGGGCACACTCCACTCTAATTTATAACCGAGAAACACCACAGGCCGCCAGGGCTTTTCCCTAGTTCCCAGGGTGGGGAACATAGAAAGGCTGCCGCCCTCTGGCAGTTACCTGCAAAAGCAGTTTTAAAGCCTGTGCTAATGGTCATCTCATAGGAACAAGTACTGCAGAACTGTAAATGAAACCTGCCCTCAAAATGTCTTCAGGGAGGTAACGGCCAAAACATTTCAAAAGGTGACACGTACGTTAAGAGAACACTTTGAAGAACTAAGGGGTAATCACTGCTTGAAAAATAAAAAGGACATGCCTTAAAGCTCAATTTCAACGGATTATGAGGCACATGCGAATTCAACCACAAAGAGGTATCAGCTCACACTTGTCAGAATAACCATGAGCAAGAAAACTACAAACAATAAATGCTGAAGGTGTTGTGGAGAAATGCATACCCTCAACTTCAAGGGGGACGTAAGTTGGAAAGGGCCACGAATGAGAACAGAATGGAGGTGCCTTAAAAAGGTAAACATTGTGCTACCATATGATCCAGCAGGCCCACTCCTCCACCTATAATCTAAGAAGAGAGAATTGGAAAGACACAGGCAGGCAAATCTGCATTGCCCAGTATTACAATAGCCAAGATATGGAAGTAACCAAAAAGACCACCAACAGATGGGTGGGCAAAGAAGAACTCCTCCATGTACAGATGGAATATTCGCTAGTGAAAAAAATGAAACAATGCCATTTGCAGCACCATAGATGAGTCTAGACGTAATCACGCCACGTGTAGTATGTGAGAAAGCAAAAGGCACATATCCTATCATATCACTTTCAGGAGTTACTTAAAAATTGATACCAATGAAGATATTTCCACAGAGAAAGGCAATCACAGATTCATTAAAAAACTTATGGTTCACCAAATAGAAAGGGATGAGGATTGGATACATTGCCATATTGGGGTTAACAGAGATATACAAACCATGTGAAATATATAACCCCCAAAGACGTACGGAAGACCAGGAGAAGACTACTCAACATTGTGTCATAACCTACATTGGCAAAGGATGCGAGGAAGAATAGATACATGTATATGTGTGAAAGAACCACATCTTGCACACCTAGAACAAACAAACCATTGTAATCAAATTTGCTGGGATAAAAAATAAAAAGTAAATTACAAATACGAACAAGAAGTAATGAGACATAAAGTTAAAGGGCTTTTTCCTGGCACATTCCATTCTAATATACAACCTAGAACACCACTTCCATTAAGGCTCTGTTTCCCTTGTAACCAAATTTGGTAAAGGAGAAATGCTGCCACCTAGTGGCCGTTTCCTGCAAGAGCAGCTTTAAAGTCACAGCTAATGGTCACTTAACATTCACAAGGACTCAGGGCTGTAAAGGACACTTGCCCTAAATATTTGTGCTGAAGTAGGGAATGGACAAAAAATTCAAAACAGGCAAATGTTTCAAGAAGAGATTATGAAGACTTAAGTTTTACTCACACTCTTTGTAAAGAAAAGGAAAATGGATAAAAGCTCAACCTCAGGGAGTGTTAGACGCATGCAATCTAATCTACAAAAAGTTTCAACTTACACCAGTCGGCTGACCATCAGCAAAAAGTCTACAAACAATAAATGCTGAAGGGGTTTTAGAGAACTGTGTACCCTCTGCCTGCTGGTGAGACGTAAAGGGGTAACAGCCAATAATGAGAACAGAAAGGAGCTGCGTTTAAAAGTAAAAATGGAGGTACTATTCAATCCAGCAGGCGCACCATTGGACCTCTCACCTGAGAAGACAAGAATCGAGAAGACACAGGCCGCAAAAGCTGCAGTGCAGCCTTATTCACAATAGCCAAGACAGTGAAGCAATCAAAATGTCCAACAACAGGTAAATGGATAAAGAAGAAGTGGTCCATGTACACAATGGAATATTAGCCATGGAAGACAATGAACCATTGCTCTTTGAGGCACCACAAATGAGTCTGGAGATAATCACGAAAGATGAGGTAAGTTGGAAAGCAAAAGACCTGTGTTCTGTGATAGCACTTATAGGCGTTATCTAATAACTGACACAAATGAACATATTTCCACAGAGAAAGACACTCACAGATTTAGAAAACAAACTATGCTCATCTAAAACGACAGGTGGGGGGAATGGATAAATTAAGATTAGTGTTACTATACGTATACAAACACATATGATATACATATCTCAAAAAGACCAACCATATAGCAAGGGAAGTCTGCGGAACCCTCTGTAACATTTTACATGGGAAGAGGATCTGTACTTGAATAGACATATATAATGTGCAAATGAACCAGATTGTGTACACCTAGGACAAACAATATTCTAAGCTTTACCCCAATTAAAACACTTTTAAAAACCAAGAAGAAATAATGACACATAAACTTATGGGGGTTTCTCCACGCACATTCCAATGGAATTTACAACCTAGGAACACGACGTCCAGAAAGGCTCTGCTGCCCTACTCCCCAGATTTGGGAATGGAGAAATGCTGCCTCCTTGAGGCCACTTCCCACAACAGCAGCTTTAAACCCATTGCTAAAGGTCACTAAATATTCACCAAACTTGCAGTTCGGGAAATGACACCTGCTCTCTAAAAAAACGCTGGGGTGGAAAATCGACCAAATAACTCAAAAGAGGGCAACCTTCAAAGAAGACAATTTCAAGAGTTATATCGTACTGCCAGTTGTTTCCTTTTTTTAACGGAAAAGAAAACGGCGGAGAAAAATGATGAGTTTTACGAATTTTCAAAGACATGCAAACCCAAATTACAAAAACCTATCAGCTCACAGCAGCCAGAAGGGCCATTAGCATCAATGCTGTAAACAATAAATGCTGAAGCGATTGTGGAGAAATGCGTACCCTCGATTCTAAGGGGGACGTGGTAAGAGCCACTAATGAAAACACAAAGAAGGTGCTTTGAAAAGGGAAACACGGTGCTACCAGTCAATCAATCACACCCACTGCTGGGCCTATCACCTGAGAAAATGAGAATCAAAAAGTCACAGGCTGGCAATCCTGCACTCCAACAATATTTACCATAGCCAACACTTGGAAGCAATGAAAATGTCCATCAACCGAGGAATGCACAAAGAAGAAGTGGTCCACGTACACAGTGGAAAATTACTCCAATAAAAAATAAAAATTAAATTTAAAAATCCAACAAAAGTAAGGAGACATCAGCTTGTGTGGGTTTGTCCGGGCACACTCCACTCTAATTTATAACCGAGAAACACCACAGGCCGCCAGGGCTTTTCCCTAGTTCCCAGGGTGGGGAACATAGAAAGGCTGCCGCCCTCTGGCAGTTACCTGCAAAAGCAGTTTTAAAGCCTGTGCTAATGGTCATTTCATAGGAACAAGTACTGCAGAACTGTAAATGAAACCTGCCCTCAAAATGTCTTCAGGGAGGTAACGGCCAAAACATTTCAAAAGGTGACACGTACGTTAAGAGAACACTTTGAAGAACTAAGGGGTAATCACTGCTTGAAAAATAAAAAGGACATGCCTTAAAGCTCAATTTCAACGGATTATGAGGCACATGCGAATTCAACCACAAAGAGGTATCAGCTCACACTTGTCAGAATAACCATGAGCAAGAAAACTACAAACAATAAATGCTGAAGGTGTTGTGGAGAAATGCATACCCTCAACTTCAAGGGGGACGTAAGTTGGAAAGGGCCACGAATGAGAACAGAATGGAGGTGCCTTAAAAAGGTAAACATTGTGCTACCATATGATCCAGCAGGCCCACTCCTCCACCTATAATCTAAGAAGAGAGAATTGGAAAGACACAGGCAGGCAAATCTGCATTGCCCAGTATTACAATAGCCAAGATATGGAAGTAACCAAAAAGACCACCAACAGATGGGTGGGCAAAGAAGAACTCCTCCATGTACAGATGGAATATTCGCTAGTGAAAAAAATGAAACAATGCCATTTGCAGCACCATAGATGAGTCTAGACGTAATCACGCCACGTGTAGTACGTGAGAAAGCAAAAGGCACATATCCTATCATATCACTTTCAGGAGTTACTTAAAAATTGATACCAATGAAGATATTTCCACAGAGAAAGGCAATCACAGATTCATTAAAAAACTTATGGTTCACCAAATAGAAAGGGATGAGGATTGGATACATTGCCATATTGGGGTTAACAGAGATATACAAACCATGTGAAATATATAACCCCCAAAGACGTACGGAAGACCAGGAGAAGACTGCTCAACATTGTGTCATAACCTACATTGGCAAAGGATGCGAGGAAGAATAGATACATGTATATGTGTGAAAGAACCACATCTTGCACACCTAGAACAAACAAACCATTGTAATCAAATTTGCTGGGATAAAAAATAAAAAGTAAATTAGAAATACGAACAAGAAGTAATGAGACATAAAGTTAAAGGGCTTTTTCCTGGCACATTCCATTCTAATATACAACCTAGAACACCACTTCCATTAAGGCTCTGTTTCCCTAGTAACCAAATTTGGTAAAGGAGAAATGCTGCCACCTAGTGGCCGTTTCCTGCAAGAGCAGCTTTAAAGTCACAGCTAATGGTCACTTAACATTCACAAGGACTCAGGGCTGTAAAGGACACTTGCCCTAAATATTTGTGCTGAAGTAGGGAATGGACAAAAAATTCAAAACAGGCAAATGTTTCAAGAAGAGATTATGAAGACTTAAGTTTTACTCACACTCTTTGTAAAAAAAAGGAAAATGGATAAAAGCTCAACCTCAGGGAGTGTTAGACGCATGCAATCTAATCTACAAAAAGTTTCAACTTACACCAGTCGACTGACCATCAGCAAAAAGTCTACAAACAATAAATGCTGAAGGGGTTTTAGAGAACTGTGTACCCTCTGCCTGCTGGTGAGACGTAAAGGGGTAACAGCCAATAATGAGAACAGAAAGGAGCTGCGTTTAAAAGTAAAAATGGAGGTACTATTCAATCCAGCAGGCGCACCATTGGACCTCTCACCTGAGAAGACAAGAATCGAGAAGACACAGGCCGCAAAAGCTGCAGTGCAGCCTTATTCACAATAGCCAAGACAGTGAAGCAATCAAAATGTCCAACAACAGGTAAATGGATAAAGAAGAAGTGGTCCATGTACACAATGGAATATTAGCCATGGAAGACAATGAACCATTGCTCTTTGAGGCACCACAAATGAGTCTGGAGATAATCACGAAAGATGAGGTAAGTTGGAAAGCAAAAGACCTGTGTTCTGTGATAGCACTTATAGGCGTTATCTAATAACTGACACAAATGAACATATTTCCACAGAGAAAGACACTCACAGATTTAGAAAACAAACTATGCTCATCTAAAACGACAGGTGGGGGGAATGGATAAATTAAGATTAGTGTTACTATACGTATACAAACACATATGATATACATATCTCAAAAAGACCAACCATATAGCAAGGGAAGTCTGCGGAACCCTCTGTAACATTTTACATGGGAAGAGGATCTGTACTTGAATAGACATATATAATGTGCAAATGAACCAGATTGTGTACACCTAGGACAAACAATATTCTAAGCTTTACCCCAATTAAAACACTTTTAAAAACCAAGAAGAAATAATGACACATAAACTTATGGGGGTTTCTCCACGCACATTCCAATGGAATTTACAACCTAGGAACACGACGTCCAGAAAGGCTCTGCTGCCCTACTCCCCAGATTTGGGAATGGAGAAATGCTGCCTCCTTGAGGCCACTTCCCACAACAGCAGCTTTAAACCCATTGCTAAAGGTCACTAAATATTCACCAAACTTGCAGTTCGGGAAATGACACCTGCTCTCTAAAAAAACGCTGGGGTGGAAAATCGACCAAATAACTCAAAAGAGGGCAACCTTCAAAGAAGACAATTTCAAGAGTTATATCGTACTGCCAGTTGTTTCCTTTTTTTAACGGAAAAGAAAACGGCGGAGAAAAATGATGAGTTTTACGAATTTTCAAAGACATGCAAACCCAAATTACAAAAACCTATCAGCTCACAGCAGCCAGAAGGGCCATTAGCATCAATGCTGTAAACAATAAATGCTGAAGCGATTGTGGAGAAATGCGTACCCTCGATTCTAAGGGGGACGTGGTAAGAGCCACTAATGAAAACACAAAGAAGGTGCTTTGAAAAGGGAAACACGGTGCTACCAGTCAATCAATCACACCCACTGCTGGGCCTATCACCTGAGAAAATGAGAATCAAAAAGTCACAGGCTGGCAATCCTGCACTCCAACAATATTTACCATAGCCAACACTTGGAAGCAATGAAAATGTCCATCAACCGAGGAATGCACAAAGAAGAAGTGGTCCACGTACACAGTGGAAAATTACTCCAATAAAAAATAAAAATTAAATTTAAAAATCCAACAAAAGTAAGGAGACATCAGCTTGTGTGGGTTTGTCCGGGCACACTCCACTCTAATTTATAACCGAGAAACACCACAGGCCGCCAGGGCTTTTCCCTAGTTCCCAGGGTGGGGAACATAGAAAGGCTGCCGCCCTCTGGCAGTTACCTGCAAAAGCAGTTTTAAAGCCTGTGCTAATGGTCATTTCATAGGAACAAGTACTGCAGAACTGTAAATGAAACCTGCCCTCAAAATGTCTTCAGGGAGGTAACGGCCAAAACATTTCAAAAGGTGACACGTACGTTAAGAGAACACTTTGAAGAACTAAGGGGTAATCACTGCTTGAAAAATAAAAAGGACATGCCTTAAAGCTCAATTTCAACGGATTATGAGGCACATGCGAATTCAACCACAAAGAGGTATCAGCTCACACTTGTCAGAATAACCATGAGCAAGAAAACTACAAACAATAAATGCTGAAGGTGTTGTGGAGAAATGCATACCCTCAACTTCAAGGGGGACGTAAGTTGGAAAGGGCCACGAATGAGAACAGAATGGAGGTGCCTTAAAAAGGTAAACATTGTGCTACCATATGATCCAGCAGGCCCACTCCTCCACCTATAATCTAAGAAGAGAGAATTGGAAAGACACAGGCAGGCAAATCTGCATTGCCCAGTATTACAATAGCCAAGATATGGAAGTAACCAAAAAGACCACCAACAGATGGGTGGGCAAAGAAGAACTCCTCCATGTACAGATGGAATATTCGCTAGTGAAAAAAATGAAACAATGCCATTTGCAGCACCATAGATGAGTCTAGACGTAATCACGCCACGTGTAGTACGTGAGAAAGCAAAAGGCACATATCCTATCATATCACTTTCAGGAGTTACTTAAAAATTGATACCAATGAAGATATTTCCACAGAGAAAGGCAATCACAGATTCATTAAAAAACTTATGGTTCACCAAATAGAAAGGGATGAGGATTGGATACATTGCCATATTGGGGTTAACAGAGATATACAAACCATGTGAAATATATAACCCCCAAAGACGTACGGAAGACCAGGAGAAGACTACTCAACATTGTGTCATAACCTACATTGGCAAAGGATGCGAGGAAGAATAGATACATGTATATGTGTGAAAGAACCACATCTTGCACACCTAGAACAAACAAACCATTGTAATCAAATTTGCTGGGATAAAAAATAAAAAGTAAATTACAAATACGAACAAGAAGTAATGAGACATAAAGTTAAAGGGCTTTTTCCTGGCACATTCCATTCTAATATACAACCTAGAACACCACTTCCATTAAGGCTCTGTTTCCCTAGTAACCAAATTTGGTAAAGGAGAAATGCTGCCACCTAGTGGCCGTTTCCTGCAAGAGCAGCTTTAAAGTCACAGCTAATGGTCACTTAACATTCACAAGGACTCAGGGCTGTAAAGGACACTTGCCCTAAATATTTGTGCTGAAGTAGGGAATGGACAAAAAATTCAAAACAGGCAAATGTTTCAAGAAGAGATTATGAAGACTTAAGTTTTACTCACACTCTTTGTAAAAAAAAGGAAAATGGATAAAAGCTCAACCTCAGGGAGTGTTAGACGCATGCAATCTAATCTACAAAAAGTTTCAACTTACACCAGTCGACTGACCATCAGCAAAAAGTCTACAAACAATAAATGCTGAAGGGGTTTTAGAGAACTGTGTACCCTCTGCCTGCTGGTGAGACGTAAAGGGGTAACAGCCAATAATGAGAACAGAAAGGAGCTGCGTTTAAAAGTAAAAATGGAGGTACTATTCAATCCAGCAGGCGCACCATTGGACCTCTCACCTGAGAAGACAAGAATCGAGAAGACACAGGCCGCAAAAGCTGCAGTGCAGCCTTATTCACAATAGCCAAGACAGTGAAGCAATCAAAATGTCCAACAACAGGTAAATGGATAAAGAAGAAGTGGTCCATGTACACAATGGAATATTAGCCATGGAAGACAATGAACCATTGCTCTTTGAGGCACCACAAATGAGTCTGGAGATAATCACGAAAGATGAGGTAAGTTGGAAAGCAAAAGACCTGTGTTCTGTGATAGCACTTATAGGCGTTATCTAATAACTGACACAAATGAACATATTTCCACAGAGAAAGACACTCACAGATTTAGAAAACAAACTATGCTCATCTAAAACGACAGGTGGGGGGAATGGATAAATTAAGATTAGTGTTACTATACGTATACAAACACATATGATATACATATCTCAAAAAGACCAACCATATAGCAAGGGAAGTCTGCGGAACCCTCTGTAACATTTTACATGGGAAGAGGATCTGTACTTGAATAGACATATATAATGTGCAAATGAACCAGATTGTGTACACCTAGGACAAACAATATTCTAAGCTTTACCCCAATTAAAACACTTTTAAAAACCAAGAAGAAATAATGACACATAAACTTATGGGGGTTTCTCCACGCACATTCCAATGGAATTTACAACCTAGGAACACGACGTCCAGAAAGGCTCTGCTGCCCTACTCCCCAGATTTGGGAATGGAGAAATGCTGCCTCCTTGAGGCCACTTCCCACAACAGCAGCTTTAAACCCATTGCTAAAGGTCACTAAATATTCACCAAACTTGCAGTTCGGGAAATGACACCTGCTCTCTAAAAAAACGCTGGGGTGGAAAATCGACCAAATAACTCAAAAGAGGGCAACCTTCAAAGAAGACAATTTCAAGAGTTATATCGTACTGCCAGTTGTTTCCTTTTTTTAACGGAAAAGAAAACGGCAGAGAAAAATGATGAGTTTTACGAATTTTCAAAGACATGCAAACCCAAATTACAAAAACCTATCAGCTCACAGCAGCCAGAAGGGCCATTAGCATCAATGCTGTAAACAATAAATGCTGAAGCGATTGTGGAGAAATGCGTACCCTCGATTCTAAGGGGGACGTGGTAAGAGCCACTAATGAAAACACAAAGAAGGTGCTTTGAAAAGGGAAACACGGTGCTACCAGTCAATCAATCACACCCACTGCTGGGCCTATCACCTGAGAAAATGAGAATCAAAAAGTCACAGGCTGGCAATCCTGCACTCCAACAATATTTACCATAGCCAACACTTGGAAGCAATGAAAATGTCCATCAACCGAGGAATGCACAAAGAAGAAGTGGTCCACGTACACAGTGGAAAATTACTCCAATAAAAAATAAAAATTAAATTTAAAAATCCAACAAAAGTAAGGAGACATCAGCTTGTGTGGGTTTGTCCGGGCACACTCCACTCTAATTTATAACCGAGAAACACCACAGGCCGCCAGGGCTTTTCCCTAGTTCCCAGGGTGGGGAACATAGAAAGGCTGCCGCCCTCTGGCAGTTACCTGCAAAAGCAGTTTTAAAGCCTGTGCTAATGGTCATTTCATAGGAACAAGTACTGCAGAACTGTAAATGAAACCTGCCCTCAAAATGTCTTCAGGGAGGTAACGGCCAAAACATTTCAAAAGGTGACACGTACGTTAAGAGAACACTTTGAAGAACTAAGGGGTAATCACTGCTTGAAAAATAAAAAGGACATGCCTTAAAGCTCAATTTCAACGGATTATGAGGCACATGCGAATTCAACCACAAAGAGGTATCAGCTCACACTTGTCAGAATAACCATGAGCAAGAAAACTACAAACAATAAATGCTGAAGGTGTTGTGGAGAAATGCATACCCTCAACTTCAAGGGGGACGTAAGTTGGAAAGGGCCACGAATGAGAACAGAATGGAGGTGCCTTAAAAAGGTAAACATTGTGCTACCATATGATCCAGCAGGCCCACTCCTCCACCTATAATCTAAGAAGAGAGAATTGGAAAGACACAGGCAGGCAAATCTGCATTGCCCAGTATTACAATAGCCAAGATATGGAAGTAACCAAAAAGACCACCAACAGATGGGTGGGCAAAGAAGAACTCCTCCATGTACAGATGGAATATTCGCTAGTGAAAAAAATGAAACAATGCCATTTGCAGCACCATAGATGAGTCTAGACGTAATCACGCCACGTGTAGTACGTGAGAAAGCAAAAGGCACATATCCTATCATATCACTTTCAGGAGTTACTTAAAAATTGATACCAATGAAGATATTTCCACAGAGAAAGGCAATCACAGATTCATTAAAAAACTTATGGTTCACCAAATAGAAAGGGATGAGGATTGGATACATTGCCATATTGGGGTTAACAGAGATATACAAACCATGTGAAATATATAACCCCCAAAGACGTACGGAAGACCAGGAGAAGACTGCTCAACATTGTGTCATAACCTACATTGGCAAAGGATGCGAGGAAGAATAGATACATGTATATGTGTGAAAGAACCACATCTTGCACACCTAGAACAAACAAACCATTGTAATCAAATTTGCTGGGATAAAAAATAAAAAGTAAATTAGAAATACGAACAAGAAGTAATGAGACATAAAGTTAAAGGGCTTTTTCCTGGCACATTCCATTCTAATATACAACCTAGAACACCACTTCCATTAAGGCTCTGTTTCCCTAGTAACCAAATTTGGTAAAGGAGAAATGCTGCCACCTAGTGGCCGTTTCCTGCAAGAGCAGCTTTAAAGTCACAGCTAATGGTCACTTAACATTCACAAGGACTCAGGGCTGTAAAGGACACTTGCCCTAAATATTTGTGCTGAAGTAGGGAATGGACAAAAAATTCAAAACAGGCAAATGTTTCAAGAAGAGATTATGAAGACTTAAGTTTTACTCACACTCTTTGTAAAGAAAAGGAAAATGGATAAAAGCTCAACCTCAGGGAGTGTTAGACGCATGCAATCTAATCTACAAAAAGTTTCAACTTACACCAGTCGGCTGACCATCAGCAAAAAGTCTACAAACAATAAATGCTGAAGGGGTTTTAGAGAACTGTGTACCCTCTGCCTGCTGGTGAGACGTAAAGGGGTAACAGCCAATAATGAGAACAGAAAGGAGCTGCGTTTAAAAGTAAAAATGGAGGTACTATTCAATCCAGCAGGCGCACCATTGGACCTCTCACCTGAGAAGACAAGAATCGAGAAGACACAGGCCGCAAAAGCTGCAGTGCAGCCTTATTCACAATAGCCAAGACAGTGAAGCAATCAAAATGTCCAACAACAGGTAAATGGATAAAGAAGAAGTGGTCCATGTACACAATGGAATATTAGCCATGGAAGACAATGAACCATTGCTCTTTGAGGCACCACAAATGAGTCTGGAGATAATCACGAAAGATGAGGTAAGTTGGAAAGCAAAAGACCTGTGTTCTGTGATAGCACTTATAGGCGTTATCTAATAACTGACACAAATGAACATATTTCCACAGAGAAAGACACTCACAGATTTAGAAAACAAACTATGCTCATCTAAAACGACAGGTGGGGGGAATGGATAAATTAAGATTAGTGTTACTATACGTATACAAACACATATGATATACATATCTCAAAAAGACCAACCATATAGCAAGGGAAGTCTGCGGAACCCTCTGTAACATTTTACATGGGAAGAGGATCTGTACTTGAATAGACATATATAATGTGCAAATGAACCAGATTGTGTACACCTAGGACAAACAATATTCTAAGCTTTACCCCAATTAAAACACTTTTAAAAACCAAGAAGAAATAATGACACATAAACTTATGGGGGTTTCTCCACGCACATTCCAATGGAATTTACAACCTAGGAACACGACTTCCAGAAAGGCTCTGCTGCCCTACTCCCCAGATTTGGGAATGGAGAAATGCTGCCTCCTTGAGGCCACTTCCCACAACAGCAGCTTTAAACCCATTGCTAAAGGTCACTAAATATTCACCAAACTTGCAGTTCGGGAAATGACACCTGCTCTCTAAAAAAACGCTGGGGTGGAAAATCGACCAAATAACTCAAAAGAGGGCAACCTTCAAAGAAGACAATTTCAAGAGTTATATCGTACTGCCAGTTGTTTCCTTTTTTTAACGGAAAAGAAAACGGCAGAGAAAAATGATGAGTTTTACGAATTTTCAAAGACATGCAAACCCAAATTACAAAAACCTATCAGCTCACAGCAGCCAGAAGGGCCATTAGCATCAATGCTGTAAACAATAAATGCTGAAGCGATTGTGGAGAAATGCGTACCCTCGATTCTAAGGGGGACGTGGTAAGAGCCACTAATGAAAACACAAAGAAGGTGCTTTGAAAAGGGAAACACGGTGCTACCAGTCAATCAATCACACCCACTGCTGGGCCTATCACCTGAGAAAATGAGAATCAAAAAGTCACAGGCTGGCAATCCTGCACTCCAACAATATTTACCATAGCCAACACTTGGAAGCAATGAAAATGTCCATCAACCGAGGAATGCACAAAGAAGAAGTGGTCCACGTACACAGTGGAAAATTACTCCAATAAAAAATAAAAATTAAATTTAAAAATCCAACAAAAGTAAGGAGACATCAGCTTGTGTGGGTTTGTCCGGGCACACTCCACTCTAATTTATAACCGAGAAACACCACAGGCCGCCAGGGCTTTTCCCTAGTTCCCAGGGTGGGGAACATAGAAAGGCTGCCGCCCTCTGGCAGTTACCTGCAAAAGCAGTTTTAAAGCCTGTGCTAATGGTCATTTCATAGGAACAAGTACTGCAGAACTGTAAATGAAACCTGCCCTCAAAATGTCTTCAGGGAGGTAACGGCCAAAACATTTCAAAAGGTGACACGTACGTTAAGAGAACACTTTGAAGAACTAAGGGGGTAATCACTGCTTGAAAAATAAAAAGGACATGCCTTAAAGCTCAATTTCAACGGATTATGAGGCACATGCGAATTCAACCACAAAGAGGTATCAGCTCACACTTGTCAGAATAACCATGAGCAAGAAAACTACAAACAATAAATGCTGAAGGTGTTGTGGAGAAATGCATACCCTCAACTTCAAGGGGGACGTAAGTTGGAAAGGGCCACGAATGAGAACAGAATGGAGGTGCCTTAAAAAGGTAAACATTGTGCTACCATATGATCCAGCAGGCCCACTCCTCCACCTATAATCTAAGAAGAGAGAATTGGAAAGACACAGGCAGGCAAATCTGCATTGCCCAGTATTACAATAGCCAAGATATGGAAGTAACCAAAAAGACCACCAACAGATGGGTGGGCAAAGAAGAACTCCTCCATGTACAGATGGAATATTCGCTAGTGAAAAAAATGAAACAATGCCATTTGCAGCACCATAGATGAGTCTAGACGTAATCACGCCACGTGTAGTAAGTGAGAAAGCAAAAGGCACATATCCTATCATATCACTTTCAGGAGTTACTTAAAAATTGATACCAATGAAGATATTTCCACAGAGAAAGGCAATCACAGATTCATTAAAAAACTTATGGTTCACCAAATAGAAAGGGATGAGGATTGGATACATTGCCATATTGGGGTTAACAGAGATATACAAACCATGTGAAATATATAACCCCCAAAGACGTATGGAAGACCAGGAGAAGACTACTCAACATTGTGTCATAACCTACATTGGCAAAGGATGCGAGGAAGAATAGATACATGTATATGTGTGAAAGAACCACATCTTGCACACCTAGAACAAACAAACCATTGTAATCAAATTTGCTGGGATAAAAAATAAAAAGTAAATTACAAATACGAACAAGAAGTAATGAGACATAAAGTTAAAGGGCTTTTTCCTGGCACATTCCATTCTAATATACAACCTAGAACACCACTTCCATTAAGGCTCTGTTTCCCTAGTAACCAAATTTGGTAAAGGAGAAATGCTGCCACCTAGTGGCCGTTTCCTGCAAGAGCAGCTTTAAAGTCACAGCTAATGGTCACTTAACATTCACAAGGACTCAGGGCTGTAAAGGACACTTGCCCTAAATATTTGTGCTGAAGTAGGGAATGGACAAAAAATTCAAAACAGGCAAATGTTTCAAGAAGAGATTATGAAGACTTAAGTTTTACTCACACTCTTTGTAAAAAAAAGGAAAATGGATAAAAGCTCAACCTCAGGGAGTGTTAGACGCATGCAATCTAATCTACAAAAAGTTTCAACTTACACCAGTCGACTGACCATCAGCAAAAAGTCTACAAACAATAAATGCTGAAGGGGTTTTAGAGAACTGTGTACCCTCTGCCTGCTGGTGAGACGTAAAGGGGTAACAGCCAATAATGAGAACAGAAAGGAGCTGCGTTTAAAAGTAAAAATGGAGGTACTATTCAATCCAGCAGGCGCACCATTGGACCTCTCACCTGAGAAGACAAGAATCGAGAAGACACAGGCCGCAAAAGCTGCAGTGCAGCCTTATTCACAATAGCCAAGACAGTGAAGCAATCAAAATGTCCAACAACAGGTAAATGGATAAAGAAGAAGTGGTCCGTGTACACAATGGAATATTAGCCATGGAAGACAATGAACCATTGCTCTTTGAGGCACCACAAATGAGTCTGGAGATAATCACGAAAGATGAGGTAAGTTGGAAAGCAAAAGACCTGTGTTCTGTGATAGCACTTATAGGCGTTATCTAATAACTGACACAAATGAACATATTTCCACAGAGAAAGACACTCACAGATTTAGAAAACAAACTATGCTCATCTAAAACGACAGGTGGGGGGAATGGATAAATTAAGATTAGTGTTACTATACGTATACAAACACATATGATATACATATCTCAAAAAGACCAACCATATAGCAAGGGAAGTCTGCGGAACCCTCTGTAACATTTTACATGGGAAGAGGATCTGTACTTGAATAGACATATATAATGTGCAAATGAACCAGATTGTGTACACCTAGGACAAACAATATTCTAAGCTTTACCCCAATTAAAACACTTTTAAAAACCAAGAAGAAATAATGACACATAAACTTATGGGGGTTTCTCCACGCACATTCCAATGGAATTTACAACCTAGGAACACGACTTCCAGAAAGGCTCTGCTGCCCTACTCCCCAGATTTGGGAATGGAGAAATGCTGCCTCCTTGAGGCCACTTCCCACAACAGCAGCTTTAAACCCATTGCTAAAGGTCACTAAATATTCACCAAACTTGCAGTTCGGGAAATGACACCTGCTCTCTAAAAAAACGCTGGGGTGGAAAATCGACCAAATAACTCAAAAGAGGGCAACCTTCAAAGAAGACAATTTCAAGAGTTATATCGTACTGCCAGTTGTTTCCTTTTTTTAACGGAAAAGAAAACGGCAGAGAAAAATGATGAGTTTTACGAATTTTCAAAGACATGCAAACCCAAATTACAAAAACCTATCAGCTCACAGCAGCCAGAAGGGCCATTAGCATCAATGCTGTAAACAATAAATGCTGAAGCGATTGTGGAGAAATGCGTACCCTCGATTCTAAGGGGGACGTGGTAAGAGCCACTAATGAAAACACAAAGAAGGTGCTTTGAAAAGGGAAACACGGTGCTACCAGTCAATCAATCACACCCACTGCTGGGCCTATCACCTGAGAAAATGAGAATCAAAAAGTCACAGGCTGGCAATCCTGCACTCCAACAATATTTACCATAGCCAACACTTGGAAGCAATGAAAATGTCCATCAACCGAGGAATGCACAAAGAAGAAGTGGTCCACGTACACAGTGGAAAATTACTCCAATAAAAAATAAAAATTAAATTTAAAAATCCAACAAAAGTAAGGAGACATCAGCTTGTGTGGGTTTGTCCGGGCACACTCCACTCTAATTTATAACCGAGAAACACCACAGGCCGCCAGGGCTTTTCCCTAGTTACCAGGGTGGGGAACATAGAAAGGCTGCCGCCCTCTGGCAGTTACCTGCAAAAGCAGTTTTAAAGCCTGTGCTAATGGTCATTTCATAGGAACAAGTACTGCAGAACTGTAAATGAAACCTGCCCTCAAAATGTCTTCAGGGAGGTAACGGCCAAAACATTTCAAAAGGTGACATGTACGTTAAGAGAACACTTTGAAGAACTAAGGGGGTAATCACTGCTTGAAAAATAAAAAGGACATGCCTTAAAGCTCAATTTCAACGGATTATGAGGCACATGCGAATTCAACCACAAAGAGGTATCAGCTCACACTTGTCAGAATAACCATGAGCAAGAAAACTACAAACAATAAATGCTGAAGGTGTTGTGGAGAAATGCATACCCTCAACTTCAAGGGGGACGTAAGTTGGAAAGGGCCACGAATGAGAACAGAATGGAGGTGCCTTAAAAAGGTAAACATTGTGCTACCATATGATCCAGCAGGCCCACTCCTCCACCTATAATCTAAGAAGAGAGAATTGGAAAGACACAGGCAGGCAAATCTGCATTGCCCAGTATTACAATAGCCAAGATATGGAAGTAACCAAAAAGACCACCAACAGATGGGTGGGCAAAGAAGAACTCCTCCATGTACAGATGGAATATTCGCTAGTGAAAAAAATGAAACAATGCCATTTGCAGCACCATAGATGAGTCTAGACGTAATCACGCCACGTGTAGTAAGTGAGAAAGCAAAAGGCACATATCCTATCATATCACTTTCAGGAGTTACTTAAAAATTGATACCAATGAAGATATTTCCACAGAGAAAGGCAATCACAGATTCATTAAAAAACTTATGGTTCACCAAATAGAAAGGGATGAGGATTGGATACATTGCCATATTGGGGTTAACAGAGATATACAAACCATGTGAAATATATAACCCCCAAAGACGTATGGAAGACCAGGAGAAGACTACTCAACATTGTGTCATAACCTACATTGGCAAAGGATGCGAGGAAGAATAGATACATGTATATGTGTGAAAGAACCACATCTTGCACACCTAGAACAAACAAACCATTGTAATCAAATTTGCTGGGATAAAAAATAAAAAGTAAATTACAAATACGAACAAGAAGTAATGAGACATAAAGTTAAAGGGCTTTTTCCTGGCACATTCCATTCTAATATACAACCTAGAACACCACTTCCATTAAGGCTCTGTTTCCCTAGTAACCAAATTTGGTAAAGGAGAAATGCTGCCACCTAGTGGCCGTTTCCTGCAAGAGCAGCTTTAAAGTCACAGCTAATGGTCACTTAACATTCACAAGGACTCAGGGCTGTAAAGGACACTTGCCCTAAATATTTGTGCTGAAGTAGGGAATGGACAAAAAATTCAAAACAGGCAAATGTTTCAAGAAGAGATTATGAAGACTTAAGTTTTACTCACACTCTTTGTAAAAAAAAGGAAAATGGATAAAAGCTCAACCTCAGGGAGTGTTAGACGCATGCAATCTAATCTACAAAAAGTTTCAACTTACACCAGTCGACTGACCATCAGCAAAAAGTCTACAAACAATAAATGCTGAAGGGGTTTTAGAGAACTGTGTACCCTCTGCCTGCTGGTGAGACGTAAAGGGGTAACAGCCAATAATGAGAACAGAAAGGAGCTGCGTTTAAAAGTAAAAATGGAGGTACTATTCAATCCAGCAGGCGCACCATTGGACCTCTCACCTGAGAAGACAAGAATCGAGAAGACACAGGCCGCAAAAGCTGCAGTGCAGCCTTATTCACAATAGCCAAGACAGTGAAGCAATCAAAATGTCCAACAACAGGTAAATGGATAAAGAAGAAGTGGTCCATGTACACAATGGAATATTAGCCATGGAAGACAATGAACCATTGCTCTTTGAGGCACCACAAATGAGTCTGGAGATAATCACGAAAGATGAGGTAAGTTGGAAAGCAAAAGACCTGTGTTCTGTGATAGCACTTATAGGCGTTATCTAATAACTGACACAAATGAACATATTTCCACAGAGAAAGACACTCACAGATTTAGAAAACAAACTATGCTCATCTAAAACGACAGGTGGGGGGAATGGATAAATTAAGATTAGTGTTACTATACGTATACAAACACATATGATATACATATCTCAAAAAGACCAACCATATAGCAAGGGAAGTCTGCGGAACCCTCTGTAACATTTTACATGGGAAGAGGATCTGTACTTGAATAGACATATATAATGTGCAAATGAACCAGATTGTGTACACCTAGGACAAACAATATTCTAAGCTTTACCCCAATTAAAACACTTTTAAAAACCAAGAAGAAATAATGACACATAAACTTATGGGGGTTTCTCCACGCACATTCCAATGGAATTTACAACCTAGGAACACGACGTCCAGAAAGGCTCTGCTGCCCTACTCCCCAGATTTGGGAATGGAGAAATGCTGCCTCCTTGAGGCCACTTCCCACAACAGCAGCTTTAAACCCATTGCTAAAGGTCACTAAATATTCACCAAACTTGCAGTTCGGGAAATGACACCTGCTCTCTAAAAAAACGCTGGGGTGGAAAATCGACCAAATAACTCAAAAGAGGGCAACCTTCAAAGAAGACAATTTCAAGAGTTATATCGTACTGCCAGTTGTTTCCTTTTTTTAACGGAAAAGAAAACGGCAGAGAAAAATGATGAGTTTTACGAATTTTCAAAGACATGCAAACCCAAATTACAAAAACCTATCAGCTCACAGCAGCCAGAAGGGCCATTAGCATCAATGCTGTAAACAATAAATGCTGAAGCGATTGTGGAGAAATGCGTACCCTCGATTCTAAGGGGGACGTGGTAAGAGCCACTAATGAAAACACAAAGAAGGTGCTTTGAAAAGGGAAACACGGTGCTACCAGTCAATCAATCACACCCACTGCTGGGCCTATCACCTGAGAAAATGAGAATCAAAAAGTCACAGGCTGGCAATCCTGCACTCCAACAATATTTACCATAGCCAACACTTGGAAGCAATGAAAATGTCCATCAACCGAGGAATGCACAAAGAAGAAGTGGTCCACGTACACAGTGGAAAATTACTCCAATAAAAAATAAAAATTAAATTTAAAAATCCAACAAAAGTAAGGAGACATCAGCTTGTGTGGGTTTGTCCGGGCACACTCCACTCTAATTTATAACCGAGAAACACCACAGGCCGCCAGGGCTTTTCCCTAGTTACCAGGGTGGGGAACATAGAAAGGCTGCCGCCCTCTGGCAGTTACCTGCAAAAGCAGTTTTAAAGCCTGTGCTAATGGTCATTTCATAGGAACAAGTACTGCAGAACTGTAAATGAAACCTGCCCTCAAAATGTCTTCAGGGAGGTAACGGCCAAAACATTTCAAAAGGTGACATGTACGTTAAGAGAACACTTTGAAGAACTAAGGGGGTAATCACTGCTTGAAAAATAAAAAGGACATGCCTTAAAGCTCAATTTCAACGGATTATGAGGCACATGCGAATTCAACCACAAAGAGGTATCAGCTCACACTTGTCAGAATAACCATGAGCAAGAAAACTACAAACAATAAATGCTGAAGGTGTTGTGGAGAAATGCATACCCTCAACTTCAAGGGGGACGTAAGTTGGAAAGGGCCACGAATGAGAACAGAATGGAGGTGCCTTAAAAAGGTAAACATTGTGCTACCATATGATCCAGCAGGCCCACTCCTCCACCTATAATCTAAGAAGAGAGAATTGGAAAGACACAGGCAGGCAAATCTGCATTGCCCAGTATTACAATAGCCAAGATATGGAAGTAACCAAAAAGACCACCAACAGATGGGTGGGCAAAGAAGAACTCCTCCATGTACAGATGGAATATTCGCTAGTGAAAAAAATGAAACAATGCCATTTGCAGCACCATAGATGAGTCTAGACGTAATCACGCCACGTGTAGTAAGTGAGAAAGCAAAAGGCACATATCCTATCATATCACTTTCAGGAGTTACTTAAAAATTGATACCAATGAAGATATTTCCACAGAGAAAGGCAATCACAGATTCATTAAAAAACTTATGGTTCACCAAATAGAAAGGGATGAGGATTGGATACATTGCCATATTGGGGTTAACAGAGATATACAAACCATGTGAAATATATAACCCCCAAAGACGTATGGAAGACCAGGAGAAGACTACTCAACATTGTGTCATAACCTACATTGGCAAAGGATGCGAGGAAGAATAGATACATGTATATGTGTGAAAGAACCACATCTTGCACACCTAGAACAAACAAACCATTGTAATCAAATTTGCTGGGATAAAAAATAAAAAGTAAATTACAAATACGAACAAGAAGTAATGAGACATAAAGTTAAAGGGCTTTTTCCTGGCACATTCCATTCTAATATACAACCTAGAACACCACTTCCATTAAGGCTCTGTTTCCCTAGTAACCAAATTTGGTAAAGGAGAAATGCTGCCACCTAGTGGCCGTTTCCTGCAAGAGCAGCTTTAAAGTCACAGCTAATGGTCACTTAACATTCACAAGGACTCAGGGCTGTAAAGGACACTTGCCCTAAATATTTGTGCTGAAGTAGGGAATGGACAAAAAATTCAAAACAGGCAAATGTTTCAAGAAGAGATTATGAAGACTTAAGTTTTACTCACACTCTTTGTAAAAAAAAGGAAAATGGATAAAAGCTCAACCTCAGGGAGTGTTAGACGCATGCAATCTAATCTACAAAAAGTTTCAACTTACACCAGTCGACTGACCATCAGCAAAAAGTCTACAAACAATAAATGCTGAAGGGGTTTTAGAGAACTGTGTACCCTCTGCCTGCTGGTGAGACGTAAAGGGGTAACAGCCAATAATGAGAACAGAAAGGAGCTGCGTTTAAAAGTAAAAATGGAGGTACTATTCAATCCAGCAGGCGCACCATTGGACCTCTCACCTGAGAAGACAAGAATCGAGAAGACACAGGCCGCAAAAGCTGCAGTGCAGCCTTATTCACAATAGCCAAGACAGTGAAGCAATCAAAATGTCCAACAACAGGTAAATGGATAAAGAAGAAGTGGTCCATGTACACAATGGAATATTAGCCATGGAAGACAATGAACCATTGCTCTTTGAGGCACCACAAATGAGTCTGGAGATAATCACGAAAGATGAGGTAAGTTGGAAAGCAAAAGACCTGTGTTCTGTGATAGCACTTATAGGCGTTATCTAATAACTGACACAAATGAACATATTTCCACAGAGAAAGACACTCACAGATTTAGAAAACAAACTATGCTCATCTAAAACGACAGGTGGGGGGAATGGATAAATTAAGATTAGTGTTACTATACGTATACAAACACATATGATATACATATCTCAAAAAGACCAACCATATAGCAAGGGAAGTCTGCGGAACCCTCTGTAACATTTTACATGGGAAGAGGATCTGTACTTGAATAGACATATATAATGTGCAAATGAACCAGATTGTGTACACCTAGGACAAACAATATTCTAAGCTTTACCCCAATTAAAACACTTTTAAAAACCAAGAAGAAATAATGACACATAAACTTATGGGGGTTTCTCCACGCACATTCCAATGGAATTTACAACCTAGGAACACGACGTCCAGAAAGGCTCTGCTGCCCTACTCCCCAGATTTGGGAATGGAGAAATGCTGCCTCCTTGAGGCCACTTCCCACAACAGCAGCTTTAAACCCATTGCTAAAGGTCACTAAATATTCACCAAACTTGCAGTTCGGGAAATGACACCTGCTCTCTAAAAAAACGCTGGGGTGGAAAATCGACCAAATAACTCAAAAGAGGGCAACCTTCAAAGAAGACAATTTCAAGAGTTATATCGTACTGCCAGTTGTTTCCTTTTTTTAACGGAAAAGAAAACGGCAGAGAAAAATGATGAGTTTTACGAATTTTCAAAGACATGCAAACCCAAATTACAAAAACCTATCAGCTCACAGCAGCCAGAAGGGCCATTAGCATCAATGCTGTAAACAATAAATGCTGAAGCGATTGTGGAGAAATGCGTACCCTCGATTCTAAGGGGGACGTGGTAAGAGCCACTAATGAAAACACAAAGAAGGTGCTTTGAAAAGGGAAACACGGTGCTACCAGTCAATCAATCACACCCACTGCTGGGCCTATCACCTGAGAAAATGAGAATCAAAAAGTCACAGGCTGGCAATCCTGCACTCCAACAATATTTACCATAGCCAACACTTGGAAGCAATGAAAATGTCCATCAACCGAGGAATGCACAAAGAAGAAGTGGTCCACGTACACAGTGGAAAATTACTCCAATAAAAAATAAAAATTAAATTTAAAAATCCAACAAAAGTAAGGAGACATCAGCTTGTGTGGGTTTGTCCGGGCACACTCCACTCTAATTTATAACCGAGAAACACCACAGGCCGCCAGGGCTTTTCCCTAGTTCCCAGGGTGGGGAACATAGAAAGGCTGCTGCCCTCTGGCAGTTACCTGCAAAAGCAGTTTTAAAGCCTGTGCTAATGGTCATTTCATAGGAACAAGTACTGCAGAACTGTAAATGAAACCTGCCCTCAAAATGTCTTCAGGGAGGTAACGGCCAAAACATTTCAAAAGGTGACACGTACGTTAAGAGAACACTTTGAAGAACTAAGGGGTAATCACTGCTTGAAAAATAAAAAGGACATGCCTTAAAGCTCAATTTCAACGGATTATGAGGCACATGCGAATTCAACCACAAAGAGGTATCAGCTCACACTTGTCAGAATAACCATGAGCAAGAAAACTACAAACAATAAATGCTGAAGGTGTTGTGGAGAAATGCATACCCTCAACTTCAAGGGGGACGTAAGTTGGAAAGGGCCACGAATGAGAACAGAATGGAGGTGCCTTAAAAAGGTAAACATTGTGCTACCATATGATCCAGCAGGCCCACTCCTCCACCTATAATCTAAGAAGAGAGAATTGGAAAGACACAGGCAGGCAAATCTGCATTGCCCAGTATTACAATAGCCAAGATATGGAAGTAACCAAAAAGACCACCAACAGATGGGTGGGCAAAGAAGAACTCCTCCATGTACAGATGGAATATTCGCTAGTGAAAAAAATGAAACAATGCCATTTGCAGCACCATAGATGAGTCTAGACGTAATCACGCCACGTGTAGTAAGTGAGAAAGCAAAAGGCACATATCCTATCATATCACTTTCAGGAGTTACTTAAAAATTGATACCAATGAAGATATTTCCACAGAGAAAGGCAATCACAGATTCATTAAAAAACTTATGGTTCACCAAATAGAAAGGGATGAGGATTGGATACATTGCCATATTGGGATTAACAGAGATATACAAACCATGTGAAATATATAACCCCCAAAGACGTACGGAAGACCAGGAGAAGACTACTCAACATTGTGTCATAACCTACATTGGCAAAGGATGCGAGGAAGAATAGATACATGTATATGTGTGAAAGAACCACATCTTGCACACCTAGAACAAACAAACCATTGTAATCAAATTTGCTGGGATAAAAAATAAAAAGTAAATTACAAATACGAACAAGAAGTAATGAGACATAAAGTTAAAGGGCTTTTTCCTGGCACATTCCATTCTAATATACAACCTCGAACACCACTTCCATTAAGGCTCTGTTTCCCTAGTAACCAAATTTGGTAAAGGAGAAATGCTGCCACCTAGTGGCCGTTTCCTGCAAGAGCAGCTTTAAAGTCACAGCTAATGGTCACTTAACATTCACAAGGACTCAGGGCTGTAAAGGACACTTGCCCTAAATATTTGTGCTGAAGTAGGGAATGGACAAAAAATTCAAAACAGGCAAATGTTTCAAGAAGAGATTATGAAGACTTAAGTTTTACTCACACTCTTTGTAAAAAAAAAGGAAAATGGATAAAAGCTCAACCTCAGGGAGTGTTAGACGCATGCAATCTAATCTACAAAAAGTTTCAACTTACACCAGTCGACTGACCATCAGCAAAAAGTCTACAAACAATAAATGCTGAAGGGGTTTTAGAGAACTGTGTACCCTCTGCCTGCTGGTGAGACGTAAAGGGGTAACAGCCAATAATGAGAACAGAAAGGAGCTGCGTTTAAAAGTAAAAATGGAGGTACTATTCAATCCAGCAGGCGCACCATTGGACCTCTCACCTGAGAAGACAAGAATCGAGAAGACACAGGCCGCAAAAGCTGCAGTGCAGCCTTATTCACAATAGCCAAGACAGTGAAGCAATCAAAATGTCCAACAACAGGTAAATGGATAAAGAAGAAGTGGTCCATGTACACAATGGAATATTAGCCATGGAAGACAATGAACCATTGCTCTTTGAGGCACCACAAATGAGTCTGGAGATAATCACGAAAGATGAGGTAAGTTGGAAAGCAAAAGACCTGTGTTCTGTGATAGCACTTATAGGCGTTATCTAATAACTGACACAAATGAACATATTTCCACAGAGAAAGACACTCACAGATTTAGAAAACAAACTATGCTCATCTAAAACGACAGGTGGGGGGAATGGATAAATTAAGATTAGTGTTACTATACGTATACAAACACATATGATATACATATCTCAAAAAGACCAACCATATAGCAAGGGAAGTCTGCGGAACCCTCTGTAACATTTTACATGGGAAGAGGATCTGTACTTGAATAGACATATATAATGTGCAAATGAACCAGATTGTGTACACCTAGGACAAACAATATTCTAAGCTTTACCCCAATTAAAACACTTTTAAAAACCAAGAAGAAATAATGACACATAAACTTATGGGGGTTTCTCCACGCACATTCCAATGGAATTTACAACCTAGGAACACGACGTCCAGAAAGGCTCTGCTGCCCTACTCCCCAGATTTGGGAATGGAGAAATGCTGCCTCCTTGAGGCCACTTCCCACAACAGCAGCTTTAAACCCATTGCTAAAGGTCACTAAATATTCACCAAACTTGCAGTTCGGGAAATGACACCTGCTCTCTAAAAAAACGCTGGGGTGGAAAATCGACCAAATAACTCAAAAGAGGGCAACCTTCAAAGAAGACAATTTCAAGAGTTATATCGTACTGCCAGTTGTTTCCTTTTTTTAACGGAAAAGAAAACGGCGGAGGAAAATGATGAGTTTTACGAATTTTCAAAGACATGCAAACCCAAATTACAAAAACCTATCAGCTCACAGCAGCCAGAAGGGCCATTAGCATCAATGCTGTAAACAATAAATGCTGAAGCGATTGTGGAGAAATGCGTACCCTCGATTCTAAGGGGGACGTGGTAAGAGCCACTAATGAAAACACAAAGAAGGTGCTTTGAAAAGGGAAACACGGTGCTACCAGTCAATCAATCACACCCACTGCTGGGCCTATCACCTGAGAAAATGAGAATCAAAAAGTCACAGGCTGGCAATCCTGCACTCCAACAATATTTACCATAGCCAACACTTGGAAGCAATGAAAATGTCCATCAACCGAGGAATGCACAAAGAAGAAGTGGTCCACGTACACAGTGGAAAATTACTCCAATAAAAAATAAAAATTAAATTTAAAAATCCAACAAAAGTAAGGAGACATCAGCTTGTGTGGGTTTGTCCGGGCACACTCCACTCTAATTTATAACCGAGAAACACCACAGGCCGCCAGGGCTTTTCCCTAGTTACCAGGGTGGGGAACATAGAAAGGCTGCCGCCCTCTGGCAGTTACCTGCAAAAGCAGTTTTAAAGCCTGTGCTAATGGTCATTTCATAGGAACAAGTACTGCAGAACTGTAAATGAAACCTGCCCTCAAAATGTCTTCAGGGAGGTAACGGCCAAAACATTTCAAAAGGTGACACGTACGTTAAGAGAACACTTTGAAGAACTAAGGGGTAATCACTGCTTGAAAAATAAAAAGGACATGCCTTAAAGCTCAATTTCAACGGATTATGAGGCACATGCGAATTCAACCACAAAGAGGTATCAGCTCACACTTGTCAGAATAACCATGAGCAAGAAAACTACAAACAATAAATGCTGAAGGTGTTGTGGAGAAATGCATACCCTCAACTTCAAGGGGGACGTAAGTTGGAAAGGGCCACGAATGAGAACAGAATGGAGGTGCCTTAAAAAGGTCAACATTGTGCTACCATATGATCCAGCAGGCCCACTCCTCCACCTATAATCTAAGAAGAGAGAATTGGAAAGACACAGGCAGGCAAATCTGCATTGCCCAGTATTACAATAGCCAAGATATGGAAGTAACCAAAAAGACCACCAACAGATGGGTGGGCAAAGAAGAACTCCTCCATGTACAGATGGAATATTCGCTAGTGAAAAAAATGAAACAATGCCATTTGCAGCACCATAGATGAGTCTAGACGTAATCACGCCACGTGTAGTAAGTGAGAAAGCAAAAGGCACATATCCTATCATATCACTTTCAGGAGTTACTTAAAAATTGATACCAATGAAGATATTTCCACAGAGAAAGGCAATCACAGATTCATTAAAAAACTTATGGTTCACCAAATAGAAAGGGATGAGGATTGGATACATTGCCATATTGGGGTTAACAGAGATATACAAACCATGTGAAATATATAACCCCCAAAGACGTACGGAAGACCAGGAGAAGACTACTCAACATTGTGTCATAACCTACATTGGCAAAGGATGCGAGGAAGAATAGATACATGTATATGTGTGAAAGAACCACATCTTGCACACCTAGAACAAACAAACCATTGTAATCAAATTTGCTGGGATAAAAAATAAAAAGTAAATTACAAATACGAACAAGAAGTAATGAGACATAAAGTTAAAGGGCTTTTTCCTGGCACATTCCATTCTAATATACAACCTAGAACACCACTTCCATTAAGGCTCTGTTTCCCTAGTAACCAAATTTGGTAAAGGAGAAATGCTGCCACCTAGTGGCCGTTTCCTGCAAGAGCAGCTTTAAAGTCACAGCTAATGGTCACTTAACATTCACAAGGACTCAGGGCTGTAAAGGACACTTGCCCTAAATATTTGTGCTGAAGTAGGGAATGGACAAAAAATTCAAAACAGGCAAATGTTTCAAGAAGAGATTATGAAGAGTTAAGGTTTACTCACACTCTTTGTAAAAAAAAGGAAAATGGATAAAAGCTCAACCTCAGGGAGTGTTAGACGCATGCAATCTAATCTACAAAAAGTTTCAACTTACACCAGTCGACTGACCATCAGCAAAAAGTCTACAAACAATAAATGCTCAAGGGGTTTTAGAGAACTGTGTACCCTCTGCCTGCTGGTGAGACGTAAAGGGGTAACAGCCAATAATGAGAACAGAAAGGAGCTGCGTTTAAAAGTAAAAATGGAGGTACTATTCAATCCAGCAGGCGCACCATTGGACCTCTCACCTGAGAAGACAAGAATCGAGAAGACACAGGCCGCAAAAGCTGCAGTGCAGCCTTATTCACAATAGCCAAGACAGTGAAGCAATCAAAATGTCCAACAACAGGTAAATGGATAAAGAAGAAGTGGTCCATGTACACAATGGAATATTAGCCATGGAAGACAATGAACCATTGCTCTTTGAGGCACCACAAATGAGTCTGGAGATAATCACGAAAGATGAGGTAAGTTGGAAAGCAAAAGACCTGTGTTCTGTGATAGCACTTATAGGCGTTATCTAATAACTGACACAAATGAACATATTTCCACAGAGAAAGACACTCACAGATTTAGAAAACAAACTATGCTCATCTAAAACGACAGGTGGGGGGAATGGATAAATTAAGATTAGTGTTACTATACGTATACAAACACATATGATATACATATCTCAAAAAGACCAACCATATAGCAAGGGAAGTCTGCGGAACCCTCTGTAACATTTTACATGGGAAGAGGATCTGTACTTGAATAGACATATATAATGTGCAAATGAACCAGATTGTGTACACCTAGGACAAACAATATTCTAAGCTTTACCCCAATTAAAACACTTTTAAAAACCAAGAAGAAATAATGACACATAAACTTATGGGGGTTTCTCCACGCACATTCCAATGGAATTTACAACCTAGGAACACGACGTCCAGAAAGGCTCTGCTGCCCTACTCCCCAGATTTGGGAATGGAGAAATGCTGCCTCCTTGAGGCCACTTCCCACAACAGCAGCTTTAAACCCATTGCTAAAGGTCACTAAATATTCACCAAACTTGCAGTTCGGGAAATGACACCTGCTCTCTAAAAAAACGCTGGGGTGGAAAATCGACCAAATAACTCAAAAGAGGGCAACCTTCAAAGAAGACAATTTCAAGAGTTATATCGTACTGCCAGTTGTTTCCTTTTTTTAACGGAAAAGAAAACGGCAGAGAAAAATGATGAGTTTTACGAATTTTCAAAGACATGCAAACCCAAATTACAAAAACCTATCAGCTCACAGCAGCCAGAAGGGCCATTAGCATCAATGCTGTAAACAATAAATGCTGAAGCGATTGTGGAGAAATGCGTACCCTCGATTCTAAGGGGGACGTGGTAAGAGCCACTAATGAAAACACAAAGAAGGTGCTTTGAAAAGGGAAACACGGTGCTACCAGTCAATCAATCACACCCACTGCTGGGCCTATCACCTGAGAACATGAGAATCAAAAAGTCACAGGCTGGCAATCCTGCACTCCAACAATATTTACCATAGCCAACACTTGGAAGCAATGAAAATGTCCATCAACCGAGGAATGCACAAAGAAGAAGTGGTCCACGTACACAGTGGAAAATTACTCCAATAAAAAATAAAAATTAAATTTAAAAATCCAACAAAAGTAAGGAGACATCAGCTTGTGTGGGTTTGTCCGGGCACACTCCACTCTAATTTATAACCGAGAAACACCACAGGCCGCCAGGGCTTTTCCCTAGTTCCCAGGGTGGGGAACATAGAAAGGCTGCCGCCCTCTGGCAGTTACCTGCAAAAGCAGTTTTAAAGCCTGTGCTAATGGTCATTTCATAGGAACAAGTACTGCAGAACTGTAAATGAAACCTGCCCTCAAAATGTCTTCAGGGAGGTAACGGCCAAAACATTTCAAAAGGTGACACGTACGTTAAGAGAACACTTTGAAGAACTAAGGGGTAATCACTGCTTGAAAAATAAAAAGGACATGCCTTAAAGCTCAATTTCAACGGATTATGAGGCACATGCGAATTCAACCACAAAGAGGTATCAGCTCACACTTGTCAGAATAACCATGAGCAAGAAAACTACAAACAATAAATGCTGAAGGTGTTGTGGAGAAATGCATACCCTCAACTTCAAGGGGGACGTAAGTTGGAAAGGGCCACGAATGAGAACAGAATGGAGGTGCCTTAAAAAGGTCAACATTGTGCTACCATATGATCCAGCAGGCCCACTCCTCCACCTATAATCTAAGAAGAGAGAATTGGAAAGACACAGGCAGGCAAATCTGCATTGCCCAGTATTACAATAGCCAAGATATGGAAGTAACCAAAAAGACCACCAACAGATGGGTGGGCAAAGAAGAACTCCTCCATGTACAGATGGAATATTCGCTAGTGAAAAAAATGAAACAATGCCATTTGCAGCACCATAGATGAGTCTAGACGTAATCACGCCACGTGTAGTAAGTGAGAAAGCAAAAGGCACATATCCTATCATATCACTTTCAGGAGTTACTTAAAAATTGATACCAATGAAGATATTTCCACAGAGAAAGGCAATCACAGATTCATTAAAAAACTTATGGTTCACCAAATAGAAAGGGATGAGGATTGGATACATTGCCATATTGGGGTTAACAGAGATATACAAACCATGTGAAATATATAACCCCCAAAGACGTACGGAAGACCAGGAGAAGACTACTCAACATTGTGTCATAACCTACATTGGCAAAGGATGCGAGGAAGAATAGATACATGTATATGTGTGAAAGAACCACATCTTGCACACCTAGAACAAACAAACCATTGTAATCAAATTTGCTGGGATAAAAAATAAAAAGTAAATTACAAATACGAACAAGAAGTAATGAGACATAAAGTTAAAGGGCTTTTTCCTGGCACATTCCATTCTAATATACAACCTAGAACACCACTTCCATTAAGGCTCTGTTTCCCTAGTAACCAAATTTGGTAAAGGAGAAATGCTGCCACCTAGTGGCCGTTTCCTGCAAGAGCAGCTTTAAAGTCACAGCTAATGGTCACTTAACATTCACAAGGACTCAGGGCTGTAAAGGACACTTGCCCTAAATATTTGTGCTGAAGTAGGGAATGGACAAAAAATTCAAAACAGGCAAATGTTTCAAGAAGAGATTATGAAGAGTTAAGGTTTACTCACACTCTTTGTAAAAAAAAGGAAAATGGATAAAAGCTCAACCTCAGGGAGTGTTAGACGCATGCAATCTAATCTACAAAAAGTTTCAACTTACACCAGTCGACTGACCATCAGCAAAAAGTCTACAAACAATAAATGCTCAAGGGGTTTTAGAGAACTGTGTACCCTCTGCCTGCTGGTGAGACGTAAAGGGGTAACAGCCAATAATGAGAACAGAAAGGAGCTGCGTTTAAAAGTAAAAATGGAGGTACTATTCAATCCAGCAGGCGCACCATTGGACCTCTCACCTGAGAAGACAAGAATCGAGAAGACACAGGCCGCAAAAGCTGCAGTGCAGCCTTATTCACAATAGCCAAGACAGTGAAGCAATCAAAATGTCCAACAACAGGTAAATGGATAAAGAAGAAGTGGTCCATGTACACAATGGAATATTAGCCATGGAAGACAATGAACCATTGCTCTTTGAGGCACCACAAATGAGTCTGGAGATAATCACGAAAGATGAGGTAAGTTGGAAAGCAAAAGACCTGTGTTCTGTGATAGCACTTATAGGCGTTATCTAATAACTGACACAAATGAACATATTTCCACAGAGAAAGACACTCACAGATTTAGAAAACAAACTATGCTCATCTAAAACGACAGGTGGGGGGAATGGATAAATTAAGATTAGTGTTACTATACGTATACAAACACATATGATATACATATCTCAAAAAGACCAACCATATAGCAAGGGAAGTCTGCGGAACCCTCTGTAACATTTTACATGGGAAGAGGATCTGTACTTGAATAGACATATATAATGTGCAAATGAACCAGATTGTGTACACCTAGGACAAACAATATTCTAAGCTTTACCCCAATTAAAACACTTTTAAAAACCAAGAAGAAATAATGACACATAAACTTATGGGGGTTTCTCCACGCACATTCCAATGGAATTTACAACCTAGGAACACGACGTCCAGAAAGGCTCTGCTGCCCTACTCCCCAGATTTGGGAATGGAGAAATGCTGCCTCCTTGAGGCCACTTCCCACAACAGCAGCTTTAAACCCATTGCTAAAGGTCACTAAATATTCACCAAACTTGCAGTTCGGGAAATGACACCTGCTCTCTAAAAAAACGCTGGGGTGGAAAATCGACCAAATAACTCAAAAGAGGGCAACCTTCAAAGAAGACAATTTCAAGAGTTATATCGTACTGCCAGTTGTTTCCTTTTTTTAACGGAAAAGAAAACGGCAGAGAAAAATGATGAGTTTTACGAATTTTCAAAGACATGCAAACCCAAATTACAAAAACCTATCAGCTCACAGCAGCCAGAAGGGCCATTAGCATCAATGCTGTAAACAATAAATGCTGAAGCGATTGTGGAGAAATGCGTACCCTCGATTCTAAGGGGGACGTGGTAAGAGCCACTAATGAAAACACAAAGAAGGTGCTTTGAAAAGGGAAACACGGTGCTACCAGTCAATCAATCACACCCACTGCTGGGCCTATCACCTGAGAAAATGAGAATCAAAAAGTCACAGGCTGGCAATCCTGCACTCCAACAATATTTACCATAGCCAACACTTGGAAGCAATGAAAATGTCCATCAACCGAGGAATGCACAAAGAAGAAGTGGTCCACGTACACAGTGGAAAATTACTCCAATAAAAAATAAAAATTAAATTTAAAAATCCAACAAAAGTAAGGAGACATCAGCTTGTGTGGGTTTGTCCGGGCACACTCCACTCTAATTTATAACCGAGAAACACCACAGGCCGCCAGGGCTTTTCCCTAGTTACCAGGGTGGGGAACATAGAAAGGCTGCCGCCCTCTGGCAGTTACCTGCAAAAGCAGTTTTAAAGCCTGTGCTAATGGTCATTTCATAGGAACAAGTACTGCAGAACTGTAAATGAAACCTGCCCTCAAAATGTCTTCAGGGAGGTAACGGCCAAAACATTTCAAAAGGTGACACGTACGTTAAGAGAACACTTTGAAGAACTAAGGGGTAATCACTGCTTGAAAAATAAAAAGGACATGCCTTAAAGCTCAATTTCAACGGATTATGAGGCACATGCGAATTCAACCACAAAGAGGTATCAGCTCACACTTGTCAGAATAACCATGAGCAAGAAAACTACAAACAATAAATGCTGAAGGTGTTGTGGAGAAATGCATACCCTCAACTTCAAGGGGGACGTAAGTTGGAAAGGGCCACGAATGAGAACAGAATGGAGGTGCCTTAAAAAGGTCAACATTGTGCTACCATATGATCCAGCAGGCCCACTCCTCCACCTATAATCTAAGAAGAGAGAATTGGAAAGACACAGGCAGGCAAATCTGCATTGCCCAGTATTACAATAGCCAAGATATGGAAGTAACCAAAAAGACCACCAACAGATGGGTGGGCAAAGAAGAACTCCTCCATGTACAGATGGAATATTCGCTAGTGAAAAAAATGAAACAATGCCATTTGCAGCACCATAGATGAGTCTAGACGTAATCACGCCACGTGTAGTACGTGAGAAAGCAAAAGGCACATATCCTATCATATCACTTTCAGGAGTTACTTAAAAATTGATACCAATGAAGATATTTCCACAGAGAAAGGCAATCACAGATTCATTAAAAAACTTATGGTTCACCAAATAGAAAGGGATGAGGATTGGATACATTGCCATATTGGGGTTAACAGAGATATACAAACCATGTGAAATATATAACCCCCAAAGACGTACGGAAGACCAGGAGAAGACTACTCAAGATTGTGTCATAACCTACATTGGCAAAGGATGCGAGGAAGAATAGATACATGTATATGTGTGAAAGAACCACATCTTGCACACCTAGAACAAACAAACCATTGTAATCAAATTTGCTGGGATAAAAAATAAAAAGTAAATTACAAATACGAACAAGAAGTAATGAGACATAAAGTTAAAGGGCTTTTTCCTGGCACATTCCATTCTAATATACAACCTCGAACACCACTTCCATTAAGGCTCTGTTTCCCTAGTAACCAAATTTGGTAAAGGAGAAATGCTGCCACCTAGTGGCCGTTTCCTGCAAGAGCAGCTTTAAAGTCACAGCTAATGGTCACTTAACATTCACAAGGACTCAGGGCTGTAAAGGACACTTGCCCTAAATATTTGTGCTGAAGTAGGGAATGGACAAAAAATTCAAAACAGGCAAATGTTTCAAGAAGAGATTATGAAGACTTAAGTTTTACTCACACTCTTTGTAAAAAAAAGGAAAATGGATAAAAGCTCAACCTCAGGGAGTGTTAGACGCATGCAATCTAATCTACAAAAAGTTTCAACTTACACCAGTCGACTGACCATCAGCAAAAAGTCTACAAACAATAAATGCTGAAGGGGTTTTAGAGAACTGTGTACCCTCTGCCTGCTGGTGAGACGTAAAGGGGTAACAGCCAATAATGAGAACAGAAAGGAGCTGCGTTTAAAAGTAAAAATGGAGGTACTATTCAATCCAGCAGGCGCACCATTGGACCTCTCACCTGAGAAGACAAGAATCGAGAAGACACAGGCCGCAAAAGCTGCAGTGCAGCCTTATTCACAATAGCCAAGACAGTGAAGCAATCAAAATGTCCAACAACAGGTAAATGGATAAAGAAGAAGTGGTCCATGTACACAATGGAATATTAGCCATGGAAGACAATGAACCATTGCTCTTTGAGGCACCACAAATGAGTCTGGAGATAATCACGAAAGATGAGGTAAGTTGGAAAGCAAAAGACCTGTGTTCTGTGATAGCACTTATAGGCGTTATCTAATAACTGACACAAATGAACATATTTCCACAGAGAAAGACACTCACAGATTTAGAAAACAAACTATGCTCATCTAAAACGACAGGTGGGGGGAATGGATAAATTAAGATTAGTGTTACTATACGTATACAAACACATATGATATACATATCTCAAAAAGACCAACCATATAGCAAGGGAAGTCTGCGGAACCCTCTGTAACATTTTACATGGGAAGAGGATCTGTACTTGAATAGACATATATAATGTGCAAATGAACCAGATTGTGTACACCTAGGACAAACAATATTCTAAGCTTTACCCCAATTAAAACACTTTTAAAAACCAAGAAGAAATAATGACACATAAACTTATGGGGGTTTCTCCACGCACATTCCAATGGAATTTACAACCTAGGAACACGACGTCCAGAAAGGCTCTGCTGCCCTACTCCCCAGATTTGGGAATGGAGAAATGCTGCCTCCTTGAGGCCACTTCCCACAACAGCAGCTTTAAACCCATTGCTAAAGGTCACTAAATATTCACCAAACTTGCAGTTCGGGAAATGACACCTGCTCTCTAAAAAAACGCTGGGGTGGAAAATCGACCAAATAACTCAAAAGAGGGCAACCTTCAAAGAAGACAATTTCAAGAGTTATATCGTACTGCCAGTTGTTTCCTTTTTTTAACGGAAAAGAAAACGGCGGAGAAAAATGATGAGTTTTACGAATTTTCAAAGACATGCAAACCCAAATTACAAAAACCTATCAGCTCACAGCAGCCAGAAGGGCCATTAGCATCAATGCTGTAAACAATAAATGCTGAAGCGATTGTGGAGAAATGCGTACCCTCGATTCTAAGGGGAACGTGGTAAGAGCCACTAATGAAAACACAAAGAAGGTGCTTTGAAAAGGGAAACACGGTGCTACCAGTCAATCAATCACACCCACTGCTGGGCCTATCACCTGAGAAAATGAGAATCAAAAAGTCACAGGCTGGCAATCCTGCACTCCAACAATATTTACCATAGCCAACACTTGGAAGCAATGAAAATGTCCATCAACCGAGGAATGCACAAAGAAGAAGTGGTCCACGTACACAGTGGAAAATTACTCCAATGAAAAATAAAAATTAAATTTAAAAATCCAACAAAAGTAAGGAGACATCAGCTTGTGTGGGTTTGTCCGGGCACACTCCACTCTAATTTATAACCGAGAAACACCACAGGCCGCCAGGGCTTTTCCCTAGTTCCCAGGGTGGGGAACATAGAAAGGCTGCCGCCCTCTGGCAGTTACCTGCAAAAGCAGTTTTAAAGCCTGTGCTAATGGTCATTTCATAGGAACAAGTACTGCAGAACTGTAAATGAAACCTGCCCTCAAAATGTCTTCAGGGAGGTAACGGCCAAAACATTTCAAAAGGTGACACGTACGTTAAGAGAACACTTTGAAGAACTAAGGGGTAATCACTGCTTGAAAAATAAAAAGGACATGCCTTAAAGCTCAATTTCAACGGATTATGAGGCACATGCGAATTCAACCACAAAGAGGTATCAGCTCACACTTGTCAGAATAACCATGAGCAAGAAAACTACAAACAATAAATGCTGAAGGTGTTGTGGAGAAATGCATACCCTCAACTTCAAGGGGGACGTAAGTTGGAAAGGGCCACGAATGAGAACAGAATGGAGGTGCCTTAAAAAGGTAAACATTGTGCTACCATATGATCCAGCAGGCCCACTCCTCCACCTATAATCTAAGAAGAGAGAATTGGAAAGACACAGGCAGGCAAATCTGCATTGCCCAGTATTACAATAGCCAAGATATGGAAGTAACCAAAAAGACCACCAACAGATGGGTGGGCAAAGAAGAACTCCTCCATGTACAGATGGAATATTCGCTAGTGAAAAAAATGAAACAATGCCATTTGCAGCACCATAGATGAGTCTAGACGTAATCACGCCACGTGTAGTAAGTGAGAAAGCAAAAGGCACATATCCTATCATATCACTTTCAGGAGTTACTTAAAAATTGATACCAATGAAGATATTTCCACAGAGAAAGGCAATCACAGATTCATTAAAAAACTTATGGTTCACCAAATAGAAAGGGATGAGGATTGGATACATTGCCATATTGGGGTTAACAGAGATATACAAACCATGTGAAATATATAACCCCCAAAGACGTACGGAAGACCAGGAGAAGACTACTCAAGATTGTGTCATAACCTACATTGGCAAAGGATGCGAGGAAGAATAGATACATGTATATGTGTGAAAGAACCACATCTTGCACACCTAGAACAAACAAACCATTGTAATCAAATTTGCTGGGATAAAAAATAAAAAGTAAATTACAAATACGAACAAGAAGTAATGAGACATAAAGTTAAAGGGCTTTTTCCTGGCACATTCCATTCTAATATACAACCTCGAACACCACTTCCATTAAGGCTCTGTTTCCCTAGTAACCAAATTTGGTAAAGGAGAAATGCTGCCACCTAGTGGCCGTTTCCTGCAAGAGCAGCTTTAAAGTCACAGCTAATGGTCACTTAACATTCACAAGGACTCAGGGCTGTAAAGGACACTTGCCCTAAATATTTGTGCTGAAGTAGGGAATGGACAAAAAATTCAAAACAGGCAAATGTTTCAAGAAGAGATTATGAAGAGTTAAGGTTTACTCACACTCTTTGTAAAAAAAAGGAAAATGGATAAAAGCTCAACCTCAGGGAGTGTTAGACGCATGCAATCTAATCTACAAAAAGTTTCAACTTACACCAGTCGACTGACCATCAGCAAAAAGTCTACAAACAATAAATGCTGAAGGGGTTTTAGAGAACTGTGTACCCTCTGCCTGCTGGTGAGACGTAAAGGGGTAACAGCCAATAATGAGAACAGAAAGGAGCTGCGTTTAAAAGTAAAAATGGAGGTACTATTCAATCCAGCAGGCGCACCATTGGACCTCTCACCTGAGAAGACAATCGAGAAGACACAGGCCGCAAAAGCTGCAGTGCAGCCTTATTCACAATAGCCAAGACAGTGAAGCAATCAAAATGTCCAACAACAGGTAAATGGATAAAGAAGAAGTGGTCCATGTACACAATGGAATATTAGCCATGGAAGACAATGAACCATTGCTCTTTGAGGCACCACAAATGAGTCTGGAGATAATCACGAAAGATGAGGTAAGTTGGAAAGCAAAAGACCTGTGTTCTGTGATAGCACTTATAGGCGTTATCTAATAACTGACACAAATGAACATATTTCCACAGAGAAAGACACTCACAGATTTAGAAAACAAACTATGCTCATCTAAAACGACAGGTGGGGGGAATGGATAAATTAAGATTAGTGTTACTATACGTATACAAACACATATGATATACATATCTCAAAAAGACCAACCATATAGCAAGGGAAGTCTGCGGAACCCTCTGTAACATTTTACATGGGAAGAGGATCTGTACTTGAATAGACATATATAATGTGCAAATGAACCAGATTGTGTACACCTAGGACAAACAATATTCTAAGCTTTACCCCAATTAAAACACTTTTAAAAACCAAGAAGAAATAATGACACATAAACTTATGGGGGTTTCTCCACGCACATTCCAATGGAATTTACAACCTAGGAACACGACGTCCAGAAAGGCTCTGCTGCCCTACTCCCCAGATTTGGGAATGGAGAAATGCTGCCTCCTTGAGGCCACTTCCCACAACAGCAGCTTTAAACCCATTGCTAAAGGTCACTAAATATTCACCAAACTTGCAGTTCGGGAAATGACACCTGCTCTCTAAAAAAACGCTGGGGTGGAAAATCGACCAAATAACTCAAAAGAGGGCAACCTTCAAAGAAGACAATTTCAAGAGTTATATCGTACTGCCAGTTGTTTCCTTTTTTTAACGGAAAAGAAAACGGCGGAGAAAAATGATGAGTTTTACGAATTTTCAAAGACATGCAAACCCAAATTACAAAAACCTATCAGCTCACAGCAGCCAGAAGGGCCATTAGCATCAATGCTGTAAACAATAAATGCTGAAGCGATTGTGGAGAAATGCGTACCCTCGATTCTAAGGGGGACGTGGTAAGAGCCACTAATGAAAACACAAAGAAGGTGCTTTGAAAAGGGAAACACGGTGCTACCAGTCAATCAATCACACCCACTGCTGGGCCTATCACCTGAGAAAATGAGAATCAAAAAGTCACAGGTTGGCAATCCTGCACTCCAACAATATTTACCATAGCCAACACTTGGAAGCAATGAAAATGTCCATCAACCGAGGAATGCACAAAGAAGAAGTGGCCCACGTACACAGTGGAAAATTACTCCAATAAAAAATAAAAATTAAATTTAAAAATCCAACAAAAGTAAGGAGACAACAGCTTGTGTGGGTTTCTCCGGGCACACTCCACTCTAATTTATAACCGAGAAATACCACAGGACGCCAGGGCTTTTCCCTAGTTCCCAGGGTGGGGAACATAGAAAGGCTGCCGCCCTCTGGCAGTTACCTGCAAAAGCAGTTTTAAAGCCTGTGCTAATGGTCATTTCATAGGAACAAGTACTGCAGAACTGTAAATGAAACCTGCCCTCAAAATGTCTTCAGGGAGGTAACGGCCAAAACATTTCAAAAGGTGACACGTACGTTAAGAGAACACTTTGAAGAACTAAGGGGTAATCACTGCTTGAAAAATAAAAAGGACATGCCTTAAAGCTCAATTTCAACGGATTATGAGGCACATGCGAATTCAACCACAAAGAGGTATCAGCTCACACTTGTCAGAATAACCATGAGCAAGAAAACTACAAACAATAAATGCTGAAGGTGTTGTGGAGAAATGCATACCCTCAACTTCAAGGGGGACGTAAGTTGGAAAGGGCCACGAATGAGAACAGAATGGAGGTGCCTTAAAAAGGTAAACATTGTGCTACCATATGATCCAGCAGGCCCACTCCTCCACCTATAATCTAAGAAGAGAGAATTGGAAAGACACAGGCAGGCAAATCTGCATTGCCCAGTATTACAATAGCCAAGATATGGAAGTAACCAAAAAGACCACCAACAGATGGGTGGGCAAAGAAGAACTCCTCCATGTACAGATGGAATATTCGCTAGTGAAAAAAATGAAACAATGCCATTTGCAGCACCATAGATGAGTCTAGACGTAATCACGCCACGTGTAGTAAGTGAGAAAGCAAAAGGCACATATCCTATCATATCACTTTCAGGAGTTACTTAAAAATTGATACCAATGAAGATATTTCCACAGAGAAAGGCAATCACAGATTCATTAAAAAACTTATGGTTCACCAAATAGAAAGGGATGAGGATTGGATACATTGCCATATTGGGGTTAACAGAGATATACAAACCATGTGAAATATATAACCCCCAAAGACGTACGGAAGACCAGGAGAAGACTACTCAACATTGTGTCATAACCTACATTGGCAAAGGATGCGAGGAAGAATAGATACATGTATATGTGTGAAAGAACCACATCTTGCACACCTAGAACAAACAAACCATTGTAATCAAATTTGCTGGGATAAAAAATAAAAAGTAAATTACAAATACGAACAAGAAGTAATGAGACATAAAGTTAAAGGGCTTTTTCCTGGCACATTCCATTCTAATATACAACCTAGAACACCACTTCCATTAAGGCTCTGTTTCCCTAGTAACCAAATTTGGTAAAGGAGAAATGCTGCCACCTAGTGGCCGTTTCCTGCAAGAGCAGCTTTAAAGTCACAGCTAATGGTCACTTAACATTCACAAGGACTCAGGGCTGTAAAGGACACTTGCCCTAAATATTTGTGCTGAAGTAGGGAATGGACAAAAAATTCAAAACAGGCAAATGTTTCAAGAAGAGATTATGAAGAGTTAAGGTTTACTCACACTCTTTGTAAAAAAAAGGAAAATGGATAAAAGCTCAACCTCAGGGAGTGTTAGACGCATGCAATCTAATCTACAAAAAGTTTCAACTTACACCAGTCGACTGACCATCAGCAAAAAGTCTACAAACAATAAATGCTGAAGGGGTTTTAGAGAACTGTGTACCCTCTGCCTGCTGGTGAGACGTAAAGGGGTAACAGCCAATAATGAGAACAGAAAGGAGCTGCGTTTAAAAGTAAAAATGGAGGTACTATTCAATCCAGCAGGCGCACCATTGGACCTCTCACCTGAGAAGACAATCGAGAAGACACAGGCCGCAAAAGCTGCAGTGCAGCCTTATTCACAATAGCCAAGACAGTGAAGCAATCAAAATGTCCAACAACAGGTAAATGGATAAAGAAGAAGTGGTCCATGTACACAATGGAATATTAGCCATGGAAGACAATGAACCATTGCTCTTTGAGGCACCACAAATGAGTCTGGAGATAATCACGAAAGATGAGGTAAGTTGGAAAGCAAAAGACCTGTGTTCTGTGATAGCACTTATAGGCGTTATCTAATAACTGACACAAATGAACATATTTCCACAGAGAAAGACACTCACAGATTTAGAAAACAAACTATGCTCATCTAAAACGACAGGTGGGGGGAATGGATAAATTAAGATTAGTGTTACTATACGTATACAAACACATATGATATACATATCTCAAAAAGACCAACCATATAGCAAGGGAAGTCTGCGGAACCCTCTGTAACATTTTACATGGGAAGAGGATCTGTACTTGAATAGACATATATAATGTGCAAATGAACCAGATTGTGTACACCTAGGACAAACAATATTCTAAGCTTTACCCCAATTAAAACACTTTTAAAAACCAAGAAGAAATAATGACACATAAACTTATGGGGGTTTCTCCACGCACATTCCAATGGAATTTACAACCTAGGAACACGACGTCCAGAAAGGCTCTGCTGCCCTACTCCCCAGATTTGGGAATGGAGAAATGCTGCCTCCTTGAGGCCACTTCCCACAACAGCAGCTTTAAACCCATTGCTAAAGGTCACTAAATATTCACCAAACTTGCAGTTCGGGAAATGACACCTGCTCTCTAAAAAAACGCTGGGGTGGAAAATCGACCAAATAACTCAAAAGAGGGCAACCTTCAAAGAAGACAATTTCAAGAGTTATATCGTACTGCCAGTTGTTTCCTTTTTTTAACGGAAAAGAAAACGGCGGAGAAAAATGATGAGTTTTACGAATTTTCAAAGACATGCAAACCCAAATTACAAAAACCTATCAGCTCACAGCAGCCAGAAGGGCCATTAGCATCAATGCTGTAAACAATAAATGCTGAAGCGATTGTGGAGAAATGCGTACCCTCGATTCTAAGGGGGACGTGGTAAGAGCCACTAATGAAAACACAAAGAAGGTGCTTTGAAAAGGGAAACACGGTGCTACCAGTCAATCAATCACACCCACTGCTGGGCCTATCACCTGAGAAAATGAGAATCAAAAAGTCACAGGTTGGCAATCCTGCACTCCAACAATATTTACCATAGCCAACACTTGGAAGCAATGAAAATGTCCATCAACCGAGGAATGCACAAAGAAGAAGTGGCCCACGTACACAGTGGAAAATTACTCCAATAAAAAATAAAAATTAAATTTAAAAATCCAACAAAAGTAAGGAGACAACAGCTTGTGTGGGTTTCTCCGGGCACACTCCACTCTAATTTATAACCGAGAAATACCACAGGACGCCAGGGCTTTTCCCTAGTTCCCAGGGTGGGGAACATAGAAAGGCTGCCGCCCTCTGGCAGTTACCTGCAAAAGCAGTTTTAAAGCCTGTGCTAATGGTCATTTCATAGGAACAAGTACTGCAGAACTGTAAATGAAACCTGCCCTCAAAATGTCTTCAGGGAGGTAACGGCCAAAACATTTCAAAAGGTGACACGTACGTTAAGAGAACACTTTGAAGAACTAAGGGGTAATCACTGCTTGAAAAATAAAAAGGACATGCCTTAAAGCTCAATTTCAACGGATTATGAGGCACATGCGAATTCAACCACAAAGAGGTATCAGCTCACACTTGTCAGAATAACCATGAGCAAGAAAACTACAAACAATAAATGCTGAAGGTGTTGTGGAGAAATGCATACCCTCAACTTCAAGGGGGACGTAAGTTGGAAAGGGCCACGAATGAGAACAGAATGGAGGTGCCTTAAAAAGGTAAACATTGTGCTACCATATGATCCAGCAGGCCCACTCCTCCACCTATAATCTAAGAAGAGAGAATTGGAAAGACACAGGCAGGCAAATCTGCATTGCCCAGTATTACAATAGCCAAGATATGGAAGTAACCAAAAAGACCACCAACAGATGGGTGGGCAAAGAAGAACTCCTCCATGTACAGATGGAATATTCGCTAGTGAAAAAAATGAAACAATGCCATTTGCAGCACCATAGATGAGTCTAGACGTAATCACGCCACGTGTAGTAAGTGAGAAAGCAAAAGGCACATATCCTATCATATCACTTTCAGGAGTTACTTAAAAATTGATACCAATGAAGATATTTCCACAGAGAAAGGCAATCACAGATTCATTAAAAAACTTATGGTTCACCAAATAGAAAGGGATGAGGATTGGATACATTGCCATATTGGGGTTAACAGAGATATACAAACCATGTGAAATATATAACCCCCAAAGACGTACGGAAGACCAGGAGAAGACTACTCAAGATTGTGTCATAACCTACATTGGCAAAGGATGCGAGGAAGAATAGATACATGTATATGTGTGAAAGAACCACATCTTGCACACCTAGAACAAACAAACCATTGTAATCAAATTTGCTGGGATAAAAAATAAAAAGTAAATTACAAATACGAACAAGAAGTAATGAGACATAAAGTTAAAGGGCTTTTTCCTGGCACATTCCATTCTAATATACAACCTCGAACACCACTTCCATTAAGGCTCTGTTTCCCTAGTAACCAAATTTGGTAAAGGAGAAATGCTGCCACCTAGTGGCCGTTTCCTGCAAGAGCAGCTTTAAAGTCACAGCTAATGGTCACTTAACATTCACAAGGACTCAGGGCTGTAAAGGACACTTGCCCTAAATATTTGTGCTGAAGTAGGGAATGGACAAAAAATTCAAAACAGGCAAATGTTTCAAGAAGAGATTATGAAGAGTTAAGGTTTACTCACACTCTTTGTAAAAAAAAGGAAAATGGATAAAAGCTCAACCTCAGGGAGTGTTAGACGCATGCAATCTAATCTACAAAAAGTTTCAACTTACACCAGTCGACTGACCATCAGCAAAAAGTCTACAAACAATAAATGCTGAAGGGGTTTTAGAGAACTGTGTACCCTCTGCCTGCTGGTGAGACGTAAAGGGGTAACAGCCAATAATGAGAACAGAAAGGAGCTGCGTTTAAAAGTAAAAATGGAGGTACTATTCAATCCAGCAGGCGCACCATTGGACCTCTCACCTGAGAAGACAATCGAGAAGACACAGGCCGCAAAAGCTGCAGTGCAGCCTTATTCACAATAGCCAAGACAGTGAAGCAATCAAAATGTCCAACAACAGGTAAATGGATAAAGAAGAAGTGGTCCATGTACACAATGGAATATTAGCCATGGAAGACAATGAACCATTGCTCTTTGAGGCACCACAAATGAGTCTGGAGATAATCACGAAAGATGAGGTAAGTTGGAAAGCAAAAGACCTGTGTTCTGTGATAGCACTTATAGGCGTTATCTAATAACTGACACAAATGAACATATTTCCACAGAGAAAGACACTCACAGATTTAGAAAACAAACTATGCTCATCTAAAACGACAGGTGGGGGGAATGGATAAATTAAGATTAGTGTTACTATACGTATACAAACACATATGATATACATATCTCAAAAAGACCAACCATATAGCAAGGGAAGTCTGCGGAACCCTCTGTAACATTTTACATGGGAAGAGGATCTGTACTTGAATAGACATATATAATGTGCAAATGAACCAGATTGTGTACACCTAGGACAAACAATATTCTAAGCTTTACCCCAATTAAAACACTTTTAAAAACCAAGAAGAAATAATGACACATAAACTTATGGGGGTTTCTCCACGCACATTCCAATGGAATTTACAACCTAGGAACACGACGTCCAGAAAGGCTCTGCTGCCCTACTCCCCAGATTTGGGAATGGAGAAATGCTGCCTCCTTGAGGCCACTTCCCACAACAGCAGCTTTAAACCCATTGCTAAAGGTCACTAAATATTCACCAAACTTGCAGTTCGGGAAATGACACCTGCTCTCTAAAAAAACGCTGGGGTGGAAAATCGACCAAATAACTCAAAAGAGGGCAACCTTCAAAGAAGACAATTTCAAGAGTTATATCGTACTGCCAGTTGTTTCCTTTTTTTAACGGAAAAGAAAACGGCGGAGAAAAATGATGAGTTTTACGAATTTTCAAAGACATGCAAACCCAAATTACAAAAACCTATCAGCTCACAGCAGCCAGAAGGGCCATTAGCATCAATGCTGTAAACAATAAATGCTGAAGCGATTGTGGAGAAATGCGTACCCTCGATTCTAAGGGGGACGTGGTAAGAGCCACTAATGAAAACACAAAGAAGGTGCTTTGAAAAGGGAAACACGGTGCTACCAGTCAATCAATCACACCCACTGCTGGGCCTATCACCTGAGAAAATGAGAATCAAAAAGTCACAGGCTGGCAATCCTGCACTCCAACAATATTTACCATAGCCAACACTTGGAAGCAATGAAAATGTCCATCAACCGAGGAATGCACAAAGAAGAAGTGGTCCACGTACACAGTGGAAAATTACTCCAATAAAAAATAAAAATTAAATTTAAAAATCCAACAAAAGTAAGGAGACAACAGCTTGTGTGGGTTTCTCCGGGCACACTCCACTCTAATTTATAACCGAGAAATACCACAGGACGCCAGGGCTTTTCCCTAGTTCCCAGGGTGGGGAACATAGAAAGGCTGCCGCCCTCTGGCAGTTACCTGCAAAAGCAGTTTTAAAGCCTGTGCTAATGGTCATTTCATAGGAACAAGTACTGCAGAACTGTAAATGAAACCTGCCCTCAAAATGTCTTCAGGGAGGTAACGGCCAAAACATTTCAAAAGGTGACACGTACGTTAAGAGAACACTTTGAAGAACTAAGGGGTAATCACTGCTTGAAAAATAAAAAGGACATGCCTTAAAGCTCAATTTCAACGGATTATGAGGCACATGCGAATTCAACCACAAAGAGGTATCAGCTCACACTTGTCAGAATAACCATGAGCAAGAAAACTACAAACAATAAATGCTGAAGGTGTTGTGGAGAAATGCATACCCTCAACTTCAAGGGGGACGTAAGTTGGAAAGGGCCACGAATGAGAACAGAATGGAGGTGCCTTAAAAAGGTAAACATTGTGCTACCATATGATCCAGCAGGCCCACTCCTCCACCTATAATCTAAGAAGAGAGAATTGGAAAGACACAGGCAGGCAAATCTGCATTGCCCAGTATTACAATAGCCAAGATATGGAAGTAACCAAAAAGACCACCAACAGATGGGTGGGCAAAGAAGAACTCCTCCATGTACAGATGGAATATTCGCTAGTGAAAAAAATGAAACAATGCCATTTGCAGCACCATAGATGAGTCTAGACGTAATCACGCCACGTGTAGTAAGTGAGAAAGCAAAAGGCACATATCCTATCATATCACTTTCAGGAGTTACTTAAAAATTGATACCAATGAAGATATTTCCACAGAGAAAGGCAATCACAGATTCATTAAAAAACTTATGGTTCACCAAATAGAAAGGGATGAGGATTGGATACATTGCCATATTGGGGTTAACAGAGATATACAAACCATGTGAAATATATAACCCCCAAAGACGTACGGAAGACCAGGAGAAGACTACTCAACATTGTGTCATAACCTACATTGGCAAAGGATGCGAGGAAGAATAGATACATGTATATGTGTGAAAGAACCACATCTTGCACACCTAGAACAAACAAACCATTGTAATCAAATTTGCTGGGATAAAAAATAAAAAGTAAATTACAAATACGAACAAGAAGTAATGAGACATAAAGTTAAAGGGCTTTTTCCTGGCACATTCCATTCTAATATACAACCTCGAACACCACTTCCATTAAGGCTCTGTTTCCCTAGTAACCAAATTTGGTAAAGGAGAAATGCTGCCACCTAGTGGCCGTTTCCTGCAAGAGCAGCTTTAAAGTCACAGCTAATGGTCACTTAACATTCACAAGGACTCAGGGCTGTAAAGGACACTTGCCCTAAATATTTGTGCTGAAGTAGGGAATGGACAAAAAATTCAAAACAGGCAAATGTTTCAAGAAGAGATTATGAAGAGTTAAGGTTTACTCACACTCTTTGTAAAAAAAAGGAAAATGGATAAAAGCTCAACCTCAGGGAGTGTTAGACGCATGCAATCTAATCTACAAAAAGTTTCAACTTACACCAGTCGACTGACCATCAGCAAAAAGTCTACAAACAATAAATGCTGAAGGGGTTTTAGAGAACTGTGTACCCTCTGCCTGCTGGTGAGACGTAAAGGGGTAACAGCCAATAATGAGAACAGAAAGGAGCTGCGTTTAAAAGTAAAAATGGAGGTACTATTCAATCCAGCAGGCGCACCATTGGACCTCTCACCTGAGAAGACAATCGAGAAGACACAGGCCGCAAAAGCTGCAGTGCAGCCTTATTCACAATAGCCAAGACAGTGAAGCAATCAAAATGTCCAACAACAGGTAAATGGATAAAGAAGAAGTGGTCCATGTACACAATGGAATATTAGCCATGGAAGACAATGAACCATTGCTCTTTGAGGCACCACAAATGAGTCTGGAGATAATCACGAAAGATGAGGTAAGTTGGAAAGCAAAAGACCTGTGTTCTGTGATAGCACTTATAGGCGTTATCTAATAACTGACACAAATGAACATATTTCCACAGAGAAAGACACTCACAGATTTAGAAAACAAACTATGCTCATCTAAAACGACAGGTGGGGGGAATGGATAAATTAAGATTAGTGTTACTATACGTATACAAACACATATGATATACATATCTCAAAAAGACCAACCATATAGCAAGGGAAGTCTGCGGAACCCTCTGTAACATTTTACATGGGAAGAGGATCTGTACTTGAATAGACATATATAATGTGCAAATGAACCAGATTGTGTACACCTAGGACAAACAATATTCTAAGCTTTACCCCAATTAAAACACTTTTAAAAACCAAGAAGAAATAATGACACATAAACTTATGGGGGTTTCTCCACGCACATTCCAATGGAATTTACAACCTAGGAACACGACGTCCAGAAAGGCTCTGCTGCCCTACTCCCCAGATTTGGGAATGGAGAAATGCTGCCTCCTTGAGGCCACTTCCCACAACAGCAGCTTTAAACCCATTGCTAAAGGTCACTAAATATTCACCAAACTTGCAGTTCGGGAAATGACACCTGCTCTCTAAAAAAACGCTGGGGTGGAAAATCGACCAAATAACTCAAAAGAGGGCAACCTTCAAAGAAGACAATTTCAAGAGTTATATCGTACTGCCAGTTGTTTCCTTTTTTTAACGGAAAAGAAAACGGCGGAGAAAAATGATGAGTTTTACGAATTTTCAAAGACATGCAAACCCAAATTACAAAAACCTATCAGCTCACAGCAGCCAGAAGGGCCATTAGCATCAATGCTGTAAACAATAAATGCTGAAGCGATTGTGGAGAAATGCGTACCCTCGATTCTAAGGGGGACGTGGTAAGAGCCACTAATGAAAACACAAAGAAGGTGCTTTGAAAAGGGAAACACGGTGCTACCAGTCAATCAATCACACCCACTGCTGGGCCTATCACCTGAGAAAATGAGAATCAAAAAGTCACAGGCTGGCAATCCTGCACTCCAACAATATTTACCATAGCCAACACTTGGAAGCAATGAAAATGTCCATCAACCGAGGAATGCACAAAGAAGAAGTGGTCCACGTACACAGTGGAAAATTACTCCAATAAAAAATAAAAATTAAATTTAAAAATCCAACAAAAGTAAGGAGACATCAGCTTGTGTGGGTTTGTCCGGGCACACTCCACTCTAATTTATAACCGAGAAACACCACAGGCCGCCAGGGCTTTTCCCTAGTTCCCAGGGTGGGGAACATAGAAAGGCTGCCGCCCTCTGGCAGTTACCTGCAAAAGCAGTTTTAAAGCCTGTGCTAATGGTCATTTCATAGGAACAAGTACTGCAGAACTGTAAATGAAACCTGCCCTCAAAATGTCTTCAGGGAGGTAACGGCCAAAACATTTCAAAAGGCGACACGTACGTTAAGAGAACACTTTGAAGAACTAAGGGGTAATCACTGCTTGAAAAATAAAAAGGACATGCCTTAAAGCTCAATTTCAACGGATTATGAGGCACATGCGAATTCAACCACAAAGAGGTATCAGCTCACACTTGTCAGAATAACCATGAGCAAGAAAACTACAAACAATAAATGCTGAAGGTGTTGTGGAGAAATGCATACCCTCAACTTCAAGGAGGACGTAAGTTGGAAAGGGCCACGAATGAGAACAGAATGGAGGTGCCTTAAAAAGGTAAACATTGTGCTACCATATGATCCAGCAGGCCCACTCCTCCACCTATAATCTAAGAAGAGAGAATTGGAAAGACACAGGCAGGCAAATCTGCATTGCCCAGTATTACAATAGCCAAGATATGGAAGTAACCAAAAAGACCACCAACAGATGGGTGGGCAAAGAAGAACTCCTCCATGTACAGATGGAATATTCGCTAGTGAAAAAAATGAAACAATGCCATTTGCAGCACCATAGATGAGTCTAGACGTAATCACGCCACGTGTAGTAAGTGAGAAAGCAAAAGGCACATATCCTATCATATCACTTTCAGGAGTTACTTAAAAATTGATACCAATGAAGATATTTCCACAGAGAAAGGCAATCACAGATTCATTGAAAAACTTATGGTTCACCAAATAGAAAGGGATGAGGATTGGATACATTGCCATATTGGGGTTAACAGAGATATACAAACCATGTGAAATATATAACCCCCAAAGACGTACGGAAGACCAGGAGAAGACTACTCAACATTGTGTCATAACCTACATTGGCAAAGGATGCGAGGAAGAATAGATACATGTATATGTGTGAAAGAACCACATCTTGCACACCTAGAACAAACAAACCATTGTAATCAAATTTGCTGGGATAAAAAATAAAAAGTAAATTACAAATACGAACAAGAAGTAATGAGACATAAAGTTAAAGGGCTTTTTCCTGGCACATTCCATTCTAATATACAACCTAGAACACCACTTCCATTAAGGCTCTGTTTCCCTAGTAACCAAATTTGGTAAAGGAGAAATGCTGCCACCTAGTGGCCGTTTCCTGCAAGAGCAGCTTTAAAGTCACAGCTAATGGTCACTTAACATTCACAAGGACTCAGGGCTGTAAAGGACACTTGCCCTAAATATTTGTGCTGAAGTAGGGAATGGACAAAAAATTCAAAACAGGCAAATGTTTCAAGAAGAGATTATGAAGAGTTAAGGTTTACTCACACTCTTTGTAAAAAAAAGGAAAATGGATAAAAGCTCAACCTCAGGGAGTGTTAGACGCATGCAATCTAATCTACAAAAAGTTTCAACTTACACCAGTCGACTGACCATCAGCAAAAAGTCTACAAACAATAAATGCTCAAGGGGTTTTAGAGAACTGTGTACCCTCTGCCTGCTGGTGAGACGTAAAGGGGTAACAGCCAATAATGAGAACAGAAAGGAGCTGCGTTTAAAAGTAAAAATGGAGGTACTATTCAATCCAGCAGGCGCACCATTGGACCTCTCACCTGAGAAGACAAGAATCGAGAAGACACAGGCCGCAAAAGCTGCAGTGCAGCCTTATTCACAATAGCCAAGACAGTGAAGCAATCAAAATGTCCAACAACAGGTAAATGGATAAAGAAGAAGTGGTCCATGTACACAATGGAATATTAGCCATGGAAGACAATGAACCATTGCTCTTTGAGGCACCACAAATGAGTCTGGAGATAATCACGAAAGATGAGGTAAGTTGGAAAGCAAAAGACCTGTGTTCTGTGATAGCACTTATAGGCGTTATCTAATAACTGACACAAATGAACATATTTCCACAGAGAAAGACACTCACAGATTTAGAAAACAAACTATGCTCATCTAAAACGACAGGTGGGGGGAATGGATAAATTAAGATTAGTGTTACTATACGTATACAAACACATATGATATACATATCTCAAAAAGACCAACCATATAGCAAGGGAAGTCTGCGGAACCCTCTGTAACATTTTACATGGGAAGAGGATCTGTACTTGAATAGACATATATAATGTGCAAATGAACCAGATTGTGTACACCTAGGACAAACAATATTCTAAGCTTTACCCCAATTAAAACACTTTTAAAAACCAAGAAGAAATAATGACACATAAACTTATGGGGGTTTCTCCACGCACATTCCAATGGAATTTACAACCTAGGAACACGACGTCCAGAAAGGCTCTGCTGCCCTACTCCCCAGATTTGGGAATGGAGAAATGCTGCCTCCTTGAGGCCACTTCCCACAACAGCAGCTTTAAACCCATTGCTAAAGGTCACTAAATATTCACCAAACTTGCAGTTCGGGAAATGACACCTGCTCTCTAAAAAAACGCTGGGGTGGAAAATCGACCAAATAACTCAAAAGAGGGCAACCTTCAAAGAAGACAATTTCAAGAGTTATATCGTACTGCCAGTTGTTTCCTTTTTTTAACGGAAAAGAAAACGGCAGAGAAAAATGATGAGTTTTACGAATTTTCAAAGACATGCAAACCCAAATTACAAAAACCTATCAGCTCACAGCAGCCAGAAGGGCCATTAGCATCAATGCTGTAAACAATAAATGCTGAAGCGATTGTGGAGAAATGCGTACCCTCGATTCTAAGGGGGACGTGGTAAGAGCCACTAATGAAAACACAAAGAAGGTGCTTTGAAAAGGGAAACACGGTGCTACCAGTCAATCAATCACACCCACTGCTGGGCCTATCACCTGAGAAAATGAGAATCAAAAAGTCACAGGCTGGCAATCCTGCACTCCAACAATATTTACCATAGCCAACACTTGGAAGCAATGAAAATGTCCATCAACCGAGGAATGCACAAAGAAGAAGTGGTCCACGTACACAGTGGAAAATTACTCCAATAAAAAATAAAAATTAAATTTAAAAATCCAACAAAAGTAAGGAGACATCAGCTTGTGTGGGTTTGTCCGGGCACACTCCACTCTAATTTATAACCGAGAAACACCACAGGCCGCCAGGGCTTTTCCCTAGTTCCCAGGGTGGGGAACATAGAAAGGCTGCCGCCCTCTGGCAGTTACCTGCAAAAGCAGTTTTAAAGCCTGTGCTAATGGTCATTTCATAGGAACAAGTACTGCAGAACTGTAAATGAAACCTGCCCTCAAAATGTCTTCAGGGAGGTAACGGCCAAAACATTTCAAAAGGTGACACGTACGTTAAGAGAACACTTTGAAGAACTAAGGGGTAATCACTGCTTGAAAAATAAAAAGGACATGCCTTAAAGCTCAATTTCAACGGATTATGAGGCACATGCGAATTCAACCACAAAGAGGTATCAGCTCACACTTGTCAGAATAACCATGAGCAAGAAAACTACAAACAATAAATGCTGAAGGTGTTGTGGAGAAATGCATACCCTCAACTTCAAGGGGGACGTAAGTTGGAAAGGGCCACGAATGAGAACAGAATGGAGGTGCCTTAAAAAGGTCAACATTGTGCTACCATATGATCCAGCAGGCCCACTCCTCCACCTATAATCTAAGAAGAGAGAATTGGAAAGACACAGGCAGGCAAATCTGCATTGCCCAGTATTACAATAGCCAAGATATGGAAGTAACCAAAAAGACCACCAACAGATGGGTGGGCAAAGAAGAACTCCTCCATGTACAGATGGAATATTCGCTAGTGAAAAAAATGAAACAATGCCATTTGCAGCACCATAGATGAGTCTAGACGTAATCACGCCACGTGTAGTAAGTGAGAAAGCAAAAGGCACATATCCTATCATATCACTTTCAGGAGTTACTTAAAAATTGATACCAATGAAGATATTTCCACAGAGAAAGGCAATCACAGATTCATTAAAAAACTTATGGTTCACCAAATAGAAAGGGATGAGGATTGGATACATTGCCATATTGGGGTTAACAGAGATATACAAACCATGTGAAATATATAACCCCCAAAGACGTACGGAAGACCAGGAGAAGACTACTCAACATTGTGTCATAACCTACATTGGCAAAGGATGCGAGGAAGAATAGATACATGTATATGTGTGAAAGAACCACATCTTGCACACCTAGAACAAACAAACCATTGTAATCAAATTTGCTGGGATAAAAAATAAAAAGTAAATTACAAATACGAACAAGAAGTAATGAGACATAAAGTTAAAGGGCTTTTTCCTGGCACATTCCATTCTAATATACAACCTAGAACACCACTTCCATTAAGGCTCTGTTTCCCTAGTAACCAAATTTGGTAAAGGAGAAATGCTGCCACCTAGTGGCCGTTTCCTGCAAGAGCAGCTTTAAAGTCACAGCTAATGGTCACTTAACATTCACAAGGACTCAGGGCTGTAAAGGACACTTGCCCTAAATATTTGTGCTGAAGTAGGGAATGGACAAAAAATTCAAAACAGGCAAATGTTTCAAGAAGAGATTATGAAGAGTTAAGGTTTACTCACACTCTTTGTAAAAAAAAGGAAAATGGATAAAAGCTCAACCTCAGGGAGTGTTAGACGCATGCAATCTAATCTACAAAAAGTTTCAACTTACACCAGTCGACTGACCATCAGCAAAAAGTCTACAAACAATAAATGCTCAAGGGGTTTTAGAGAACTGTGTACCCTCTGCCTGCTGGTGAGACGTAAAGGGGTAACAGCCAATAATGAGAACAGAAAGGAGCTGCGTTTAAAAGTAAAAATGGAGGTACTATTCAATCCAGCAGGCGCACCATTGGACCTCTCACCTGAGAAGACAAGAATCGAGAAGACACAGGCCGCAAAAGCTGCAGTGCAGCCTTATTCACAATAGCCAAGACAGTGAAGCAATCAAAATGTCCAACAACAGGTAAATGGATAAAGAAGAAGTGGTCCATGTACACAATGGAATATTAGCCATGGAAGACAATGAACCATTGCTCTTTGAGGCACCACAAATGAGTCTGGAGATAATCACGAAAGATGAGGTAAGTTGGAAAGCAAAAGACCTGTGTTCTGTGATAGCACTTATAGGCGTTATCTAATAACTGACACAAATGAACATATTTCCACAGAGAAAGACACTCACAGATTTAGAAAACAAACTATGCTCATCTAAAACGACAGGTGGGGGGAATGGATAAATTAAGATTAGTGTTACTATACGTATACAAACACATATGATATACATATCTCAAAAAGACCAACCATATAGCAAGGGAAGTCTGCGGAACCCTCTGTAACATTTTACATGGGAAGAGGATCTGTACTTGAATAGACATATATAATGTGCAAATGAACCAGATTGTGTACACCTAGGACAAACAATATTCTAAGCTTTACCCCAATTAAAACACTTTTAAAAACCAAGAAGAAATAATGACACATAAACTTATGGGGGTTTCTCCACGCACATTCCAATGGAATTTACAACCTAGGAACACGACGTCCAGAAAGGCTCTGCTGCCCTACTCCCCAGATTTGGGAATGGAGAAATGCTGCCTCCTTGAGGCCACTTCCCACAACAGCAGCTTTAAACCCATTGCTAAAGGTCACTAAATATTCACCAAACTTGCAGTTCGGGAAATGACACCTGCTCTCTAAAAAAACGCTGGGGTGGAAAATCGACCAAATAACTCAAAAGAGGGCAACCTTCAAAGAAGACAATTTCAAGAGTTATATCGTACTGCCAGTTGTTTCCTTTTTTTAACGGAAAAGAAAACGGCAGAGAAAAATGATGAGTTTTACGAATTTTCAAAGACATGCAAACCCAAATTACAAAAACCTATCAGCTCACAGCAGCCAGAAGGGCCATTAGCATCAATGCTGTAAACAATAAATGCTGAAGCGATTGTGGAGAAATGCGTACCCTCGATTCTAAGGGGGACGTGGTAAGAGCCACTAATGAAAACACAAAGAAGGTGCTTTGAAAAGGGAAACACGGTGCTACCAGTCAATCAATCACACCCACTGCTGGGCCTATCACCTGAGAAAATGAGAATCAAAAAGTCACAGGCTGGCAATCCTGCACTCCAACAATATTTACCATAGCCAACACTTGGAAGCAATGAAAATGTCCATCAACCGAGGAATGCACAAAGAAGAAGTGGTCCACGTACACAGTGGAAAATTACTCCAATAAAAAATAAAAATTAAATTTAAAAATCCAACAAAAGTAAGGAGACATCAGCTTGTGTGGGTTTGTCCGGGCACACTCCACTCTAATTTATAACCGAGAAACACCACAGGCCGCCAGGGCTTTTCCCTAGTTACCAGGGTGGGGAACATAGAAAGGCTGCCGCCCTCTGGCAGTTACCTGCAAAAGCAGTTTTAAAGCCTGTGCTAATGGTCATTTCATAGGAACAAGTACTGCAGAACTGTAAATGAAACCTGCCCTCAAAATGTCTTCAGGGAGGTAACGGCCAAAACATTTCAAAAGGTGACACGTACGTTAAGAGAACACTTTGAAGAACTAAGGGGTAATCACTGCTTGAAAAATAAAAAGGACATGCCTTAAAGCTCAATTTCAACGGATTATGAGGCACATGCGAATTCAACCACAAAGAGGTATCAGCTCACACTTGTCAGAATAACCATGAGCAAGAAAACTACAAACAATAAATGCTGAAGGTGTTGTGGAGAAATGCATACCCTCAACTTCAAGGGGGACGTAAGTTGGAAAGGGCCACGAATGAGAACAGAATGGAGGTGCCTTAAAAAGGTAAACATTGTGCTACCATATGATCCAGCAGGCCCACTCCTCCACCTATAATCTAAGAAGAGAGAATTGGAAAGACACAGGCAGGCAAATCTGCATTGCCCAGTATTACAATAGCCAAGATATGGAAGTAACCAAAAAGACCACCAACAGATGGGTGGGCAAAGAAGAACTCCTCCATGTACAGATGGAATATTCGCTAGTGAAAAAAATGAAACAATGCCATTTGCAGCACCATAGATGAGTCTAGACGTAATCACGCCACGTGTAGTACGTGAGAAAGCAAAAGGCACATATCCTATCATATCACTTTCAGGAGTTACTTAAAAATTGATACCAATGAAGATATTTCCACAGAGAAAGGCAATCACAGATTCATTAAAAAACTTATGGTTCACCAAATAGAAAGGGATGAGGATTGGATACATTGCCATATTGGGGTTAACAGAGATATACAAACCATGTGAAATATATAACCCCCAAAGACGTACGGAAGACCAGGAGAAGACTACTCAAGATTGTGTCATAACCTACATTGGCAAAGGATGCGAGGAAGAATAGATACATGTATATGTGTGAAAGAACCACATCTTGCACACCTAGAACAAACAAACCATTGTAATCAAATTTGCTGGGATAAAAAATAAAAAGTAAATTACAAATACGAACAAGAAGTAATGAGACATAAAGTTAAAGGGCTTTTTCCTGGCACATTCCATTCTAATATACAACCTCGAACACCACTTCCATTAAGGCTCTGTTTCCCTAGTAACCAAATTTGGTAAAGGAGAAATGCTGCCACCTAGTGGCCGTTTCCTGCAAGAGCAGCTTTAAAGTCACAGCTAATGGTCACTTAACATTCACAAGGACTCAGGGCTGTAAAGGACACTTGCCCTAAATATTTGTGCTGAAGTAGGGAATGGACAAAAAATTCAAAACAGGCAAATGTTTCAAGAAGAGATTATGAAGACTTAAGTTTTACTCACACTCTTTGTAAAAAAAAGGAAAATGGATAAAAGCTCAACCTCAGGGAGTGTTAGACGCATGCAATCTAATCTACAAAAAGTTTCAACTTACACCAGTCGACTGACCATCAGCAAAAAGTCTACAAACAATAAATGCTGAAGGGGTTTTAGAGAACTGTGTACCCTCTGCCTGCTGGTGAGACGTAAAGGGGTAACAGCCAATAATGAGAACAGAAAGGAGCTGCGTTTAAAAGTAAAAATGGAGGTACTATTCAATCCAGCAGGCGCACCATTGGACCTCTCACCTGAGAAGACAAGAATCGAGAAGACACAGGCCGCAAAAGCTGCAGTGCAGCCTTATTCACAATAGCCAAGACAGTGAAGCAATCAAAATGTCCAACAACAGGTAAATGGATAAAGAAGAAGTGGTCCATGTACACAATGGAATATTAGCCATGGAAGACAATGAACCATTGCTCTTTGAGGCACCACAAATGAGTCTGGAGATAATCACGAAAGATGAGGTAAGTTGGAAAGCAAAAGACCTGTGTTCTGTGATAGCACTTATAGGCGTTATCTAATAACTGACACAAATGAACATATTTCCACAGAGAAAGACACTCACAGATTTAGAAAACAAACTATGCTCATCTAAAACGACAGGTGGGGGGAATGGATAAATTAAGATTAGTGTTACTATACGTATACAAACACATATGATATACATATCTCAAAAAGACCAACCATATAGCAAGGGAAGTCTGCGGAACCCTCTGTAACATTTTACATGGGAAGAGGATCTGTACTTGAATAGACATATATAATGTGCAAATGAACCAGATTGTGTACACCTAGGACAAACAATATTCTAAGCTTTACCCCAATTAAAACACTTTTAAAAACCAAGAAGAAATAATGACACATAAACTTATGGGGGTTTCTCCACGCACATTCCAATGGAATTTACAACCTAGGAACACGACGTCCAGAAAGGCTCTGCTGCCCTACTCCCCAGATTTGGGAATGGAGAAATGCTGCCTCCTTGAGGCCACTTCCCACAACAGCAGCTTTAAACCCATTGCTAAAGGTCACTAAATATTCACCAAACTTGCAGTTCGGGAAATGACACCTGCTCTCTAAAAAAACGCTGGGGTGGAAAATCGACCAAATAACTCAAAAGAGGGCAACCTTCAAAGAAGACAATTTCAAGAGTTATATCGTACTGCCAGTTGTTTCCTTTTTTTAACGGAAAAGAAAACGGCGGAGAAAAATGATGAGTTTTACGAATTTTCAAAGACATGCAAACCCAAATTACAAAAACCTATCAGCTCACAGCAGCCAGAAGGGCCATTAGCATCAATGCTGTAAACAATAAATGCTGAAGCGATTGTGGAGAAATGCGTACCCTCGATTCTAAGGGGGACGTGGTAAGAGCCACTAATGAAAACACAAAGAAGGTGCTTTGAAAAGGGAAACACGGTGCTACCAGTCAATCAATCACACCCACTGCTGGGCCTATCACCTGAGAAAATGAGAATCAAAAAGTCACAGGCTGGCAATCCTGCACTCCAACAATATTTACCATAGCCAACACTTGGAAGCAATGAAAATGTCCATCAACCGAGGAATGCACAAAGAAGAAGTGGTCCACGTACACAGTGGAAAATTACTCCAATGAAAAATAAAAATTAAATTTAAAAATCCAACAAAAGTAAGGAGACATCAGCTTGTGTGGGTTTGTCCGGGCACACTCCACTCTAATTTATAACCGAGAAACACCACAGGCCGCCAGGGCTTTTCCCTAGTTCCCAGGGTGGGGAACATAGAAAGGCTGCCGCCCTCTGGCAGTTACCTGCAAAAGCAGTTTTAAAGCCTGTGCTAATGGTCATTTCATAGGAACAAGTACTGCAGAACTGTAAATGAAACCTGCCCTCAAAATGTCTTCAGGGAGGTAACGGCCAAAACATTTCAAAAGGTGACACGTACGTTAAGAGAACACTTTGAAGAACTAAGGGGTAATCACTGCTTGAAAAATAAAAAGGACATGCCTTAAAGCTCAATTTCAACGGATTATGAGGCACATGCGAATTCAACCACAAAGAGGTATCAGCTCACACTTGTCAGAATAACCATGAGCAAGAAAACTACAAACAATAAATGCTGAAGGTGTTGTGGAGAAATGCATACCCTCAACTTCAAGGGGGACGTAAGTTGGAAAGGGCCACGAATGAGAACAGAATGGAGGTGCCTTAAAAAGGTAAACATTGTGCTACCATATGATCCAGCAGGCCCACTCCTCCACCTATAATCTAAGAAGAGAGAATTGGAAAGACACAGGCAGGCAAATCTGCATTGCCCAGTATTACAATAGCCAAGATATGGAAGTAACCAAAAAGACCACCAACAGATGGGTGGGCAAAGAAGAACTCCTCCATGTACAGATGGAATATTCGCTAGTGAAAAAAATGAAACAATGCCATTTGCAGCACCATAGATGAGTCTAGACGTAATCACGCCACGTGTAGTAAGTGAGAAAGCAAAAGGCACATATCCTATCATATCACTTTCAGGAGTTACTTAAAAATTGATACCAATGAAGATATTTCCACAGAGAAAGGCAATCACAGATTCATTAAAAAACTTATGGTTCACCAAATAGAAAGGGATGAGGATTGGATACATTGCCATATTGGGGTTAACAGAGATATACAAACCATGTGAAATATATAACCCCCAAAGACGTATGGAAGACCAGGAGAAGACTACTCAACATTGTGTCATAACCTACATTGGCAAAGGATGCGAGGAAGAATAGATACATGTATATGTGTGAAAGAACCACATCTTGCACACCTAGAACAAACAAACCATTGTAATCAAATTTGCTGGGATAAAAAATAAAAAGTAAATTACAAATACGAACAAGAAGTAATGAGACATAAAGTTAAAGGGCTTTTTCCTGGCACATTCCATTCTAATATACAACCTAGAACACCACTTCCATTAAGGCTCTGTTTCCCTAGTAACCAAATTTGGTAAAGGAGAAATGCTGCCACCTAGTGGCCGTTTCCTGCAAGAGCAGCTTTAAAGTCACAGCTAATGGTCACTTAACATTCACAAGGACTCAGGGCTGTAAAGGACACTTGCCCTAAATATTTGTGCTGAAGTAGGGAATGGACAAAAAATTCAAAACAGGCAAATGTTTCAAGAAGAGATTATGAAGACTTAAGTTTTACTCACACTCTTTGTAAAAAAAAGGAAAATGGATAAAAGCTCAACCTCAGGGAGTGTTAGACGCATGCAATCTAATCTACAAAAAGTTTCAACTTACACCAGTCGACTGACCATCAGCAAAAAGTCTACAAACAATAAATGCTGAAGGGGTTTTAGAGAACTGTGTACCCTCTGCCTGCTGGTGAGACGTAAAGGGGTAACAGCCAATAATGAGAACAGAAAGGAGCTGCGTTTAAAAGTAAAAATGGAGGTACTATTCAATCCAGCAGGCGCACCATTGGACCTCTCACCTGAGAAGACAAGAATCGAGAAGACACAGGCCGCAAAAGCTGCAGTGCAGCCTTATTCACAATAGCCAAGACAGTGAAGCAATCAAAATGTCCAACAACAGGTAAATGGATAAAGAAGAAGTGGTCCGTGTACACAATGGAATATTAGCCATGGAAGACAATGAACCATTGCTCTTTGAGGCACCACAAATGAGTCTGGAGATAATCACGAAAGATGAGGTAAGTTGGAAAGCAAAAGACCTGTGTTCTGTGATAGCACTTATAGGCGTTATCTAATAACTGACACAAATGAACATATTTCCACAGAGAAAGACACTCACAGATTTAGAAAACAAACTATGCTCATCTAAAACGACAGGTGGGGGGAATGGATAAATTAAGATTAGTGTTACTATACGTATACAAACACATATGATATACATATCTCAAAAAGACCAACCATATAGCAAGGGAAGTCTGCGGAACCCTCTGTAACATTTTACATGGGAAGAGGATCTGTACTTGAATAGACATATATAATGTGCAAATGAACCAGATTGTGTACACCTAGGACAAACAATATTCTAAGCTTTACCCCAATTAAAACACTTTTAAAAACCAAGAAGAAATAATGACACATAAACTTATGGGGGTTTCTCCACGCACATTCCAATGGAATTTACAACCTAGGAACACGACTTCCAGAAAGGCTCTGCTGCCCTACTCCCCAGATTTGGGAATGGAGAAATGCTGCCTCCTTGAGGCCACTTCCCACAACAGCAGCTTTAAACCCATTGCTAAAGGTCACTAAATATTCACCAAACTTGCAGTTCGGGAAATGACACCTGCTCTCTAAAAAAACGCTGGGGTGGAAAATCGACCAAATAACTCAAAAGAGGGCAACCTTCAAAGAAGACAATTTCAAGAGTTATATCGTACTGCCAGTTGTTTCCTTTTTTTAACGGAAAAGAAAACGGCAGAGAAAAATGATGAGTTTTACGAATTTTCAAAGACATGCAAACCCAAATTACAAAAACCTATCAGCTCACAGCAGCCAGAAGGGCCATTAGCATCAATGCTGTAAACAATAAATGCTGAAGCGATTGTGGAGAAATGCGTACCCTCGATTCTAAGGGGGACGTGGTAAGAGCCACTAATGAAAACACAAAGAAGGTGCTTTGAAAAGGGAAACACGGTGCTACCAGTCAATCAATCACACCCACTGCTGGGCCTATCACCTGAGAAAATGAGAATCAAAAAGTCACAGGCTGGCAATCCTGCACTCCAACAATATTTACCATAGCCAACACTTGGAAGCAATGAAAATGTCCATCAACCGAGGAATGCACAAAGAAGAAGTGGTCCACGTACACAGTGGAAAATTACTCCAATAAAAAATAAAAATTAAATTTAAAAATCCAACAAAAGTAAGGAGACATCAGCTTGTGTGGGTTTGTCCGGGCACACTCCACTCTAATTTATAACCGAGAAACACCACAGGCCGCCAGGGCTTTTCCCTAGTTACCAGGGTGGGGAACATAGAAAGGCTGCCGCCCTCTGGCAGTTACCTGCAAAAGCAGTTTTAAAGCCTGTGCTAATGGTCATTTCATAGGAACAAGTACTGCAGAACTGTAAATGAAACCTGCCCTCAAAATGTCTTCAGGGAGGTAACGGCCAAAACATTTCAAAAGGTGACATGTACGTTAAGAGAACACTTTGAAGAACTAAGGGGGTAATCACTGCTTGAAAAATAAAAAGGACATGCCTTAAAGCTCAATTTCAACGGATTATGAGGCACATGCGAATTCAACCACAAAGAGGTATCAGCTCACACTTGTCAGAATAACCATGAGCAAGAAAACTACAAACAATAAATGCTGAAGGTGTTGTGGAGAAATGCATACCCTCAACTTCAAGGGGGACGTAAGTTGGAAAGGGCCACGAATGAGAACAGAATGGAGGTGCCTTAAAAAGGTAAACATTGTGCTACCATATGATCCAGCAGGCCCACTCCTCCACCTATAATCTAAGAAGAGAGAATTGGAAAGACACAGGCAGGCAAATCTGCATTGCCCAGTATTACAATAGCCAAGATATGGAAGTAACCAAAAAGACCACCAACAGATGGGTGGGCAAAGAAGAACTCCTCCATGTACAGATGGAATATTCGCTAGTGAAAAAAATGAAACAATGCCATTTGCAGCACCATAGATGAGTCTAGACGTAATCACGCCACGTGTAGTAAGTGAGAAAGCAAAAGGCACATATCCTATCATATCACTTTCAGGAGTTACTTAAAAATTGATACCAATGAAGATATTTCCACAGAGAAAGGCAATCACAGATTCATTAAAAAACTTATGGTTCACCAAATAGAAAGGGATGAGGATTGGATACATTGCCATATTGGGGTTAACAGAGATATACAAACCATGTGAAATATATAACCCCCAAAGACGTATGGAAGACCAGGAGAAGACTACTCAACATTGTGTCATAACCTACATTGGCAAAGGATGCGAGGAAGAATAGATACATGTATATGTGTGAAAGAACCACATCTTGCACACCTAGAACAAACAAACCATTGTAATCAAATTTGCTGGGATAAAAAATAAAAAGTAAATTACAAATACGAACAAGAAGTAATGAGACATAAAGTTAAAGGGCTTTTTCCTGGCACATTCCATTCTAATATACAACCTAGAACACCACTTCCATTAAGGCTCTGTTTCCCTAGTAACCAAATTTGGTAAAGGAGAAATGCTGCCACCTAGTGGCCGTTTCCTGCAAGAGCAGCTTTAAAGTCACAGCTAATGGTCACTTAACATTCACAAGGACTCAGGGCTGTAAAGGACACTTGCCCTAAATATTTGTGCTGAAGTAGGGAATGGACAAAAAATTCAAAACAGGCAAATGTTTCAAGAAGAGATTATGAAGACTTAAGTTTTACTCACACTCTTTGTAAAAAAAAGGAAAATGGATAAAAGCTCAACCTCAGGGAGTGTTAGACGCATGCAATCTAATCTACAAAAAGTTTCAACTTACACCAGTCGACTGACCATCAGCAAAAAGTCTACAAACAATAAATGCTGAAGGGGTTTTAGAGAACTGTGTACCCTCTGCCTGCTGGTGAGACGTAAAGGGGTAACAGCCAATAATGAGAACAGAAAGGAGCTGCGTTTAAAAGTAAAAATGGAGGTACTATTCAATCCAGCAGGCGCACCATTGGACCTCTCACCTGAGAAGACAAGAATCGAGAAGACACAGGCCGCAAAAGCTGCAGTGCAGCCTTATTCACAATAGCCAAGACAGTGAAGCAATCAAAATGTCCAACAACAGGTAAATGGATAAAGAAGAAGTGGTCCATGTACACAATGGAATATTAGCCATGGAAGACAATGAACCATTGCTCTTTGAGGCACCACAAATGAGTCTGGAGATAATCACGAAAGATGAGGTAAGTTGGAAAGCAAAAGACCTGTGTTCTGTGATAGCACTTATAGGCGTTATCTAATAACTGACACAAATGAACATATTTCCACAGAGAAAGACACTCACAGATTTAGAAAACAAACTATGCTCATCTAAAACGACAGGTGGGGGGAATGGATAAATTAAGATTAGTGTTACTATACGTATACAAACACATATGATATACATATCTCAAAAAGACCAACCATATAGCAAGGGAAGTCTGCGGAACCCTCTGTAACATTTTACATGGGAAGAGGATCTGTACTTGAATAGACATATATAATGTGCAAATGAACCAGATTGTGTACACCTAGGACAAACAATATTCTAAGCTTTACCCCAATTAAAACACTTTTAAAAACCAAGAAGAAATAATGACACATAAACTTATGGGGGTTTCTCCACGCACATTCCAATGGAATTTACAACCTAGGAACACGACGTCCAGAAAGGCTCTGCTGCCCTACTCCCCAGATTTGGGAATGGAGAAATGCTGCCTCCTTGAGGCCACTTCCCACAACAGCAGCTTTAAACCCATTGCTAAAGGTCACTAAATATTCACCAAACTTGCAGTTCGGGAAATGACACCTGCTCTCTAAAAAAACGCTGGGGTGGAAAATCGACCAAATAACTCAAAAGAGGGCAACCTTCAAAGAAGACAATTTCAAGAGTTATATCGTACTGCCAGTTGTTTCCTTTTTTTAACGGAAAAGAAAACGGCAGAGAAAAATGATGAGTTTTACGAATTTTCAAAGACATGCAAACCCAAATTACAAAAACCTATCAGCTCACAGCAGCCAGAAGGGCCATTAGCATCAATGCTGTAAACAATAAATGCTGAAGCGATTGTGGAGAAATGCGTACCCTCGATTCTAAGGGGGACGTGGTAAGAGCCACTAATGAAAACACAAAGAAGGTGCTTTGAAAAGGGAAACACGGTGCTACCAGTCAATCAATCACACCCACTGCTGGGCCTATCACCTGAGAAAATGAGAATCAAAAAGTCACAGGCTGGCAATCCTGCACTCCAACAATATTTACCATAGCCAACACTTGGAAGCAATGAAAATGTCCATCAACCGAGGAATGCACAAAGAAGAAGTGGTCCACGTACACAGTGGAAAATTACTCCAATAAAAAATAAAAATTAAATTTAAAAATCCAACAAAAGTAAGGAGACATCAGCTTGTGTGGGTTTGTCCGGGCACACTCCACTCTAATTTATAACCGAGAAACACCACAGGCCGCCAGGGCTTTTCCCTAGTTACCAGGGTGGGGAACATAGAAAGGCTGCCGCCCTCTGGCAGTTACCTGCAAAAGCAGTTTTAAAGCCTGTGCTAATGGTCATTTCATAGGAACAAGTACTGCAGAACTGTAAATGAAACCTGCCCTCAAAATGTCTTCAGGGAGGTAACGGCCAAAACATTTCAAAAGGTGACATGTACGTTAAGAGAACACTTTGAAGAACTAAGGGGGTAATCACTGCTTGAAAAATAAAAAGGACATGCCTTAAAGCTCAATTTCAACGGATTATGAGGCACATGCGAATTCAACCACAAAGAGGTATCAGCTCACACTTGTCAGAATAACCATGAGCAAGAAAACTACAAACAATAAATGCTGAAGGTGTTGTGGAGAAATGCATACCCTCAACTTCAAGGGGGACGTAAGTTGGAAAGGGCCACGAATGAGAACAGAATGGAGGTGCCTTAAAAAGGTAAACATTGTGCTACCATATGATCCAGCAGGCCCACTCCTCCACCTATAATCTAAGAAGAGAGAATTGGAAAGACACAGGCAGGCAAATCTGCATTGCCCAGTATTACAATAGCCAAGATATGGAAGTAACCAAAAAGACCACCAACAGATGGGTGGGCAAAGAAGAACTCCTCCATGTACAGATGGAATATTCGCTAGTGAAAAAAATGAAACAATGCCATTTGCAGCACCATAGATGAGTCTAGACGTAATCACGCCACGTGTAGTAAGTGAGAAAGCAAAAGGCACATATCCTATCATATCACTTTCAGGAGTTACTTAAAAATTGATACCAATGAAGATATTTCCACAGAGAAAGGCAATCACAGATTCATTAAAAAACTTATGGTTCACCAAATAGAAAGGGATGAGGATTGGATACATTGCCATATTGGGGTTAACAGAGATATACAAACCATGTGAAATATATAACCCCCAAAGACGTATGGAAGACCAGGAGAAGACTACTCAACATTGTGTCATAACCTACATTGGCAAAGGATGCGAGGAAGAATAGATACATGTATATGTGTGAAAGAACCACATCTTGCACACCTAGAACAAACAAACCATTGTAATCAAATTTGCTGGGATAAAAAATAAAAAGTAAATTACAAATACGAACAAGAAGTAATGAGACATAAAGTTAAAGGGCTTTTTCCTGGCACATTCCATTCTAATATACAACCTAGAACACCACTTCCATTAAGGCTCTGTTTCCCTAGTAACCAAATTTGGTAAAGGAGAAATGCTGCCACCTAGTGGCCGTTTCCTGCAAGAGCAGCTTTAAAGTCACAGCTAATGGTCACTTAACATTCACAAGGACTCAGGGCTGTAAAGGACACTTGCCCTAAATATTTGTGCTGAAGTAGGGAATGGACAAAAAATTCAAAACAGGCAAATGTTTCAAGAAGAGATTATGAAGACTTAAGTTTTACTCACACTCTTTGTAAAAAAAAGGAAAATGGATAAAAGCTCAACCTCAGGGAGTGTTAGACGCATGCAATCTAATCTACAAAAAGTTTCAACTTACACCAGTCGACTGACCATCAGCAAAAAGTCTACAAACAATAAATGCTGAAGGGGTTTTAGAGAACTGTGTACCCTCTGCCTGCTGGTGAGACGTAAAGGGGTAACAGCCAATAATGAGAACAGAAAGGAGCTGCGTTTAAAAGTAAAAATGGAGGTACTATTCAATCCAGCAGGCGCACCATTGGACCTCTCACCTGAGAAGACAAGAATCGAGAAGACACAGGCCGCAAAAGCTGCAGTGCAGCCTTATTCACAATAGCCAAGACAGTGAAGCAATCAAAATGTCCAACAACAGGTAAATGGATAAAGAAGAAGTGGTCCATGTACACAATGGAATATTAGCCATGGAAGACAATGAACCATTGCTCTTTGAGGCACCACAAATGAGTCTGGAGATAATCACGAAAGATGAGGTAAGTTGGAAAGCAAAAGACCTGTGTTCTGTGATAGCACTTATAGGCGTTATCTAATAACTGACACAAATGAACATATTTCCACAGAGAAAGACACTCACAGATTTAGAAAACAAACTATGCTCATCTAAAACGACAGGTGGGGGGAATGGATAAATTAAGATTAGTGTTACTATACGTATACAAACACATATGATATACATATCTCAAAAAGACCAACCATATAGCAAGGGAAGTCTGCGGAACCCTCTGTAACATTTTACATGGGAAGAGGATCTGTACTTGAATAGACATATATAATGTGCAAATGAACCAGATTGTGTACACCTAGGACAAACAATATTCTAAGCTTTACCCCAATTAAAACACTTTTAAAAACCAAGAAGAAATAATGACACATAAACTTATGGGGGTTTCTCCACGCACATTCCAATGGAATTTACAACCTAGGAACACGACGTCCAGAAAGGCTCTGCTGCCCTACTCCCCAGATTTGGGAATGGAGAAATGCTGCCTCCTTGAGGCCACTTCCCACAACAGCAGCTTTAAACCCATTGCTAAAGGTCACTAAATATTCACCAAACTTGCAGTTCGGGAAATGACACCTGCTCTCTAAAAAAACGCTGGGGTGGAAAATCGACCAAATAACTCAAAAGAGGGCAACCTTCAAAGAAGACAATTTCAAGAGTTATATCGTACTGCCAGTTGTTTCCTTTTTTTAACGGAAAAGAAAACGGCAGAGAAAAATGATGAGTTTTACGAATTTTCAAAGACATGCAAACCCAAATTACAAAAACCTATCAGCTCACAGCAGCCAGAAGGGCCATTAGCATCAATGCTGTAAACAATAAATGCTGAAGCGATTGTGGAGAAATGCGTACCCTCGATTCTAAGGGGGACGTGGTAAGAGCCACTAATGAAAACACAAAGAAGGTGCTTTGAAAAGGGAAACACGGTGCTACCAGTCAATCAATCACACCCACTGCTGGGCCTATCACCTGAGAAAATGAGAATCAAAAAGTCACAGGCTGGCAATCCTGCACTCCAACAATATTTACCATAGCCAACACTTGGAAGCAATGAAAATGTCCATCAACCGAGGAATGCACAAAGAAGAAGTGGTCCACGTACACAGTGGAAAATTACTCCAATAAAAAATAAAAATTAAATTTAAAAATCCAACAAAAGTAAGGAGACATCAGCTTGTGTGGGTTTGTCCGGGCACACTCCACTCTAATTTATAACCGAGAAACACCACAGGCCGCCAGGGCTTTTCCCTAGTTCCCAGGGTGGGGAACATAGAAAGGCTGCTGCCCTCTGGCAGTTACCTGCAAAAGCAGTTTTAAAGCCTGTGCTAATGGTCATTTCATAGGAACAAGTACTGCAGAACTGTAAATGAAACCTGCCCTCAAAATGTCTTCAGGGAGGTAACGGCCAAAACATTTCAAAAGGTGACACGTACGTTAAGAGAACACTTTGAAGAACTAAGGGGTAATCACTGCTTGAAAAATAAAAAGGACATGCCTTAAAGCTCAATTTCAACGGATTATGAGGCACATGCGAATTCAACCACAAAGAGGTATCAGCTCACACTTGTCAGAATAACCATGAGCAAGAAAACTACAAACAATAAATGCTGAAGGTGTTGTGGAGAAATGCATACCCTCAACTTCAAGGGGGACGTAAGTTGGAAAGGGCCACGAATGAGAACAGAATGGAGGTGCCTTAAAAAGGTAAACATTGTGCTACCATATGATCCAGCAGGCCCACTCCTCCACCTATAATCTAAGAAGAGAGAATTGGAAAGACACAGGCAGGCAAATCTGCATTGCCCAGTATTACAATAGCCAAGATATGGAAGTAACCAAAAAGACCACCAACAGATGGGTGGGCAAAGAAGAACTCCTCCATGTACAGATGGAATATTCGCTAGTGAAAAAAATGAAACAATGCCATTTGCAGCACCATAGATGAGTCTAGACGTAATCACGCCACGTGTAGTAAGTGAGAAAGCAAAAGGCACATATCCTATCATATCACTTTCAGGAGTTACTTAAAAATTGATACCAATGAAGATATTTCCACAGAGAAAGGCAATCACAGATTCATTAAAAAACTTATGGTTCACCAAATAGAAAGGGATGAGGATTGGATACATTGCCATATTGGGATTAACAGAGATATACAAACCATGTGAAATATATAACCCCCAAAGACGTACGGAAGACCAGGAGAAGACTACTCAACATTGTGTCATAACCTACATTGGCAAAGGATGCGAGGAAGAATAGATACATGTATATGTGTGAAAGAACCACATCTTGCACACCTAGAACAAACAAACCATTGTAATCAAATTTGCTGGGATAAAAAATAAAAAGTAAATTACAAATACGAACAAGAAGTAATGAGACATAAAGTTAAAGGGCTTTTTCCTGGCACATTCCATTCTAATATACAACCTCGAACACCACTTCCATTAAGGCTCTGTTTCCCTAGTAACCAAATTTGGTAAAGGAGAAATGCTGCCACCTAGTGGCCGTTTCCTGCAAGAGCAGCTTTAAAGTCACAGCTAATGGTCACTTAACATTCACAAGGACTCAGGGCTGTAAAGGACACTTGCCCTAAATATTTGTGCTGAAGTAGGGAATGGACAAAAAATTCAAAACAGGCAAATGTTTCAAGAAGAGATTATGAAGACTTAAGTTTTACTCACACTCTTTGTAAAAAAAAAGGAAAATGGATAAAAGCTCAACCTCAGGGAGTGTTAGACGCATGCAATCTAATCTACAAAAAGTTTCAACTTACACCAGTCGACTGACCATCAGCAAAAAGTCTACAAACAATAAATGCTGAAGGGGTTTTAGAGAACTGTGTACCCTCTGCCTGCTGGTGAGACGTAAAGGGGTAACAGCCAATAATGAGAACAGAAAGGAGCTGCGTTTAAAAGTAAAAATGGAGGTACTATTCAATCCAGCAGGCGCACCATTGGACCTCTCACCTGAGAAGACAAGAATCGAGAAGACACAGGCCGCAAAAGCTGCAGTGCAGCCTTATTCACAATAGCCAAGACAGTGAAGCAATCAAAATGTCCAACAACAGGTAAATGGATAAAGAAGAAGTGGTCCATGTACACAATGGAATATTAGCCATGGAAGACAATGAACCATTGCTCTTTGAGGCACCACAAATGAGTCTGGAGATAATCACGAAAGATGAGGTAAGTTGGAAAGCAAAAGACCTGTGTTCTGTGATAGCACTTATAGGCGTTATCTAATAACTGACACAAATGAACATATTTCCACAGAGAAAGACACTCACAGATTTAGAAAACAAACTATGCTCATCTAAAACGACAGGTGGGGGGAATGGATAAATTAAGATTAGTGTTACTATACGTATACAAACACATATGATATACATATCTCAAAAAGACCAACCATATAGCAAGGGAAGTCTGCGGAACCCTCTGTAACATTTTACATGGGAAGAGGATCTGTACTTGAATAGACATATATAATGTGCAAATGAACCAGATTGTGTACACCTAGGACAAACAATATTCTAAGCTTTACCCCAATTAAAACACTTTTAAAAACCAAGAAGAAATAATGACACATAAACTTATGGGGGTTTCTCCACGCACATTCCAATGGAATTTACAACCTAGGAACACGACGTCCAGAAAGGCTCTGCTGCCCTACTCCCCAGATTTGGGAATGGAGAAATGCTGCCTCCTTGAGGCCACTTCCCACAACAGCAGCTTTAAACCCATTGCTAAAGGTCACTAAATATTCACCAAACTTGCAGTTCGGGAAATGACACCTGCTCTCTAAAAAAACGCTGGGGTGGAAAATCGACCAAATAACTCAAAAGAGGGCAACCTTCAAAGAAGACAATTTCAAGAGTTATATCGTACTGCCAGTTGTTTCCTTTTTTTAACGGAAAAGAAAACGGCGGAGGAAAATGATGAGTTTTACGAATTTTCAAAGACATGCAAACCCAAATTACAAAAACCTATCAGCTCACAGCAGCCAGAAGGGCCATTAGCATCAATGCTGTAAACAATAAATGCTGAAGCGATTGTGGAGAAATGCGTACCCTCGATTCTAAGGGGGACGTGGTAAGAGCCACTAATGAAAACACAAAGAAGGTGCTTTGAAAAGGGAAACACGGTGCTACCAGTCAATCAATCACACCCACTGCTGGGCCTATCACCTGAGAAAATGAGAATCAAAAAGTCACAGGCTGGCAATCCTGCACTCCAACAATATTTACCATAGCCAACACTTGGAAGCAATGAAAATGTCCATCAACCGAGGAATGCACAAAGAAGAAGTGGTCCACGTACACAGTGGAAAATTACTCCAATAAAAAATAAAAATTAAATTTAAAAATCCAACAAAAGTAAGGAGACATCAGCTTGTGTGGGTTTGTCCGGGCACACTCCACTCTAATTTATAACCGAGAAACACCACAGGCCGCCAGGGCTTTTCCCTAGTTACCAGGGTGGGGAACATAGAAAGGCTGCCGCCCTCTGGCAGTTACCTGCAAAAGCAGTTTTAAAGCCTGTGCTAATGGTCATTTCATAGGAACAAGTACTGCAGAACTGTAAATGAAACCTGCCCTCAAAATGTCTTCAGGGAGGTAACGGCCAAAACATTTCAAAAGGTGACACGTACGTTAAGAGAACACTTTGAAGAACTAAGGGGTAATCACTGCTTGAAAAATAAAAAGGACATGCCTTAAAGCTCAATTTCAACGGATTATGAGGCACATGCGAATTCAACCACAAAGAGGTATCAGCTCACACTTGTCAGAATAACCATGAGCAAGAAAACTACAAACAATAAATGCTGAAGGTGTTGTGGAGAAATGCATACCCTCAACTTCAAGGGGGACGTAAGTTGGAAAGGGCCACGAATGAGAACAGAATGGAGGTGCCTTAAAAAGGTCAACATTGTGCTACCATATGATCCAGCAGGCCCACTCCTCCACCTATAATCTAAGAAGAGAGAATTGGAAAGACACAGGCAGGCAAATCTGCATTGCCCAGTATTACAATAGCCAAGATATGGAAGTAACCAAAAAGACCACCAACAGATGGGTGGGCAAAGAAGAACTCCTCCATGTACAGATGGAATATTCGCTAGTGAAAAAAATGAAACAATGCCATTTGCAGCACCATAGATGAGTCTAGACGTAATCACGCCACGTGTAGTAAGTGAGAAAGCAAAAGGCACATATCCTATCATATCACTTTCAGGAGTTACTTAAAAATTGATACCAATGAAGATATTTCCACAGAGAAAGGCAATCACAGATTCATTAAAAAACTTATGGTTCACCAAATAGAAAGGGATGAGGATTGGATACATTGCCATATTGGGGTTAACAGAGATATACAAACCATGTGAAATATATAACCCCCAAAGACGTACGGAAGACCAGGAGAAGACTACTCAACATTGTGTCATAACCTACATTGGCAAAGGATGCGAGGAAGAATAGATACATGTATATGTGTGAAAGAACCACATCTTGCACACCTAGAACAAACAAACCATTGTAATCAAATTTGCTGGGATAAAAAATAAAAAGTAAATTACAAATACGAACAAGAAGTAATGAGACATAAAGTTAAAGGGCTTTTTCCTGGCACATTCCATTCTAATATACAACCTAGAACACCACTTCCATTAAGGCTCTGTTTCCCTAGTAACCAAATTTGGTAAAGGAGAAATGCTGCCACCTAGTGGCCGTTTCCTGCAAGAGCAGCTTTAAAGTCACAGCTAATGGTCACTTAACATTCACAAGGACTCAGGGCTGTAAAGGACACTTGCCCTAAATATTTGTGCTGAAGTAGGGAATGGACAAAAAATTCAAAACAGGCAAATGTTTCAAGAAGAGATTATGAAGAGTTAAGGTTTACTCACACTCTTTGTAAAAAAAAGGAAAATGGATAAAAGCTCAACCTCAGGGAGTGTTAGACGCATGCAATCTAATCTACAAAAAGTTTCAACTTACACCAGTCGACTGACCATCAGCAAAAAGTCTACAAACAATAAATGCTCAAGGGGTTTTAGAGAACTGTGTACCCTCTGCCTGCTGGTGAGACGTAAAGGGGTAACAGCCAATAATGAGAACAGAAAGGAGCTGCGTTTAAAAGTAAAAATGGAGGTACTATTCAATCCAGCAGGCGCACCATTGGACCTCTCACCTGAGAAGACAAGAATCGAGAAGACACAGGCCGCAAAAGCTGCAGTGCAGCCTTATTCACAATAGCCAAGACAGTGAAGCAATCAAAATGTCCAACAACAGGTAAATGGATAAAGAAGAAGTGGTCCATGTACACAATGGAATATTAGCCATGGAAGACAATGAACCATTGCTCTTTGAGGCACCACAAATGAGTCTGGAGATAATCACGAAAGATGAGGTAAGTTGGAAAGCAAAAGACCTGTGTTCTGTGATAGCACTTATAGGCGTTATCTAATAACTGACACAAATGAACATATTTCCACAGAGAAAGACACTCACAGATTTAGAAAACAAACTATGCTCATCTAAAACGACAGGTGGGGGGAATGGATAAATTAAGATTAGTGTTACTATACGTATACAAACACATATGATATACATATCTCAAAAAGACCAACCATATAGCAAGGGAAGTCTGCGGAACCCTCTGTAACATTTTACATGGGAAGAGGATCTGTACTTGAATAGACATATATAATGTGCAAATGAACCAGATTGTGTACACCTAGGACAAACAATATTCTAAGCTTTACCCCAATTAAAACACTTTTAAAAACCAAGAAGAAATAATGACACATAAACTTATGGGGGTTTCTCCACGCACATTCCAATGGAATTTACAACCTAGGAACACGACGTCCAGAAAGGCTCTGCTGCCCTACTCCCCAGATTTGGGAATGGAGAAATGCTGCCTCCTTGAGGCCACTTCCCACAACAGCAGCTTTAAACCCATTGCTAAAGGTCACTAAATATTCACCAAACTTGCAGTTCGGGAAATGACACCTGCTCTCTAAAAAAACGCTGGGGTGGAAAATCGACCAAATAACTCAAAAGAGGGCAACCTTCAAAGAAGACAATTTCAAGAGTTATATCGTACTGCCAGTTGTTTCCTTTTTTTAACGGAAAAGAAAACGGCAGAGAAAAATGATGAGTTTTACGAATTTTCAAAGACATGCAAACCCAAATTACAAAAACCTATCAGCTCACAGCAGCCAGAAGGGCCATTAGCATCAATGCTGTAAACAATAAATGCTGAAGCGATTGTGGAGAAATGCGTACCCTCGATTCTAAGGGGGACGTGGTAAGAGCCACTAATGAAAACACAAAGAAGGTGCTTTGAAAAGGGAAACACGGTGCTACCAGTCAATCAATCACACCCACTGCTGGGCCTATCACCTGAGAACATGAGAATCAAAAAGTCACAGGCTGGCAATCCTGCACTCCAACAATATTTACCATAGCCAACACTTGGAAGCAATGAAAATGTCCATCAACCGAGGAATGCACAAAGAAGAAGTGGTCCACGTACACAGTGGAAAATTACTCCAATAAAAAATAAAAATTAAATTTAAAAATCCAACAAAAGTAAGGAGACATCAGCTTGTGTGGGTTTGTCCGGGCACACTCCACTCTAATTTATAACCGAGAAACACCACAGGCCGCCAGGGCTTTTCCCTAGTTCCCAGGGTGGGGAACATAGAAAGGCTGCCGCCCTCTGGCAGTTACCTGCAAAAGCAGTTTTAAAGCCTGTGCTAATGGTCATTTCATAGGAACAAGTACTGCAGAACTGTAAATGAAACCTGCCCTCAAAATGTCTTCAGGGAGGTAACGGCCAAAACATTTCAAAAGGTGACACGTACGTTAAGAGAACACTTTGAAGAACTAAGGGGTAATCACTGCTTGAAAAATAAAAAGGACATGCCTTAAAGCTCAATTTCAACGGATTATGAGGCACATGCGAATTCAACCACAAAGAGGTATCAGCTCACACTTGTCAGAATAACCATGAGCAAGAAAACTACAAACAATAAATGCTGAAGGTGTTGTGGAGAAATGCATACCCTCAACTTCAAGGGGGACGTAAGTTGGAAAGGGCCACGAATGAGAACAGAATGGAGGTGCCTTAAAAAGGTCAACATTGTGCTACCATATGATCCAGCAGGCCCACTCCTCCACCTATAATCTAAGAAGAGAGAATTGGAAAGACACAGGCAGGCAAATCTGCATTGCCCAGTATTACAATAGCCAAGATATGGAAGTAACCAAAAAGACCACCAACAGATGGGTGGGCAAAGAAGAACTCCTCCATGTACAGATGGAATATTCGCTAGTGAAAAAAATGAAACAATGCCATTTGCAGCACCATAGATGAGTCTAGACGTAATCACGCCACGTGTAGTAAGTGAGAAAGCAAAAGGCACATATCCTATCATATCACTTTCAGGAGTTACTTAAAAATTGATACCAATGAAGATATTTCCACAGAGAAAGGCAATCACAGATTCATTAAAAAACTTATGGTTCACCAAATAGAAAGGGATGAGGATTGGATACATTGCCATATTGGGGTTAACAGAGATATACAAACCATGTGAAATATATAACCCCCAAAGACGTACGGAAGACCAGGAGAAGACTACTCAACATTGTGTCATAACCTACATTGGCAAAGGATGCGAGGAAGAATAGATACATGTATATGTGTGAAAGAACCACATCTTGCACACCTAGAACAAACAAACCATTGTAATCAAATTTGCTGGGATAAAAAATAAAAAGTAAATTACAAATACGAACAAGAAGTAATGAGACATAAAGTTAAAGGGCTTTTTCCTGGCACATTCCATTCTAATATACAACCTAGAACACCACTTCCATTAAGGCTCTGTTTCCCTAGTAACCAAATTTGGTAAAGGAGAAATGCTGCCACCTAGTGGCCGTTTCCTGCAAGAGCAGCTTTAAAGTCACAGCTAATGGTCACTTAACATTCACAAGGACTCAGGGCTGTAAAGGACACTTGCCCTAAATATTTGTGCTGAAGTAGGGAATGGACAAAAAATTCAAAACAGGCAAATGTTTCAAGAAGAGATTATGAAGAGTTAAGGTTTACTCACACTCTTTGTAAAAAAAAGGAAAATGGATAAAAGCTCAACCTCAGGGAGTGTTAGACGCATGCAATCTAATCTACAAAAAGTTTCAACTTACACCAGTCGACTGACCATCAGCAAAAAGTCTACAAACAATAAATGCTCAAGGGGTTTTAGAGAACTGTGTACCCTCTGCCTGCTGGTGAGACGTAAAGGGGTAACAGCCAATAATGAGAACAGAAAGGAGCTGCGTTTAAAAGTAAAAATGGAGGTACTATTCAATCCAGCAGGCGCACCATTGGACCTCTCACCTGAGAAGACAAGAATCGAGAAGACACAGGCCGCAAAAGCTGCAGTGCAGCCTTATTCACAATAGCCAAGACAGTGAAGCAATCAAAATGTCCAACAACAGGTAAATGGATAAAGAAGAAGTGGTCCATGTACACAATGGAATATTAGCCATGGAAGACAATGAACCATTGCTCTTTGAGGCACCACAAATGAGTCTGGAGATAATCACGAAAGATGAGGTAAGTTGGAAAGCAAAAGACCTGTGTTCTGTGATAGCACTTATAGGCGTTATCTAATAACTGACACAAATGAACATATTTCCACAGAGAAAGACACTCACAGATTTAGAAAACAAACTATGCTCATCTAAAACGACAGGTGGGGGGAATGGATAAATTAAGATTAGTGTTACTATACGTATACAAACACATATGATATACATATCTCAAAAAGACCAACCATATAGCAAGGGAAGTCTGCGGAACCCTCTGTAACATTTTACATGGGAAGAGGATCTGTACTTGAATAGACATATATAATGTGCAAATGAACCAGATTGTGTACACCTAGGACAAACAATATTCTAAGCTTTACCCCAATTAAAACACTTTTAAAAACCAAGAAGAAATAATGACACATAAACTTATGGGGGTTTCTCCACGCACATTCCAATGGAATTTACAACCTAGGAACACGACGTCCAGAAAGGCTCTGCTGCCCTACTCCCCAGATTTGGGAATGGAGAAATGCTGCCTCCTTGAGGCCACTTCCCACAACAGCAGCTTTAAACCCATTGCTAAAGGTCACTAAATATTCACCAAACTTGCAGTTCGGGAAATGACACCTGCTCTCTAAAAAAACGCTGGGGTGGAAAATCGACCAAATAACTCAAAAGAGGGCAACCTTCAAAGAAGACAATTTCAAGAGTTATATCGTACTGCCAGTTGTTTCCTTTTTTTAACGGAAAAGAAAACGGCAGAGAAAAATGATGAGTTTTACGAATTTTCAAAGACATGCAAACCCAAATTACAAAAACCTATCAGCTCACAGCAGCCAGAAGGGCCATTAGCATCAATGCTGTAAACAATAAATGCTGAAGCGATTGTGGAGAAATGCGTACCCTCGATTCTAAGGGGGACGTGGTAAGAGCCACTAATGAAAACACAAAGAAGGTGCTTTGAAAAGGGAAACACGGTGCTACCAGTCAATCAATCACACCCACTGCTGGGCCTATCACCTGAGAAAATGAGAATCAAAAAGTCACAGGCTGGCAATCCTGCACTCCAACAATATTTACCATAGCCAACACTTGGAAGCAATGAAAATGTCCATCAACCGAGGAATGCACAAAGAAGAAGTGGTCCACGTACACAGTGGAAAATTACTCCAATAAAAAATAAAAATTAAATTTAAAAATCCAACAAAAGTAAGGAGACATCAGCTTGTGTGGGTTTGTCCGGGCACACTCCACTCTAATTTATAACCGAGAAACACCACAGGCCGCCAGGGCTTTTCCCTAGTTACCAGGGTGGGGAACATAGAAAGGCTGCCGCCCTCTGGCAGTTACCTGCAAAAGCAGTTTTAAAGCCTGTGCTAATGGTCATTTCATAGGAACAAGTACTGCAGAACTGTAAATGAAACCTGCCCTCAAAATGTCTTCAGGGAGGTAACGGCCAAAACATTTCAAAAGGTGACACGTACGTTAAGAGAACACTTTGAAGAACTAAGGGGTAATCACTGCTTGAAAAATAAAAAGGACATGCCTTAAAGCTCAATTTCAACGGATTATGAGGCACATGCGAATTCAACCACAAAGAGGTATCAGCTCACACTTGTCAGAATAACCATGAGCAAGAAAACTACAAACAATAAATGCTGAAGGTGTTGTGGAGAAATGCATACCCTCAACTTCAAGGGGGACGTAAGTTGGAAAGGGCCACGAATGAGAACAGAATGGAGGTGCCTTAAAAAGGTCAACATTGTGCTACCATATGATCCAGCAGGCCCACTCCTCCACCTATAATCTAAGAAGAGAGAATTGGAAAGACACAGGCAGGCAAATCTGCATTGCCCAGTATTACAATAGCCAAGATATGGAAGTAACCAAAAAGACCACCAACAGATGGGTGGGCAAAGAAGAACTCCTCCATGTACAGATGGAATATTCGCTAGTGAAAAAAATGAAACAATGCCATTTGCAGCACCATAGATGAGTCTAGACGTAATCACGCCACGTGTAGTACGTGAGAAAGCAAAAGGCACATATCCTATCATATCACTTTCAGGAGTTACTTAAAAATTGATACCAATGAAGATATTTCCACAGAGAAAGGCAATCACAGATTCATTAAAAAACTTATGGTTCACCAAATAGAAAGGGATGAGGATTGGATACATTGCCATATTGGGGTTAACAGAGATATACAAACCATGTGAAATATATAACCCCCAAAGACGTACGGAAGACCAGGAGAAGACTACTCAAGATTGTGTCATAACCTACATTGGCAAAGGATGCGAGGAAGAATAGATACATGTATATGTGTGAAAGAACCACATCTTGCACACCTAGAACAAACAAACCATTGTAATCAAATTTGCTGGGATAAAAAATAAAAAGTAAATTACAAATACGAACAAGAAGTAATGAGACATAAAGTTAAAGGGCTTTTTCCTGGCACATTCCATTCTAATATACAACCTCGAACACCACTTCCATTAAGGCTCTGTTTCCCTAGTAACCAAATTTGGTAAAGGAGAAATGCTGCCACCTAGTGGCCGTTTCCTGCAAGAGCAGCTTTAAAGTCACAGCTAATGGTCACTTAACATTCACAAGGACTCAGGGCTGTAAAGGACACTTGCCCTAAATATTTGTGCTGAAGTAGGGAATGGACAAAAAATTCAAAACAGGCAAATGTTTCAAGAAGAGATTATGAAGACTTAAGTTTTACTCACACTCTTTGTAAAAAAAAGGAAAATGGATAAAAGCTCAACCTCAGGGAGTGTTAGACGCATGCAATCTAATCTACAAAAAGTTTCAACTTACACCAGTCGACTGACCATCAGCAAAAAGTCTACAAACAATAAATGCTGAAGGGGTTTTAGAGAACTGTGTACCCTCTGCCTGCTGGTGAGACGTAAAGGGGTAACAGCCAATAATGAGAACAGAAAGGAGCTGCGTTTAAAAGTAAAAATGGAGGTACTATTCAATCCAGCAGGCGCACCATTGGACCTCTCACCTGAGAAGACAAGAATCGAGAAGACACAGGCCGCAAAAGCTGCAGTGCAGCCTTATTCACAATAGCCAAGACAGTGAAGCAATCAAAATGTCCAACAACAGGTAAATGGATAAAGAAGAAGTGGTCCATGTACACAATGGAATATTAGCCATGGAAGACAATGAACCATTGCTCTTTGAGGCACCACAAATGAGTCTGGAGATAATCACGAAAGATGAGGTAAGTTGGAAAGCAAAAGACCTGTGTTCTGTGATAGCACTTATAGGCGTTATCTAATAACTGACACAAATGAACATATTTCCACAGAGAAAGACACTCACAGATTTAGAAAACAAACTATGCTCATCTAAAACGACAGGTGGGGGGAATGGATAAATTAAGATTAGTGTTACTATACGTATACAAACACATATGATATACATATCTCAAAAAGACCAACCATATAGCAAGGGAAGTCTGCGGAACCCTCTGTAACATTTTACATGGGAAGAGGATCTGTACTTGAATAGACATATATAATGTGCAAATGAACCAGATTGTGTACACCTAGGACAAACAATATTCTAAGCTTTACCCCAATTAAAACACTTTTAAAAACCAAGAAGAAATAATGACACATAAACTTATGGGGGTTTCTCCACGCACATTCCAATGGAATTTACAACCTAGGAACACGACGTCCAGAAAGGCTCTGCTGCCCTACTCCCCAGATTTGGGAATGGAGAAATGCTGCCTCCTTGAGGCCACTTCCCACAACAGCAGCTTTAAACCCATTGCTAAAGGTCACTAAATATTCACCAAACTTGCAGTTCGGGAAATGACACCTGCTCTCTAAAAAAACGCTGGGGTGGAAAATCGACCAAATAACTCAAAAGAGGGCAACCTTCAAAGAAGACAATTTCAAGAGTTATATCGTACTGCCAGTTGTTTCCTTTTTTTAACGGAAAAGAAAACGGCGGAGAAAAATGATGAGTTTTACGAATTTTCAAAGACATGCAAACCCAAATTACAAAAACCTATCAGCTCACAGCAGCCAGAAGGGCCATTAGCATCAATGCTGTAAACAATAAATGCTGAAGCGATTGTGGAGAAATGCGTACCCTCGATTCTAAGGGGGACGTGGTAAGAGCCACTAATGAAAACACAAAGAAGGTGCTTTGAAAAGGGAAACACGGTGCTACCAGTCAATCAATCACACCCACTGCTGGGCCTATCACCTGAGAAAATGAGAATCAAAAAGTCACAGGCTGGCAATCCTGCACTCCAACAATATTTACCATAGCCAACACTTGGAAGCAATGAAAATGTCCATCAACCGAGGAATGCACAAAGAAGAAGTGGTCCACGTACACAGTGGAAAATTACTCCAATGAAAAATAAAAATTAAATTTAAAAATCCAACAAAAGTAAGGAGACATCAGCTTGTGTGGGTTTGTCCGGGCACACTCCACTCTAATTTATAACCGAGAAACACCACAGGCCGCCAGGGCTTTTCCCTAGTTCCCAGGGTGGGGAACATAGAAAGGCTGCCGCCCTCTGGCAGTTACCTGCAAAAGCAGTTTTAAAGCCTGTGCTAATGGTCATTTCATAGGAACAAGTACTGCAGAACTGTAAATGAAACCTGCCCTCAAAATGTCTTCAGGGAGGTAACGGCCAAAACATTTCAAAAGGTGACACGTACGTTAAGAGAACACTTTGAAGAACTAAGGGGTAATCACTGCTTGAAAAATAAAAAGGACATGCCTTAAAGCTCAATTTCAACGGATTATGAGGCACATGCGAATTCAACCACAAAGAGGTATCAGCTCACACTTGTCAGAATAACCATGAGCAAGAAAACTACAAACAATAAATGCTGAAGGTGTTGTGGAGAAATGCATACCCTCAACTTCAAGGGGGACGTAAGTTGGAAAGGGCCACGAATGAGAACAGAATGGAGGTGCCTTAAAAAGGTAAACATTGTGCTACCATATGATCCAGCAGGCCCACTCCTCCACCTATAATCTAAGAAGAGAGAATTGGAAAGACACAGGCAGGCAAATCTGCATTGCCCAGTATTACAATAGCCAAGATATGGAAGTAACCAAAAAGACCACCAACAGATGGGTGGGCAAAGAAGAACTCCTCCATGTACAGATGGAATATTCGCTAGTGAAAAAAATGAAACAATGCCATTTGCAGCACCATAGATGAGTCTAGACGTAATCACGCCACGTGTAGTAAGTGAGAAAGCAAAAGGCACATATCCTATCATATCACTTTCAGGAGTTACTTAAAAATTGATACCAATGAAGATATTTCCACAGAGAAAGGCAATCACAGATTCATTAAAAAACTTATGGTTCACCAAATAGAAAGGGATGAGGATTGGATACATTGCCATATTGGGGTTAACAGAGATATACAAACCATGTGAAATATATAACCCCCAAAGACGTACGGAAGACCAGGAGAAGACTACTCAAGATTGTGTCATAACCTACATTGGCAAAGGATGCGAGGAAGAATAGATACATGTATATGTGTGAAAGAACCACATCTTGCACACCTAGAACAAACAAACCATTGTAATCAAATTTGCTGGGATAAAAAATAAAAAGTAAATTACAAATACGAACAAGAAGTAATGAGACATAAAGTTAAAGGGCTTTTTCCTGGCACATTCCATTCTAATATACAACCTCGAACACCACTTCCATTAAGGCTCTGTTTCCCTAGTAACCAAATTTGGTAAAGGAGAAATGCTGCCACCTAGTGGCCGTTTCCTGCAAGAGCAGCTTTAAAGTCACAGCTAATGGTCACTTAACATTCACAAGGACTCAGGGCTGTAAAGGACACTTGCCCTAAATATTTGTGCTGAAGTAGGGAATGGACAAAAAATTCAAAACAGGCAAATGTTTCAAGAAGAGATTATGAAGAGTTAAGGTTTACTCACACTCTTTGTAAAAAAAAGGAAAATGGATAAAAGCTCAACCTCAGGGAGTGTTAGACGCATGCAATCTAATCTACAAAAAGTTTCAACTTACACCAGTCGACTGACCATCAGCAAAAAGTCTACAAACAATAAATGCTGAAGGGGTTTTAGAGAACTGTGTACCCTCTGCCTGCTGGTGAGACGTAAAGGGGTAACAGCCAATAATGAGAACAGAAAGGAGCTGCGTTTAAAAGTAAAAATGGAGGTACTATTCAATCCAGCAGGCGCACCATTGGACCTCTCACCTGAGAAGACAATCGAGAAGACACAGGCCGCAAAAGCTGCAGTGCAGCCTTATTCACAATAGCCAAGACAGTGAAGCAATCAAAATGTCCAACAACAGGTAAATGGATAAAGAAGAAGTGGTCCATGTACACAATGGAATATTAGCCATGGAAGACAATGAACCATTGCTCTTTGAGGCACCACAAATGAGTCTGGAGATAATCACGAAAGATGAGGTAAGTTGGAAAGCAAAAGACCTGTGTTCTGTGATAGCACTTATAGGCGTTATCTAATAACTGACACAAATGAACATATTTCCACAGAGAAAGACACTCACAGATTTAGAAAACAAACTATGCTCATCTAAAACGACAGGTGGGGGGAATGGATAAATTAAGATTAGTGTTACTATACGTATACAAACACATATGATATACATATCTCAAAAAGACCAACCATATAGCAAGGGAAGTCTGCGGAACCCTCTGTAACATTTTACATGGGAAGAGGATCTGTACTTGAATAGACATATATAATGTGCAAATGAACCAGATTGTGTACACCTAGGACAAACAATATTCTAAGCTTTACCCCAATTAAAACACTTTTAAAAACCAAGAAGAAATAATGACACATAAACTTATGGGGGTTTCTCCACGCACATTCCAATGGAATTTACAACCTAGGAACACGACGTCCAGAAAGGCTCTGCTGCCCTACTCCCCAGATTTGGGAATGGAGAAATGCTGCCTCCTTGAGGCCACTTCCCACAACAGCAGCTTTAAACCCATTGCTAAAGGTCACTAAATATTCACCAAACTTGCAGTTCGGGAAATGACACCTGCTCTCTAAAAAAACGCTGGGGTGGAAAATCGACCAAATAACTCAAAAGAGGGCAACCTTCAAAGAAGACAATTTCAAGAGTTATATCGTACTGCCAGTTGTTTCCTTTTTTTAACGGAAAAGAAAACGGCGGAGAAAAATGATGAGTTTTACGAATTTTCAAAGACATGCAAACCCAAATTACAAAAACCTATCAGCTCACAGCAGCCAGAAGGGCCATTAGCATCAATGCTGTAAACAATAAATGCTGAAGCGATTGTGGAGAAATGCGTACCCTCGATTCTAAGGGGGACGTGGTAAGAGCCACTAATGAAAACACAAAGAAGGTGCTTTGAAAAGGGAAACACGGTGCTACCAGTCAATCAATCACACCCACTGCTGGGCCTATCACCTGAGAAAATGAGAATCAAAAAGTCACAGGTTGGCAATCCTGCACTCCAACAATATTTACCATAGCCAACACTTGGAAGCAATGAAAATGTCCATCAACCGAGGAATGCACAAAGAAGAAGTGGCCCACGTACACAGTGGAAAATTACTCCAATAAAAAATAAAAATTAAATTTAAAAATCCAACAAAAGTAAGGAGACAACAGCTTGTGTGGGTTTCTCCGGGCACACTCCACTCTAATTTATAACCGAGAAATACCACAGGACGCCAGGGCTTTTCCCTAGTTCCCAGGGTGGGGAACATAGAAAGGCTGCCGCCCTCTGGCAGTTACCTGCAAAAGCAGTTTTAAAGCCTGTGCTAATGGTCATTTCATAGGAACAAGTACTGCAGAACTGTAAATGAAACCTGCCCTCAAAATGTCTTCAGGGAGGTAACGGCCAAAACATTTCAAAAGGTGACACGTACGTTAAGAGAACACTTTGAAGAACTAAGGGGTAATCACTGCTTGAAAAATAAAAAGGACATGCCTTAAAGCTCAATTTCAACGGATTATGAGGCACATGCGAATTCAACCACAAAGAGGTATCAGCTCACACTTGTCAGAATAACCATGAGCAAGAAAACTACAAACAATAAATGCTGAAGGTGTTGTGGAGAAATGCATACCCTCAACTTCAAGGGGGACGTAAGTTGGAAAGGGCCACGAATGAGAACAGAATGGAGGTGCCTTAAAAAGGTAAACATTGTGCTACCATATGATCCAGCAGGCCCACTCCTCCACCTATAATCTAAGAAGAGAGAATTGGAAAGACACAGGCAGGCAAATCTGCATTGCCCAGTATTACAATAGCCAAGATATGGAAGTAACCAAAAAGACCACCAACAGATGGGTGGGCAAAGAAGAACTCCTCCATGTACAGATGGAATATTCGCTAGTGAAAAAAATGAAACAATGCCATTTGCAGCACCATAGATGAGTCTAGACGTAATCACGCCACGTGTAGTAAGTGAGAAAGCAAAAGGCACATATCCTATCATATCACTTTCAGGAGTTACTTAAAAATTGATACCAATGAAGATATTTCCACAGAGAAAGGCAATCACAGATTCATTAAAAAACTTATGGTTCACCAAATAGAAAGGGATGAGGATTGGATACATTGCCATATTGGGGTTAACAGAGATATACAAACCATGTGAAATATATAACCCCCAAAGACGTACGGAAGACCAGGAGAAGACTACTCAACATTGTGTCATAACCTACATTGGCAAAGGATGCGAGGAAGAATAGATACATGTATATGTGTGAAAGAACCACATCTTGCACACCTAGAACAAACAAACCATTGTAATCAAATTTGCTGGGATAAAAAATAAAAAGTAAATTACAAATACGAACAAGAAGTAATGAGACATAAAGTTAAAGGGCTTTTTCCTGGCACATTCCATTCTAATATACAACCTAGAACACCACTTCCATTAAGGCTCTGTTTCCCTAGTAACCAAATTTGGTAAAGGAGAAATGCTGCCACCTAGTGGCCGTTTCCTGCAAGAGCAGCTTTAAAGTCACAGCTAATGGTCACTTAACATTCACAAGGACTCAGGGCTGTAAAGGACACTTGCCCTAAATATTTGTGCTGAAGTAGGGAATGGACAAAAAATTCAAAACAGGCAAATGTTTCAAGAAGAGATTATGAAGAGTTAAGGTTTACTCACACTCTTTGTAAAAAAAAGGAAAATGGATAAAAGCTCAACCTCAGGGAGTGTTAGACGCATGCAATCTAATCTACAAAAAGTTTCAACTTACACCAGTCGACTGACCATCAGCAAAAAGTCTACAAACAATAAATGCTGAAGGGGTTTTAGAGAACTGTGTACCCTCTGCCTGCTGGTGAGACGTAAAGGGGTAACAGCCAATAATGAGAACAGAAAGGAGCTGCGTTTAAAAGTAAAAATGGAGGTACTATTCAATCCAGCAGGCGCACCATTGGACCTCTCACCTGAGAAGACAATCGAGAAGACACAGGCCGCAAAAGCTGCAGTGCAGCCTTATTCACAATAGCCAAGACAGTGAAGCAATCAAAATGTCCAACAACAGGTAAATGGATAAAGAAGAAGTGGTCCATGTACACAATGGAATATTAGCCATGGAAGACAATGAACCATTGCTCTTTGAGGCACCACAAATGAGTCTGGAGATAATCACGAAAGATGAGGTAAGTTGGAAAGCAAAAGACCTGTGTTCTGTGATAGCACTTATAGGCGTTATCTAATAACTGACACAAATGAACATATTTCCACAGAGAAAGACACTCACAGATTTAGAAAACAAACTATGCTCATCTAAAACGACAGGTGGGGGGAATGGATAAATTAAGATTAGTGTTACTATACGTATACAAACACATATGATATACATATCTCAAAAAGACCAACCATATAGCAAGGGAAGTCTGCGGAACCCTCTGTAACATTTTACATGGGAAGAGGATCTGTACTTGAATAGACATATATAATGTGCAAATGAACCAGATTGTGTACACCTAGGACAAACAATATTCTAAGCTTTACCCCAATTAAAACACTTTTAAAAACCAAGAAGAAATAATGACACATAAACTTATGGGGGTTTCTCCACGCACATTCCAATGGAATTTACAACCTAGGAACACGACGTCCAGAAAGGCTCTGCTGCCCTACTCCCCAGATTTGGGAATGGAGAAATGCTGCCTCCTTGAGGCCACTTCCCACAACAGCAGCTTTAAACCCATTGCTAAAGGTCACTAAATATTCACCAAACTTGCAGTTCGGGAAATGACACCTGCTCTCTAAAAAAACGCTGGGGTGGAAAATCGACCAAATAACTCAAAAGAGGGCAACCTTCAAAGAAGACAATTTCAAGAGTTATATCGTACTGCCAGTTGTTTCCTTTTTTTAACGGAAAAGAAAACGGCGGAGAAAAATGATGAGTTTTACGAATTTTCAAAGACATGCAAACCCAAATTACAAAAACCTATCAGCTCACAGCAGCCAGAAGGGCCATTAGCATCAATGCTGTAAACAATAAATGCTGAAGCGATTGTGGAGAAATGCGTACCCTCGATTCTAAGGGGGACGTGGTAAGAGCCACTAATGAAAACACAAAGAAGGTGCTTTGAAAAGGGAAACACGGTGCTACCAGTCAATCAATCACACCCACTGCTGGGCCTATCACCTGAGAAAATGAGAATCAAAAAGTCACAGGTTGGCAATCCTGCACTCCAACAATATTTACCATAGCCAACACTTGGAAGCAATGAAAATGTCCATCAACCGAGGAATGCACAAAGAAGAAGTGGCCCACGTACACAGTGGAAAATTACTCCAATAAAAAATAAAAATTAAATTTAAAAATCCAACAAAAGTAAGGAGACAACAGCTTGTGTGGGTTTCTCCGGGCACACTCCACTCTAATTTATAACCGAGAAATACCACAGGACGCCAGGGCTTTTCCCTAGTTCCCAGGGTGGGGAACATAGAAAGGCTGCCGCCCTCTGGCAGTTACCTGCAAAAGCAGTTTTAAAGCCTGTGCTAATGGTCATTTCATAGGAACAAGTACTGCAGAACTGTAAATGAAACCTGCCCTCAAAATGTCTTCAGGGAGGTAACGGCCAAAACATTTCAAAAGGTGACACGTACGTTAAGAGAACACTTTGAAGAACTAAGGGGTAATCACTGCTTGAAAAATAAAAAGGACATGCCTTAAAGCTCAATTTCAACGGATTATGAGGCACATGCGAATTCAACCACAAAGAGGTATCAGCTCACACTTGTCAGAATAACCATGAGCAAGAAAACTACAAACAATAAATGCTGAAGGTGTTGTGGAGAAATGCATACCCTCAACTTCAAGGGGGACGTAAGTTGGAAAGGGCCACGAATGAGAACAGAATGGAGGTGCCTTAAAAAGGTAAACATTGTGCTACCATATGATCCAGCAGGCCCACTCCTCCACCTATAATCTAAGAAGAGAGAATTGGAAAGACACAGGCAGGCAAATCTGCATTGCCCAGTATTACAATAGCCAAGATATGGAAGTAACCAAAAAGACCACCAACAGATGGGTGGGCAAAGAAGAACTCCTCCATGTACAGATGGAATATTCGCTAGTGAAAAAAATGAAACAATGCCATTTGCAGCACCATAGATGAGTCTAGACGTAATCACGCCACGTGTAGTAAGTGAGAAAGCAAAAGGCACATATCCTATCATATCACTTTCAGGAGTTACTTAAAAATTGATACCAATGAAGATATTTCCACAGAGAAAGGCAATCACAGATTCATTAAAAAACTTATGGTTCACCAAATAGAAAGGGATGAGGATTGGATACATTGCCATATTGGGGTTAACAGAGATATACAAACCATGTGAAATATATAACCCCCAAAGACGTACGGAAGACCAGGAGAAGACTACTCAAGATTGTGTCATAACCTACATTGGCAAAGGATGCGAGGAAGAATAGATACATGTATATGTGTGAAAGAACCACATCTTGCACACCTAGAACAAACAAACCATTGTAATCAAATTTGCTGGGATAAAAAATAAAAAGTAAATTACAAATACGAACAAGAAGTAATGAGACATAAAGTTAAAGGGCTTTTTCCTGGCACATTCCATTCTAATATACAACCTCGAACACCACTTCCATTAAGGCTCTGTTTCCCTAGTAACCAAATTTGGTAAAGGAGAAATGCTGCCACCTAGTGGCCGTTTCCTGCAAGAGCAGCTTTAAAGTCACAGCTAATGGTCACTTAACATTCACAAGGACTCAGGGCTGTAAAGGACACTTGCCCTAAATATTTGTGCTGAAGTAGGGAATGGACAAAAAATTCAAAACAGGCAAATGTTTCAAGAAGAGATTATGAAGAGTTAAGGTTTACTCACACTCTTTGTAAAAAAAAGGAAAATGGATAAAAGCTCAACCTCAGGGAGTGTTAGACGCATGCAATCTAATCTACAAAAAGTTTCAACTTACACCAGTCGACTGACCATCAGCAAAAAGTCTACAAACAATAAATGCTGAAGGGGTTTTAGAGAACTGTGTACCCTCTGCCTGCTGGTGAGACGTAAAGGGGTAACAGCCAATAATGAGAACAGAAAGGAGCTGCGTTTAAAAGTAAAAATGGAGGTACTATTCAATCCAGCAGGCGCACCATTGGACCTCTCACCTGAGAAGACAATCGAGAAGACACAGGCCGCAAAAGCTGCAGTGCAGCCTTATTCACAATAGCCAAGACAGTGAAGCAATCAAAATGTCCAACAACAGGTAAATGGATAAAGAAGAAGTGGTCCATGTACACAATGGAATATTAGCCATGGAAGACAATGAACCATTGCTCTTTGAGGCACCACAAATGAGTCTGGAGATAATCACGAAAGATGAGGTAAGTTGGAAAGCAAAAGACCTGTGTTCTGTGATAGCACTTATAGGCGTTATCTAATAACTGACACAAATGAACATATTTCCACAGAGAAAGACACTCACAGATTTAGAAAACAAACTATGCTCATCTAAAACGACAGGTGGGGGGAATGGATAAATTAAGATTAGTGTTACTATACGTATACAAACACATATGATATACATATCTCAAAAAGACCAACCATATAGCAAGGGAAGTCTGCGGAACCCTCTGTAACATTTTACATGGGAAGAGGATCTGTACTTGAATAGACATATATAATGTGCAAATGAACCAGATTGTGTACACCTAGGACAAACAATATTCTAAGCTTTACCCCAATTAAAACACTTTTAAAAACCAAGAAGAAATAATGACACATAAACTTATGGGGGTTTCTCCACGCACATTCCAATGGAATTTACAACCTAGGAACACGACGTCCAGAAAGGCTCTGCTGCCCTACTCCCCAGATTTGGGAATGGAGAAATGCTGCCTCCTTGAGGCCACTTCCCACAACAGCAGCTTTAAACCCATTGCTAAAGGTCACTAAATATTCACCAAACTTGCAGTTCGGGAAATGACACCTGCTCTCTAAAAAAACGCTGGGGTGGAAAATCGACCAAATAACTCAAAAGAGGGCAACCTTCAAAGAAGACAATTTCAAGAGTTATATCGTACTGCCAGTTGTTTCCTTTTTTTAACGGAAAAGAAAACGGCGGAGAAAAATGATGAGTTTTACGAATTTTCAAAGACATGCAAACCCAAATTACAAAAACCTATCAGCTCACAGCAGCCAGAAGGGCCATTAGCATCAATGCTGTAAACAATAAATGCTGAAGCGATTGTGGAGAAATGCGTACCCTCGATTCTAAGGGGGACGTGGTAAGAGCCACTAATGAAAACACAAAGAAGGTGCTTTGAAAAGGGAAACACGGTGCTACCAGTCAATCAATCACACCCACTGCTGGGCCTATCACCTGAGAAAATGAGAATCAAAAAGTCACAGGCTGGCAATCCTGCACTCCAACAATATTTACCATAGCCAACACTTGGAAGCAATGAAAATGTCCATCAACCGAGGAATGCACAAAGAAGAAGTGGTCCACGTACACAGTGGAAAATTACTCCAATAAAAAATAAAAATTAAATTTAAAAATCCAACAAAAGTAAGGAGACAACAGCTTGTGTGGGTTTCTCCGGGCACACTCCACTCTAATTTATAACCGAGAAATACCACAGGACGCCAGGGCTTTTCCCTAGTTCCCAGGGTGGGGAACATAGAAAGGCTGCCGCCCTCTGGCAGTTACCTGCAAAAGCAGTTTTAAAGCCTGTGCTAATGGTCATTTCATAGGAACAAGTACTGCAGAACTGTAAATGAAACCTGCCCTCAAAATGTCTTCAGGGAGGTAACGGCCAAAACATTTCAAAAGGTGACACGTACGTTAAGAGAACACTTTGAAGAACTAAGGGGTAATCACTGCTTGAAAAATAAAAAGGACATGCCTTAAAGCTCAATTTCAACGGATTATGAGGCACATGCGAATTCAACCACAAAGAGGTATCAGCTCACACTTGTCAGAATAACCATGAGCAAGAAAACTACAAACAATAAATGCTGAAGGTGTTGTGGAGAAATGCATACCCTCAACTTCAAGGGGGACGTAAGTTGGAAAGGGCCACGAATGAGAACAGAATGGAGGTGCCTTAAAAAGGTAAACATTGTGCTACCATATGATCCAGCAGGCCCACTCCTCCACCTATAATCTAAGAAGAGAGAATTGGAAAGACACAGGCAGGCAAATCTGCATTGCCCAGTATTACAATAGCCAAGATATGGAAGTAACCAAAAAGACCACCAACAGATGGGTGGGCAAAGAAGAACTCCTCCATGTACAGATGGAATATTCGCTAGTGAAAAAAATGAAACAATGCCATTTGCAGCACCATAGATGAGTCTAGACGTAATCACGCCACGTGTAGTAAGTGAGAAAGCAAAAGGCACATATCCTATCATATCACTTTCAGGAGTTACTTAAAAATTGATACCAATGAAGATATTTCCACAGAGAAAGGCAATCACAGATTCATTAAAAAACTTATGGTTCACCAAATAGAAAGGGATGAGGATTGGATACATTGCCATATTGGGGTTAACAGAGATATACAAACCATGTGAAATATATAACCCCCAAAGACGTACGGAAGACCAGGAGAAGACTACTCAACATTGTGTCATAACCTACATTGGCAAAGGATGCGAGGAAGAATAGATACATGTATATGTGTGAAAGAACCACATCTTGCACACCTAGAACAAACAAACCATTGTAATCAAATTTGCTGGGATAAAAAATAAAAAGTAAATTACAAATACGAACAAGAAGTAATGAGACATAAAGTTAAAGGGCTTTTTCCTGGCACATTCCATTCTAATATACAACCTCGAACACCACTTCCATTAAGGCTCTGTTTCCCTAGTAACCAAATTTGGTAAAGGAGAAATGCTGCCACCTAGTGGCCGTTTCCTGCAAGAGCAGCTTTAAAGTCACAGCTAATGGTCACTTAACATTCACAAGGACTCAGGGCTGTAAAGGACACTTGCCCTAAATATTTGTGCTGAAGTAGGGAATGGACAAAAAATTCAAAACAGGCAAATGTTTCAAGAAGAGATTATGAAGAGTTAAGGTTTACTCACACTCTTTGTAAAAAAAAGGAAAATGGATAAAAGCTCAACCTCAGGGAGTGTTAGACGCATGCAATCTAATCTACAAAAAGTTTCAACTTACACCAGTCGACTGACCATCAGCAAAAAGTCTACAAACAATAAATGCTCAAGGGGTTTTAGAGAACTGTGTACCCTCTGCCTGCTGGTGAGACGTAAAGGGGTAACAGCCAATAATGAGAACAGAAAGGAGCTGCGTTTAAAAGTAAAAATGGAGGTACTATTCAATCCAGCAGGCGCACCATTGGACCTCTCACCTGAGAAGACAATCGAGAAGACACAGGCCGCAAAAGCTGCAGTGCAGCCTTATTCACAATAGCCAAGACAGTGAAGCAATCAAAATGTCCAACAACAGGTAAATGGATAAAGAAGAAGTGGTCCATGTACACAATGGAATATTAGCCATGGAAGACAATGAACCATTGCTCTTTGAGGCACCACAAATGAGTCTGGAGATAATCACGAAAGATGAGGTAAGTTGGAAAGCAAAAGACCTGTGTTCTGTGATAGCACTTATAGGCGTTATCTAATAACTGACACAAATGAACATATTTCCACAGAGAAAGACACTCACAGATTTAGAAAACAAACTATGCTCATCTAAAACGACAGGTGGGGGGAATGGATAAATTAAGATTAGTGTTACTATACGTATACAAACACATATGATATACATATCTCAAAAAGACCAACCATATAGCAAGGGAAGTCTGCGGAACCCTCTGTAACATTTTACATGGGAAGAGGATCTGTACTTGAATAGACATATATAATGTGCAAATGAACCAGATTGTGTACACCTAGGACAAACAATATTCTAAGCTTTACCCCAATTAAAACACTTTTAAAAACCAAGAAGAAATAATGACACATAAACTTATGGGGGTTTCTCCACGCACATTCCAATGGAATTTACAACCTAGGAACACGACGTCCAGAAAGGCTCTGCTGCCCTACTCCCCAGATTTGGGAATGGAGAAATGCTGCCTCCTTGAGGCCACTTCCCACAACAGCAGCTTTAAACCCATTGCTAAAGGTCACTAAATATTCACCAAACTTGCAGTTCGGGAAATGACACCTGCTCTCTAAAAAAACGCTGGGGTGGAAAATCGACCAAATAACTCAAAAGAGGGCAACCTTCAAAGAAGACAATTTCAAGAGTTATATCGTACTGCCAGTTGTTTCCTTTTTTTAACGGAAAAGAAAACGGCGGAGAAAAATGATGAGTTTTACGAATTTTCAAAGACATGCAAACCCAAATTACAAAAACCTATCAGCTCACAGCAGCCAGAAGGGCCATTAGCATCAATGCTGTAAACAATAAATGCTGAAGCGATTGTGGAGAAATGCGTACCCTCGATTCTAAGGGGGACGTGGTAAGAGCCACTAATGAAAACACAAAGAAGGTGCTTTGAAAAGGGAAACACGGTGCTACCAGTCAATCAATCACACCCACTGCTGGGCCTATCACCTGAGAAAATGAGAATCAAAAAGTCACAGGCTGGCAATCCTGCACTCCAACAATATTTACCATAGCCAACACTTGGAAGCAATGAAAATGTCCATCAACCGAGGAATGCACAAAGAAGAAGTGGTCCACGTACACAGTGGAAAATTACTCCAATAAAAAATAAAAATTAAATTTAAAAATCCAACAAAAGTAAGGAGACATCAGCTTGTGTGGGTTTGTCCGGGCACACTCCACTCTAATTTATAACCGAGAAACACCACAGGCCGCCAGGGCTTTTCCCTAGTTCCCAGGGTGGGGAACATAGAAAGGCTGCCGCCCTCTGGCAGTTACCTGCAAAAGCAGTTTTAAAGCCTGTGCTAATGGTCATTTCATAGGAACAAGTACTGCAGAACTGTAAATGAAACCTGCCCTCAAAATGTCTTCAGGGAGGTAACGGCCAAAACATTTCAAAAGGCGACACGTACGTTAAGAGAACACTTTGAAGAACTAAGGGGTAATCACTGCTTGAAAAATAAAAAGGACATGCCTTAAAGCTCAATTTCAACGGATTATGAGGCACATGCGAATTCAACCACAAAGAGGTATCAGCTCACACTTGTCAGAATAACCATGAGCAAGAAAACTACAAACAATAAATGCTGAAGGTGTTGTGGAGAAATGCATACCCTCAACTTCAAGGAGGACGTAAGTTGGAAAGGGCCACGAATGAGAACAGAATGGAGGTGCCTTAAAAAGGTAAACATTGTGCTACCATATGATCCAGCAGGCCCACTCCTCCACCTATAATCTAAGAAGAGAGAATTGGAAAGACACAGGCAGGCAAATCTGCATTGCCCAGTATTACAATAGCCAAGATATGGAAGTAACCAAAAAGACCACCAACAGATGGGTGGGCAAAGAAGAACTCCTCCATGTACAGATGGAATATTCGCTAGTGAAAAAAATGAAACAATGCCATTTGCAGCACCATAGATGAGTCTAGACGTAATCACGCCACGTGTAGTAAGTGAGAAAGCAAAAGGCACATATCCTATCATATCACTTTCAGGAGTTACTTAAAAATTGATACCAATGAAGATATTTCCACAGAGAAAGGCAATCACAGATTCATTGAAAAACTTATGGTTCACCAAATAGAAAGGGATGAGGATTGGATACATTGCCATATTGGGGTTAACAGAGATATACAAACCATGTGAAATATATAACCCCCAAAGACGTACGGAAGACCAGGAGAAGACTACTCAACATTGTGTCATAACCTACATTGGCAAAGGATGCGAGGAAGAATAGATACATGTATATGTGTGAAAGAACCACATCTTGCACACCTAGAACAAACAAACCATTGTAATCAAATTTGCTGGGATAAAAAATAAAAAGTAAATTACAAATACGAACAAGAAGTAATGAGACATAAAGTTAAAGGGCTTTTTCCTGGCACATTCCATTCTAATATACAACCTAGAACACCACTTCCATTAAGGCTCTGTTTCCCTAGTAACCAAATTTGGTAAAGGAGAAATGCTGCCACCTAGTGGCCGTTTCCTGCAAGAGCAGCTTTAAAGTCACAGCTAATGGTCACTTAACATTCACAAGGACTCAGGGCTGTAAAGGACACTTGCCCTAAATATTTGTGCTGAAGTAGGGAATGGACAAAAAATTCAAAACAGGCAAATGTTTCAAGAAGAGATTATGAAGAGTTAAGGTTTACTCACACTCTTTGTAAAAAAAAGGAAAATGGATAAAAGCTCAACCTCAGGGAGTGTTAGACGCATGCAATCTAATCTACAAAAAGTTTCAACTTACACCAGTCGACTGACCATCAGCAAAAAGTCTACAAACAATAAATGCTCAAGGGGTTTTAGAGAACTGTGTACCCTCTGCCTGCTGGTGAGACGTAAAGGGGTAACAGCCAATAATGAGAACAGAAAGGAGCTGCGTTTAAAAGTAAAAATGGAGGTACTATTCAATCCAGCAGGCGCACCATTGGACCTCTCACCTGAGAAGACAAGAATCGAGAAGACACAGGCCGCAAAAGCTGCAGTGCAGCCTTATTCACAATAGCCAAGACAGTGAAGCAATCAAAATGTCCAACAACAGGTAAATGGATAAAGAAGAAGTGGTCCATGTACACAATGGAATATTAGCCATGGAAGACAATGAACCATTGCTCTTTGAGGCACCACAAATGAGTCTGGAGATAATCACGAAAGATGAGGTAAGTTGGAAAGCAAAAGACCTGTGTTCTGTGATAGCACTTATAGGCGTTATCTAATAACTGACACAAATGAACATATTTCCACAGAGAAAGACACTCACAGATTTAGAAAACAAACTATGCTCATCTAAAACGACAGGTGGGGGGAATGGATAAATTAAGATTAGTGTTACTATACGTATACAAACACATATGATATACATATCTCAAAAAGACCAACCATATAGCAAGGGAAGTCTGCGGAACCCTCTGTAACATTTTACATGGGAAGAGGATCTGTACTTGAATAGACATATATAATGTGCAAATGAACCAGATTGTGTACACCTAGGACAAACAATATTCTAAGCTTTACCCCAATTAAAACACTTTTAAAAACCAAGAAGAAATAATGACACATAAACTTATGGGGGTTTCTCCACGCACATTCCAATGGAATTTACAACCTAGGAACACGACGTCCAGAAAGGCTCTGCTGCCCTACTCCCCAGATTTGGGAATGGAGAAATGCTGCCTCCTTGAGGCCACTTCCCACAACAGCAGCTTTAAACCCATTGCTAAAGGTCACTAAATATTCACCAAACTTGCAGTTCGGGAAATGACACCTGCTCTCTAAAAAAACGCTGGGGTGGAAAATCGACCAAATAACTCAAAAGAGGGCAACCTTCAAAGAAGACAATTTCAAGAGTTATATCGTACTGCCAGTTGTTTCCTTTTTTTAACGGAAAAGAAAACGGCAGAGAAAAATGATGAGTTTTACGAATTTTCAAAGACATGCAAACCCAAATTACAAAAACCTATCAGCTCACAGCAGCCAGAAGGGCCATTAGCATCAATGCTGTAAACAATAAATGCTGAAGCGATTGTGGAGAAATGCGTACCCTCGATTCTAAGGGGGACGTGGTAAGAGCCACTAATGAAAACACAAAGAAGGTGCTTTGAAAAGGGAAACACGGTGCTACCAGTCAATCAATCACACCCACTGCTGGGCCTATCACCTGAGAAAATGAGAATCAAAAAGTCACAGGCTGGCAATCCTGCACTCCAACAATATTTACCATAGCCAACACTTGGAAGCAATGAAAATGTCCATCAACCGAGGAATGCACAAAGAAGAAGTGGTCCACGTACACAGTGGAAAATTACTCCAATAAAAAATAAAAATTAAATTTAAAAATCCAACAAAAGTAAGGAGACATCAGCTTGTGTGGGTTTGTCCGGGCACACTCCACTCTAATTTATAACCGAGAAACACCACAGGCCGCCAGGGCTTTTCCCTAGTTCCCAGGGTGGGGAACATAGAAAGGCTGCCGCCCTCTGGCAGTTACCTGCAAAAGCAGTTTTAAAGCCTGTGCTAATGGTCATTTCATAGGAACAAGTACTGCAGAACTGTAAATGAAACCTGCCCTCAAAATGTCTTCAGGGAGGTAACGGCCAAAACATTTCAAAAGGTGACACGTACGTTAAGAGAACACTTTGAAGAACTAAGGGGTAATCACTGCTTGAAAAATAAAAAGGACATGCCTTAAAGCTCAATTTCAACGGATTATGAGGCACATGCGAATTCAACCACAAAGAGGTATCAGCTCACACTTGTCAGAATAACCATGAGCAAGAAAACTACAAACAATAAATGCTGAAGGTGTTGTGGAGAAATGCATACCCTCAACTTCAAGGGGGACGTAAGTTGGAAAGGGCCACGAATGAGAACAGAATGGAGGTGCCTTAAAAAGGTCAACATTGTGCTACCATATGATCCAGCAGGCCCACTCCTCCACCTATAATCTAAGAAGAGAGAATTGGAAAGACACAGGCAGGCAAATCTGCATTGCCCAGTATTACAATAGCCAAGATATGGAAGTAACCAAAAAGACCACCAACAGATGGGTGGGCAAAGAAGAACTCCTCCATGTACAGATGGAATATTCGCTAGTGAAAAAAATGAAACAATGCCATTTGCAGCACCATAGATGAGTCTAGACGTAATCACGCCACGTGTAGTAAGTGAGAAAGCAAAAGGCACATATCCTATCATATCACTTTCAGGAGTTACTTAAAAATTGATACCAATGAAGATATTTCCACAGAGAAAGGCAATCACAGATTCATTAAAAAACTTATGGTTCACCAAATAGAAAGGGATGAGGATTGGATACATTGCCATATTGGGGTTAACAGAGATATACAAACCATGTGAAATATATAACCCCCAAAGACGTACGGAAGACCAGGAGAAGACTACTCAACATTGTGTCATAACCTACATTGGCAAAGGATGCGAGGAAGAATAGATACATGTATATGTGTGAAAGAACCACATCTTGCACACCTAGAACAAACAAACCATTGTAATCAAATTTGCTGGGATAAAAAATAAAAAGTAAATTACAAATACGAACAAGAAGTAATGAGACATAAAGTTAAAGGGCTTTTTCCTGGCACATTCCATTCTAATATACAACCTAGAACACCACTTCCATTAAGGCTCTGTTTCCCTAGTAACCAAATTTGGTAAAGGAGAAATGCTGCCACCTAGTGGCCGTTTCCTGCAAGAGCAGCTTTAAAGTCACAGCTAATGGTCACTTAACATTCACAAGGACTCAGGGCTGTAAAGGACACTTGCCCTAAATATTTGTGCTGAAGTAGGGAATGGACAAAAAATTCAAAACAGGCAAATGTTTCAAGAAGAGATTATGAAGAGTTAAGGTTTACTCACACTCTTTGTAAAAAAAAGGAAAATGGATAAAAGCTCAACCTCAGGGAGTGTTAGACGCATGCAATCTAATCTACAAAAAGTTTCAACTTACACCAGTCGACTGACCATCAGCAAAAAGTCTACAAACAATAAATGCTCAAGGGGTTTTAGAGAACTGTGTACCCTCTGCCTGCTGGTGAGACGTAAAGGGGTAACAGCCAATAATGAGAACAGAAAGGAGCTGCGTTTAAAAGTAAAAATGGAGGTACTATTCAATCCAGCAGGCGCACCATTGGACCTCTCACCTGAGAAGACAAGAATCGAGAAGACACAGGCCGCAAAAGCTGCAGTGCAGCCTTATTCACAATAGCCAAGACAGTGAAGCAATCAAAATGTCCAACAACAGGTAAATGGATAAAGAAGAAGTGGTCCATGTACACAATGGAATATTAGCCATGGAAGACAATGAACCATTGCTCTTTGAGGCACCACAAATGAGTCTGGAGATAATCACGAAAGATGAGGTAAGTTGGAAAGCAAAAGACCTGTGTTCTGTGATAGCACTTATAGGCGTTATCTAATAACTGACACAAATGAACATATTTCCACAGAGAAAGACACTCACAGATTTAGAAAACAAACTATGCTCATCTAAAACGACAGGTGGGGGGAATGGATAAATTAAGATTAGTGTTACTATACGTATACAAACACATATGATATACATATCTCAAAAAGACCAACCATATAGCAAGGGAAGTCTGCGGAACCCTCTGTAACATTTTACATGGGAAGAGGATCTGTACTTGAATAGACATATATAATGTGCAAATGAACCAGATTGTGTACACCTAGGACAAACAATATTCTAAGCTTTACCCCAATTAAAACACTTTTAAAAACCAAGAAGAAATAATGACACATAAACTTATGGGGGTTTCTCCACGCACATTCCAATGGAATTTACAACCTAGGAACACGACGTCCAGAAAGGCTCTGCTGCCCTACTCCCCAGATTTGGGAATGGAGAAATGCTGCCTCCTTGAGGCCACTTCCCACAACAGCAGCTTTAAACCCATTGCTAAAGGTCACTAAATATTCACCAAACTTGCAGTTCGGGAAATGACACCTGCTCTCTAAAAAAACGCTGGGGTGGAAAATCGACCAAATAACTCAAAAGAGGGCAACCTTCAAAGAAGACAATTTCAAGAGTTATATCGTACTGCCAGTTGTTTCCTTTTTTTAACGGAAAAGAAAACGGCAGAGAAAAATGATGAGTTTTACGAATTTTCAAAGACATGCAAACCCAAATTACAAAAACCTATCAGCTCACAGCAGCCAGAAGGGCCATTAGCATCAATGCTGTAAACAATAAATGCTGAAGCGATTGTGGAGAAATGCGTACCCTCGATTCTAAGGGGGACGTGGTAAGAGCCACTAATGAAAACACAAAGAAGGTGCTTTGAAAAGGGAAACACGGTGCTACCAGTCAATCAATCACACCCACTGCTGGGCCTATCACCTGAGAAAATGAGAATCAAAAAGTCACAGGCTGGCAATCCTGCACTCCAACAATATTTACCATAGCCAACACTTGGAAGCAATGAAAATGTCCATCAACCGAGGAATGCACAAAGAAGAAGTGGTCCACGTACACAGTGGAAAATTACTCCAATAAAAAATAAAAATTAAATTTAAAAATCCAACAAAAGTAAGGAGACATCAGCTTGTGTGGGTTTGTCCGGGCACACTCCACTCTAATTTATAACCGAGAAACACCACAGGCCGCCAGGGCTTTTCCCTAGTTACCAGGGTGGGGAACATAGAAAGGCTGCCGCCCTCTGGCAGTTACCTGCAAAAGCAGTTTTAAAGCCTGTGCTAATGGTCATTTCATAGGAACAAGTACTGCAGAACTGTAAATGAAACCTGCCCTCAAAATGTCTTCAGGGAGGTAACGGCCAAAACATTTCAAAAGGTGACACGTACGTTAAGAGAACACTTTGAAGAACTAAGGGGTAATCACTGCTTGAAAAATAAAAAGGACATGCCTTAAAGCTCAATTTCAACGGATTATGAGGCACATGCGAATTCAACCACAAAGAGGTATCAGCTCACACTTGTCAGAATAACCATGAGCAAGAAAACTACAAACAATAAATGCTGAAGGTGTTGTGGAGAAATGCATACCCTCAACTTCAAGGGGGACGTAAGTTGGAAAGGGCCACGAATGAGAACAGAATGGAGGTGCCTTAAAAAGGTAAACATTGTGCTACCATATGATCCAGCAGGCCCACTCCTCCACCTATAATCTAAGAAGAGAGAATTGGAAAGACACAGGCAGGCAAATCTGCATTGCCCAGTATTACAATAGCCAAGATATGGAAGTAACCAAAAAGACCACCAACAGATGGGTGGGCAAAGAAGAACTCCTCCATGTACAGATGGAATATTCGCTAGTGAAAAAAATGAAACAATGCCATTTGCAGCACCATAGATGAGTCTAGACGTAATCACGCCACGTGTAGTACGTGAGAAAGCAAAAGGCACATATCCTATCATATCACTTTCAGGAGTTACTTAAAAATTGATACCAATGAAGATATTTCCACAGAGAAAGGCAATCACAGATTCATTAAAAAACTTATGGTTCACCAAATAGAAAGGGATGAGGATTGGATACATTGCCATATTGGGGTTAACAGAGATATACAAACCATGTGAAATATATAACCCCCAAAGACGTACGGAAGACCAGGAGAAGACTACTCAAGATTGTGTCATAACCTACATTGGCAAAGGATGCGAGGAAGAATAGATACATGTATATGTGTGAAAGAACCACATCTTGCACACCTAGAACAAACAAACCATTGTAATCAAATTTGCTGGGATAAAAAATAAAAAGTAAATTACAAATACGAACAAGAAGTAATGAGACATAAAGTTAAAGGGCTTTTTCCTGGCACATTCCATTCTAATATACAACCTCGAACACCACTTCCATTAAGGCTCTGTTTCCCTAGTAACCAAATTTGGTAAAGGAGAAATGCTGCCACCTAGTGGCCGTTTCCTGCAAGAGCAGCTTTAAAGTCACAGCTAATGGTCACTTAACATTCACAAGGACTCAGGGCTGTAAAGGACACTTGCCCTAAATATTTGTGCTGAAGTAGGGAATGGACAAAAAATTCAAAACAGGCAAATGTTTCAAGAAGAGATTATGAAGAGTTAAGGTTTACTCACACTCTTTGTAAAAAAAAGGAAAATGGATAAAAGCTCAACCTCAGGGAGTGTTAGACGCATGCAATCTAATCTACAAAAAGTTTCAACTTACACCAGTCGACTGACCATCAGCAAAAAGTCTACAAACAATAAATGCTGAAGGGGTTTTAGAGAACTGTGTACCCTCTGCCTGCTGGTGAGACGTAAAGGGGTAACAGCCAATAATGAGAACAGAAAGGAGCTGCGTTTAAAAGTAAAAATGGAGGTACTATTCAATCCAGCAGGCGCACCATTGGACCTCTCACCTGAGAAGACAAGAATCGAGAAGACACAGGCCGCAAAAGCTGCAGTGCAGCCTTATTCACAATAGCCAAGACAGTGAAGCAATCAAAATGTCCAACAACAGGTAAATGGATAAAGAAGAAGTGGTCCATGTACACAATGGAATATTAGCCATGGAAGACAATGAACCATTGCTCTTTGAGGCACCACAAATGAGTCTGGAGATAATCACGAAAGATGAGGTAAGTTGGAAAGCAAAAGACCTGTGTTCTGTGATAGCACTTATAGGCGTTATCTAATAACTGACACAAATGAACATATTTCCACAGAGAAAGACACTCACAGATTTAGAAAACAAACTATGCTCATCTAAAACGACAGGTGGGGGGAATGGATAAATTAAGATTAGTGTTACTATACGTATACAAACACATATGATATACATATCTCAAAAAGACCAACCATATAGCAAGGGAAGTCTGCGGAACCCTCTGTAACATTTTACATGGGAAGAGGATCTGTACTTGAATAGACATATATAATGTGCAAATGAACCAGATTGTGTACACCTAGGACAAACAATATTCTAAGCTTTACCCCAATTAAAACACTTTTAAAAACCAAGAAGAAATAATGACACATAAACTTATGGGGGTTTCTCCACGCACATTCCAATGGAATTTACAACCTAGGAACACGACGTCCAGAAAGGCTCTGCTGCCCTACTCCCCAGATTTGGGAATGGAGAAATGCTGCCTCCTTGAGGCCACTTCCCACAACAGCAGCTTTAAACCCATTGCTAAAGGTCACTAAATATTCACCAAACTTGCAGTTCGGGAAATGACACCTGCTCTCTAAAAAAACGCTGGGGTGGAAAATCGACCAAATAACTCAAAAGAGGGCAACCTTCAAAGAAGACAATTTCAAGAGTTATATCGTACTGCCAGTTGTTTCCTTTTTTTAACGGAAAAGAAAACGGCGGAGAAAAATGATGAGTTTTACGAATTTTCAAAGACATGCAAACCCAAATTACAAAAACCTATCAGCTCACAGCAGCCAGAAGGGCCATTAGCATCAATGCTGTAAACAATAAATGCTGAAGCGATTGTGGAGAAATGCGTACCCTCGATTCTAAGGGGGACGTGGTAAGAGCCACTAATGAAAACACAAAGAAGGTGCTTTGAAAAGGGAAACACGGTGCTACCAGTCAATCAATCACACCCACTGCTGGGCCTATCACCTGAGAAAATGAGAATCAAAAAGTCACAGGCTGGCAATCCTGCACTCCAACAATATTTACCATAGCCAACACTTGGAAGCAATGAAAATGTCCATCAACCGAGGAATGCACAAAGAAGAAGTGGTCCACGTACACAGTGGAAAATTACTCCAATGAAAAATAAAAATTAAATTTAAAAATCCAACAAAAGTAAGGAGACATCAGCTTGTGTGGGTTTGTCCGGGCACACTCCACTCTAATTTATAACCGAGAAACACCACAGGCCGCCAGGGCTTTTCCCTAGTTCCCAGGGTGGGGAACATAGAAAGGCTGCCGCCCTCTGGCAGTTACCTGCAAAAGCAGTTTTAAAGCCTGTGCTAATGGTCATTTCATAGGAACAAGTACTGCAGAACTGTAAATGAAACCTGCCCTCAAAATGTCTTCAGGGAGGTAACGGCCAAAACATTTCAAAAGGTGACACGTACGTTAAGAGAACACTTTGAAGAACTAAGGGGTAATCACTGCTTGAAAAATAAAAAGGACATGCCTTAAAGCTCAATTTCAACGGATTATGAGGCACATGCGAATTCAACCACAAAGAGGTATCAGCTCACACTTGTCAGAATAACCATGAGCAAGAAAACTACAAACAATAAATGCTGAAGGTGTTGTGGAGAAATGCATACCCTCAACTTCAAGGGGGACGTAAGTTGGAAAGGGCCACGAATGAGAACAGAATGGAGGTGCCTTAAAAAGGTAAACATTGTGCTACCATATGATCCAGCAGGCCCACTCCTCCACCTATAATCTAAGAAGAGAGAATTGGAAAGACACAGGCAGGCAAATCTGCATTGCCCAGTATTACAATAGCCAAGATATGGAAGTAACCAAAAAGACCACCAACAGATGGGTGGGCAAAGAAGAACTCCTCCATGTACAGATGGAATATTCGCTAGTGAAAAAAATGAAACAATGCCATTTGCAGCACCATAGATGAGTCTAGACGTAATCACGCCACGTGTAGTAAGTGAGAAAGCAAAAGGCACATATCCTATCATATCACTTTCAGGAGTTACTTAAAAATTGATACCAATGAAGATATTTCCACAGAGAAAGGCAATCACAGATTCATTAAAAAACTTATGGTTCACCAAATAGAAAGGGATGAGGATTGGATACATTGCCATATTGGGGTTAACAGAGATATACAAACCATGTGAAATATATAACCCCCAAAGACGTACGGAAGACCAGGAGAAGACTACTCAAGATTGTGTCATAACCTACATTGGCAAAGGATGCGAGGAAGAATAGATACATGTATATGTGTGAAAGAACCACATCTTGCACACCTAGAACAAACAAACCATTGTAATCAAATTTGCTGGGATAAAAAATAAAAAGTAAATTACAAATACGAACAAGAAGTAATGAGACATAAAGTTAAAGGGCTTTTTCCTGGCACATTCCATTCTAATATACAACCTCGAACACCACTTCCATTAAGGCTCTGTTTCCCTAGTAACCAAATTTGGTAAAGGAGAAATGCTGCCACCTAGTGGCCGTTTCCTGCAAGAGCAGCTTTAAAGTCACAGCTAATGGTCACTTAACATTCACAAGGACTCAGGGCTGTAAAGGACACTTGCCCTAAATATTTGTGCTGAAGTAGGGAATGGACAAAAAATTCAAAACAGGCAAATGTTTCAAGAAGAGATTATGAAGAGTTAAGGTTTACTCACACTCTTTGTAAAAAAAAGGAAAATGGATAAAAGCTCAACCTCAGGGAGTGTTAGACGCATGCAATCTAATCTACAAAAAGTTTCAACTTACACCAGTCGACTGACCATCAGCAAAAAGTCTACAAACAATAAATGCTGAAGGGGTTTTAGAGAACTGTGTACCCTCTGCCTGCTGGTGAGACGTAAAGGGGTAACAGCCAATAATGAGAACAGAAAGGAGCTGCGTTTAAAAGTAAAAATGGAGGTACTATTCAATCCAGCAGGCGCACCATTGGACCTCTCACCTGAGAAGACAATCGAGAAGACACAGGCCGCAAAAGCTGCAGTGCAGCCTTATTCACAATAGCCAAGACAGTGAAGCAATCAAAATGTCCAACAACAGGTAAATGGATAAAGAAGAAGTGGTCCATGTACACAATGGAATATTAGCCATGGAAGACAATGAACCATTGCTCTTTGAGGCACCACAAATGAGTCTGGAGATAATCACGAAAGATGAGGTAAGTTGGAAAGCAAAAGACCTGTGTTCTGTGATAGCACTTATAGGCGTTATCTAATAACTGACACAAATGAACATATTTCCACAGAGAAAGACACTCACAGATTTAGAAAACAAACTATGCTCATCTAAAACGACAGGTGGGGGGAATGGATAAATTAAGATTAGTGTTACTATACGTATACAAACACATATGATATACATATCTCAAAAAGACCAACCATATAGCAAGGGAAGTCTGCGGAACCCTCTGTAACATTTTACATGGGAAGAGGATCTGTACTTGAATAGACATATATAATGTGCAAATGAACCAGATTGTGTACACCTAGGACAAACAATATTCTAAGCTTTACCCCAATTAAAACACTTTTAAAAACCAAGAAGAAATAATGACACATAAACTTATGGGGGTTTCTCCACGCACATTCCAATGGAATTTACAACCTAGGAACACGACGTCCAGAAAGGCTCTGCTGCCCTACTCCCCAGATTTGGGAATGGAGAAATGCTGCCTCCTTGAGGCCACTTCCCACAACAGCAGCTTTAAACCCATTGCTAAAGGTCACTAAATATTCACCAAACTTGCAGTTCGGGAAATGACACCTGCTCTCTAAAAAAACGCTGGGGTGGAAAATCGACCAAATAACTCAAAAGAGGGCAACCTTCAAAGAAGACAATTTCAAGAGTTATATCGTACTGCCAGTTGTTTCCTTTTTTTAACGGAAAAGAAAACGGCAGAGAAAAATGATGAGTTTTACGAATTTTCAAAGACATGCAAACCCAAATTACAAAAACCTATCAGCTCACAGCAGCCAGAAGGGCCATTAGCATCAATGCTGTAAACAATAAATGCTGAAGCGATTGTGGAGAAATGCGTACCCTCGATTCTAAGGGGGACGTGGTAAGAGCCACTAATGAAAACACAAAGAAGGTGCTTTGAAAAGGGAAACACGGTGCTACCAGTCAATCAATCACACCCACTGCTGGGCCTATCACCTGAGAAAATGAGAATCAAAAAGTCACAGGCTGGCAATCCTGCACTCCAACAATATTTACCATAGCCAACACTTGGAAGCAATGAAAATGTCCATCAACCGAGGAATGCACAAAGAAGAAGTGGTCCACGTACACAGTGGAAAATTACTCCAATAAAAAATAAAAATTAAATTTAAAAATCCAACAAAAGTAAGGAGACATCAGCTTGTGTGGGTTTGTCCGGGCACACTCCACTCTAATTTATAACCGAGAAACACCACAGGCCGCCAGGGCTTTTCCCTAGTTCCCAGGGTGGGGAACATAGAAAGGCTGCCGCCCTCTGGCAGTTACCTGCAAAAGCAGTTTTAAAGCCTGTGCTAATGGTCATTTCATAGGAACAAGTACTGCAGAACTGTAAATGAAACCTGCCCTCAAAATGTCTTCAGGGAGGTAACGGCCAAAACATTTCAAAAGGTGACACGTACGTTAAGAGAACACTTTGAAGAACTAAGGGGTAATCACTGCTTGAAAAATAAAAAGGACATGCCTTAAAGCTCAATTTCAACGGATTATGAGGCACATGCGAATTCAACCACAAAGAGGTATCAGCTCACACTTGTCAGAATAACCATGAGCAAGAAAACTACAAACAATAAATGCTGAAGGTGTTGTGGAGAAATGCATACCCTCAACTTCAAGGGGGACGTAAGTTGGAAAGGGCCACGAATGAGAACAGAATGGAGGTGCCTTAAAAAGGTAAACATTGTGCTACCATATGATCCAGCAGGCCCACTCCTCCACCTATAATCTAAGAAGAGAGAATTGGAAAGACACAGGCAGGCAAATCTGCATTGCCCAGTATTACAATAGCCAAGATATGGAAGTAACCAAAAAGACCACCAACAGATGGGTGGGCAAAGAAGAACTCCTCCATGTACAGATGGAATATTCGCTAGTGAAAAAAATGAAACAATGCCATTTGCAGCACCATAGATGAGTCTAGACGTAATCACGCCACGTGTAGTACGTGAGAAAGCAAAAGGCACATATCCTATCATATCACTTTCAGGAGTTACTTAAAAATTGATACCAATGAAGATATTTCCACAGAGAAAGGCAATCACAGATTCATTAAAAAACTTATGGTTCACCAAATAGAAAGGGATGAGGATTGGATACATTGCCATATTGGGGTTAACAGAGATATACAAACCATGTGAAATATATAACCCCCAAAGACGTACGGAAGACCAGGAGAAGACTACTCAAGATTGTGTCATAACCTACATTGGCAAAGGATGCGAGGAAGAATAGATACATGTATATGTGTGAAAGAACCACATCTTGCACACCTAGAACAAACAAACCATTGTAATCAAATTTGCTGGGATAAAAAATAAAAAGTAAATTACAAATACGAACAAGAAGTAATGAGACATAAAGTTAAAGGGCTTTTTCCTGGCACATTCCATTCTAATATACAACCTCGAACACCACTTCCATTAAGGCTCTGTTTCCCTAGTAACCAAATTTGGTAAAGGAGAAATGCTGCCACCTAGTGGCCGTTTCCTGCAAGAGCAGCTTTAAAGTCACAGCTAATGGTCACTTAACATTCACAAGGACTCAGGGCTGTAAAGGACACTTGCCCTAAATATTTGTGCTGAAGTAGGGAATGGACAAAAAATTCAAAACAGGCAAATGTTTCAAGAAGAGATTATGAAGACTTAAGTTTTACTCACACTCTTTGTAAAAAAAAGGAAAATGGATAAAAGCTCAACCTCAGGGAGTGTTAGACACATGCAATCTAATCTACAAAAAGTTTCAACTTACACCAGTCGACTGACCATCAGCAAAAAGTCTACAAACAATAAATGCTGAAGGGGTTTTAGAGAACTGTGTACCCTCTGCCTGCTGGTGAGACGTAAAGGGGTAACAGCCAATAATGAGAACAGAAAGGAGCTGCGTTTAAAAGTAAAAATGGAGGTACTATTCAATCCAGCAGGCGCACCATTGGACCTCTCACCTGAGAAGACAATCGAGAAGACACAGGCCGCAAAAGCTGCAGTGCAGCCTTATTCACAATAGCCAAGACAGTGAAGCAATCAAAATGTCCAACAACAGGTAAATGGATAAAGAAGAAGTGGTCCATGTACACAATGGAATATTAGCCATGGAAGACAATGAACCATTGCTCTTTGAGGCACCACAAATGAGTCTGGAGATAATCACGAAAGATGAGGTAAGTTGGAAAGCAAAAGACCTGTGTTCTGTGATAGCACTTATAGGCGTTATCTAATAACTGACACAAATGAACATATTTCCACAGAGAAAGACACTCACAGATTTAGAAAACAAACTATGCTCATCTAAAACGACAGGTGGGGGGAATGGATAAATTAAGATTAGTGTTACTATACGTATACAAACACATATGATATACATATCTCAAAAAGACCAACCATATAGCAAGGGAAGTCTGCGGAACCCTCTGTAACATTTTACATGGGAAGAGGATCTGTACTTGAATAGACATATATAATGTGCAAATGAACCAGATTGTGTACACCTAGGACAAACAATATTCTAAGCTTTACCCCAATTAAAACACTTTTAAAAACCAAGAAGAAATAATGACACATAAACTTATGGGGGTTTCTCCACGCACATTCCAATGGAATTTACAACCTAGGAACACGACGTCCAGAAAGGCTCTGCTGCCCTACTCCCCAGATTTGGGAATGGAGAAATGCTGCCTCCTTGAGGCCACTTCCCACAACAGCAGCTTTAAACCCATTGCTAAAGGTCACTAAATATTCACCAAACTTGCAGTTCGGGAAATGACACCTGCTCTCTAAAAAAACGCTGGGGTGGAAAATCGACCAAATAACTCAAAAGAGGGCAACCTTCAAAGAAGACAATTTCAAGAGTTATATCGTACTGCCAGTTGTTTCCTTTTTTTAACGGAAAAGAAAACGGCAGAGAAAAATGATGAGTTTTACGAATTTTCAAAGACATGCAAACCCAAATTACAAAAACCTATCAGCTCACAGCAGCCAGAAGGGCCATTAGCATCAATGCTGTAAACAATAAATGCTGAAGCGATTGTGGAGAAATGCGTACCCTCGATTCTAAGGGGGACGTGGTAAGAGCCACTAATGAAAACACAAAGAAGGTGCTTTGAAAAGGGAAACACGGTGCTACCAGTCAATCAATCACACCCACTGCTGGGCCTATCACCTGAGAAAATGAGAATCAAAAAGTCACAGGCTGGCAATCCTGCACTCCAACAATATTTACCATAGCCAACACTTGGAAGCAATGAAAATGTCCATCAACCGAGGAATGCACAAAGAAGAAGTGGTCCACGTACACAGTGGAAAATTACTCCAATAAAAAATAAAAATTAAATTTAAAAATCCAACAAAAGTAAGGAGACATCAGCTTGTGTGGGTTTGTCCGGGCACACTCCACTCTAATTTATAACCGAGAAACACCACAGGCCGCCAGGGCTTTTCCCTAGTTCCCAGGGTGGGGAACATAGAAAGGCTGCCGCCCTCTGGCAGTTACCTGCAAAAGCAGTTTTAAAGCCTGTGCTAATGGTCATTTCATAGGAACAAGTACTGCAGAACTGTAAATGAAACCTGCCCTCAAAATGTCTTCAGGGAGGTAACGGCCAAAACATTTCAAAAGGTGACACGTACGTTAAGAGAACACTTTGAAGAACTAAGGGGTAATCACTGCTTGAAAAATAAAAAGGACATGCCTTAAAGCTCAATTTCAACGGATTATGAGGCACATGCGAATTCAACCACAAAGAGGTATCAGCTCACACTTGTCAGAATAACCATGAGCAAGAAAACTACAAACAATAAATGCTGAAGGTGTTGTGGAGAAATGCATACCCTCAACTTCAAGGGGGACGTAAGTTGGAAAGGGCCACGAATGAGAACAGAATGGAGGTGCCTTAAAAAGGTAAACATTGTGCTACCATATGATCCAGCAGGCCCACTCCTCCACCTATAATCTAAGAAGAGAGAATTGGAAAGACACAGGCAGGCAAATCTGCATTGCCCAGTATTACAATAGCCAAGATATGGAAGTAACCAAAAAGACCACCAACAGATGGGTGGGCAAAGAAGAACTCCTCCATGTACAGATGGAATATTCGCTAGTGAAAAAAATGAAACAATGCCATTTGCAGCACCATAGATGAGTCTAGACGTAATCACGCCACGTGTAGTACGTGAGAAAGCAAAAGGCACATATCCTATCATATCACTTTCAGGAGTTACTTAAAAATTGATACCAATGAAGATATTTCCACAGAGAAAGGCAATCACAGATTCATTAAAAAACTTATGGTTCACCAAATAGAAAGGGATGAGGATTGGATACATTGCCATATTGGGGTTAACAGAGATATACAAACCATGTGAAATATATAACCCCCAAAGACGTACGGAAGACCAGGAGAAGACTACTCAAGATTGTGTCATAACCTACATTGGCAAAGGATGCGAGGAAGAATAGATACATGTATATGTGTGAAAGAACCACATCTTGCACACCTAGAACAAACAAACCATTGTAATCAAATTTGCTGGGATAAAAAATAAAAAGTAAATTACAAATACGAACAAGAAGTAATGAGACATAAAGTTAAAGGGCTTTTTCCTGGCACATTCCATTCTAATATACAACCTCGAACACCACTTCCATTAAGGCTCTGTTTCCCTAGTAACCAAATTTGGTAAAGGAGAAATGCTGCCACCTAGTGGCCGTTTCCTGCAAGAGCAGCTTTAAAGTCACAGCTAATGGTCACTTAACATTCACAAGGACTCAGGGCTGTAAAGGACACTTGCCCTAAATATTTGTGCTGAAGTAGGGAATGGACAAAAAATTCAAAACAGGCAAATGTTTCAAGAAGAGATTATGAAGACTTAAGTTTTACTCACACTCTTTGTAAAAAAAAGGAAAATGGATAAAAGCTCAACCTCAGGGAGTGTTAGACACATGCAATCTAATCTACAAAAAGTTTCAACTTACACCAGTCGACTGACCATCAGCAAAAAGTCTACAAACAATAAATGCTGAAGGGGTTTTAGAGAACTGTGTACCCTCTGCCTGCTGGTGAGACGTAAAGGGGTAACAGCCAATAATGAGAACAGAAAGGAGCTGCGTTTAAAAGTAAAAATGGAGGTACTATTCAATCCAGCAGGCGCACCATTGGACCTCTCACCTGAGAAGACAAGAATCGAGAAGACACAGGCCGCAAAAGCTGCAGTGCAGCCTTATTCACAATAGCCAAGACAGTGAAGCAATCAAAATGTCCAACAACAGGTAAATGGATAAAGAAGAAGTGGTCCATGTACACAATGGAATATTAGCCATGGAAGACAATGAACCATTGCTCTTTGAGGCACCACAAATGAGTCTGGAGATAATCACGAAAGATGAGGTAAGTTGGAAAGCAAAAGACCTGTGTTCTGTGATAGCACTTATAGGCGTTATCTAATAACTGACACAAATGAACATATTTCCACAGAGAAAGACACTCACAGATTTAGAAAACAAACTATGCTCATCTAAAACGACAGGTGGGGGGAATGGATAAATTAAGATTAGTGTTACTATACGTATACAAACACATATGATATACATATCTCAAAAAGACCAACCATATAGCAAGGGAAGTCTGCGGAACCCTCTGTAACATTTTACATGGGAAGAGGATCTGTACTTGAATAGACATATATAATGTGCAAATGAACCAGATTGTGTACACCTAGGACAAACAATATTCTAAGCTTTACCCCAATTAAAACACTTTTAAAAACCAAGAAGAAATAATGACACATAAACTTATGGGGGTTTCTCCACGCACATTCCAATGGAATTTACAACCTAGGAACACGACGTCCAGAAAGGCTCTGCTGCCCTACTCCCCAGATTTGGGAATGGAGAAATGCTGCCTCCTTGAGGCCACTTCCCACAACAGCAGCTTTAAACCCATTGCTAAAGGTCACTAAATATTCACCAAACTTGCAGTTCGGGAAATGACACCTGCTCTCTAAAAAAACGCTGGGGTGGAAAATCGACCAAATAACTCAAAAGAGGGCAACCTTCAAAGAAGACAATTTCAAGAGTTATATCGTACTGCCAGTTGTTTCCTTTTTTTAACGGAAAAGAAAACGGCGGAGAAAAATGATGAGTTTTACGAATTTTCAAAGACATGCAAACCCAAATTACAAAAACCTATCAGCTCACAGCAGCCAGAAGGGCCATTAGCATCAATGCTGTAAACAATAAATGCTGAAGCGATTGTGGAGAAATGCGTACCCTCGATTCTAAGGGGGACGTGGTAAGAGCCACTAATGAAAACACAAAGAAGGTGCTTTGAAAAGGGAAACACGGTGCTACCAGTCAATCAATCACACCCACTGCTGGGCCTATCACCTGAGAAAATGAGAATCAAAAAGTCACAGGCTGGCAATCCTGCACTCCAACAATATTTACCATAGCCAACACTTGGAAGCAATGAAAATGTCCATCAACCGAGGAATGCACAAAGAAGAAGTGGTCCACGTACACAGTGGAAAATTACTCCAATGAAAAATAAAAATTAAATTTAAAAATCCAACAAAAGTAAGGAGACATCAGCTTGTGTGGGTTTGTCCGGGCACACTCCACTCTAATTTATAACCGAGAAACACCACAGGCCGCCAGGGCTTTTCCCTAGTTCCCAGGGTGGGGAACATAGAAAGGCTGCCGCCCTCTGGCAGTTACCTGCAAAAGCAGTTTTAAAGCCTGTGCTAATGGTCATTTCATAGGAACAAGTACTGCAGAACTGTAAATGAAACCTGCCCTCAAAATGTCTTCAGGGAGGTAACGGCCAAAACATTTCAAAAGGTGACACGTACGTTAAGAGAACACTTTGAAGAACTAAGGGGTAATCACTGCTTGAAAAATAAAAAGGACATGCCTTAAAGCTCAATTTCAACGGATTATGAGGCACATGCGAATTCAACCACAAAGAGGTATCAGCTCACACTTGTCAGAATAACCATGAGCAAGAAAACTACAAACAATAAATGCTGAAGGTGTTGTGGAGAAATGCATACCCTCAACTTCAAGGGGGACGTAAGTTGGAAAGGGCCACGAATGAGAACAGAATGGAGGTGCCTTAAAAAGGTAAACATTGTGCTACCATATGATCCAGCAGGCCCACTCCTCCACCTATAATCTAAGAAGAGAGAATTGGAAAGACACAGGCAGGCAAATCTGCATTGCCCAGTATTACAATAGCCAAGATATGGAAGTAACCAAAAAGACCACCAACAGATGGGTGGGCAAAGAAGAACTCCTCCATGTACAGATGGAATATTCGCTAGTGAAAAAAATGAAACAATGCCATTTGCAGCACCATAGATGAGTCTAGACGTAATCACGCCACGTGTAGTAAGTGAGAAAGCAAAAGGCACATATCCTATCATATCACTTTCAGGAGTTACTTAAAAATTGATACCAATGAAGATATTTCCACAGAGAAAGGCAATCACAGATTCATTAAAAAACTTATGGTTCACCAAATAGAAAGGGATGAGGATTGGATACATTGCCATATTGGGGTTAACAGAGATATACAAACCATGTGAAATATATAACCCCCAAAGACGTACGGAAGACCAGGAGAAGACTACTCAACATTGTGTCATAACCTACATTGGCAAAGGATGCGAGGAAGAATAGATACATGTATATGTGTGAAAGAACCACATCTTGCACACCTAGAACAAACAAACCATTGTAATCAAATTTGCTGGGATAAAAAATAAAAAGTAAATTACAAATACGAACAAGAAGTAATGAGACATAAAGTTAAAGGGCTTTTTCCTGGCACATTCCATTCTAATATACAACCTCGAACACCACTTCCATTAAGGCTCTGTTTCCCTAGTAACCAAATTTGGTAAAGGAGAAATGCTGCCACCTAGTGGCCGTTTCCTGCAAGAGCAGCTTTAAAGTCACAGCTAATGGTCACTTAACATTCACAAGGACTCAGGGCTGTAAAGGACACTTGCCCTAAATATTTGTGCTGAAGTAGGGAATGGACAAAAAATTCAAAACAGGCAAATGTTTCAAGAAGAGATTATGAAGAGTTAAGGTTTACTCACACTCTTTGTAAAAAAAAGGAAAATGGATAAAAGCTCAACCTCAGGGAGTGTTAGACGCATGCAATCTAATCTACAAAAAGTTTCAACTTACACCAGTCGACTGACCATCAGCAAAAAGTCTACAAACAATAAATGCTGAAGGGGTTTTAGAGAACTGTGTACCCTCTGCCTGCTGGTGAGACGTAAAGGGGTAACAGCCAATAATGAGAACAGAAAGGAGCTGCGTTTAAAAGTAAAAATGGAGGTACTATTCAATCCAGCAGGCGCACCATTGGACCTCTCACCTGAGAAGACAATCGAGAAGACACAGGCCGCAAAAGCTGCAGTGCAGCCTTATTCACAATAGCCAAGACAGTGAAGCAATCAAAATGTCCAACAACAGGTAAATGGATAAAGAAGAAGTGGTCCATGTACACAATGGAATATTAGCCATGGAAGACAATGAACCATTGCTCTTTGAGGCACCACAAATGAGTCTGGAGATAATCACGAAAGATGAGGTAAGTTGGAAAGCAAAAGACCTGTGTTCTGTGATAGCACTTATAGGCGTTATCTAATAACTGACACAAATGAACATATTTCCACAGAGAAAGACACTCACAGATTTAGAAAACAAACTATGCTCATCTAAAACGACAGGTGGGGGGAATGGATAAATTAAGATTAGTGTTACTATACGTATACAAACACATATGATATACATATCTCAAAAAGACCAACCATATAGCAAGGGAAGTCTGCGGAACCCTCTGTAACATTTTACATGGGAAGAGGATCTGTACTTGAATAGACATATATAATGTGCAAATGAACCAGATTGTGTACACCTAGGACAAACAATATTCTAAGCTTTACCCCAATTAAAACACTTTTAAAAACCAAGAAGAAATAATGACACATAAACTTATGGGGGTTTCTCCACGCACATTCCAATGGAATTTACAACCTAGGAACACGACGTCCAGAAAGGCTCTGCTGCCCTACTCCCCAGATTTGGGAATGGAGAAATGCTGCCTCCTTGAGGCCACTTCCCACAACAGCAGCTTTAAACCCATTGCTAAAGGTCACTAAATATTCACCAAACTTGCAGTTCGGGAAATGACACCTGCTCTCTAAAAAAACGCTGGGGTGGAAAATCGACCAAATAACTCAAAAGAGGGCAACCTTCAAAGAAGACAATTTCAAGAGTTATATCGTACTGCCAGTTGTTTCCTTTTTTTAACGGAAAAGAAAACGGCGGAGAAAAATGATGAGTTTTACGAATTTTCAAAGACATGCAAACCCAAATTACAAAAACCTATCAGCTCACAGCAGCCAGAAGGGCCATTAGCATCAATGCTGTAAACAATAAATGCTGAAGCGATTGTGGAGAAATGCGTACCCTCGATTCTAAGGGGGACGTGGTAAGAGCCACTAATGAAAACACAAAGAAGGTGCTTTGAAAAGGGAAACACGGTGCTACCAGTCAATCAATCACACCCACTGCTGGGCCTATCACCTGAGAAAATGAGAATCAAAAAGTCACAGGTTGGCAATCCTGCACTCCAACAATATTTACCATAGCCAACACTTGGAAGCAATGAAAATGTCCATCAACCGAGGAATGCACAAAGAAGAAGTGGCCCACGTACACAGTGGAAAATTACTCCAATAAAAAATAAAAATTAAATTTAAAAATCCAACAAAAGTAAGGAGACAACAGCTTGTGTGGGTTTCTCCGGGCACACTCCACTCTAATTTATAACCGAGAAATACCACAGGACGCCAGGGCTTTTCCCTAGTTCCCAGGGTGGGGAACATAGAAAGGCTGCCGCCCTCTGGCAGTTACCTGCAAAAGCAGTTTTAAAGCCTGTGCTAATGGTCATTTCATAGGAACAAGTACTGCAGAACTGTAAATGAAACCTGCCCTCAAAATGTCTTCAGGGAGGTAACGGCCAAAACATTTCAAAAGGTGACACGTACGTTAAGAGAACACTTTGAAGAACTAAGGGGTAATCACTGCTTGAAAAATAAAAAGGACATGCCTTAAAGCTCAATTTCAACGGATTATGAGGCACATGCGAATTCAACCACAAAGAGGTATCAGCTCACACTTGTCAGAATAACCATGAGCAAGAAAACTACAAACAATAAATGCTGAAGGTGTTGTGGAGAAATGCATACCCTCAACTTCAAGGGGGACGTAAGTTGGAAAGGGCCACGAATGAGAACAGAATGGAGGTGCCTTAAAAAGGTAAACATTGTGCTACCATATGATCCAGCAGGCCCACTCCTCCACCTATAATCTAAGAAGAGAGAATTGGAAAGACACAGGCAGGCAAATCTGCATTGCCCAGTATTACAATAGCCAAGATATGGAAGTAACCAAAAAGACCACCAACAGATGGGTGGGCAAAGAAGAACTCCTCCATGTACAGATGGAATATTCGCTAGTGAAAAAAATGAAACAATGCCATTTGCAGCACCATAGATGAGTCTAGACGTAATCACGCCACGTGTAGTAAGTGAGAAAGCAAAAGGCACATATCCTATCATATCACTTTCAGGAGTTACTTAAAAATTGATACCAATGAAGATATTTCCACAGAGAAAGGCAATCACAGATTCATTAAAAAACTTATGGTTCACCAAATAGAAAGGGATGAGGATTGGATACATTGCCATATTGGGGTTAACAGAGATATACAAACCATGTGAAATATATAACCCCCAAAGACGTACGGAAGACCAGGAGAAGACTACTCAACATTGTGTCATAACCTACATTGGCAAAGGATGCGAGGAAGAATAGATACATGTATATGTGTGAAAGAACCACATCTTGCACACCTAGAACAAACAAACCATTGTAATCAAATTTGCTGGGATAAAAAATAAAAAGTAAATTACAAATACGAACAAGAAGTAATGAGACATAAAGTTAAAGGGCTTTTTCCTGGCACATTCCATTCTAATATACAACCTCGAACACCACTTCCATTAAGGCTCTGTTTCCCTAGTAACCAAATTTGGTAAAGGAGAAATGCTGCCACCTAGTGGCCGTTTCCTGCAAGAGCAGCTTTAAAGTCACAGCTAATGGTCACTTAACATTCACAAGGACTCAGGGCTGTAAAGGACACTTGCCCTAAATATTTGTGCTGAAGTAGGGAATGGACAAAAAATTCAAAACAGGCAAATGTTTCAAGAAGAGATTATGAAGAGTTAAGGTTTACTCACACTCTTTGTAAAAAAAAGGAAAATGGATAAAAGCTCAACCTCAGGGAGTGTTAGACGCATGCAATCTAATCTACAAAAAGTTTCAACTTACACCAGTCGACTGACCATCAGCAAAAAGTCTACAAACAATAAATGCTGAAGGGGTTTTAGAGAACTGTGTACCCTCTGCCTGCTGGTGAGACGTAAAGGGGTAACAGCCAATAATGAGAACAGAAAGGAGCTGCGTTTAAAAGTAAAAATGGAGGTACTATTCAATCCAGCAGGCGCACCATTGGACCTCTCACCTGAGAAGACAATCGAGAAGACACAGGCCGCAAAAGCTGCAGTGCAGCCTTATTCACAATAGCCAAGACAGTGAAGCAATCAAAATGTCCAACAACAGGTAAATGGATAAAGAAGAAGTGGTCCATGTACACAATGGAATATTAGCCATGGAAGACAATGAACCATTGCTCTTTGAGGCACCACAAATGAGTCTGGAGATAATCACGAAAGATGAGGTAAGTTGGAAAGCAAAAGACCTGTGTTCTGTGATAGCACTTATAGGCGTTATCTAATAACTGACACAAATGAACATATTTCCACAGAGAAAGACACTCACAGATTTAGAAAACAAACTATGCTCATCTAAAACGACAGGTGGGGGGAATGGATAAATTAAGATTAGTGTTACTATACGTATACAAACACATATGATATACATATCTCAAAAAGACCAACCATATAGCAAGGGAAGTCTGCGGAACCCTCTGTAACATTTTACATGGGAAGAGGATCTGTACTTGAATAGACATATATAATGTGCAAATGAACCAGATTGTGTACACCTAGGACAAACAATATTCTAAGCTTTACCCCAATTAAAACACTTTTAAAAACCAAGAAGAAATAATGACACATAAACTTATGGGGGTTTCTCCACGCACATTCCAATGGAATTTACAACCTAGGAACACGACGTCCAGAAAGGCTCTGCTGCCCTACTCCCCAGATTTGGGAATGGAGAAATGCTGCCTCCTTGAGGCCACTTCCCACAACAGCAGCTTTAAACCCATTGCTAAAGGTCACTAAATATTCACCAAACTTGCAGTTCGGGAAATGACACCTGCTCTCTAAAAAAACGCTGGGGTGGAAAATCGACCAAATAACTCAAAAGAGGGCAACCTTCAAAGAAGACAATTTCAAGAGTTATATCGTACTGCCAGTTGTTTCCTTTTTTTAACGGAAAAGAAAACGGCGGAGAAAAATGATGAGTTTTACGAATTTTCAAAGACATGCAAACCCAAATTACAAAAACCTATCAGCTCACAGCAGCCAGAAGGGCCATTAGCATCAATGCTGTAAACAATAAATGCTGAAGCGATTGTGGAGAAATGCGTACCCTCGATTCTAAGGGGGACGTGGTAAGAGCCACTAATGAAAACACAAAGAAGGTGCTTTGAAAAGGGAAACACGGTGCTACCAGTCAATCAATCACACCCACTGCTGGGCCTATCACCTGAGAAAATGAGAATCAAAAAGTCACAGGCTGGCAATCCTGCACTCCAACAATATTTACCATAGCCAACACTTGGAAGCAATGAAAATGTCCATCAACCGAGGAATGCACAAAGAAGAAGTGGTCCACGTACACAGTGGAAAATTACTCCAATAAAAAATAAAAATTAAATTTAAAAATCCAACAAAAGTAAGGAGACATCAGCTTGTGTGGGTTTGTCCGGGCACACTCCACTCTAATTTATAACCGAGAAACACCACAGGCCGCCAGGGCTTTTCCCTAGTTCCCAGGGTGGGGAACATAGAAAGGCTGCCGCCCTCTGGCAGTTACCTGCAAAAGCAGTTTTAAAGCCTGTGCTAATGGTCATTTCATAGGAACAAGTACTGCAGAACTGTAAATGAAACCTGCCCTCAAAATGTCTTCAGGGAGGTAACGGCCAAAACATTTCAAAAGGTGACACGTACGTTAAGAGAACACTTTGAAGAACTAAGGGGTAATCACTGCTTGAAAAATAAAAAGGACATGCCTTAAAGCTCAATTTCAACGGATTATGAGGCACATGCGAATTCAACCACAAAGAGGTATCAGCTCACACTTGTCAGAATAACCATGAGCAAGAAAACTACAAACAATAAATGCTGAAGGTGTTGTGGAGAAATGCATACCCTCAACTTCAAGGAGGACGTAAGTTGGAAAGGGCCACGAATGAGAACAGAATGGAGGTGCCTTAAAAAGGTAAACATTGTGCTACCATATGATCCAGCAGGCCCACTCCTCCACCTATAATCTAAGAAGAGAGAATTGGAAAGACACAGGCAGGCAAATCTGCATTGCCCAGTATTACAATAGCCAAGATATGGAAGTAACCAAAAAGACCACCAACAGATGGGTGGGCAAAGAAGAACTCCTCCATGTACAGATGGAATATTCGCTAGTGAAAAAAATGAAACAATGCCATTTGCAGCACCATAGATGAGTCTAGACGTAATCACGCCACGTGTAGTAAGTGAGAAAGCAAAAGGCACATATCCTATCATATCACTTTCAGGAGTTACTTAAAAATTGATACCAATGAAGATATTTCCACAGAGAAAGGCAATCACAGATTCATTGAAAAACTTATGGTTCACCAAATAGAAAGGGATGAGGATTGGATACATTGCCATATTGGGGTTAACAGAGATATACAAACCATGTGAAATATATAACCCCCAAAGACGTACGGAAGACCAGGAGAAGACTACTCAACATTGTGTCATAACCTACATTGGCAAAGGATGCGAGGAAGAATAGATACATGTATATGTGTGAAAGAACCACATCTTGCACACCTAGAACAAACAAACCATTGTAATCAAATTTGCTGGGATAAAAAATAAAAAGTAAATTACAAATACGAACAAGAAGTAATGAGACATAAAGTTAAAGGGCTTTTTCCTGGCACATTCCATTCTAATATACAACCTAGAACACCACTTCCATTAAGGCTCTGTTTCCCTAGTAACCAAATTTGGTAAAGGAGAAATGCTGCCACCTAGTGGCCGTTTCCTGCAAGAGCAGCTTTAAAGTCACAGCTAATGGTCACTTAACATTCACAAGGACTCAGGGCTGTAAAGGACACTTGCCCTAAATATTTGTGCTGAAGTAGGGAATGGACAAAAAATTCAAAACAGGCAAATGTTTCAAGAAGAGATTATGAAGAGTTAAGTTTTACTCACACTCTTTGTAAAAAAAAGGAAAATGGATAAAAGCTCAACCTCAGGGAGTGTTAGACGCATGCAATCTAATCTACAAAAAGTTTCAACTTACACCAGTCGACTGACCATCAGCAAAAAGTCTACAAACAATAAATGCTGAAGGGGTTTTAGAGAACTGTGTACCCTCTGCCTGCTGGTGAGACGTAAAGGGGTAACAGCCAATAATGAGAACAGAAAGGAGCTGCGTTTAAAAGTAAAAATGGAGGTACTATTCAATCCAGCAGGCGCACCATTGGACCTCTCACCTGAGAAGACAATCGAGAAGACACAGGCCGCAAAAGCTGCAGTGCAGCCTTATTCACAATAGCCAAGACAGTGAAGCAATCAAAATGTCCAACAACAGGTAAATGGATAAAGAAGAAGTGGTCCATGTACACAATGGAATATTAGCCATGGAAGACAATGAACCATTGCTCTTTGAGGCACCACAAATGAGTCTGGAGATAATCACGAAAGATGAGGTAAGTTGGAAAGCAAAAGACCTGTGTTCTGTGATAGCACTTATAGGCGTTATCTAATAACTGACACAAATGAACATATTTCCACAGAGAAAGACACTCACAGATTTAGAAAACAAACTATGCTCATCTAAAACGACAGGTGGGGGGAATGGATAAATTAAGATTAGTGTTACTATACGTATACAAACACATATGATATACATATCTCAAAAAGACCAACCATATAGCAAGGGAAGTCTGCGGAACCCTCTGTAACATTTTACATGGGAAGAGGATCTGTACTTGAATAGACATATATAATGTGCAAATGAACCAGATTGTGTACACCTAGGACAAACAATATTCTAAGCTTTACCCCAATTAAAACACTTTTAAAAACCAAGAAGAAATAATGACACATAAACTTATGGGGGTTTCTCCACGCACATTCCAATGGAATTTACAACCTAGGAACACGACGTCCAGAAAGGCTCTGCTGCCCTACTCCCCAGATTTGGGAATGGAGAAATGCTGCCTCCTTGAGGCCACTTCCCACAACAGCAGCTTTAAACCCATTGCTAAAGGTCACTAAATATTCACCAAACTTGCAGTTCGGGAAATGACACCTGCTCTCTAAAAAAACGCTGGGGTGGAAAATCGACCAAATAACTCAAAAGAGGGCAACCTTCAAAGAAGACAATTTCAAGAGTTATATCGTACTGCCAGTTGTTTCCTTTTTTTAACGGAAAAGAAAACGGCGGAGAGAAATGATGAGTTTTACGAATTTTCAAAGACATGCAAACCCAAATTAAAAAACCTATCAGCTCACAGCAGCCAGAAGGGCCATTAGCATCAATGCTGTAAACAATAAATGCTGAAGCGATTGTGGAGAAATGCGTACCCTCGATTCTAAGGGGGACGTGGTAAGAGCCACTAATGAAAACACAAAGAAGGTGCTTTGAAAAGGGAAACACGGTGCTACCAGTCAATCAATCACACCCACTGCTGGGCCTATCACCTGAGAAAATGAGAATCAAAAAGTCACAGGCTGGCAATCCTGCACTCCAACAATATTTACCATAGCCAACACTTGGAAGCAATGAAAATGTCCATCAACCGAGGAATGCACAAAGAAGAAGTGGCCCACGTACACAGTGGAAAATTACTCCAATAAAAAATAAAAATTAAATTTAAAAATCCAACAAAAGTAAGGAGACAACAGCTTGTGTGGGTTTGTCCGGGCACACTCCACTCTAATTTATAACCGAGAAACACCACAGGACGCCAGGGCTTTTCCCTAGTTCCCAGGGTGGGGAACATAGAAAGGCTGCCGCCCTCTGGCAGTTACCTGCAAAAGCAGTTTTAAAGCCTGTGCTAATGGTCATTTCATAGGAACAAGTACTGCAGAACTGTAAATGAAACCTGCCCTCAAAATGTCTTCAGGGAGGTAACGGCCAAAACATTTCAAAAGGTGACACGTACGTTAAGAGAACACTTTGAAGAACTAAGGGGTAATCACTGCTTGAAAAATAAAAAGGACATGCCTTAAAGCTCAATTTCAACGGATTATGAGGCACATGCGAATTCAACCACAAAGAGGTATCAGCTCACACTTGTCAGAATAACCATGAGCAAGAAAACTACAAACAATAAATGCTGAAGGTGTTGTGGAGAAATGCATACCCTCAACTTCAAGGGGGACGTAAGTTGGAAAGGGCCACGAATGAGAACAGAATGGAGGTGCCTTAAAAAGGTCAACATTGTGCTACCATATGATCCAGCAGGCCCACTCCTCCACCTATAATCTAAGAAGAGAGAATTGGAAAGACACAGGCAGGCAAATCTGCATTGCCCAGTATTACAATAGCCAAGATATGGAAGTAACCAAAAAGACCACCAACAGATGGGTGGGCAAAGAAGAACTCCTCCATGTACAGATGGAATATTCGCTAGTGAAAAAAATGAAACAATGCCATTTGCAGCACCATAGATGAGTCTAGACGTAATCACGCCACGTGTAGTAAGTGAGAAAGCAAAAGGCACATATCCTATCATATCACTTTCAGGAGTTACTTAAAAATTGATACCAATGAAGATATTTCCACAGAGAAAGGCAATCACAGATTCATTAAAAAACTTATGGTTCACCAAATAGAAAGGGATGAGGATTGGATACATTGCCATATTGGGGTTAACAGAGATATACAAACCATGTGAAATATATAACCCCCAAAGACGTACGGAAGACCAGGAGAAGACTACTCAACATTGTGTCATAACCTACATTGGCAAAGGATGCGAGGAAGAATAGATACATGTATATGTGTGAAAGAACCACATCTTGCACACCTAGAACAAACAAACCATTGTAATCAAATTTGCTGGGATAAAAAATAAAAAGTAAATTACAAATACGAACAAGAAGTAATGAGACATAAAGTTAAAGGGCTTTTTCCTGGCACATTCCATTCTAATATACAACCTAGAACACCACTTCCATTAAGGCTCTGTTTCCCTAGTAACCAAATTTGGTAAAGGAGAAATGCTGCCACCTAGTGGCCGTTTCCTGCAAGAGCAGCTTTAAAGTCACAGCTAATGGTCACTTAACATTCACAAGGACTCAGGGCTGTAAAGGACACTTGCCCTAAATATTTGTGCTGAAGTAGGGAATGGACAAAAAATTCAAAACAGGCAAATGTTTCAAGAAGAGATTATGAAGAGTTAAGGTTTACTCACACTCTTTGTAAAAAAAAGGAAAATGGATAAAAGCTCAACCTCAGGGAGTGTTAGACGCATGCAATCTAATCTACAAAAAGTTTCAACTTACACCAGTCGACTGACCATCAGCAAAAAGTCTACAAACAATAAATGCTGAAGGGGTTTTAGAGAACTGTGTACCCTCTGCCTGCTGGTGAGACGTAAAGGGGTAACAGCCAATAATGAGAACAGAAAGGAGCTGCGTTTAAAAGTAAAAATGGAGGTACTATTCAATCCAGCAGGCGCACCATTGGACCTCTCACCTGAGAAGACAATCGAGAAGACACAGGCCGCAAAAGCTGCAGTGCAGCCTTATTCACAATAGCCAAGACAGTGAAGCAATCAAAATGTCCAACAACAGGTAAATGGATAAAGAAGAAGTGGTCCATGTACACAATGGAATATTAGCCATGGAAGACAATGAACCATTGCTCTTTGAGGCACCACAAATGAGTCTGGAGATAATCACGAAAGATGAGGTAAGTTGGAAAGCAAAAGACCTGTGTTCTGTGATAGCACTTATAGGCGTTATCTAATAACTGACACAAATGAACATATTTCCACAGAGAAAGACACTCACAGATTTAGAAAACAAACTATGCTCATCTAAAACGACAGGTGGGGGGAATGGATAAATTAAGATTAGTGTTACTATACGTATACAAACACATATGATATACATATCTCAAAAAGACCAACCATATAGCAAGGGAAGTCTGCGGAACCCTCTGTAACATTTTACATGGGAAGAGGATCTGTACTTGAATAGACATATATAATGTGCAAATGAACCAGATTGTGTACACCTAGGACAAACAATATTCTAAGCTTTACCCCAATTAAAACACTTTTAAAAACCAAGAAGAAATAATGACACATAAACTTATGGGGGTTTCTCCACGCACATTCCAATGGAATTTACAACCTAGGAACACGACGTCCAGAAAGGCTCTGCTGCCCTACTCCCCAGATTTGGGAATGGAGAAATGCTGCCTCCTTGAGGCCACTTCCCACAACAGCAGCTTTAAACCCATTGCTAAAGGTCACTAAATATTCACCAAACTTGCAGTTCGGGAAATGACACCTGCTCTCTAAAAAAACGCTGGGGTGGAAAATCGACCAAATAACTCAAAAGAGGGCAACCTTCAAAGAAGACAATTTCAAGAGTTATATCGTACTGCCAGTTGTTTCCTTTTTTTAACGGAAAAGAAAACGGCGGAGAGAAATGATGAGTTTTACGAATTTTCAAAGACATGCAAACCCAAATTACAAAAACCTATCAGCTCACAGCAGCCAGAAGGGCCATTAGCATCAATGCTGTAAACAATAAATGCTGAAGCGATTGTGGAGAAATGCGTACCCTCGATTCTAAGGGGGACGTGGTAAGAGCCACTAATGAAAACACAAAGAAGGTGCTTTGAAAAGGGAAACACGGTGCTACCAGTCAATCAATCACACCCACTGCTGGGCCTATCACCTGAGAAAATGAGAATCAAAAAGTCACAGGCTGGCAATCCTGCACTCCAACAATATTTACCATAGCCAACACTTGGAAGCAATGAAAATGTCCATCAACCGAGGAATGCACAAAGAAGAAGTGGTCCACGTACACAGTGGAAAATTACTCCAATAAAAAATAAAAATTAAATTTAAAAATCCAACAAAAGTAAGGAGACATCAGCTTGTGTGGGTTTGTCCGGGCACACTCCACTCTAATTTATAACCGAGAAACACCACAGGCCGCCAGGGCTTTTCCGTAGTTCCCAGGGTGGGGAACATAGAAAGGCTGCCGCCCTCTGGCAGTTACCTGCAAAAGCAGTTTTAAAGCCTGTGCTAATGGTCATTTCATAGGAACAAGTACTGCAGAACTGTAAATGAAACCTGCCCTCAAAATGTCTTCAGGGAGGTAACGGCCAAAACATTTCAAAAGGTGACACGTACGTTAAGAGAACACTTTGAAGAACTAAGGGGTAATCACTGCTTGAAAAATAAAAAGGACATGCCTTAAAGCTCAATTTCAACGGATTATGAGGCACATGCGAATTCAACCACAAAGAGGTATCAGCTCACACTTGTCAGAATAACCATGAGCAAGAAAACTACAAACAATAAATGCTGAAGGTGTTGTGGAGAAATGCATACCCTCAACTTCAAGGGGGACGTAAGTTGGAAAGGGCCACGAATGAGAACAGAATGGAGGTGCCTTAAAAAGGTAAACATTGTGCTACCATATGATCCAGCAGGCCCACTCCTCCACCTATAATCTAAGAAGAGAGAATTGGAAAGACACAGGCAGGCAAATCTGCATTGCCCAGTATTACAATAGCCAAGATATGGAAGTAACCAAAAAGACCACCAACAGATGGGTGGGCAAAGAAGAACTCCTCCATGTACAGATGGAATATTCGCTAGTGAAAAAAATGAAACAATGCCATTTGCAGCACCATAGATGAGTCTAGACGTAATCACGCCACGTGTAGTATGTGAGAAAGCAAAAGGCACATATCCTATCATATCACTTTCAGGAGTTACTTAAAAATTGATACCAATGAAGATATTTCCACAGAGAAAGGCAATCACAGATTCATTAAAAAACTTATGGTTCACCAAATAGAAAGGGATGAGGATTGGATACATTGCCATATTGGGGTTAACAGAGATATACAAACCATGTGAAATATATAACCCCCAAAGACGTACGGAAGACCAGGAGAAGACTACTCAACATTGTGTCATAACCTACATTGGCAAAGGATGCGAGGAAGAATAGATACATGTATATGTGTGAAAGAACCACATCTTGCACACCTAGAACAAACAAACCATTGTAATCAAATTTGCTGGGATAAAAAATAAAAAGTAAATTACAAATACGAACAAGAAGTAATGAGACATAAAGTTAAAGGGCTTTTTCCTGGCACATTCCATTCTAATATACAACCTAGAACACCACTTCCATTAAGGCTCTGTTTCCCTAGTAACCAAATTTGGTAAAGGAGAAATGCTGCCACCTAGTGGCCGTTTCCTGCAAGAGCAGCTTTAAAGTCACAGCTAATGGTCACTTAACATTCACAAGGACTCAGGGCTGTAAAGGACACTTGCCCTAAATATTTGTGCTGAAGTAGGGAATGGACAAAAAATTCAAAACAGGCAAATGTTTCAAGAAGAGATTATGAAGAGTTAAGGTTTACTCACACTCTTTGTAAAAAAAAGGAAAATGGATAAAAGCTCAACCTCAGGGAGTGTTAGACGCATGCAATCTAATCTACAAAAAGTTTCAACTTACACCAGTCGACTGACCATCAGCAAAAAGTCTACAAACAATAAATGCTGAAGGGGTTTTAGAGAACTGTGTACCCTCTGCCTGCTGGTGAGACGTAAAGGGGTAACAGCCAATAATGAGAACAGAAAGGAGCTGCGTTTAAAAGTAAAAATGGAGGTACTATTCAATCCAGCAGGCGCACCATTGGACCTCTCACCTGAGAAGACAATCGAGAAGACACAGGCCGCAAAAGCTGCAGTGCAGCCTTATTCACAATAGCCAAGACAGTGAAGCAATCAAAATGTCCAACAACAGGTAAATGGATAAAGAAGAAGTGGTCCATGTACACAATGGAATATTAGCCATGGAAGACAATGAACCATTGCTCTTTGAGGCACCACAAATGAGTCTGGAGATAATCACGAAAGATGAGGTAAGTTGGAAAGCAAAAGACCTGTGTTCTGTGATAGCACTTATAGGCGTTATCTAATAACTGACACAAATGAACATATTTCCACAGAGAAAGACACTCACAGATTTAGAAAACAAACTATGCTCATCTAAAACGACAGGTGGGGGGAATGGATAAATTAAGATTAGTGTTACTATACGTATACAAACACATATGATATACATATCTCAAAAAGACCAACCATATAGCAAGGGAAGTCTGCGGAACCCTCTGTAACATTTTACATGGGAAGAGGATCTGTACTTGAATAGACATATATAATGTGCAAATGAACCAGATTGTGTACACCTAGGACAAACAATATTCTAAGCTTTACCCCAATTAAAACACTTTTAAAAACCAAGAAGAAATAATGACACATAAACTTATGGGGGTTTCTCCACGCACATTCCAATGGAATTTACAACCTAGGAACACGACGTCCAGAAAGGCTCTGCTGCCCTACTCCCCAGATTTGGGAATGGAGAAATGCTGCCTCCTTGAGGCCACTTCCCACAACAGCAGCTTTAAACCCATTGCTAAAGGTCACTAAATATTCACCAAACTTGCAGTTCGGGAAATGACACCTGCTCTCTAAAAAAACGCTGGGGTGGAAAATCGACCAAATAACTCAAAAGAGGGCAACCTTCAAAGAAGACAATTTCAAGAGTTATATCGTACTGCCAGTTGTTTCCTTTTTTTAACGGAAAAGAAAACGGCGGAGAAAAATGATGAGTTTTACGAATTTTCAAAGACATGCAAACCCAAATTACAAAAACCTATCAGCTCACAGCAGCCAGAAGGGCCATTAGCATCAATGCTGTAAACAATAAATGCTGAAGCGATTGTGGAGAAATGCGTACCCCCGATTCTAAGGGGGACGTGGTAAGAGCCACTAATGAAAACACAAAGAAGGTGCTTTGAAAAGGGAAACACGGTGCTACCAGTCAATCAATCACACCCACTGCTGGGCCTATCACCTGAGAAAATGAGAATCAAAAAGTCACAGGCTGGCAATCCTGCACTCCAACAATATTTACCATAGCCAACACTTGGAAGCAATGAAAATGTCCATCAACCGAGGAATGCACAAAGAAGAAGTGGCCCACGTACACAGTGGAAAATTACTCCAATAAAAAATAAAAATTAAATTTAAAAATCCAACAAAAGTAAGGAGACAACAGCTTGTGTGGGTTTGTCCGGGCACACTCCACTCTAATTTATAACCGAGAAATACCACAGGACGCCAGGGCTTTTCCCTAGTTCCCAGGGTGGGGAACATAGAAAGGCTGCCGCCCTCTGGCAGTTACCTGCAAAAGCAGTTTTAAAGCCTGTGCTAATGGTCATTTCATAGGAACAAGTACTGCAGAACTGTAAATGAAACCTGCCCTCAAAATGTCTTCAGGGAGGTAACGGCCAAAACATTTCAAAAGGTGACACGTACGTTAAGAGAACACTTTGAAGAACTAAGGGGTAATCACTGCTTGAAAAATAAAAAGGACATGCCTTAAAGCTCAATTTCAACGGATTATGAGGCACATGCGAATTCAACCACAAAGAGGTATCAGCTCACACTTGTCAGAATAACCATGAGCAAGAAAACTACAAACAATAAATGCTGAAGGTGTTGTGGAGAAATGCATACCCTCAACTTCAAGGGGGACGTAAGTTGGAAAGGGCCACGAATGAGAACAGAATGGAGGTGCCTTAAAAAGGTAAACATTGTGCTACCATATGATCCAGCAGGCCCACTCCTCCACCTATAATCTAAGAAGAGAGAATTGGAAAGACACAGGCAGGCAAATCTGCATTGCCCAGTATTACAATAGCCAAGATATGGAAGTAACCAAAAAGACCACCAACAGATGGGTGGGCAAAGAAGAACTCCTCCATGTACAGATGGAATATTCGCTAGTGAAAAAAATGAAACAATGCCATTTGCAGCACCATAGATGAGTCTAGACGTAATCACGCCCCGTGTAGTAAGTGAGAAAGCAAAAGGCACATATCCTATCATATCACTTTCAGGAGTTACTTAAAAATTGATACCAATGAAGATATTTCCACAGAGAAAGGCAATCACAGATTCATTAAAAAACTTATGGTTCACCAAATAGAAAGGGATGAGGATTGGATACATTGCCATATTGGGGTTAACAGAGATATACAAACCATGTGAAATATATAACCCCCAAAGACGTACGGAAGACCAGGAGAAGACTACTCAACATTGTGTCATAACCTACATTGGCAAAGGATGCGAGGAAGAATAGATACATGTATATGTGTGAAAGAACCACATCTTGCACACCTAGAACAAACAAACCATTGTAATCAAATTTGCTGGGATAAAAAATAAAAAGTAAATTACAAATACGAACAAGAAGTAATGAGACATAAAGTTAAAGGGCTTTTTCCTGGCACATTCCATTCTAATATACAACCTAGAACACCACTTCCATTAAGGCTCTGTTTCCCTAGTAACCAAATTTGGTAAAGGAGAAATGCTGCCACCTAGTGGCCGTTTCCTGCAAGAGCAGCTTTAAAGTCACAGCTAATGGTCACTTAACATTCACAAGGACTCAGGGCTGTAAAGGACACTTGCCCTAAATATTTGTGCTGAAGTAGGGAATGGACAAAAAATTCAAAACAGGCAAATGTTTCAAGAAGAGATTATGAAGAGTTAAGGTTTACTCACACTCTTTGCAAAAAAAAGGAAAATGGATAAAAGCTCAACCTCAGGGAGTGTTAGACGCATGCAATCTAATCTACAAAAAGTTTCAACTTACACCAGTCGGCTGACCATCAGCAAAAAGTCTACAAACAATAAATGCTGAAGGGGTTTTAGAGAACTGTGTACCCTCTGCCTGCTGGTGAGAACGTAAAGGGGTAACAGCCAATAATGAGAACAGAAAGGAGCTGCGTTTAAAAGTAAAAATGGAGGTACTATTCAATCCAGCAGGCGCACCATTGGACCTCTCACCTGAGAAGACAAGAATCGAGAAGTCACAGGCCGCAAAAGCTGCAGTGCAGCCTTATTCACAATAGCCAAGACAGTGAAGCAATCAAAATGTCCAACAACAGGTAAATGGATAAAGAAGAAGTGGTCCATGTACACAATGGAATATTAGCCATGGAAGACAATGAACCATTGCTCTTTGAGGCACCACAAATGAGTCTGGAGATAATCACGAAAGATGAGGTAAGTTGGAAAGCAAAAGACCTGTGTTCTGTGATAGCACTTATAGGCGTTATCTAATAACTGACACAAATGAACACATTTCCACAGAGAAAGACACTCACAGATTTAGAAAACAAACTATGCTCATCTAAAACGACAGGTGGGGGGAATGGATAAATTAAGATTAGTGTTACTATACGTATACAAACACATATGATATACATATCTCAAAAAGACCAACCATATAGCAAGGGAAGTCTGCGGAACCCTCTGTAACATTTTACATGGGAAGAGGATCTGTACTTGAATAGACATATATAATGTACAAATGAACCAGATTGTGTACACCTAGGACAAACAATATTCTAAGCTTTACCCCAATTAAAACACTTTTAAAAACCAAGAAGAAATAATGACACATAAACTTATGGGGGTTTCTCCACGCACATTCCAATGGAATTTACAACCTAGGAACACGACTTCCAGAAAGGCTCTGCTGCCCTACTCCCCAGATTTGGGAATGGAGAAATGCTGCCTCCTTGAGGCCACTTCCCACAACAGCAGCTTTAAACCCATTGCTAAAGGTCACTAAATATTCTCCAAACTTGCAATTCGGGAAATGACACCTGCTCTCTAAAAAAACGCTGGGGTGGAAAATCGACCAAATAACTCAAAAGAGGGCAACCTTCAAAGAAGACAATTTCAAGAGTTATATCGTACTGCCAGTTGTTTCCTTTTTTTAACGGAAAAGAAAACGGCGGAGAAAAATGATGAGTTTTACGAATTTTCAAAGACATGCAAACCCAAATTACAAAAACCTATCAGCTCACAGCAGCCAGAAGGGCCATTAGCATCAATGCTGTAAACAATAAATGCTGAAGCGATTGTGGAGAAATGCGTACCCCCGATTCTAAGGGGGACGTGGTAAGAGCCACTAATGAAAACACAAAGAAGGTGCTTTGAAAAGGGAAACACGGTGCTACCAGTCAATCAATCACACCCACTGCTGGGCCTATCACCTGAGAAAATGAGAATCAAAAAGTCACAGGCTGGCAATCCTGCACTCCAACAATATTTACCATAGCCAACACTTGGAAGCAATGAAAATGTCCATCAACCGAGGAATGCACAAAGAAGAAGTGGCCCACGTACACAGTGGAAAATTACTCCAATAAAAAATAAAAATTAAATTTAAAAATCCAACAAAAGTAAGGAGACAACAGCTTGTGTGGGTTTGTCCGGGCACACTCCACTCTAATTTATAACCGAGAAATACCACAGGACGCCAGGGCTTTTCCCTAGTTCCCAGGGTGGGGAACATAGAAAGGCTGCCGCCCTCTGGCAGTTACCTGCAAAAGCAGTTTTAAAGCCTGTGCTAATGGTCATTTCATAGGAACAAGTACTGCAGAACTGTAAATGAAACCTGCCCTCAAAATGTCTTCAGGGAGGTAACGGCCAAAACATTTCAAAAGGTGACACGTACGTTAAGAGAACACTTTGAAGAACTAAGGGGTAATCACTGCTTGAAAAATAAAAAGGACATGCCTTAAAGCTCAATTTCAACGGATTATGAGGCACATGCGAATTCAACCACAAAGAGGTATCAGCTCACACTTGTCAGAATAACCATGAGCAAGAAAACTACAAACAATAAATGCTGAAGCTGTTGTGGAGAAATGCATACCCTCAACTTCAAGGGGGACGTAAGTTGGAAAGGGCCACGAATGAGAACAGAATGGAGGTGCCTTAAAAAGGTAAACATTGTGCTACCATATGATCCAGCAGGCCCACTCCTCCACCTATAATCTAAGAAGAGAGAATTGGAAAGACACAGGCAGGCAAATCTGCATTGCCCAGTATTACAATAGCCAAGATATGGAAGTAACCAAAAAGACCACCAACAGATGGGTGGGCAAAGAAGAACTCCTCCATGTACAGATGGAATATTCGCTAGTGAAAAAAATGAAACAATGCCATTTGCAGCACCATAGATGAGTCTAGACGTAATCACGCCCCGTGTAGTAAGTGAGAAAGCAAAAGGCACATATCCTATCATATCACTTTCAGGAGTTACTTAAAAATTGATACCAATGAAGATATTTCCACAGAGAAAGGCAATCACAGATTCATTAAAAAACTTATGGTTCACCAAATAGAAAGGGATGAGGATTGGATACATTGCCATATTGGGGTTAACAGAGATATACAAACCATGTGAAATATATAACCCCCAAAGACGTACGGAAGACCAGGAGAAGACTACTCAACATTGTGTCATAACCTACATTGGCAAAGGATGCGAGGAAGAATAGATACATGTATATGTGTGAAAGAACCACATCTTGCACACCTAGAACAAACAAACCATTGTAATCAAATTTGCTGGGATAAAAAATAAAAAGTAAATTACAAATACGAACAAGAAGTAATGAGACATGAAGTTAAAGGGCTTTTTCCTGGCACATTCCATTCTAATATACAACCTAGAACACCACTTCCATTAAGGCTCTGTTTCCCTAGTAACCAAATTTGGTAAAGGAGAAATGCTGCCACCTAGTGGCCGTTTCCTGCAAGAGCAGCTTTAAAGTCACAGCTAATGGTCACTTAACATTCACAAGGACTCAGGGCTGTAAAGGACACTTGCCCTAAATATTTGTGCTGAAGTAGGGAATGGACAAAAAATTCAAAACAGGCAAATGTTTCAAGAAGAGATTATGAAGAGTTAAGGTTTACTCACACTCTTTGCAAAAAAAAGGAAAATGGATAAAAGCTCAACCTCAGGGAGTGTTAGACGCATGCAATCTAATCTACAAAAAGTTTCAACTTACACCAGTCGGCTGACCATCAGCAAAAAGTCTACAAACAATAAATGCTGAAGGGGTTTTAGAGAACTGTGTACCCTCTGCCTGCTGGTGAGAACGTAAAGGGGTAACAGCCAATAATGAGAACAGAAAGGAGCTGCGTTTAAAAGTAAAAATGGAGGTACTATTCAATCCAGCAGGCGCACCATTGGACCTCTCACCTGAGAAGACAAGAATCGAGAAGTCACAGGCCGCAAAAGCTGCAGTGCAGCCTTATTCACAATAGCCAAGACAGTGAAGCAATCAAAATGTCCAACAACAGGTAAATGGATAAAGAAGAAGTGGTCCATGTACACAATGGAATATTAGCCATGGAAGACAATGAACCATTGCTCTTTGAGGCACCACAAATGAGTCTGGAGATAATCACGAAAGATGAGGTAAGTTGGAAAGCAAAAGACCTGTGTTCTGTGATAGCACTTATAGGCGTTATCTAATAACTGACACAAATGAACATATTTCCACAGAGAAAGACACTCACAGATTTAGAAAACAAACTATGCTCATCTAAAACGACAGGTGGGGGGAATGGATAAATTAAGATTAGTGTTACTATACGTATACAAACACATATGATATACATATCTCAAAAAGACCAACCATATAGCAAGGGAAGTCTGCGGAACCCTCTGTAACATTTTACATGGGAAGAGGATCTGTACTTGAATAGACATATATAATGTACAAATGAACCAGATTGTGTACACCTAGGACAAACAATATTCTAAGCTTTACCCCAATTAAAACACTTTTAAAAACCAAGAAGAAATAATGACACATAAACTTATGGGGGTTTCTCCACGCACATTCCAATGTAATTTACAACCTAGGAACACGACTTCCAGAAAGGCTCTGCTGCCCTACTCCCCAGATTTGGGAATGGAGAAATGCTGCCTCCTTGAGGCCACTTCCCACAACAGCAGCTTTAAACCCATTGCTAAAGGTCACTAAATATTCTCCAAACTTGCAGTTCGGGAAATGACACCTGCTCTCTAAAAAAACGCTGGGGTGGAAAATCGACCAAATAACTCAAAAGAGGGCAACCTTCAAAGAAGACAATTTCAAGAGTTATATCGTACTTCCAGTTGTTTCCTTTTTTTAACGGAAAAGAAAACGGCGGAGAAAAATGATGAGTTTTACGAATTTTCAAAGACATGCAAACCCAAATTACAAAAACCTATCAGCTCACAGCAGCCAGAAGGGCCATTAGCATCAATGCTGTAAACAATAAATGCTGAAGCGATTGTGGAGAAATGCGTACCCCCGATTCTAAGGGGGACGTGGTAAGAGCCACTAATGAAAACACAAAGAAGGTGCTTTGAAAAGGGAAACACGGTGCTACCAGTCAATCAATCACACCCACTGCTGGGCCTATCACCTGAGAAAATGAGAATCAAAAAGTCACAGGCTGGCAATCCTGCACTCCAACAATATTTACCATAGCCAACACTTGGAAGCAATGAAAATGTCCATCAACCGAGGAATGCACAAAGAAGAAGTGGTCCACGTACACAGTGGAAAATTACTCCAATAAAAAATAAAAATTAAATTTAAAAATCCAACAAAAGTAAGGAGACATCAGCTTGTGTGGGTTTGTCCGGGCACACTCCACTCTAATTTATAACCGAGAAACACCACAGGCCGCCAGGGCTTTTCCCTAGTTCCCAGGGTGGGGAACATAGAAAGGCTGCCGCCCTCTGGCAGTTACCTGCAAAAGCAGTTTTAAAGCCTGTGCTAATGGTCATTTCATAGGAACAAGTACTGCAGAACTGTAAATGAAACCTGCCCTCAAAATGTCTTCAGGGAGGTAACGGCCAAAACATTTCAAAAGGTGACACGTACGTTAAGAGAACACTTTGAAGAACTAAGGGGTAATCACTGCTTGAAAAATAAAAAGGACATGCCTTAAAGCTCAATTTCAACGGATTATGAGGCACATGCGAATTCAACCACAAAGAGGTATCAGCTCACACTTGTCAGAATAACCATGAGCAAGAAAACTACAAACAATAAATGCTGAAGGTGTTGTGGAGAAATGCATACCCTCAACTTCAAGGGGGACGTAAGTTGGAAAGGGCCACGAATGAGAACAGAATGGAGGTGCCTTAAAAAGGTCAACATTGTGCTACCATATGATCCAGCAGGCCCACTCCTCCACCTATAATCTAAGAAGAGAGAATTGGAAAGACACAGGCAGGCAAATCTGCATTGCCCAGTATTACAATAGCCAAGATATGGAAGTAACCAAAAAGACCACCAACAGATGGGTGGGCAAAGAAGAACTCCTCCATGTACAGATGGAATATTCGCTAGTGAAAAAAATGAAACAATGCCATTTGCAGCACCATAGATGAGTCTAGACGTAATCACGCCCCGTGTAGTAAGTGAGAAAGCAAAAGGCACATATCCTATCATATCACTTTCAGGAGTTACTTAAAAATTGATACCAATGAAGATATTTCCACAGAGAAAGGCAATCACAGATTCATTAAAAAACTTATGGTTCACCAAATAGAAAGGGATGAGGATTGGATACATTGCCATATTGGGGTTAACAGAGATATACAAACCATGTGAAATATATAACCCCCAAAGACGTACGGAAGACCAGGAGAAGACTACTCAACATTGTGTCATAACCTACATTGGCAAAGGATGCGAGGAAGAATAGATACATGTATATGTGTGAAAGAACCACATCTTGCACACCTAGAACAAACAAACCATTGTAATCAAATTTGCTGGGATAAAAAATAAAAAGTAAATTACAAATACGAACAAGAAGTAATGAGACATAAAGTTAAAGGGCTTTTTCCTGGCACATTCCATTCTAATATACAACCTAGAACACCACTTCCATTAAGGCTCTGTTTCCCTAGTAACCAAATTTGGTAAAGGAGAAATGCTGCCACCTAGTGGCCGTTTCCTGCAAGAGCAGCTTTAAAGTCACAGCTAATGGTCACTTAACATTCACAAGGACTCAGGGCTGTAAAGGACACTTGCCCTAAATATTTGTGCTGAAGTAGGGAATGGACAAAAAATTCAAAACAGGCAAATGTTTCAAGAAGAGATTATGAAGAGTTAAGGTTTACTCACACTCTTTGTAAAAAAAAGGAAAATGGATAAAAGCTCAACCTCAGGGAGTGTTAGACGCATGCAATCTAATCTACAAAAAGTTTCAACTTACACCAGTCGACTGACCATCAGCAAAAAGTCTACAAACAATAAATGCTGAAGGGGTTTTAGAGAACTGTGTACCCTCTGCCTGCTGGTGAGACGTAAAGGGGTAACAGCCAATAATGAGAACAGAAAGGAGCTGCGTTTAAAAGTAAAAATGGAGGTACTATTCAATCCAGCAGGCGCACCATTGGACCTCTCACCTGAGAAGACAATCGAGAAGACACAGGCCGCAAAAGCTGCAGTGCAGCCTTATTCACAATAGCCAAGACAGTGAAGCAATCAAAATGTCCAACAACAGGTAAATGGATAAAGAAGAAGTGGTCCATGTACACAATGGAATATTAGCCATGGAAGACAATGAACCATTGCTCTTTGAGGCACCACAAATGAGTCTGGAGATAATCACGAAAGATGAGGTAAGTTGGAAAGCAAAAGACCTGTGTTCTGTGATAGCACTTATAGGCGTTATCTAATAACTGACACAAATGAACATATTTCCACAGAGAAAGACACTCACAGATTTAGAAAACAAACTATGCTCATCTAAAACGACAGGTGGGGGGAATGGATAAATTAAGATTAGTGTTACTATACGTATACAAACACATATGATATACATATCTCAAAAAGACCAACCATATAGCAAGGGAAGTCTGCGGAACCCTCTGTAACATTTTACATGGGAAGAGGATCTGTACTTGAATAGACATATATAATGTGCAAATGAACCAGATTGTGTACACCTAGGACAAACAATATTCTAAGCTTTACCCCAATTAAAACACTTTTAAAAACCAAGAAGAAATAATGACACATAAACTTATGGGGGTTTCTCCACGCACATTCCAATGGAATTTACAACCTAGGAACACGACGTCCAGAAAGGCTCTGCTGCCCTACTCCCCAGATTTGGGAATGGAGAAATGCTGCCTCCTTGAGGCCACTTCCCACAACAGCAGCTTTAAACCCATTGCTAAAGGTCACTAAATATTCACCAAACTTGCAGTTCGGGAAATGACACCTGCTCTCTAAAAAAACGCTGGGGTGGAAAATCGACCAAATAACTCAAAAGAGGGCAACCTTCAAAGAAGACAATTTCAAGAGTTATATCGTACTGCCAGTTGTTTCCTTTTTTTAACGGAAAAGAAAACGGCGGAGAAAAATGATGAGTTTTACGAATTTTCAAAGACATGCAAACCCAAATTACAAAAACCTATCAGCTCACAGCAGCCAGAAGGGCCATTAGCATCAATGCTGTAAACAATAAATGCTGAAGCGATTGTGGAGAAATGCGTACCCTCGATTCTAAGGGGGACGTGGTAAGAGCCACTAATGAAAACACAAAGAAGGTGCTTTGAAAAGGGAAACACGGTGCTACCAGTCAATCAATCACACCCACTGCTGGGCCTATCACCTGAGAAAATGAGAATCAAAAAGTCACAGGCTGGCAATCCTGCACTCCAACAATATTTACCATAGCCAACACTTGGAAGCAATGAAAATGTCCATCAACCGAGGAATGCACAAAGAAGAAGTGGTCCACGTACACAGTGGAAAATTACTCCAATAAAAAATAAAAATTAAATTTAAAAATCCAACAAAAGTAAGGAGACATCAGCTTGTGTGGGTTTGTCCGGGCACACTCCACTCTAATTTATAACCGAGAAACACCACAGGCCGCCAGGGCTTTTCCCTAGTTCCCAGGGTGGGGAACATAGAAAGGCTGCCGCCCTCTGGCAGTTACCTGCAAAAGCAGTTTTAAAGCCTGTGCTAATGGTCATTTCATAGGAACAAGTACTGCAGAACTGTAAATGAAACCTGCCCTCAAAATGTCTTCAGGGAGGTAACGGCCAAAACATTTCAAAAGGTGACACGTACGTTAAGAGAACACTTTGAAGAACTAAGGGGTAATCACTGCTTGAAAAATAAAAAGGACATGCCTTAAAGCTCAATTTCAACGGATTATGAGGCACATGCGAATTCAACCACAAAGAGGTATCAGCTCACACTTGTCAGAATAACCATGAGCAAGAAAACTACAAACAATAAATGCTGAAGGTGTTGTGGAGAAATGCATACCCTCAACTTCAAGGGGGACGTAAGTTGGAAAGGGCCACGAATGAGAACAGAATGGAGGTGCCTTAAAAAGGTCAACATTGTGCTACCATATGATCCAGCAGGCCCACTCCTCCACCTATAATCTAAGAAGAGAGAATTGGAAAGACACAGGCAGGAAAATCTGCATTGCCCAGTATTACAATAGCCAAGATATGGAAGTAACCAAAAAGACCACCAACAGATGGGTGGGCAAAGAAGAACTCCTCCATGTACAGATGGAATATTCGCTAGTGAAAAAAATGAAACAATGCCATTTGCAGCACCATAGATGAGTCTAGACGTAATCACGCCACGTGTAGTAAGTGAGAAAGCAAAAGGCACATATCCTATCATATCACTTTCAGGAGTTACTTAAAAATTGATACCAATGAAGATATTTCCACAGAGAAAGGCAATCACAGATTCATTAAAAAACTTATGGTTCACCAAATAGAAAGGGATGAGGATTGGATACATTGCCATATTGGGGTTAACAGAGATATACAAACCATGTGAAATATATAACCCCCAAAGACGTACGGAAGACCAGGAGAAGACTACTCAACATTGTGTCATAACCTACATTGGCAAAGGATGCGAGGAAGAATAGATACATGTATATGTGTGAAAGAACCACATCTTGCACACCTAGAACAAACAAACCATTGTAATCAAATTTGCTGGGATAAAAAATAAAAAGTAAATTACAAATACGAACAAGAAGTAATGAGACATAAAGTTAAAGGGCTTTTTCCTGGCACATTCCATTCTAATATACAACCTCGAACACCACTTCCATTAAGGCTCTGTTTCCCTAGTAACCAAATTTGGTAAAGGAGAAATGCTGCCACCTAGTGGCCGTTTCCTGCAAGAGCAGCTTTAAAGTCACAGCTAATGGTCACTTAACATTCACAAGGACTCAGGGCTGTAAAGGACACTTGCCCTAAATATTTGTGCTGAAGTAGGGAATGGACAAAAAATTCAAAACAGGCAAATGTTTCAAGAAGAGATTATGAAGAGTTAAGGTTTACTCACACTCTTTGTAAAAAAAAGGAAAATGGATAAAAGCTCAACCTCAGGGAGTGTTAGACGCATGCAATCTAATCTACAAAAAGTTTCAACTTACACCAGTCGACTGACCATCAGCAAAAAGTCTACAAACAATAAATGCTGAAGGGGTTTTAGAGAACTGTGTACCCTCTGCCTGCTGGTGAGACGTAAAGGGGTAACAGCCAATAATGAGAACAGAAAGGAGCTGCGTTTAAAAGTAAAAATGGAGGTACTATTCAATCCAGCAGGCGCACCATTGGACCTCTCACCTGAGAAGACAATCGAGAAGACACAGGCCGCAAAAGCTGCAGTGCAGCCTTATTCACAATAGCCAAGACAGTGAAGCAATCAAAATGTCCAACAACAGGTAAATGGATAAAGAAGAAGTGGTCCGTGTACACAATGGAATATTAGCCATGGAAGACAATGAACCATTGCTCTTTGAGGCACCACAAATGAGTCTGGAGATAATCACGAAAGATGAGGTAAGTTGGAAAGCAAAAGACCTGTGTTCTGTGATAGCACTTATAGGCGTTATCTAATAACTGACACAAATGAACATATTTCCACAGAGAAAGACACTCACAGATTTAGAAAACAAACTATGCTCATCTAAAACGACAGGTGGGGGGAATGGATAAATTAAGATTAGTGTTACTATACGTATACAAACACATATGATATACATATCTCAAAAAGACCAACCATATAGCAAGGGAAGTCTGCGGAACCCTCTGTAACATTTTACATGGGAAGAGGATCTGTACTTGAATAGACATATATAATGTGCAAATGAACCAGATTGTGTACACCTAGGACAAACAATATTCTAAGCTTTACCCCAATTAAAACACTTTTAAAAACCAAGAAGAAATAATGACACATAAACTTATGGGGGTTTCTCCACGCACATTCCAATGTAATTTACAACCTAGGAACACGACTTCCAGAAAGGCTCTGCTGCCCTACTCCCCAGATTTGGGAATGGAGAAATGCTGCCTCCTTGAGGCCACTTCCCACAACAGCAGCTTTAAACCCATTGCTAAAGGTCACTAAATATTCTCCAAACTTGCAGTTCGGGAAATGACACCTGCTCTCTAAAAAAACGCTGGGGTGGAAAATCGACCAAATAACTCAAAAGAGGGCAACCTTCAAAGAAGACAATTTCAAGAGTTATATCGTACTGCCAATTGTCTCCTTTTTTTAACGGAAAAGAAAACGGCGGAGAAAAATGATGAGTTTTACGAATTTTCAAAGACATGCAAACCCAAATTACAAAAACCTATCAGCTCACAGCAGCCAGAAGGGCCATTAGCATCAATGCTGTAAACAATAAATGCTGAAGCGATTGTGGAGAAATGCGTACCCTCGATTCTAAGGGGGACGTGGTAAGAGCCACTAATGAAAACACAAAGAAGGTGCTTTGAAAAGGGAAACACGGTGCTACCAGTCAATCAATCACACCCACTGCTGGGCCTATCACCTGAGAAAATGAGAATCAAAAAGTCACAGGCTGGCAATCCTGCACTCCAACAATATTTACCATAGCCAACACTTGGAAGCAATGAAAATGTCCATCAACCGAGGAATGCACAAAGAAGAAGTGGTCCACGTACACAGTGGAAAATTACTCCAATAAAAAATAAAAATTAAATTTAAAAATCCAACAAAAGTAAGGAGACATCAGCTTGTGTGGGTTTGTCCGGGCACACTCCACTCTAATTTATAACCGAGAAACACCACAGGCCGCCAGGGCTTTTCCCTAGTTCCCAGGGTGGGGAACATAGAAAGGCTGCCGCCCTCTGGCAGTTACCTGCAAAAGCAGTTTTAAAGCCTGTGCTAATGGTCATTTCATAGGAACAAGTACTGCAGAACTGTAAATGAAACCTGCCCTCAAAATGTCTTCAGGGAGGTAACGGCCAAAACATTTCAAAAGGTGACACGTACGTTAAGAGAACACTTTGAAGAACTAAGGGGTAATCACTGCTTGAAAAATAAAAAGGACATGCCTTAAAGCTCAATTTCAACGGATTATGAGGCACATGCGAATTCAACCACAAAGAGGTATCAGCTCACACTTGTCAGAATAACCATGAGCAAGAAAACTACAAACAATAAATGCTGAAGGTGTTGTGGAGAAATGCATACCCTCAACTTCAAGGGGGACGTAAGTTGGAAAGGGCCACGAATGAGAACAGAATGGAGGTGCCTTAAAAAGGTAAACATTGTGCTACCATATGATCCAGCAGGCCCACTCCTCCACCTATAATCTAAGAAGAGAGAATTGGAAAGACACAGGCAGGCAAATCTGCATTGCCCAGTATTACAATAGCCAAGATATGGAAGTAACCAAAAAGACCACCAACAGATGGGTGGGCAAAGAAGAACTCCTCCATGTACAGATGGAATATTCGCTAGTGAAAAAAATGAAACAATGCCATTTGCAGCACCATAGATGAGTCTAGACGTAATCACGCCCCGTGTAGTAAGTGAGAAAGCAAAAGGCACATATCCTATCATATCACTTTCAGGAGTTACTTAAAAATTGATACCAATGAAGATATTTCCACAGAGAAAGGCAATCACAGATTCATTAAAAAACTTATGGTTCACCAAATAGAAAGGGATGAGGATTGGATACATTGCCATATTGGGGTTAACAGAGATATACAAACCATGTGAAATATATAACCCCCAAAGACGTACGGAAGACCAGGAGAAGACTACTCAACATTGTGTCATAACCTACATTGGCAAAGGATGCGAGGAAGAATAGATACATGTATATGTGTGAAAGAACCACATCTTGCACACCTAGAACAAACAAACCATTGTAATCAAATTTGCTGGGATAAAAAATAAAAAGTAAATTACAAATACGAACAAGAAGTAATGAGACATAAAGTTAAAGGGCTTTTTCCTGGCACATTCCATTCTAATATACAACCTAGAACACCACTTCCATTAAGGCTCTGTTTCCCTAGTAACCAAATTTGGTAAAGGAGAAATGCTGCCACCTAGTGGCCGTTTCCTGCAAGAGCAGCTTTAAAGTCACAGCTAATGGTCACTTAACATTCACAAGGACTCAGGGCTGTAAAGGACACTTGCCCTAAATATTTGTGCTGAAGTAGGGAATGGACAAAAAATTCAAAACAGGCAAATGTTTCAAGAAGAGATTATGAAGAGTTAAGGTTTACTCACACTCTTTGCAAAAAAAAGGAAAATGGATAAAAGCTCAACCTCAGGGAGTGTTAGACGCATGCAATCTAATCTACAAAAAGTTTCAACTTACACCAGTCGGCTGACCATCAGCAAAAAGTCTACAAACAATAAATGCTGAAGGGGTTTTAGAGAACTGTGTACCCTCTGCCTGCTGGTGAGAACGTAAAGGGGTAACAGCCAATAATGAGAACAGAAAGGAGCTGCGTTTAAAAGTAAAAATGGAGGTACTATTCAATCCAGCAGGCGCACCATTGGACCTCTCACCTGAGAAGACAAGAATCGAGAAGTCACAGGCCGCAAAAGCTGCAGTGCAGCCTTATTCACAATAGCCAAGACAGTGAAGCAATCAAAATGTCCAACAACAGGTAAATGGATAAAGAAGAAGTGGTCCATGTACACAATGGAATATTAGCCATGGAAGACAATGAACCATTGCTCTTTGAGGCACCACAAATGAGTCTGGAGATAATCACGAAAGATGAGGTAAGTTGGAAAGCAAAAGACCTGTGTTCTGTGATAGCACTTATAGGCGTTATCTAATAACTGACACAAATGAACATATTTCCACAGAGAAAGACACTCACAGATTTAGAAAACAAACTATGCTCATCTAAAACGACAGGTGGGGGGAATGGATAAATTAAGATTAGTGTTACTATACGTATACAAACACATATGATATACATATCTCAAAAAGACCAACCATATAGCAAGGGAAGTCTGCGGAACCCTCTGTAACATTTTACATGGGAAGAGGATCTGTACTTGAATAGACATATATAATGTACAAATGAACCAGATTGTGTACACCTAGGACAAACAATATTCTAAGCTTTACCCCAATTAAAACACTTTTAAAAACCAAGAAGAAATAATGACACATAAACTTATGGGGGTTTCTCCACGCACATTCCAATGTAATTTACAACCTAGGAACACGACTTCCAGAAAGGCTCTGCTGCCCTACTCCCCAGATTTGGGAATGGAGAAATGCTGCCTCCTTGAGGCCACTTCCCACAACAGCAGCTTTAAACCCATTGCTAAAGGTCACTAAATATTCTCCAAACTTGCAGTTCGGGAAATGACACCTGCTCTCTAAAAAAACGCTGGGGTGGAAAATCGACCAAATAACTCAAAAGAGGGCAACCTTCAAAGAAGACAATTTCAAGAGTTATATCGTACTTCCAGTTGTTTCCTTTTTTTAACGGAAAAGAAAACGGCGGAGAAAAATGATGAGTTTTACGAATTTTCAAAGACATGCAAACCCAAATTACAAAAACCTATCAGCTCACAGCAGCCAGAAGGGCCATTAGCATCAATGCTGTAAACAATAAATGCTGAAGCGATTGTGGAGAAATGCGTACCCCCGATTCTAAGGGGGACGTGGTAAGAGCCACTAATGAAAACACAAAGAAGGTGCTTTGAAAAGGGAAACACGGTGCTACCAGTCAATCAATCACACCCACTGCTGGGCCTATCACCTGAGAAAATGAGAATCAAAAAGTCACAGGCTGGCAATCCTGCACTCCAACAATATTTACCATAGCCAACACTTGGAAGCAATGAAAATGTCCATCAACCGAGGAATGCACAAAGAAGAAGTGGTCCACGTACACAGTGGAAAATTACTCCAATAAAAAATAAAAATTAAATTTAAAAATCCAACAAAAGTAAGGAGACATCAGCTTGTGTGGGTTTGTCCGGGCACACTCCACTCTAATTTATAACCGAGAAACACCACAGGCCGCCAGGGCTTTTCCCTAGTTCCCAGGGTGGGGAACATAGAAAGGCTGCCGCCCTCTGGCAGTTACCTGCAAAAGCAGTTTTAAAGCCTGTGCTAATGGTCATTTCATAGGAACAAGTACTGCAGAACTGTAAATGAAACCTGCCCTCAAAATGTCTTCAGGGAGGTAACGGCCAAAACATTTCAAAAGGTGACACGTACGTTAAGAGAACACTTTGAAGAACTAAGGGGTAATCACTGCTTGAAAAATAAAAAGGACATGCCTTAAAGCTCAATTTCAACGGATTATGAGGCACATGCGAATTCAACCACAAAGAGGTATCAGCTCACACTTGTCAGAATAACCATGAGCAAGAAAACTACAAACAATAAATGCTGAAGGTGTTGTGGAGAAATGCATACCCTCAACTTCAAGGGGGACGTAAGTTGGAAAGGGCCACGAATGAGAACAGAATGGAGGTGCCTTAAAAAGGTCAACATTGTGCTACCATATGATCCAGCAGGCCCACTCCTCCACCTATAATCTAAGAAGAGAGAATTGGAAAGACACAGGCAGGCAAATCTGCATTGCCCAGTATTACAATAGCCAAGATATGGAAGTAACCAAAAAGACCACCAACAGATGGGTGGGCAAAGAAGAACTCCTCCATGTACAGATGGAATATTCGCTAGTGAAAAAAATGAAACAATGCCATTTGCAGCACCATAGATGAGTCTAGACGTAATCACGCCCCGTGTAGTAAGTGAGAAAGCAAAAGGCACATATCCTATCATATCACTTTCAGGAGTTACTTAAAAATTGATACCAATGAAGATATTTCCACAGAGAAAGGCAATCACAGATTCATTAAAAAACTTATGGTTCACCAAATAGAAAGGGATGAGGATTGGATACATTGCCATATTGGGGTTAACAGAGATATACAAACCATGTGAAATATATAACCCCCAAAGACGTACGGAAGACCAGGAGAAGACTACTCAACATTGTGTCATAACCTACATTGGCAAAGGATGCGAGGAAGAATAGATACATGTATATGTGTGAAAGAACCACATCTTGCACACCTAGAACAAACAAACCATTGTAATCAAATTTGCTGGGATAAAAAATAAAAAGTAAATTACAAATACGAACAAGAAGTAATGAGACATAAAGTTAAAGGGCTTTTTCCTGGCACATTCCATTCTAATATACAACCTAGAACACCACTTCCATTAAGGCTCTGTTTCCCTAGTAACCAAATTTGGTAAAGGAGAAATGCTGCCACCTAGTGGCCGTTTCCTGCAAGAGCAGCTTTAAAGTCACAGCTAATGGTCACTTAACATTCACAAGGACTCAGGGCTGTAAAGGACACTTGCCCTAAATATTTGTGCTGAAGTAGGGAATGGACAAAAAATTCAAAACAGGCAAATGTTTCAAGAAGAGATTATGAAGAGTTAAGGTTTACTCACACTCTTTGTAAAAAAAAGGAAAATGGATAAAAGCTCAACCTCAGGGAGTGTTAGACGCATGCAATCTAATCTACAAAAAGTTTCAACTTACACCAGTCGACTGACCATCAGCAAAAAGTCTACAAACAATAAATGCTGAAGGGGTTTTAGAGAACTGTGTACCCTCTGCCTGCTGGTGAGACGTAAAGGGGTAACAGCCAATAATGAGAACAGAAAGGAGCTGCGTTTAAAAGTAAAAATGGAGGTACTATTCAATCCAGCAGGCGCACCATTGGACCTCTCACCTGAGAAGACAATCGAGAAGACACAGGCCGCAAAAGCTGCAGTGCAGCCTTATTCACAATAGCCAAGACAGTGAAGCAATCAAAATGTCCAACAACAGGTAAATGGATAAAGAAGAAGTGGTCCATGTACACAATGGAATATTAGCCATGGAAGACAATGAACCATTGCTCTTTGAGGCACCACAAATGAGTCTGGAGATAATCACGAAAGATGAGGTAAGTTGGAAAGCAAAAGACCTGTGTTCTGTGATAGCACTTATAGGCGTTATCTAATAACTGACACAAATGAACATATTTCCACAGAGAAAGACACTCACAGATTTAGAAAACAAACTATGCTCATCTAAAACGACAGGTGGGGGGAATGGATAAATTAAGATTAGTGTTACTATACGTATACAAACACATATGATATACATATCTCAAAAAGACCAACCATATAGCAAGGGAAGTCTGCGGAACCCTCTGTAACATTTTACATGGGAAGAGGATCTGTACTTGAATAGACATATATAATGTGCAAATGAACCAGATTGTGTACACCTAGGACAAACAATATTCTAAGCTTTACCCCAATTAAAACACTTTTAAAAACCAAGAAGAAATAATGACACATAAACTTATGGGGGTTTCTCCACGCACATTCCAATGGAATTTACAACCTAGGAACACGACGTCCAGAAAGGCTCTGCTGCCCTACTGCCCTACTCCCCAGATTTGGGAATGGAGAAATGCTGCCTCCTTGAGGCCACTTCCCACAACAGCAGCTTTAAACCCATTGCTAAAGGTCACTAAATATTCACCAAACTTGCAGTTCGGGAAATGACACCTGCTCTCTAAAAAAACGCTGGGGTGGAAAATCGACCAAATAACTCAAAAGAGGGCAACCTTCAAAGAAGACAATTTCAAGAGTTATATCGTACTGCCAGTTGTTTCCTTTTTTTAACGGAAAAGAAAACGGCGGAGAAAAATGATGAGTTTTACGAATTTTCAAAGACATGCAAACCCAAATTACAAAAACCTATCAGCTCACAGCAGCCAGAAGGGCCATTAGCATCAATGCTGTAAACAATAAATGCTGAAGCGATTGTGGAGAAATGCGTACCCTCGATTCTAAGGGGGACGTGGTAAGAGCCACTAATGAAAACACAAAGAAGGTGCTTTGAAAAGGGAAACACGGTGCTACCAGTCAATCAATCACACCCACTGCTGGGCCTATCACCTGAGAAAATGAGAATCAAAAAGTCACAGGCTGGCAATCCTGCACTCCAACAATATTTACCATAGCCAACACTTGGAAGCAATGAAAATGTCCATCAACCGAGGAATGCACAAAGAAGAAGTGGTCCACGTACACAGTGGAAAATTACTCCAATAAAAAATAAAAATTAAATTTAAAAATCCAACAAAAGTAAGGAGACATCAGCTTGTGTGGGTTTGTCCGGGCACACTCCACTCTAATTTATAACCGAGAAACACCACAGGCCGCCAGGGCTTTTCCCTAGTTCCCAGGGTGGGGAACATAGAAAGGCTGCCGCCCTCTGGCAGTTACCTGCAAAAGCAGTTTTAAAGCCTGTGCTAATGGTCATTTCATAGGAACAAGTACTGCAGAACTGTAAATGAAACCTGCCCTCAAAATGTCTTCAGGGAGGTAACGGCCAAAACATTTCAAAAGGTGACACGTACGTTAAGAGAACACTTTGAAGAACTAAGGGGTAATCACTGCTTGAAAAATAAAAAGGACATGCCTTAAAGCTCAATTTCAACGGATTATGAGGCACATGCGAATTCAACCACAAAGAGGTATCAGCTCACACTTGTCAGAATAACCATGAGCAAGAAAACTACAAACAATAAATGCTGAAGGTGTTGTGGAGAAATGCATACCCTCAACTTCAAGGGGGACGTAAGTTGGAAAGGGCCACGAATGAGAACAGAATGGAGGTGCCTTAAAAAGGTAAACATTGTGCTACCATATGATCCAGCAGGCCCACTCCTCCACCTATAATCTAAGAAGAGAGAATTGGAAAGACACAGGCAGGCAAATCTGCATTGCCCAGTATTACAATAGCCAAGATATGGAAGTAACCAAAAAGACCACCAACAGATGGGTGGGCAAAGAAGAACTCCTCCATGTACAGATGGAATATTCGCTAGTGAAAAAAATGAAACAATGCCATTTGCAGCACCATAGATGAGTCTAGACGTAATCACGCCACGTGTAGTAAGTGAGAAAGCAAAAGGCACATATCCTATCATATCACTTTCAGGAGTTACTTAAAAATTGATACCAATGAAGATATTTCCACAGAGAAAGGCAATCACAGATTCATTAAAAAACTTATGGTTCACCAAATAGAAAGGGATGAGGATTGGATACATTGCCATATTGGGGTTAACAGAGATATACAAACCATGTGAAATATATAACCCCCAAAGACGTACGGAAGACCAGGAGAAGACTACTCAACATTGTGTCATAACCTACATTGGCAAAGGATGCGAGGAAGAATAGATACATGTATATGTGTGAAAGAACCACATCTTGCACACCTAGAACAAACAAACCATTGTAATCAAATTTGCTGGGATAAAAAATAAAAAGTAAATTACAAATACGAACAAGAAGTAATGAGACATAAAGTTAAAGGGCTTTTTCCTGGCACATTCCATTCTAATATACAACCTAGAACACCACTTCCATTAAGGCTCTGTTTCCCTAGTAACCAAATTTGGTAAAGGAGAAATGCTGCCACCTAGTGGCCGTTTCCTGCAAGAGCAGCTTTAAAGTCACAGCTAATGGTCACTTAACATTCACAAGGACTCAGGGCTGTAAAGGACACTTGCCCTAAATATTTGTGCTGAAGTAGGGAATGGACAAAAAATTCAAAACAGGCAAATGTTTCAAGAAGAGATTATGAAGAGTTAAGGTTTACTCACACTCTTTGTAAAAAAAAGGAAAATGGATAAAAGCTCAACCTCAGGGAGTGTTAGACGCATGCAATCTAATCTACAAAAAGTTTCAACTTACACCAGTCGACTGACCATCAGCAAAAAGTCTACAAACAATAAATGCTGAAGGGGTTTTAGAGAACTGTGTACCCTCTGCCTGCTGGTGAGACGTAAAGGGGTAACAGCCAATAATGAGAACAGAAAGGAGCTGCGTTTAAAAGTAAAAATGGAGGTACTATTCAATCCAGCAGGCGCACCATTGGACCTCTCACCTGAGAAGACAATCGAGAAGACACAGGCCGCAAAAGCTGCAGTGCAGCCTTATTCACAATAGCCAAGACAGTGAAGCAATCAAAATGTCCAACAACAGGTAAATGGATAAAGAAGAAGTGGTCCATGTACACAATGGAATATTAGCCATGGAAGACAATGAACCATTGCTCTTTGAGGCACCACAAATGAGTCTGGAGATAATCACGAAAGATGAGGTAAGTTGGAAAGCAAAAGACCTGTGTTCTGTGATAGCACTTATAGGCGTTATCTAATAACTGACACAAATGAACATATTTCCACAGAGAAAGACACTCACAGATTTAGAAAACAAACTATGCTCATCTAAAACGACAGGTGGGGGGAATGGATAAATTAAGATTAGTGTTACTATACGTATACAAACACATATGATATACATATCTCAAAAAGACCAACCATATAGCAAGGGAAGTCTGCGGAACCCTCTGTAACATTTTACATGGGAAGAGGATCTGTACTTGAATAGACATATATAATGTGCAAATGAACCAGATTGTGTACACCTAGGACAAACAATATTCTAAGCTTTACCCCAATTAAAACACTTTTAAAAACCAAGAAGAAATAATGACACATAAACTTATGGGGGTTTCTCCACGCACATTCCAATGGAATTTACAACCTAGGAACACGACGTCCAGAAAGGCTCTGCTGCCCTACTCCCCAGATTTGGGAATGGAGAAATGCTGCCTCCTTGAGGCCACTTCCCACAACAGCAGCTTTAAACCCATTGCTAAAGGTCACTAAATATTCACCAAACTTGCAGTTCGGGAAATGACACCTGCTCTCTAAAAAAACGCTGGGGTGGAAAATCGACCAAATAACTCAAAAGAGGGCAACCTTCAAAGAAGACAATTTCAAGAGTTATATCGTACTGCCAGTTGTTTCCTTTTTTTAACGGAAAAGAAAACGGCGGAGAAAAATGATGAGTTTTACGAATTTTCAAAGACATGCAAACCCAAATTACAAAAACCTATCAGCTCACAGCAGCCAGAAGGGCCATTAGCATCAATGCTGTAAACAATAAATGCTGAAGCGATTGTGGAGAAATGCGTACCCTCGATTCTAAGGGGGACGTGGTAAGAGCCACTAATGAAAACACAAAGAAGGTGCTTTGAAAAGGGAAACACGGTGCTACCAGTCAATCAATCACACCCACTGCTGGGCCTATCACCTGAGAAAATGAGAATCAAAAAGTCACAGGCTGGCAATCCTGCACTCCAACAATATTTACCATAGCCAACACTTGGAAGCAATGAAAATGTCCATCAACCGAGGAATGCACAAAGAAGAAGTGGTCCACGTACACAGTGGAAAATTACTCCAATAAAAAATAAAAATTAAATTTAAAAATCCAACAAAAGTAAGGAGACATCAGCTTGTGTGGGTTTGTCCGGGCACACTCCACTCTAATTTATAACCGAGAAACACCACAGGCCGCCAGGGCTTTTCCCTAGTTCCCAGGGTGGGGAACATAGAAAGGCTGCCGCCCTCTGGCAGTTACCTGCAAAAGCAGTTTTAAAGCCTGTGCTAATGGTCATTTCATAGGAACAAGTACTGCAGAACTGTAAATGAAACCTGCCCTCAAAATGTCTTCAGGGAGGTAACGGCCAAAACATTTCAAAAGGTGACACGTACGTTAAGAGAACACTTTGAAGAACTAAGGGGTAATCACTGCTTGAAAAATAAAAAGGACATGCCTTAAAGCTCAATTTCAACGGATTATGAGGCACATGCGAATTCAACCACAAAGAGGTATCAGCTCACACTTGTCAGAATAACCATGAGCAAGAAAACTACAAACAATAAATGCTGAAGGTGTTGTGGAGAAATGCATACCCTCAACTTCAAGGGGGACGTAAGTTGGAAAGGGCCACGAATGAGAACAGAATGGAGGTGCCTTAAAAAGGTCAACATTGTGCTACCATATGATCCAGCAGGCCCACTCCTCCACCTATAATCTAAGAAGAGAGAATTGGAAAGACACAGGCAGGCAAATCTGCATTGCCCAGTATTACAATAGCCAAGATATGGAAGTAACCAAAAAGACCACCAACAGATGGGTGGGCAAAGAAGAACTCCTCCATGTACAGATGGAATATTCGCTAGTGAAAAAAATGAAACAATGCCATTTGCAGCACCATAGATGAGTCTAGACGTAATCACGCCACGTGTAGTAAGTGAGAAAGCAAAAGGCACATATCCTATCATATCACTTTCAGGAGTTACTTAAAAATTGATACCAATGAAGATATTTCCACAGAGAAAGGCAATCACAGATTCATTAAAAAACTTATGGTTCACCAAATAGAAAGGGATGAGGATTGGATACATTGCCATATTGGGGTTAACAGAGATATACAAACCATGTGAAATATATAACCCCCAAAGACGTACGGAAGACCAGGAGAAGACTACTCAACATTGTGTCATAACCTACATTGGCAAAGGATGCGAGGAAGAATAGATACATGTATATGTGTGAAAGAACCACATCTTGCACACCTAGAACAAACAAACCATTGTAATCAAATTTGCTGGGATAAAAAATAAAAAGTAAATTACAAATACGAACAAGAAGTAATGAGACATAAAGTTAAAGGGCTTTTTCCTGGCACATTCCATTCTAATATACAACCTCGAACACCACTTCCATTAAGGCTCTGTTTCCCTAGTAACCAAATTTGGTAAAGGAGAAATGCTGCCACCTAGTGGCCGTTTCCTGCAAGAGCAGCTTTAAAGTCACAGCTAATGGTCACTTAACATTCACAAGGACTCAGGGCTGTAAAGGACACTTGCCCTAAATATTTGTGCTGAAGTAGGGAATGGACAAAAAATTCAAAACAGGCAAATGTTTCAAGAAGAGATTATGAAGAGTTAAGGTTTACTCACACTCTTTGTAAAAAAAAGGAAAATGGATAAAAGCTCAACCTCAGGGAGTGTTAGACGCATGCAATCTAATCTACAAAAAGTTTCAACTTACACCAGTCGACTGACCATCAGCAAAAAGTCTACAAACAATAAATGCTGAAGGGGTTTTAGAGAACTGTGTACCCTCTGCCTGCTGGTGAGACGTAAAGGGGTAACAGCCAATAATGAGAACAGAAAGGAGCTGCGTTTAAAAGTAAAAATGGAGGTACTATTCAATCCAGCAGGCGCACCATTGGACCTCTCACCTGAGAAGACAATCGAGAAGACACAGGCCGCAAAAGCTGCAGTGCAGCCTTATTCACAATAGCCAAGACAGTGAAGCAATCAAAATGTCCAACAACAGGTAAATGGATAAAGAAGAAGTGGTCCGTGTACACAATGGAATATTAGCCATGGAAGACAATGAACCATTGCTCTTTGAGGCACCACAAATGAGTCTGGAGATAATCACGAAAGATGAGGTAAGTTGGAAAGCAAAAGACCTGTGTTCTGTGATAGCACTTATAGGCGTTATCTAATAACTGACACAAATGAACATATTTCCACAGAGAAAGACACTCACAGATTTAGAAAACAAACTATGCTCATCTAAAACGACAGGTGGGGGGAATGGATAAATTAAGATTAGTGTTACTATACGTATACAAACACATATGATATACATATCTCAAAAAGACCAACCATATAGCAAGGGAAGTCTGCGGAACCCTCTGTAACATTTTACATGGGAAGAGGATCTGTACTTGAATAGACATATATAATGTGCAAATGAACCAGATTGTGTACACCTAGGACAAACAATATTCTAAGCTTTACCCCAATTAAAACACTTTTAAAAACCAAGAAGAAATAATGACACATAAACTTATGGGGGTTTCTCCACGCACATTCCAATGTAATTTACAACCTAGGAACACGACTTCCAGAAAGGCTCTGCTGCCCTACTCCCCAGATTTGGGAATGGAGAAATGCTGCCTCCTTGAGGCCACTTCCCACAACAGCAGCTTTAAACCCATTGCTAAAGGTCACTAAATATTCTCCAAACTTGCAGTTCGGGAAATGACACCTGCTCTCTAAAAAAACGCTGGGGTGGAAAATCGACCAAATAACTCAAAAGAGGGCAACCTTCAAAGAAGACAATTTCAAGAGTTATATCGTACTGCCAATTGTCTCCTTTTTTTAACGGAAAAGAAAACGGCGGAGAAAAATGATGAGTTTTACGAATTTTCAAAGACATGCAAACCCAAATTACAAAAACCTATCAGCTCACAGCAGCCAGAAGGGCCATTAGCATCAATGCTGTAAACAATAAATGCTGAAGCGATTGTGGAGAAATGCGTACCCTCGATTCTAAGGGGGACGTGGTAAGAGCCACTAATGAAAACACAAAGAAGGTGCTTTGAAAAGGGAAACACGGTGCTACCAGTCAATCAATCACACCCACTGCTGGGCCTATCACCTGAGAAAATGAGAATCAAAAAGTCACAGGCTGGCAATCCTGCACTCCAACAATATTTACCATAGCCAACACTTGGAAGCAATGAAAATGTCCATCAACCGAGGAATGCACAAAGAAGAAGTGGTCCACGTACACAGTGGAAAATTACTCCAATAAAAAATAAAAATTAAATTTAAAAATCCAACAAAAGTAAGGAGACATCAGCTTGTGTGGGTTTGTCCGGGCACACTCCACTCTAATTTATAACCGAGAAACACCACAGGCCGCCAGGGCTTTTCCCTAGTTCCCAGGGTGGGGAACATAGAAAGGCTGCCGCCCTCTGGCAGTTACCTGCAAAAGCAGTTTTAAAGCCTGTGCTAATGGTCATTTCATAGGAACAAGTACTGCAGAACTGTAAATGAAACCTGCCCTCAAAATGTCTTCAGGGAGGTAACGGCCAAAACATTTCAAAAGGTGACACGTACGTTAAGAGAACACTTTGAAGAACTAAGGGGTAATCACTGCTTGAAAAATAAAAAGGACATGCCTTAAAGCTCAATTTCAACGGATTATGAGGCACATGCGAATTCAACCACAAAGAGGTATCAGCTCACACTTGTCAGAATAACCATGAGCAAGAAAACTACAAACAATAAATGCTGAAGGTGTTGTGGAGAAATGCATACCCTCAACTTCAAGGGGGACGTAAGTTGGAAAGGGCCACGAATGAGAACAGAATGGAGGTGCCTTAAAAAGGTAAACATTGTGCTACCATATGATCCAGCAGGCCCACTCCTCCACCTATAATCTAAGAAGAGAGAATTGGAAAGACACAGGCAGGCAAATCTGCATTGCCCAGTATTACAATAGCCAAGATATGGAAGTAACCAAAAAGACCACCAACAGATGGGTGGGCAAAGAAGAACTCCTCCATGTACAGATGGAATATTCGCTAGTGAAAAAAATGAAACAATGCCATTTGCAGCACCATAGATGAGTCTAGACGTAATCACGCCCCGTGTAGTAAGTGAGAAAGCAAAAGGCACATATCCTATCATATCACTTTCAGGAGTTACTTAAAAATTGATACCAATGAAGATATTTCCACAGAGAAAGGCAATCACAGATTCATTAAAAAACTTATGGTTCACCAAATAGAAAGGGATGAGGATTGGATACATTGCCATATTGGGGTTAACAGAGATATACAAACCATGTGAAATATATAACCCCCAAAGACGTACGGAAGACCAGGAGAAGACTACTCAACATTGTGTCATAACCTACATTGGCAAAGGATGCGAGGAAGAATAGATACATGTATATGTGTGAAAGAACCACATCTTGCACACCTAGAACAAACAAACCATTGTAATCAAATTTGCTGGGATAAAAAATAAAAAGTAAATTACAAATACGAACAAGAAGTAATGAGACATAAAGTTAAAGGGCTTTTTCCTGGCACATTCCATTCTAATATACAACCTAGAACACCACTTCCATTAAGGCTCTGTTTCCCTAGTAACCAAATTTGGTAAAGGAGAAATGCTGCCACCTAGTGGCCGTTTCCTGCAAGAGCAGCTTTAAAGTCACAGCTAATGGTCACTTAACATTCACAAGGACTCAGGGCTGTAAAGGACACTTGCCCTAAATATTTGTGCTGAAGTAGGGAATGGACAAAAAATTCAAAACAGGCAAATGTTTCAAGAAGAGATTATGAAGAGTTAAGGTTTACTCACACTCTTTGTAAAAAAAAGCAAAATGGATAAAAGCTCAACCTCAGGGAGTGTTAGACGCATGCAATCTAATCTACAAAAAGTTTCAACTTACACCAGTCGGCTGACCATCAGCAAAAAGTCTACAAACAATAAATGCTGAAGGGGTTTTAGAGAACTGTGTACCCTCTGCCTGCTGGTGAGAACGTAAAGGGGTAACAGCCAATAATGAGAACAGAAAGGAGCTGCGTTTAAAAGTAAAAATGGAGGTACTATTCAATCCAGCAGGCGCACCATTGGACCTCTCACCTGAGAAGACAAGAATCGAGAAGTCACAGGCCGCAAAAGCTGCAGTGCAGCCTTATTCACAATAGCCAAGACAGTGAAGCAATCAAAATGTCCAACAACAGGTAAATGGATAAAGAAGAAGTGGTCCGTGTACACAATGGAATATTAGCCATGGAAGACAATGAACCATTGCTCTTTGAGGCACCACAAATGAGTCTGGAGATAATCACGAAAGATGAGGTAAGTTGGAAAGCAAAAGACCTGTGTTCTGTGATAGCACTTATAGGCGTTATCTAATAACTGACACAAATGAACATATTTCCACAGAGAAAGACACTCACAGATTTAGAAAACAAACTATGCTCATCTAAAACGACAGGTGGGGGGAATGGATAAATTAAGATTAGTGTTACTATACGTATACAAACACATATGATATACATATCTCAAAAAGACCAACCATATAGCAAGGGAAGTCTGCGGAACCCTCTGTAACATTTTACATGGGAAGAGGATCTGTACTTGAATAGACATATATAATGTGCAAATGAACCAGATTGTGTACACCTAGGACAAACAATATTCTAAGCTTTACCCCAATTAAAACACTTTTAAAAACCAAGAAGAAATAATGACACATAAACTTATGGGGGTTTCTCCACGCACATTCCAATGTAATTTACAACCTAGGAACACGACTTCCAGAAAGGCTCTGCTGCCCTACTCCCCAGATTTGGGAATGGAGAAATGCTGCCTCCTTGAGGCCACTTCCCACAACAGCAGCTTTAAACCCATTGCTAAAGGTCACTAAATATTCTCCAAACTTGCAGTTCGGGAAATGACACCTGCTCTCTAAAAAAACGCTGGGGTGGAAAATCGACCAAATAACTCAAAAGAGGGCAACCTTCAAAGAAGACAATTTCAAGAGTTATATCGTACTGCCAATTGTCTCCTTTTTTTAACGGAAAAGAAAACGGCGGAGAAAAATGATGAGTTTTACGAATTTTCAAAGACATGCAAACCCAAATTACAAAAACCTATCAGCTCACAGCAGCCAGAAGGGCCATTAGCATCAATGCTGTAAACAATAAATGCTGAAGCGATTGTGGAGAAATGCGTACCCTCGATTCTAAGGGGGACGTGGTAAGAGCCACTAATGAAAACACAAAGAAGGTGCTTTGAAAAGGGAAACACGGTGCTACCAGTCAATCAATCACACCCACTGCTGGGCCTATCACCTGAGAAAATGAGAATCAAAAAGTCACAGGCTGGCAATCCTGCACTCCAACAATATTTACCATAGCCAACACTTGGAAGCAATGAAAATGTCCATCAACCGAGGAATGCACAAAGAAGAAGTGGTCCACGTACACAGTGGAAAATTACTCCAATAAAAAATAAAAATTAAATTTAAAAATCCAACAAAAGTAAGGAGACATCAGCTTGTGTGGGTTTGTCCGGGCACACTCCACTCTAATTTATAACCGAGAAACACCACAGGCCGCCAGGGCTTTTCCCTAGTTCCCAGGGTGGGGAACATAGAAAGGCTGCCGCCCTCTGGCAGTTACCTGCAAAAGCAGTTTTAAAGCCTGTGCTAATGGTCATTTCATAGGAACAAGTACTGCAGAACTGTAAATGAAACCTGCCCTCAAAATGTCTTCAGGGAGGTAACGGCCAAAACATTTCAAAAGGTGACACGTACGTTAAGAGAACACTTTGAAGAACTAAGGGGTAATCACTGCTTGAAAAATAAAAAGGACATGCCTTAAAGCTCAATTTCAACGGATTATGAGGCACATGCGAATTCAACCACAAAGAGGTATCAGCTCACACTTGTCAGAATAACCATGAGCAAGAAAACTACAAACAATAAATGCTGAAGGTGTTGTGGAGAAATGCATACCCTCAACTTCAAGGGGGACGTAAGTTGGAAAGGGCCACGAATGAGAACAGAATGGAGGTGCCTTAAAAAGGTAAACATTGTGCTACCATATGATCCAGCAGGCCCACTCCTCCACCTATAATCTAAGAAGAGAGAATTGGAAAGACACAGGCAGGCAAATCTGCATTGCCCAGTATTACAATAGCCAAGATATGGAAGTAACCAAAAAGACCACCAACAGATGGGTGGGCAAAGAAGAACTCCTCCATGTACAGATGGAATATTCGCTAGTGAAAAAAATGAAACAATGCCATTTGCAGCACCATAGATGAGTCTAGACGTAATCACGCCACGTGTAGTAAGTGAGAAAGCAAAAGGCACATATCCTATCATATCACTTTCAGGAGTTACTTAAAAATTGATACCAATGAAGATATTTCCACAGAGAAAGGCAATCACAGATTCATTAAAAAACTTATGGTTCACCAAATAGAAAGGGATGAGGATTGGATACATTGCCATATTGGGGTTAACAGAGATATACAAACCATGTGAAATATATAACCCCCAAAGACGTACGGAAGACCAGGAGAAGACTACTCAACATTGTGTCATAACCTACATTGGCAAAGGATGCGAGGAAGAATAGATACATGTATATGTGTGAAAGAACCACATCTTGCACACCTAGAACAAACAAACCATTGTAATCAAATTTGCTGGGATAAAAAATAAAAAGTAAATTACAAATACGAACAAGAAGTAATGAGACATAAAGTTAAAGGGCTTTTTCCTGGCACATTCCATTCTAATATACAACCTCGAACACCACTTCCATTAAGGCTCTGTTTCCCTAGTAACCAAATTTGGTAAAGGAGAAATGCTGCCACCTAGTGGCCGTTTCCTGCAAGAGCAGCTTTAAAGTCACAGCTAATGGTCACTTAACATTCACAAGGACTCAGGGCTGTAAAGGACACTTGCCCTAAATATTTGTGCTGAAGTAGGGAATGGACAAAAAATTCAAAACAGGCAAATGTTTCAAGAAGAGATTATGAAGAGTTAAGGTTTACTCACACTCTTTGTAAAAAAAAGGAAAATGGATAAAAGCTCAACCTCAGGGAGTGTTAGACGCATGCAATCTAATCTACAAAAAGTTTCAACTTACACCAGTCGACTGACCATCAGCAAAAAGTCTACAAACAATAAATGCTGAAGGGGTTTTAGAGAACTGTGTACCCTCTGCCTGCTGGTGAGACGTAAAGGGGTAACAGCCAATAATGAGAACAGAAAGGAGCTGCGTTTAAAAGTAAAAATGGAGGTACTATTCAATCCAGCAGGCGCACCATTGGACCTCTCACCTGAGAAGACAATCGAGAAGACACAGGCCGCAAAAGCTGCAGTGCAGCCTTATTCACAATAGCCAAGACAGTGAAGCAATCAAAATGTCCAACAACAGGTAAATGGATAAAGAAGAAGTGGTCCGTGTACACAATGGAATATTAGCCATGGAAGACAATGAACCATTGCTCTTTGAGGCACCACAAATGAGTCTGGAGATAATCACGAAAGATGAGGTAAGTTGGAAAGCAAAAGACCTGTGTTCTGTGATAGCACTTATAGGCGTTATCTAATAACTGACACAAATGAACATATTTCCACAGAGAAAGACACTCACAGATTTAGAAAACAAACTATGCTCATCTAAAACGACAGGTGGGGGGAATGGATAAATTAAGATTAGTGTTACTATACGTATACAAACACATATGATATACATATCTCAAAAAGACCAACCATATAGCAAGGGAAGTCTGCGGAACCCTCTGTAACATTTTACATGGGAAGAGGATCTGTACTTGAATAGACATATATAATGTGCAAATGAACCAGATTGTGTACACCTAGGACAAACAATATTCTAAGCTTTACCCCAATTAAAACACTTTTAAAAACCAAGAAGAAATAATGACACATAAACTTATGGGGGTTTCTCCACGCACATTCCAATGTAATTTACAACCTAGGAACACGACTTCCAGAAAGGCTCTGCTGCCCTACTCCCCAGATTTGGGAATGGAGAAATGCTGCCTCCTTGAGGCCACTTCCCACAACAGCAGCTTTAAACCCATTGCTAAAGGTCACTAAATATTCTCCAAACTTGCAGTTCGGGAAATGACACCTGCTCTCTAAAAAAACGCTGGGGTGGAAAATCGACCAAATAACTCAAAAGAGGGCAACCTTCAAAGAAGACAATTTCAAGAGTTATATCGTACTGCCAATTGTCTCCTTTTTTTAACGGAAAAGAAAACGGCGGAGAAAAATGATGAGTTTTACGAATTTTCAAAGACATGCAAACCCAAATTACAAAAACCTATCAGCTCACAGCAGCCAGAAGGGCCATTAGCATCAATGCTGTAAACAATAAATGCTGAAGCGATTGTGGAGAAATGCGTACCCTCGATTCTAAGGGGGACGTGGTAAGAGCCACTAATGAAAACACAAAGAAGGTGCTTTGAAAAGGGAAACACGGTGCTACCAGTCAATCAATCACACCCACTGCTGGGCCTATCACCTGAGAAAATGAGAATCAAAAAGTCACAGGCTGGCAATCCTGCACTCCAACAATATTTACCATAGCCAACACTTGGAAGCAATGAAAATGTCCATCAACCGAGGAATGCACAAAGAAGAAGTGGTCCACGTACACAGTGGAAAATTACTCCAATAAAAAATAAAAATTAAATTTAAAAATCCAACAAAAGTAAGGAGACATCAGCTTGTGTGGGTTTGTCCGGGCACACTCCACTCTAATTTATAACCGAGAAACACCACAGGCCGCCAGGGCTTTTCCCTAGTTCCCAGGGTGGGGAACATAGAAAGGCTGCCGCCCTCTGGCAGTTACCTGCAAAAGCAGTTTTAAAGCCTGTGCTAATGGTCATTTCATAGGAACAAGTACTGCAGAACTGTAAATGAAACCTGCCCTCAAAATGTCTTCAGGGAGGTAACGGCCAAAACATTTCAAAAGGTGACACGTACGTTAAGAGAACACTTTGAAGAACTAAGGGGTAATCACTGCTTGAAAAATAAAAAGGACATGCCTTAAAGCTCAATTTCAACGGATTATGAGGCACATGCGAATTCAACCACAAAGAGGTATCCGCTCACACTTGTCAGAATAACCATGAGCAAGAAAACTACAAACAATAAATGCTGAAGGTGTTGTGGAGAAATGCATACCCTCAACTTCAAGGGGGACGTAAGTTGGAAAGGGCCACGAATGAGAACAGAATGGAGGTGCCTTAAAAAGGTAAACATTGTGCTACCATATGATCCAGCAGGCCCACTCCTCCACCTATAATCTAAGAAGAGAGAATTGGAAAGACACAGGCAGGCAAATCTGCATTGCCCAGTATTACAATAGCCAAGATATGGAAGTAACCAAAAAGACCACCAACAGATGGGTGGGCAAAGAAGAACTCCTCCATGTACAGATGGAATATTCGCTAGTGAAAAAAATGAAACAATGCCATTTGCAGCACCATAGATGAGTCTAGACGTAATCACGCCACGTGTAGTAAGTGAGAAAGCAAAAGGCACATATCCTATCATATCACTTTCAGGAGTTACTTAAAAATTGATACCAATGAAGATATTTCCACAGAGAAAGGCAATCACAGATTCATTAAAAAACTTATGGTTCACCAAATAGAAAGGGATGAGGATTGGATACATTGCCATATTGGGGTTAACAGAGATATACAAACCATGTGAAATATATAACCCCCAAAGACGTACGGAAGACCAGGAGAAGACTACTCAACATTGTGTCATAACCTACATTGGCAAAGGATGCGAGGAAGAATAGATACATGTATATGTGTGAAAGAACCACATCTTGCACACCTAGAACAAACAAACCATTGTAATCAAATTTGCTGGGATAAAAAATAAAAAGTAAATTACAAATACGAACAAGAAGTAATGAGACATAAAGTTAAAGGGCTTTTTCCTGGCACATTCCATTCTAATATACAACCTCGAACACCACTTCCATTAAGGCTCTGTTTCCCTAGTAACCAAATTTGGTAAAGGAGAAATGCTGCCACCTAGTGGCCGTTTCCTGCAAGAGCAGCTTTAAAGTCACAGCTAATGGTCACTTAACATTCACAAGGACTCAGGGCTGTAAAGGACACTTGCCCTAAATATTTGTGCTGAAGTAGGGAATGGACAAAAAATTCAAAACAGGCAAATGTTTCAAGAAGAGATTATGAAGAGTTAAGGTTTACTCACACTCTTTGTAAAAAAAAGGAAAATGGATAAAAGCTCAACCTCAGGGAGTGTTAGACGCATGCAATCTAATCTACAAAAAGTTTCAACTTACACCAGTCGGCTGACCATCAGCAAAAAGTCTACAAACAATAAATGCTGAAGGGGTTTTAGAGAACTGTGTACCCTCTGCCTGCTGGTGAGAACGTAAAGGGGTAACAGCCAATAATGAGAACAGAAAGGAGCTGCGTTTAAAAGTAAAAATGGAGGTACTATTCAATCCAGCAGGCGCACCATTGGACCTCTCACCTGAGAAGACAAGAATCGAGAAGTCACAGGCCGCAAAAGCTGCAGTGCAGCCTTATTCACAATAGCCAAGACAGTGAAGCAATCAAAATGTCCAACAACAGGTAAATGGATAAAGAAGAAGTGGTCCGTGTACACAATGGAATATTAGCCATGGAAGACAATGAACCATTGCTCTTTGAGGCACCACAAATGAGTCTGGAGATAATCACGAAAGATGAGGTAAGTTGGAAAGCAAAAGACCTGTGTTCTGTGATAGCACTTATAGGCGTTATCTAATAACTGACACAAATGAACATATTTCCACAGAGAAAGACACTCACAGATTTAGAAAACAAACTATGCTCATCTAAAACGACAGGTGGGGGGAATGGATAAATTAAGATTAGTGTTACTATACGTATACAAACACATATGATATACATATCTCAAAAAGACCAACCATATAGCAAGGGAAGTCTGCGGAACCCTCTGTAACATTTTACATGGGAAGAGGATCTGTACTTGAATAGACATATATAATGTGCAAATGAACCAGATTGTGTACACCTAGGACAAACAATATTCTAAGCTTTACCCCAATTAAAACACTTTTAAAAACCAAGAAGAAATAATGACACATAAACTTATGGGGGTTTCTCCACGCACATTCCAATGTAATTTACAACCTAGGAACACGACTTCCAGAAAGGCTCTGCTGCCCTACTCCCCAGATTTGGGAATGGAGAAATGCTGCCTCCTTGAGGCCACTTCCCACAACAGCAGCTTTAAACCCATTGCTAAAGGTCACTAAATATTCTCCAAACTTGCAGTTCGGGAAATGACACCTGCTCTCTAAAAAAACGCTGGGGTGGAAAATCGACCAAATAACTCAAAAGAGGGCAACCTTCAAAGAAGACAATTTCAAGAGTTATATCGTACTGCCAATTGTCTCCTTTTTTTAACGGAAAAGAAAACGGCGGAGAAAAATGATGAGTTTTACGAATTTTCAAAGACATGCAAACCCAAATTACAAAAACCTATCAGCTCACAGCAGCCAGAAGGGCCATTAGCATCAATGCTGTAAACAATAAATGCTGAAGCGATTGTGGAGAAATGCGTACCCTCGATTCTAAGGGGGACGTGGTAAGAGCCACTAATGAAAACACAAAGAAGGTGCTTTGAAAAGGGAAACACGGTGCTACCAGTCAATCAATCACACCCACTGCTGGGCCTATCACCTGAGAAAATGAGAATCAAAAAGTCACAGGCTGGCAATCCTGCACTCCAACAATATTTACCATAGCCAACACTTGGAAGCAATGAAAATGTCCATCAACCGAGGAATGCACAAAGAAGAAGTGGTCCACGTACACAGTGGAAAATTACTCCAATAAAAAATAAAAATTAAATTTAAAAATCCAACAAAAGTAAGGAGACATCAGCTTGTGTGGGTTTGTCCGGGCACACTCCACTCTAATTTATAACCGAGAAACACCACAGGCCGCCAGGGCTTTTCCCTAGTTCCCAGGGTGGGGAACATAGAAAGGCTGCCGCCCTCTGGCAGTTACCTGCAAAAGCAGTTTTAAAGCCTGTGCTAATGGTCATTTCATAGGAACAAGTACTGCAGAACTGTAAATGAAACCTGCCCTCAAAATGTCTTCAGGGAGGTAACGGCCAAAACATTTCAAAAGGTGACACGTACGTTAAGAGAACACTTTGAAGAACTAAGGGGTAATCACTGCTTGAAAAATAAAAAGGACATGCCTTAAAGCTCAATTTCAACGGATTATGAGGCACATGCGAATTCAACCACAAAGAGGTATCCGCTCACACTTGTCAGAATAACCATGAGCAAGAAAACTACAAACAATAAATGCTGAAGGTGTTGTGGAGAAATGCATACCCTCAACTTCAAGGGGGACGTAAGTTGGAAAGGGCCACGAATGAGAACAGAATGGAGGTGCCTTAAAAAGGTAAACATTGTGCTACCATATGATCCAGCAGGCCCACTCCTCCACCTATAATCTAAGAAGAGAGAATTGGAAAGACACAGGCAGGCAAATCTGCATTGCCCAGTATTACAATAGCCAAGATATGGAAGTAACCAAAAAGACCACCAACAGATGGGTGGGCAAAGAAGAACTCCTCCATGTACAGATGGAATATTCGCTAGTGAAAAAAATGAAACAATGCCATTTGCAGCACCATAGATGAGTCTAGACGTAATCACGCCACGTGTAGTAAGTGAGAAAGCAAAAGGCACATATCCTATCATATCACTTTCAGGAGTTACTTAAAAATTGATACCAATGAAGATATTTCCACAGAGAAAGGCAATCACAGATTCATTAAAAAACTTATGGTTCACCAAATAGAAAGGGATGAGGATTGGATACATTGCCATATTGGGGTTAACAGAGATATACAAACCATGTGAAATATATAACCCCCAAAGACGTACGGAAGACCAGGAGAAGACTACTCAACATTGTGTCATAACCTACATTGGCAAAGGATGCGAGGAAGAATAGATACATGTATATGTGTGAAAGAACCACATCTTGCACACCTAGAACAAACAAACCATTGTAATCAAATTTGCTGGGATAAAAAATAAAAAGTAAATTACAAATACGAACAAGAAGTAATGAGACATAAAGTTAAAGGGCTTTTTCCTGGCACATTCCATTCTAATATACAACCTCGAACACCACTTCCATTAAGGCTCTGTTTCCCTAGTAACCAAATTTGGTAAAGGAGAAATGCTGCCACCTAGTGGCCGTTTCCTGCAAGAGCAGCTTTAAAGTCACAGCTAATGGTCACTTAACATTCACAAGGACTCAGGGCTGTAAAGGACACTTGCCCTAAATATTTGTGCTGAAGTAGGGAATGGACAAAAAATTCAAAACAGGCAAATGTTTCAAGAAGAGATTATGAAGAGTTAAGGTTTACTCACACTCTTTGTAAAAAAAAGGAAAATGGATAAAAGCTCAACCTCAGGGAGTGTTAGACGCATGCAATCTAATCTACAAAAAGTTTCAACTTACACCAGTCGGCTGACCATCAGCAAAAAGTCTACAAACAATAAATGCTGAAGGGGTTTTAGAGAACTGTGTACCCTCTGCCTGCTGGTGAGAACGTAAAGGGGTAACAGCCAATAATGAGAACAGAAAGGAGCTGCGTTTAAAAGTAAAAATGGAGGTACTATTCAATCCAGCAGGCGCACCATTGGACCTCTCACCTGAGAAGACAAGAATCGAGAAGTCACAGGCCGCAAAAGCTGCAGTGCAGCCTTATTCACAATAGCCAAGACAGTGAAGCAATCAAAATGTCCAACAACAGGTAAATGGATAAAGAAGAAGTGGTCCGTGTACACAATGGAATATTAGCCATGGAAGACAATGAACCATTGCTCTTTGAGGCACCACAAATGAGTCTGGAGATAATCACGAAAGATGAGGTAAGTTGGAAAGCAAAAGACCTGTGTTCTGTGATAGCACTTATAGGCGTTATCTAATAACTGACACAAATGAACATATTTCCACAGAGAAAGACACTCACAGATTTAGAAAACAAACTATGCTCATCTAAAACGACAGGTGGGGGGAATGGATAAATTAAGATTAGTGTTACTATACGTATACAAACACATATGATATACATATCTCAAAAAGACCAACCATATAGCAAGGGAAGTCTGCGGAACCCTCTGTAACATTTTACATGGGAAGAGGATCTGTACTTGAATAGACATATATAATGTGCAAATGAACCAGATTGTGTACACCTAGGACAAACAATATTCTAAGCTTTACCCCAATTAAAACACTTTTAAAAACCAAGAAGAAATAATGACACATAAACTTATGGGGGTTTCTCCACGCACATTCCAATGTAATTTACAACCTAGGAACACGACTTCCAGAAAGGCTCTGCTGCCCTACTCCCCAGATTTGGGAATGGAGAAATGCTGCCTCCTTGAGGCCACTTCCCACAACAGCAGCTTTAAACCCATTGCTAAAGGTCACTAAATATTCTCCAAACTTGCAGTTCGGGAAATGACACCTGCTCTCTAAAAAAACGCTGGGGTGGAAAATCGACCAAATAACTCAAAAGAGGGCAACCTTCAAAGAAGACAATTTCAAGAGTTATATCGTACTGCCAATTGTCTCCTTTTTTTAACGGAAAAGAAAACGGCGGAGAAAAATGATGAGTTTTACGAATTTTCAAAGACATGCAAACCCAAATTACAAAAACCTATCAGCTCACAGCAGCCAGAAGGGCCATTAGCATCAATGCTGTAAACAATAAATGCTGAAGCGATTGTGGAGAAATGCGTACCCTCGATTCTAAGGGGGACGTGGTAAGAGCCACTAATGAAAACACAAAGAAGGTGCTTTGAAAAGGGAAACACGGTGCTACCAGTCAATCAATCACACCCACTGCTGGGCCTATCACCTGAGAAAATGAGAATCAAAAAGTCACAGGCTGGCAATCCTGCACTCCAACAATATTTACCATAGCCAACACTTGGAAGCAATGAAAATGTCCATCAACCGAGGAATGCACAAAGAAGAAGTGGTCCACGTACACAGTGGAAAATTACTCCAATAAAAAATAAAAATTAAATTTAAAAATCCAACAAAAGTAAGGAGACATCAGCTTGTGTGGGTTTGTCCGGGCACACTCCACTCTAATTTATAACCGAGAAACACCACAGGCCGCCAGGGCTTTTCCCTAGTTCCCAGGGTGGGGAACATAGAAAGGCTGCCGCCCTCTGGCAGTTACCTGCAAAAGCAGTTTTAAAGCCTGTGCTAATGGTCATTTCATAGGAACAAGTACTGCAGAACTGTAAATGAAACCTGCCCTCAAAATGTCTTCAGGGAGGTAACGGCCAAAACATTTCAAAAGGTGACACGTACGTTAAGAGAACACTTTGAAGAACTAAGGGGTAATCACTGCTTGAAAAATAAAAAGGACATGCCTTAAAGCTCAATTTCAACGGATTATGAGGCACATGCGAATTCAACCACAAAGAGGTATCAGCTCACACTTGTCAGAATAACCATGAGCAAGAAAACTACAAACAATAAATGCTGAAGGTGTTGTGGAGAAATGCATACCCTCAACTTCAAGGGGGACGTAAGTTGGAAAGGGCCACGAATGAGAACAGAATGGAGGTGCCTTAAAAAGGTAAACATTGTGCTACCATATGATCCAGCAGGCCCACTCCTCCACCTATAATCTAAGAAGAGAGAATTGGAAAGACACAGGCAGGCAAATCTGCATTGCCCAGTATTACAATAGCCAAGATATGGAAGTAACCAAAAAGACCACCAACAGATGGGTGGGCAAAGAAGAACTCCTCCATGTACAGATGGAATATTCGCTAGTGAAAAAAATGAAACAATGCCATTTGCAGCACCATAGATGAGTCTAGACGTAATCACGCCACGTGTAGTAAGTGAGAAAGCAAAAGGCACATATCCTATCATATCACTTTCAGGAGTTACTTAAAAATTGATACCAATGAAGATATTTCCACAGAGAAAGGCAATCACAGATTCATTAAAAAACTTATGGTTCACCAAATAGAAAGGGATGAGGATTGGATACATTGCCATATTGGGGTTAACAGAGATATACAAACCATGTGAAATATATAACCCCCAAAGACGTACGGAAGACCAGGAGAAGACTACTCAACATTGTGTCATAACCTACATTGGCAAAGGATGCGAGGAAGAATAGATACATGTATATGTGTGAAAGAACCACATCTTGCACACCTAGAACAAACAAACCATTGTAATCAAATTTGCTGGGATAAAAAATAAAAAGTAAATTACAAATACGAACAAGAAGTAATGAGACATAAAGTTAAAGGGCTTTTTCCTGGCACATTCCATTCTAATATACAACCTCGAACACCACTTCCATTAAGGCTCTGTTTCCCTAGTAACCAAATTTGGTAAAGGAGAAATGCTGCCACCTAGTGGCCGTTTCCTGCAAGAGCAGCTTTAAAGTCACAGCTAATGGTCACTTAACATTCACAAGGACTCAGGGCTGTAAAGGACACTTGCCCTAAATATTTGTGCTGAAGTAGGGAATGGACAAAAAATTCAAAACAGGCAAATGTTTCAAGAAGAGATTATGAAGAGTTAAGGTTTACTCACACTCTTTGTAAAAAAAAGGAAAATGGATAAAAGCTCAACCTCAGGGAGTGTTAGACGCATGCAATCTAATCTACAAAAAGTTTCAACTTACACCAGTCGGCTGACCATCAGCAAAAAGTCTACAAACAATAAATGCTGAAGGGGTTTTAGAGAACTGTGTACCCTCTGCCTGCTGGTGAGAACGTAAAGGGGTAACAGCCAATAATGAGAACAGAAAGGAGCTGCGTTTAAAAGTAAAAATGGAGGTACTATTCAATCCAGCAGGCGCACCATTGGACCTCTCACCTGAGAAGACAAGAATCGAGAAGTCACAGGCCGCAAAAGCTGCAGTGCAGCCTTATTCACAATAGCCAAGACAGTGAAGCAATCAAAATGTCCAACAACAGGTAAATGGATAAAGAAGAAGTGGTCCGTGTACACAATGGAATATTAGCCATGGAAGACAATGAACCATTGCTCTTTGAGGCACCACAAATGAGTCTGGAGATAATCACGAAAGATGAGGTAAGTTGGAAAGCAAAAGACCTGTGTTCTGTGATAGCACTTATAGGCGTTATCTAATAACTGACACAAATGAACATATTTCCACAGAGAAAGACACTCACAGATTTAGAAAACAAACTATGCTCATCTAAAACGACAGGTGGGGGGAATGGATAAATTAAGATTAGTGTTACTATACGTATACAAACACATATGATATACATATCTCAAAAAGACCAACCATATAGCAAGGGAAGTCTGCGGAACCCTCTGTAACATTTTACATGGGAAGAGGATCTGTACTTGAATAGACATATATAATGTGCAAATGAACCAGATTGTGTACACCTAGGACAAACAATATTCTAAGCTTTACCCCAATTAAAACACTTTTAAAAACCAAGAAGAAATAATGACACATAAACTTATGGGGGTTTCTCCACGCACATTCCAATGTAATTTACAACCTAGGAACACGACTTCCAGAAAGGCTCTGCTGCCCTACTCCCCAGATTTGGGAATGGAGAAATGCTGCCTCCTTGAGGCCACTTCCCACAACAGCAGCTTTAAACCCATTGCTAAAGGTCACTAAATATTCTCCAAACTTGCAGTTCGGGAAATGACACCTGCTCTCTAAAAAAACGCTGGGGTGGAAAATCGACCAAATAACTCAAAAGAGGGCAACCTTCAAAGAAGACAATTTCAAGAGTTATATCGTACTGCCAATTGTCTCCTTTTTTTAACGGAAAAGAAAACGGCGGAGAAAAATGATGAGTTTTACGAATTTTCAAAGACATGCAAACCCAAATTACAAAAACCTATCAGCTCACAGCAGCCAGAAGGGCCATTAGCATCAATGCTGTAAACAATAAATGCTGAAGCGATTGTGGAGAAATGCGTACCCTCGATTCTAAGGGGGACGTGGTAAGAGCCACTAATGAAAACACAAAGAAGGTGCTTTGAAAAGGGAAACACGGTGCTACCAGTCAATCAATCACACCCACTGCTGGGCCTATCACCTGAGAAAATGAGAATCAAAAAGTCACAGGCTGGCAATCCTGCACTCCAACAATATTTACCATAGCCAACACTTGGAAGCAATGAAAATGTCCATCAACCGAGGAATGCACAAAGAAGAAGTGGTCCACGTACACAGTGGAAAATTACTCCAATAAAAAATAAAAATTAAATTTAAAAATCCAACAAAAGTAAGGAGACATCAGCTTGTGTGGGTTTGTCCGGGCACACTCCACTCTAATTTATAACCGAGAAACACCACAGGCCGCCAGGGCTTTTCCCTAGTTCCCAGGGTGGGGAACATAGAAAGGCTGCCGCCCTCTGGCAGTTACCTGCAAAAGCAGTTTTAAAGCCTGTGCTAATGGTCATTTCATAGGAACAAGTACTGCAGAACTGTAAATGAAACCTGCCCTCAAAATGTCTTCAGGGAGGTAACGGCCAAAACATTTCAAAAGGTGACACGTACGTTAAGAGAACACTTTGAAGAACTAAGGGGTAATCACTGCTTGAAAAATAAAAAGGACATGCCTTAAAGCTCAATTTCAACGGATTATGAGGCACATGCGAATTCAACCACAAAGAGGTATCAGCTCACACTTGTCAGAATAACCATGAGCAAGAAAACTACAAACAATAAATGCTGAAGGTGTTGTGGAGAAATGCATACCCTCAACTTCAAGGGGGACGTAAGTTGGAAAGGGCCACGAATGAGAACAGAATGGAGGTGCCTTAAAAAGGTAAACATTGTGCTACCATATGATCCAGCAGGCCCACTCCTCCACCTATAATCTAAGAAGAGAGAATTGGAAAGACACAGGCAGGCAAATCTGCATTGCCCAGTATTACAATAGCCAAGATATGGAAGTAACCAAAAAGACCACCAACAGATGGGTGGGCAAAGAAGAACTCCTCCATGTACAGATGGAATATTCGCTAGTGAAAAAAATGAAACAATGCCATTTGCAGCACCATAGATGAGTCTAGACGTAATCACGCCACGTGTAGTAAGTGAGAAAGCAAAAGGCACATATCCTATCATATCACTTTCAGGAGTTACTTAAAAATTGATACCAATGAAGATATTTCCACAGAGAAAGGCAATCACAGATTCATTAAAAAACTTATGGTTCACCAAATAGAAAGGGATGAGGATTGGATACATTGCCATATTGGGGTTAACAGAGATATACAAACCATGTGAAATATATAACCCCCAAAGACGTACGGAAGACCAGGAGAAGACTACTCAACATTGTGTCATAACCTACATTGGCAAAGGATGCGAGGAAGAATAGATACATGTATATGTGTGAAAGAACCACATCTTGCACACCTAGAACAAACAAACCATTGTAATCAAATTTGCTGGGATAAAAAATAAAAAGTAAATTACAAATACGAACAAGAAGTAATGAGACATAAAGTTAAAGGGCTTTTTCCTGGCACATTCCATTCTAATATACAACCTCGAACACCACTTCCATTAAGGCTCTGTTTCCCTAGTAACCAAATTTGGTAAAGGAGAAATGCTGCCACCTAGTGGCCGTTTCCTGCAAGAGCAGCTTTAAAGTCACAGCTAATGGTCACTTAACATTCACAAGGACTCAGGGCTGTAAAGGACACTTGCCCTAAATATTTGTGCTGAAGTAGGGAATGGACAAAAAATTCAAAACAGGCAAATGTTTCAAGAAGAGATTATGAAGAGTTAAGGTTTACTCACACTCTTTGTAAAAAAAAGGAAAATGGATAAAAGCTCAACCTCAGGGAGTGTTAGACGCATGCAATCTAATCTACAAAAAGTTTCAACTTACACCAGTCGGCTGACCATCAGCAAAAAGTCTACAAACAATAAATGCTGAAGGGGTTTTAGAGAACTGTGTACCCTCTGCCTGCTGGTGAGAACGTAAAGGGGTAACAGCCAATAATGAGAACAGAAAGGAGCTGCGTTTAAAAGTAAAAATGGAGGTACTATTCAATCCAGCAGGCGCACCATTGGACCTCTCACCTGAGAAGACAAGAATCGAGAAGTCACAGGCCGCAAAAGCTGCAGTGCAGCCTTATTCACAATAGCCAAGACAGTGAAGCAATCAAAATGTCCAACAACAGGTAAATGGATAAAGAAGAAGTGGTCCGTGTACACAATGGAATATTAGCCATGGAAGACAATGAACCATTGCTCTTTGAGGCACCACAAATGAGTCTGGAGATAATCACGAAAGATGAGGTAAGTTGGAAAGCAAAAGACCTGTGTTCTGTGATAGCACTTATAGGCGTTATCTAATAACTGACACAAATGAACATATTTCCACAGAGAAAGACACTCACAGATTTAGAAAACAAACTATGCTCATCTAAAACGACAGGTGGGGGGAATGGATAAATTAAGATTAGTGTTACTATACGTATACAAACACATATGATATACATATCTCAAAAAGACCAACCATATAGCAAGGGAAGTCTGCGGAACCCTCTGTAACATTTTACATGGGAAGAGGATCTGTACTTGAATAGACATATATAATGTGCAAATGAACCAGATTGTGTACACCTAGGACAAACAATATTCTAAGCTTTACCCCAATTAAAACACTTTTAAAAACCAAGAAGAAATAATGACACATAAACTTATGGGGGTTTCTCCACGCACATTCCAATGTAATTTACAACCTAGGAACACGACTTCCAGAAAGGCTCTGCTGCCCTACTCCCCAGATTTGGGAATGGAGAAATGCTGCCTCCTTGAGGCCACTTCCCACAACAGCAGCTTTAAACCCATTGCTAAAGGTCACTAAATATTCTCCAAACTTGCAGTTCGGGAAATGACACCTGCTCTCTAAAAAAACGCTGGGGTGGAAAATCGACCAAATAACTCAAAAGAGGGCAACCTTCAAAGAAGACAATTTCAAGAGTTATATCGTACTGCCAATTGTCTCCTTTTTTTAACGGAAAAGAAAACGGCGGAGAAAAATGATGAGTTTTACGAATTTTCAAAGACATGCAAACCCAAATTACAAAAACCTATCAGCTCACAGCAGCCAGAAGGGCCATTAGCATCAATGCTGTAAACAATAAATGCTGAAGCGATTGTGGAGAAATGCGTACCCTCGATTCTAAGGGGGACGTGGTAAGAGCCACTAATGAAAACACAAAGAAGGTGCTTTGAAAAGGGAAACACGGTGCTACCAGTCAATCAATCACACCCACTGCTGGGCCTATCACCTGAGAAAATGAGAATCAAAAAGTCACAGGCTGGCAATCCTGCACTCCAACAATATTTACCATAGCCAACACTTGGAAGCAATGAAAATGTCCATCAACCGAGGAATGCACAAAGAAGAAGTGGTCCACGTACACAGTGGAAAATTACTCCAATAAAAAATAAAAATTAAATTTAAAAATCCAACAAAAGTAAGGAGACATCAGCTTGTGTGGGTTTGTCCGGGCACACTCCACTCTAATTTATAACCGAGAAACACCACAGGCCGCCAGGGCTTTTCCCTAGTTCCCAGGGTGGGGAACATAGAAAGGCTGCCGCCCTCTGGCAGTTACCTGCAAAAGCAGTTTTAAAGCCTGTGCTAATGGTCATTTCATAGGAACAAGTACTGCAGAACTGTAAATGAAACCTGCCCTCAAAATGTCTTCAGGGAGGTAACGGCCAAAACATTTCAAAAGGTGACACGTACGTTAAGAGAACACTTTGAAGAACTAAGGGGTAATCACTGCTTGAAAAATAAAAAGGACATGCCTTAAAGCTCAATTTCAACGGATTATGAGGCACATGCGAATTCAACCACAAAGAGGTATCAGCTCACACTTGTCAGAATAACCATGAGCAAGAAAACTACAAACAATAAATGCTGAAGGTGTTGTGGAGAAATGCATACCCTCAACTTCAAGGGGGACGTAAGTTGGAAAGGGCCACGAATGAGAACAGAATGGAGGTGCCTTAAAAAGGTAAACATTGTGCTACCATATGATCCAGCAGGCCCACTCCTCCACCTATAATCTAAGAAGAGAGAATTGGAAAGACACAGGCAGGCAAATCTGCATTGCCCAGTATTACAATAGCCAAGATATGGAAGTAACCAAAAAGACCACCAACAGATGGGTGGGCAAAGAAGAACTCCTCCATGTACAGATGGAATATTCGCTAGTGAAAAAAATGAAACAATGCCATTTGCAGCACCATAGATGAGTCTAGACGTAATCACGCCACGTGTAGTAAGTGAGAAAGCAAAAGGCACATATCCTATCATATCACTTTCAGGAGTTACTTAAAAATTGATACCAATGAAGATATTTCCACAGAGAAAGGCAATCACAGATTCATTAAAAAACTTATGGTTCACCAAATAGAAAGGGATGAGGATTGGATACATTGCCATATTGGGGTTAACAGAGATATACAAACCATGTGAAATATATAACCCCCAAAGACGTACGGAAGACCAGGAGAAGACTACTCAACATTGTGTCATAACCTACATTGGCAAAGGATGCGAGGAAGAATAGATACATGTATATGTGTGAAAGAACCACATCTTGCACACCTAGAACAAACAAACCATTGTAATCAAATTTGCTGGGATAAAAAATAAAAAGTAAATTACAAATACGAACAAGAAGTAATGAGACATAAAGTTAAAGGGCTTTTTCCTGGCACATTCCATTCTAATATACAACCTCGAACACCACTTCCATTAAGGCTCTGTTTCCCTAGTAACCAAATTTGGTAAAGGAGAAATGCTGCCACCTAGTGGCCGTTTCCTGCAAGAGCAGCTTTAAAGTCACAGCTAATGGTCACTTAACATTCACAAGGACTCAGGGCTGTAAAGGACACTTGCCCTAAATATTTGTGCTGAAGTAGGGAATGGACAAAAAATTCAAAACAGGCAAATGTTTCAAGAAGAGATTATGAAGAGTTAAGGTTTACTCACACTCTTTGTAAAAAAAAGGAAAATGGATAAAAGCTCAACCTCAGGGAGTGTTAGACGCATGCAATCTAATCTACAAAAAGTTTCAACTTACACCAGTCGGCTGACCATCAGCAAAAAGTCTACAAACAATAAATGCTGAAGGGGTTTTAGAGAACTGTGTACCCTCTGCCTGCTGGTGAGAACGTAAAGGGGTAACAGCCAATAATGAGAACAGAAAGGAGCTGCGTTTAAAAGTAAAAATGGAGGTACTATTCAATCCAGCAGGCGCACCATTGGACCTCTCACCTGAGAAGACAAGAATCGAGAAGTCACAGGCCGCAAAAGCTGCAGTGCAGCCTTATTCACAATAGCCAAGACAGTGAAGCAATCAAAATGTCCAACAACAGGTAAATGGATAAAGAAGAAGTGGTCCGTGTACACAATGGAATATTAGCCATGGAAGACAATGAACCATTGCTCTTTGAGGCACCACAAATGAGTCTGGAGATAATCACGAAAGATGAGGTAAGTTGGAAAGCAAAAGACCTGTGTTCTGTGATAGCACTTATAGGCGTTATCTAATAACTGACACAAATGAACATATTTCCACAGAGAAAGACACTCACAGATTTAGAAAACAAACTATGCTCATCTAAAACGACAGGTGGGGGGAATGGATAAATTAAGATTAGTGTTACTATACGTATACAAACACATATGATATACATATCTGAAAAAGACCAACCATATAGCAAGGGAAGTCTGCGGAACCCTCTGTAACATTTTACATGGGAAGAGGATCTGTACTTGAATAGACATATATAATGTGCAAATGAACCAGATTGTGTACACCTAGGACAAACAATATTCTAAGCTTTACCCCAATTAAAACACTTTTAAAAACCAAGAAGAAATAATGACACATAAACTTATGGGGGTTTCTCCACGCACATTCCAATGTAATTTACAACCTAGGAACACGACTTCCAGAAAGGCTCTGCTGCCCTACTCCCCAGATTTGGGAATGGAGAAATGCTGCCTCCTTGAGGCCACTTCCCACAACAGCAGCTTTAAACCCATTGCTAAAGGTCACTAAATATTCTCCAAACTTGCAGTTCGGGAAATGACACCTGCTCTCTAAAAAAACGCTGGGGTGGAAAATCGACCAAATAACTCAAAAGAGGGCAACCTTCAAAGAAGACAATTTCAAGAGTTATATCGTACTGCCAATTGTCTCCTTTTTTTAACGGAAAAGAAAACGGCGGAGAAAAATGATGAGTTTTACGAATTTTCAAAGACATGCAAACCCAAATTACAAAAACCTATCAGCTCACAGCAGCCAGAAGGGCCATTAGCATCAATGCTGTAAACAATAAATGCTGAAGCGATTGTGGAGAAATGCGTACCCTCGATTCTAAGGGGGACGTGGTAAGAGCCACTAATGAAAACACAAAGAAGGTGCTTTGAAAAGGGAAACACGGTGCTACCAGTCAATCAATCACACCCACTGCTGGGCCTATCACCTGAGAAAATGAGAATCAAAAAGTCACAGGCTGGCAATCCTGCACTCCAACAATATTTACCATAGCCAACACTTGGAAGCAATGAAAATGTCCATCAACCGAGGAATGCACAAAGAAGAAGTGGTCCACGTACACAGTGGAAAATTACTCCAATAAAAAATAAAAATTAAATTTAAAAATCCAACAAAAGTAAGGAGACATCAGCTTGTGTGGGTTTGTCCGGGCACACTCCACTCTAATTTATAACCGAGAAACACCACAGGCCGCCAGGGCTTTTCCCTAGTTCCCAGAGTGGGGAACATAGAAAGGCTGCCGCCCTCTGGCAGTTACCTGCAAAAGCAGTTTTAAAGCCTGTGCTAATGGTCATTTCATAGGAACAAGTACTGCAGAACTGTAAATGAAACCTGCCCTCAAAATGTCTTCAGGGAGGTAACGGCCAAAACATTTCAAAAGGTGACACGTACGTTAAGAGAACACTTTGAAGAACTAAGGGGTAATCACTGCTTGAAAAATAAAAAGGACATGCCTTAAAGCTCAATTTCAACGGATTATGAGGCACATGCGAATTCAACCACAAAGAGGTATCCGCTCACACTTGTCAGAATAACCATGAGCAAGAAAACTACAAACAATAAATGCTGAAGGTGTTGTGGAGAAATGCATACCCTCAACTTCAAGGGGGACGTAAGTTGGAAAAGGCCACGAATGAGAACAGAATGGAGGTGCCTTAAAAAGGTAAACATTGTGCTACCATATGATCCAGCAGGCCCACTCCTCCACCTATAATCTAAGAAGAGAGAATTGGAAAGACACAGGCAGGCAAATCTGCATTGCCCAGTATTACAATAGCCAAGATATGGAAGTAACCAAAAAGACCACCAACAGATGGGTGGGCAAAGAAGAACTCCTCCATGTACAGATGGAATATTCGCTAGTGAAAAAAATGAAACAATGCCATTTGCAGCACCATAGATGAGTCTAGACGTAATCACGCCACGTGTAGTAAGTGAGAAAGCAAAAGGCACATATCCTATCATATCACTTTCAGGAGTTACTTAAAAATTGATACCAATGAAGATATTTCCACAGAGAAAGGCAATCACAGATTCATTAAAAAACTTATGGTTCACCAAATAGAAAGGGATGAGGATTGGATACATTGCCATATTGGGGTTAACAGAGATATACAAACCATGTGAAATATATAACCCCCAAAGACGTACGGAAGACCAGGAGAAGACTACTCAACATTGTGTCATAACCTACATTGGCAAAGGATGCGAGGAAGAATAGATACATGTATATGTGTGAAAGAACCACATCTTGCACACCTAGAACAAACAAACCATTGTAATCAAATTTGCTGGGATAAAAAATAAAAAGTAAATTACAAATACGAACAAGAAGTAATGAGACATAAAGTTAAAGGGCTTTTTCCTGGCACATTCCATTCTAATATACAACCTCGAACACCACTTCCATTAAGGCTCTGTTTCCCTAGTAACCAAATTTGGTAAAGGAGAAATGCTGCCACCTAGTGGCCGTTTCCTGCAAGAGCAGCTTTAAAGTCACAGCTAATGGTCACTTAACATTCACAAGGACTCAGGGCTGTAAAGGACACTTGCCCTAAATATTTGTGCTGAAGTAGGGAATGGACAAAAAATTCAAAACAGGCAAATGTTTCAAGAAGAGATTATGAAGAGTTAAGGTTTACTCACACTCTTTGTAAAAAAAAGGAAAATGGATAAAAGCTCAACCTCAGGGAGTGTTAGACGCATGCAATCTAATCTACAAAAAGTTTCAACTTACACCAGTCGGCTGACCATCAGCAAAAAGTCTACAAACAATAAATGCTGAAGGGGTTTTAGAGAACTGTGTACCCTCTGCCTGCTGGTGAGAACGTAAAGGGGTAACAGCCAATAATGAGAACAGAAAGGAGCTGCGTTTAAAAGTAAAAATGGAGGTACTATTCAATCCAGCAGGCGCACCATTGGACCTCTCACCTGAGAAGACAAGAATCGAGAAGTCACAGGCCGCAAAAGCTGCAGTGCAGCCTTATTCACAATAGCCAAGACAGTGAAGCAATCAAAATGTCCAACAACAGGTAAATGGATAAAGAAGAAGTGGTCCGTGTACACAATGGAATATTAGCCATGGAAGACAATGAACCATTGCTCTTTGAGGCACCACAAATGAGTCTGGAGATAATCACGAAAGATGAGGTAAGTTGGAAAGCAAAAGACCTGTGTTCTGTGATAGCACTTATAGGCGTTATCTAATAACTGACACAAATGAACATATTTCCACAGAGAAAGACACTCACAGATTTAGAAAACAAACTATGCTCATCTAAAACGACAGGTGGGGGGAATGGATAAATTAAGATTAGTGTTACTATACGTATACAAACACATATGATATACATATCTCAAAAAGACCAACCATATAGCAAGGGAAGTCTGCGGAACCCTCTGTAACATTTTACATGGGAAGAGGATCTGTACTTGAATAGACATATATAATGTACAAATGAACCAGATTGTGTACACCTAGGACAAACAATATTCTAAGCTTTACCCCAATTAAAACACTTTTAAAAACCAAGAAGAAATAATGACACATAAACTTATGGGGGTTTCTCCACGCACATTCCAATGTAATTTACAACCTAGGAACACGACTTCCAGAAAGGCTCTGCTGCCCTACTCCCCAGATTTGGGAATGGAGAAATGCTGCCTCCTTGAGGCCACTTCCCACAACAGCAGCTTTAAACCCATTGCTAAAGGTCACTAAATATTCACCAAACTTGCAGTTCGGGAAATGACACCTGCTCTCTAAAAAAACGCTGGGGTGGAAAATCGACCAAATAACTCAAAAGAGGGCAACCTTCAAAGAAGACAATTTCAAGAGTTATATCGTACTGCCAGTTGTTTCCTTTTTTTAACGGAAAAGAAAACGGCGGAGAAAAATGATGAGTTTTACGAATTTTCAAAGACATGCAAACCCAAATTACAAAAACCTATCAGCTCACAGCAGCCAGAAGGGCCATTAGCATCAATGCTGTAAACAATAAATGCTGAAGCGATTGTGGAGAAATGCGTACCCTCGATTCTAAGGGGGACGTGGTAAGAGCCACTAATGAAAACACAAAGAAGGTGCTTTGAAAAGGGAAACACGGTGCTACCAGTCAATCAATCACACCCACTGCTGGGCCTATCACCTGAGAAAATGAGAATCAAAAAGTCACAGGCTGGCAATCCTGCACTCCAACAATATTTACCATAGCCAACACTTGGAAGCAATGAAAATGTCCATCAACCGAGGAATGCACAAAGAAGAAGTGGTCCACGTACACAGTGGAAAATTACTCCAATAAAAAATAAAAATTAAATTTAAAAATCCAACAAAAGTAAGGAGACATCAGCTTGTGTGGGTTTGTCCGGGCACACTCCACTCTAATTTATAACCGAGAAACACCACAGGCCGCCAGGGCTTTTCCCTAGTTCCCAGGGTGGGGAACATAGAAAGGCTGCCGCCCTCTGGCAGTTACCTGCAAAAGCAGTTTTAAAGCCTGTGCTAATGGTCATTTCATAGGAACAAGTACTGCAGAACTGTAAATGAAACCTGCCCTCAAAATGTCTTCAGGGAGGTAACGGCCAAAACATTTCAAAAGGTGACATGTACGTTAAGAGAACACTTTGAAGAACTAAGGGGTAATCACTGCTTGAAAAATAAAAAGGACATGCCTTAAAGCTCAATTTCAACGGATTATGAGGCACATGCGAATTCAACCACAAAGAGGTATCCGCTCACACTTGTCAGAATAACCATGAGCAAGAAAACTACAAACAATAAATGCTGAAGGTGTTGTGGAGAAATGCATACCCTCAACTTCAAGGGGGACGTAAGTTGGAAAGGGCCACGAATGAGAACAGAATGGAGGTGCCTTAAAAAGGTAAACATTGTGCTACCATATGATCCAGCAGGCCCACTCCTCCACCTATAATCTAAGAAGAGAGAATTGGAAAGACACAGGCAGGCAAATCTGCATTGCCCAGTATTACAATAGCCAAGATATGGAAGTAACCAAAAAGACCACCAACAGATGGGTGGGCAAAGAAGAACTCCTCCATGTACAGATGGAATATTCGCTAGTGAAAAAAATGAAACAATGCCATTTGCAGCACCATAGATGAGTCTAGACGTAATCACGCCACGTGTAGTAAGTGAGAAAGCAAAAGGCACATATCCTATCATATCACTTTCAGGAGTTACTTAAAAATTGATACCAATGAAGATATTTCCACAGAGAAAGGCAATCACAGATTCATTAAAAAACTTATGGTTCACCAAATAGAAAGGGATGAGGATTGGATACATTGCCATATTGGGGTTAACAGAGATATACAAACCATGTGAAATATATAACCCCCAAAGACGTACGGAAGACCAGGAGAAGACTACTCAACATTGTGTCATAACCTACATTGGCAAAGGATGCGAGGAAGAATAGATACATGTATATGTGTGAAAGAACCACATCTTGCACACCTAGAACAAACAAACCATTGTAATCAAATTTGCTGGGATAAAAAATAAAAAGTAAATTACAAATACGAACAAGAAGTAATGAGACATAAAGTTAAAGGGCTTTTTCCTGGCACATTCCATTCTAATATACAACCTCGAACACCACTTCCATTAAGGCTCTGTTTCCCTAGTAACCAAATTTGGTAAAGGAGAAATGCTGCCACCTAGTGGCCGTTTCCTGCAAGAGCAGCTTTAAAGTCACAGCTAATGGTCACTTAACATTCACAAGGACTCAGGGCTGTAAAGGACACTTGCCCTAAATATTTGTGCTGAAGTAGGGAATGGACAAAAAATTCAAAACAGGCAAATGTTTCAAGAAGAGATTATGAAGAGTTAAGGTTTACTCACACTCTTTGTAAAAAAAAGGAAAATGGATAAAAGCTCAACCTCAGGGAGTGTTAGACGCATGCAATCTAATCTACAAAAAGTTTCAACTTACACCAGTCGGCTGACCATCAGCAAAAAGTCTACAAACAATAAATGCTGAAGGGGTTTTAGAGAACTGTGTACCCTCTGCCTGCTGGTGAGAACGTAAAGGGGTAACAGCCAATAATGAGAACAGAAAGGAGCTGCGTTTAAAAGTAAAAATGGAGGTACTATTCAATCCAGCAGGCGCACCATTGGACCTCTCACCTGAGAAGACAAGAATCGAGAAGTCACAGGCCGCAAAAGCTGCAGTGCAGCCTTATTCACAATAGCCAAGACAGTGAAGCAATCAAAATGTCCAACAACAGGTAAATGGATAAAGAAGAAGTGGTCCGTGTACACAATGGAATATTAGCCATGGAAGACAATGAACCATTGCTCTTTGAGGCACCACAAATGAGTCTGGAGATAATCACGAAAGATGAGGTAAGTTGGAAAGCAAAAGACCTGTGTTCTGTGATAGCACTTATAGGCGTTATCTAATAACTGACACAAATGAACATATTTCCACAGAGAAAGACACTCACAGATTTAGAAAACAAACTATGCTCATCTAAAACGACAGGTGGGGGGAATGGATAAATTAAGATTAGTGTTACTATACGTATACAAACACATATGATATACATATCTCAAAAAGACCAACCATATAGCAAGGGAAGTCTGCGGAACCCTCTGTAACATTTTACATGGGAAGAGGATCTGTACTTGAATAGACATATATAATGTACAAATGAACCAGATTGTGTACACCTAGGACAAACAATATTCTAAGCTTTACCCCAATTAAAACACTTTTAAAAACCAAGAAGAAATAATGACACATAAACTTATGGGGGTTTCTCCACGCACATTCCAATGTAATTTACAACCTAGGAACACGACTTCCAGAAAGGCTCTGCTGCCCTACTCCCCAGATTTGGGAATGGAGAAATGCTGCCTCCTTGAGGCCACTTCCCACAACAGCAGCTTTAAACCCATTGCTAAAGGTCACTAAATATTCACCAAACTTGCAGTTCGGGAAATGACACCTGCTCTCTAAAAAAACGCTGGGGTGGAAAATCGACCAAATAACTCAAAAGAGGGCAACCTTCAAAGAAGACAATTTCAAGAGTTATATCGTACTGCCAATTGTTTCCTTTTTTTAACGGAAAAGAAAACGGCGGAGAAAAATGATGAGTTTTACGAATTTTCAAAGACATGCAAACCCAAATTACAAAAACCTATCAGCTCACAGCAGCCAGAAGGGCCATTAGCATCAATGCTGTAAACAATAAATGCTGAAGCGATTGTGGAGAAATGCGTACCCTCGATTCTAAGGGGGACGTGGTAAGAGCCACTAATGAAAACACAAAGAAGGTGCTTTGAAAAGGGAAACACGGTGCTACCAGTCAATCAATCACACCCACTGCTGGGCCTATCACCTGAGAAAATGAGAATCAAAAAGTCACAGGCTGGCAATCCTGCACTCCAACAATATTTACCATAGCCAACACTTGGAAGCAATGAAAATGTCCATCAACTGAGGAATGCACAAAGAAGAAGTGGTCCACGTACACAGTGGAAAATTACTCCAATAAAAAATAAAAATTAAATTTAAAAATCCAACAAAAGTAAGGAGACATCAGCTTGTGTGGGTTTGTCCGGGCACACTCCACTCTAATTTATAACCGAGAAACAGCACAGGCCGCCAGGGCTTTTCCCTAGTTCCCAGGGTGGGGAACATAGAAAGGCTGCCGCCCTCTGGCAGTTACCTGCAAAAGCAGTTTTAAAGCCTGTGCTAATGGTCATTTCATAGGAACAAGTACTGCAGAACTGTAAATGAAACCTGCCCTCAAAATGTCTTCAGGGAGGTAACGGCCAAAACATTTCAAAAGGTGACACGTACGTTAAGAGAACACTTTGAAGAACTAAGGGGTAATCACTGCTTGAAAAATAAAAAGGACATGCCTTAAAGCTCAATTTCAACGGATTATGAGGCACATGCGAATTCAACCACAAAGAGGTATCAGCTCACACTTGTCAGAATAACCATGAGCAAGAAAACTACAAACAATAAATGCTGAAGGTGTTGTGGAGAAATGCATACCCTCAACTTCAAGGGGGACGTAAGTTGGAAAGGGCCACGAATGAGAACAGAATGGAGGTGCCTTAAAAAGGTAAACATTGTGCTACCATATGATCCAGCAGGCCCACTCCTCCACCTATAATCTAAGAAGAGAGAATTGGAAAGACACAGGCAGGCAAATCTGCATTGCCCAGTATTACAATAGCCAAGATATGGAAGTAACCAAAAAGACCACCAACAGATGGGTGGGCAAAGAAGAACTCCTCCATGTACAGATGGAATATTCGCTAGTGAAAAAAATGAAACAATGCCATTTGCAGCACCATAGATGAGTCTAGACGTAATCACGCCACGTGTAGTAAGTGAGAAAGCAAAAGGCACATATCCTATCATATCACTTTCAGGAGTTACTTAAAAATTGATACCAATGAAGATATTTCCACAGAGAAAGGCAATCACAGATTCATTAAAAAACTTATGGTTCACCAAATAGAAAGGGATGAGGATTGGATACATTGCCATATTGGGGTTAACAGAGATATACAAACCATGTGAAATATATAACCCCCAAAGACGTACGGAAGACCAGGAGAAGACTACTCAACATTGTGTCATAACCTACATTGGCAAAGGATGCGAGGAAGAATAGATACATGTATATGTGTGAAAGAACCACATCTTGCACACCTAGAACAAACAAACCATTGTAATCAAATTTGCTGGGATAAAAAATAAAAAGTAAATTACAAATACGAACAAGAAGTAATGAGACATAAAGTTAAAGGGCTTTCTCCTGGCACATTCCATTCTAATATACAACCTCGAACACCACTTCCATTAAGGCTCTGTTTCCCTAGTAACCAAATTTGGTAAAGGAGAAATGCTGCCACCTAGTGGCCGTTTCCTGCAAGAGCAGCTTTAAAGTCACAGCTAATGGTCACTTAACATTCACAAGGACTCAGGGCTGTAAAGGACACTTGCCCTAAATATTTGTGCTGAAGTAGGGAATGGACAAAAAATTCAAAACAGGCAAATGTTTCAAGAAGAGATTATGAAGAGTTAAGGTTTACTCACACTCTTTGTAAAAAAAAGGAAAATGGATAAAAGCTCAACCTCAGGGAGTGTTAGACGCATGCAATCTAATCTACAAAAAGTTTCAACTTACACCAGTCGACTGACCATCAGCAAAAAGTCTACAAACAATAAATGCTGAAGGGGTTTTAGAGAACTGTGTACCCTCTGCCTGCTGGTGAGACGTAAAGGGGTAACAGCCAATAATGAGAACAGAAAGGAGCTGCGTTTAAAAGTAAAAATGGAGGTACTATTCAATCCAGCAGGCGCACCATTGGACCTCTCACCTGAGAAGACAAGAATCGAGAAGACACAGGCCGCAAAAGCTGCAGTGCAGCCTTATTCACAATAGCCAAGACAGTGAAGCAATCAAAATGTCCAACAACAGGTAAATGGATAAAGAAGAAGTGGTCCGTGTACACAATGGAATATTAGCCATGGAAGACAATGAACCATTGCTCTTTGAGGCACCACAAATGAGTCTGGAGATAATCACGAAAGATGAGGTAAGTTGGAAAGCAAAAGACCTGTGTTCTGTGATAGCACTTATAGGCGTTATCTAATAACTGACACAAATGAACATATTTCCACAGAGAAAGACACTCACAGATTTAGAAAACAAACTATGCTCATCTAAAACGACAGGTGGGGGGAATGGATAAATTAAGATTAGTGTTACTATACGTATACAAACACATATGATATACATATCTGAAAAAGACCAACCATATAGCAAGGGAAGTCTGCGGAACCCTCTGTAACATTTTACATGGGAAGAGGATCTGTACTTGAATAGACATATATAATGTACAAATGAACCAGATTGTGTACACCTAGGACAAACAATATTCTAAGCTTTACCCCAATTAAAACACTTTTAAAAACCAAGAAGAAATAATGACACATAAACTTATGGGGGTTTCTCCACGCACATTCCAATGTAATTTACAACCTAGGAACACGACTTCCAGAAAGGCTCTGCTGCCCTACTCCCCAGATTTGGGAATGGAGAAATGCTGCCTCCTTGAGGCCACTTCCCACAACAGCAGCTTTAAACCCATTGCTAAAGGTCACTAAATATTCACCAAACTTGCAGTTCGGGAAATGACACCTGCTCTCTAAAAAAACGCTGGGGTGGAAAATCGACCAAATAACTCAAAAGAGGGCAACCTTCAAAGAAGACAATTTCAAGAGTTATATCGTACTGCCAGTTGTTTCCTTTTTTTAACGGAAAAGAAAACGGCGGAGAAAAATGATGAGTTTTACGAATTTTCAAAGACATGCAAACCCAAATTACAAAAACCTATCAGCTCACAGCAGCCAGAAGGGCCATTAGCATCAATGCTGTAAACAATAAATGCTGAAGCGATTGTGGAGAAATGCGTACCCTCGATTCTAAGGGGGACGTGGTAAGAGCCACTAATGAAAACACAAAGAAGGTGCTTTGAAAAGGGAAACACGGTGCTACCAGTCAATCAATCACACCCACTGCTGGGCCTATCACCTGAGAAAATGAGAATCAAAAAGTCACAGGCTGGCAATCCTGCACTCCAACAATATTTACCATAGCCAACACTTGGAAGCAATGAAAATGTCCATCAACCGAGGAATGCACAAAGAAGAAGTGGTCCACGTACACAGTGGAAAATTACTCCAATAAAAAATAAAAATTAAATTTAAAAATCCAACAAAAGTAAGGAGACATCAGCTTGTGTGGGTTTGTCCGGGCACACTCCACTCTAATTTATAACCGAGAAACACCACAGGCCGCCAGGGCTTTTCCCTAGTTCCCAGGGTGGGGAACATAGAAAGGCTGCCGCCCTCTGGCAGTTACCTGCAAAAGCAGTTTTAAAGCCTGTGCTAATGGTCATTTCATAGGAACAAGTACTGCAGAACTGTAAATGAAACCTGCCCTCAAAATGTCTTCAGGGAGGTAACGGCCAAAACATTTCAAAAGGTGACACGTACGTTAAGAGAACACTTTGAAGAACTAAGGGGTAATCACTGCTTGAAAAATAAAAAGGACATGCCTTAAAGCTCAATTTCAACGGATTATGAGGCACATGCGAATTCAACCACAAAGAGGTATCCGCTCACACTTGTCAGAATAACCATGAGCAAGAAAACTACAAACAATAAATGCTGAAGGTGTTGTGGAGAAATGCATACCCTCAACTTCAAGGGGGACGTAAGTTGGAAAGGGCCACGAATGAGAACAGAATGGAGGTGCCTTAAAAAGGTAAACATTGTGCTACCATATGATCCAGCAGGCCCACTCCTCCACCTATAATCTAAGAAGAGAGAATTGGAAAGACACAGGCAGGCAAATCTGCATTGCCCAGTATTACAATAGCCAAGATATGGAAGTAACCAAAAAGACCACCAACAGATGGGTGGGCAAAGAAGAACTCCTCCATGTACAGATGGAATATTCGCTAGTGAAAAAAATGAAACAATGCCATTTGCAGCACCATAGATGAGTCTAGACGTAATCACGCCACGTGTAGTAAGTGAGAAAGCAAAAGGCACATATCCTATCATATCACTTTCAGGAGTTACTTAAAAATTGATACCAATGAAGATATTTCCACAGAGAAAGGCAATCACAGATTCATTAAAAAACTTATGGTTCACCAAATAGAAAGGGATGAGGATTGGATACATTGCCATATTGGGGTTAACAGAGATATACAAACCATGTGAAATATATAACCCCCAAAGACGTACGGAAGACCAGGAGAAGACTACTCAACATTGTGTCATAACCTACATTGGCAAAGGATGCGAGGAAGAATAGATACATGTATATGTGTGAAAGAACCACATCTTGCACACCTAGAACAAACAAACCATTGTAATCAAATTTGCTGGGATAAAAAATAAAAAGTAAATTACAAATACGAACAAGAAGTAATGAGACATAAAGTTAAAGGGCTTTTTCCTGGCACATTCCATTCTAATATACAACCTCGAACACCACTTCCATTAAGGCTCTGTTTCCCTAGTAACCAAATTTGGTAAAGGAGAAATGCTGCCACCTAGTGGCCGTTTCCTGCAAGAGCAGCTTTAAAGTCACAGCTAATGGTCACTTAACATTCACAAGGACTCAGGGCTGTAAAGGACACTTGCCCTAAATATTTGTGCTGAAGTAGGGAATGGACAAAAAATTCAAAACAGGCAAATGTTTCAAGAAGAGATTATGAAGAGTTAAGGTTTACTCACACTCTTTGTAAAAAAAAGGAAAATGGATAAAAGCTCAACCTCAGGGAGTGTTAGACGCATGCAATCTAATCTACAAAAAGTTTCAACTTACACCAGTCGGCTGACCATCAGCAAAAAGTCTACAAACAATAAATGCTGAAGGGGTTTTAGAGAACTGTGTACCCTCTGCCTGCTGGTGAGAACGTAAAGGGGTAACAGCCAATAATGAGAACAGAAAGGAGCTGCGTTTAAAAGTAAAAATGGAGGTACTATTCAATCCAGCAGGCGCACCATTGGACCTCTCACCTGAGAAGACAAGAATCGAGAAGTCACAGGCCGCAAAAGCTGCAGTGCAGCCTTATTCACAATAGCCAAGACAGTGAAGCAATCAAAATGTCCAACAACAGGTAAATGGATAAAGAAGAAGTGGTCCGTGTACACAATGGAATATTAGCCATGGAAGACAATGAACCATTGCTCTTTGAGGCACCACAAATGAGTCTGGAGATAATCACGAAAGATGAGGTAAGTTGGAAAGCAAAAGACCTGTGTTCTGTGATAGCACTTATAGGCGTTATCTAATAACTGACACAAATGAACATATTTCCACAGAGAAAGACACTCACAGATTTAGAAAACAAACTATGCTCATCTAAAACGACAGGTGGGGGGAATGGATAAATTAAGATTAGTGTTACTATACGTATACAAACACATATGATATACATATCTCAAAAAGACCAACCATATAGCAAGGGAAGTCTGCGGAACCCTCTGTAACATTTTACATGGGAAGAGGATCTGTACTTGAATAGACATATATAATGTACAAATGAACCAGATTGTGTACACCTAGGACAAACAATATTCTAAGCTTTACCCCAATTAAAACACTTTTAAAAACCAAGAAGAAATAATGACACATAAACTTATGGGGGTTTCTCCACGCACATTCCAATGTAATTTACAACCTAGGAACACGACTTCCAGAAAGGCTCTGCTGCCCTACTCCCCAGATTTGGGAATGGAGAAATGCTGCCTCCTTGAGGCCACTTCCCACAACAGCAGCTTTAAACCCATTGCTAAAGGTCACTAAATATTCACCAAACTTGCAGTTCGGGAAATGACACCTGCTCTCTAAAAAAACGCTGGGGTGGAAAATCGACCAAATAACTCAAAAGAGGGCAACCTTCAAAGAAGACAATTTCAAGAGTTATATCGTACTGCCAGTTGTTTCCTTTTTTTAACGGAAAAGAAAACGGCGGAGAAAAATGATGAGTTTTACGAATTTTCAAAGACATGCAAACCCAAATTACAAAAACCTATCAGCTCACAGCAGCCAGAAGGGCCATTAGCATCAATGCTGTAAACAATAAATGCTGAAGCGATTGTGGAGAAATGCGTACCCTCGATTCTAAGGGGGACGTGGTAAGAGCCACTAATGAAAACACAAAGAAGGTGCTTTGAAAAGGGAAACACGGTGCTACCAGTCAATCAATCACACCCACTGCTGGGCCTATCACCTGAGAAAATGAGAATCAAAAAGTCACAGGCTGGCAATCCTGCACTCCAACAATATTTACCATAGCCAACACTTGGAAGCAATGAAAATGTCCATCAACCGAGGAATGCACAAAGAAGAAGTGGTCCACGTACACAGTGGAAAATTACTCCAATAAAAAATAAAAATTAAATTTAAAAATCCAACAAAAGTAAGGAGACATCAGCTTGTGTGGGTTTGTCCGGGCACACTCCACTCTAATTTATAACCGAGAAACACCACAGGCCGCCAGGGCTTTTCCCTAGTTCCCAGGGTGGGGAACATAGAAAGGCTGCCGCCCTCTGGCAGTTACCTGCAAAAGCAGTTTTAAAGCCTGTGCTAATGGTCATTTCATAGGAACAAGTACTGCAGAACTGTAAATGAAACCTGCCCTCAAAATGTCTTCAGGGAGGTAACGGCCAAAACATTTCAAAAGGTGACACGTACGTTAAGAGAACACTTTGAAGAACTAAGGGGTAATCACTGCTTGAAAAATAAAAAGGACATGCCTTAAAGCTCAATTTCAACGGATTATGAGGCACATGCGAATTCAACCACAAAGAGGTATCCGCTCACACTTGTCAGAATAACCATGAGCAAGAAAACTACAAACAATAAATGCTGAAGGTGTTGTGGAGAAATGCATACCCTCAACTTCAAGGGGGACGTAAGTTGGAAAGGGCCACGAATGAGAACAGAATGGAGGTGCCTTAAAAAGGTAAACATTGTGCTACCATATGATCCAGCAGGCCCACTCCTCCACCTATAATCTAAGAAGAGAGAATTGGAAAGACACAGGCAGGCAAATCTGCATTGCCCAGTATTACAATAGCCAAGATATGGAAGTAACCAAAAAGACCACCAACAGATGGGTGGGCAAAGAAGAACTCCTCCATGTACAGATGGAATATTCGCTAGTGAAAAAAATGAAACAATGCCATTTGCAGCACCATAGATGAGTCTAGACGTAATCACGCCACGTGTAGTAAGTGAGAAAGCAAAAGGCACATATCCTATCATATCACTTTCAGGAGTTACTTAAAAATTGATACCAATGAAGATATTTCCACAGAGAAAGGCAATCACAGATTCATTAAAAAACTTATGGTTCACCAAATAGAAAGGGATGAGGATTGGATACATTGCCATATTGGGGTTAACAGAGATATACAAACCATGTGAAATATATAACCCCCAAAGACGTACGGAAGACCAGGAGAAGACTACTCAACATTGTGTCATAACCTACATTGGCAAAGGATGCGAGGAAGAATAGATACATGTATATGTGTGAAAGAACCACATCTTGCACACCTAGAACAAACAAACCATTGTAATCAAATTTGCTGGGATAAAAAATAAAAAGTAAATTACAAATACGAACAAGAAGTAATGAGACATAAAGTTAAAGGGCTTTTTCCTGGCACATTCCATTCTAATATACAACCTCGAACACCACTTCCATTAAGGCTCTGTTTCCCTAGTAACCAAATTTGGTAAAGGAGAAATGCTGCCACCTAGTGGCCGTTTCCTGCAAGAGCAGCTTTAAAGTCACAGCTAATGGTCACTTAACATTCACAAGGACTCAGGGCTGTAAAGGACACTTGCCCTAAATATTTGTGCTGAAGTAGGGAATGGACAAAAAATTCAAAACAGGCAAATGTTTCAAGAAGAGATTATGAAGAGTTAAGGTTTACTCACACTCTTTGTAAAAAAAAGGAAAATGGATAAAAGCTCAACCTCAGGGAGTGTTAGACGCATGCAATCTAATCTACAAAAAGTTTCAACTTACACCAGTCGGCTGACCATCAGCAAAAAGTCTACAAACAATAAATGCTGAAGGGGTTTTAGAGAACTGTGTACCCTCTGCCTGCTGGTGAGAACGTAAAGGGGTAACAGCCAATAATGAGAACAGAAAGGAGCTGCGTTTAAAAGTAAAAATGGAGGTACTATTCAATCCAGCAGGCGCACCATTGGACCTCTCACCTGAGAAGACAAGAATCGAGAAGTCACAGGCCGCAAAAGCTGCAGTGCAGCCTTATTCACAATAGCCAAGACAGTGAAGCAATCAAAATGTCCAACAACAGGTAAATGGATAAAGAAGAAGTGGTCCGTGTACACAATGGAATATTAGCCATGGAAGACAATGAACCATTGCTCTTTGAGGCACCACAAATGAGTCTGGAGATAATCACGAAAGATGAGGTAAGTTGGAAAGCAAAAGACCTGTGTTCTGTGATAGCACTTATAGGCGTTATCTAATAACTGACACAAATGAACATATTTCCACAGAGAAAGACACTCACAGATTTAGAAAACAAACTATGCTCATCTAAAACGACAGGTGGGGGGAATGGATAAATTAAGATTAGTGTTACTATACGTATACAAACACATATGATATACATATCTCAAAAAGACCAACCATATAGCAAGGGAAGTCTGCGGAACCCTCTGTAACATTTTACATGGGAAGAGGATCTGTACTTGAATAGACATATATAATGTACAAATGAACCAGATTGTGTACACCTAGGACAAACAATATTCTAAGCTTTACCCCAATTAAAACACTTTTAAAAACCAAGAAGAAATAATGACACATAAACTTATGGGGGTTTCTCCACGCACATTCCAATGTAATTTACAACCTAGGAACACGACTTCCAGAAAGGCTCTGCTGCCCTACTCCCCAGATTTGGGAATGGAGAAATGCTGCCTCCTTGAGGCCACTTCCCACAACAGCAGCTTTAAACCCATTGCTAAAGGTCACTAAATATTCACCAAACTTGCAGTTCGGGAAATGACACCTGCTCTCTAAAAAAACGCTGGGGTGGAAAATCGACCAAATAACTCAAAAGAGGGCAACCTTCAAAGAAGACAATTTCAAGAGTTATATCGTACTGCCAATTGTTTCCTTTTTTTAACGGAAAAGAAAACGGCGGAGAAAAATGATGAGTTTTACGAATTTTCAAAGACATGCAAACCCAAATTACAAAAACCTATCAGCTCACAGCAGCCAGAAGGGCCATTAGCATCAATGCTGTAAACAATAAATGCTGAAGCGATTGTGGAGAAATGCGTACCCTCGATTCTAAGGGGGACGTGGTAAGAGCCACTAATGAAAACACAAAGAAGGTGCTTTGAAAAGGGAAACACGGTGCTACCAGTCAATCAATCACACCCACTGCTGGGCCTATCACCTGAGAAAATGAGAATCAAAAAGTCACAGGCTGGCAATCCTGCACTCCAAAAATATTTACCATAGCCAACACTTGGAAGCAATGAAAATGTCCATCAACCGAGGAATGCACAAAGAAGAAGTGGTCCACGTACACAGTGGAAAATTACTCCAATAAAAAATAAAAATTAAATTTAAAAATCCAACAAAAGTAAGGAGACATCAGCTTGTGTGGGTTTGTCCGGGCACACTCCACTCTAATTTATAACCGAGAAACAGCACAGGCCGCCAGGGCTTTTCCCTAGTTCCCAGGGTGGGGAACATAGAAAGGCTGCCGCCCTCTGGCAGTTACCTGCAAAAGCAGTTTTAAAGCCTGTGCTAATGGTCATTTCATAGGAACAAGTACTGCAGAACTGTAAATGAAACCTGCCCTCAAAATGTCTTCAGGGAGGTAACGGCCAAAACATTTCAAAAGGTGACACGTACGTTAAGAGAACACTTTGAAGAACTAAGGGGTAATCACTGCTTGAAAAATAAAAAGGACATGCCTTAAAGCTCAATTTCAACGGATTATGAGGCACATGCGAATTCAACCACAAAGAGGTATCAGCTCACACTTGTCAGAATAACCATGAGCAAGAAAACTACAAACAATAAATGCTGAAGGTGTTGTGGAGAAATGCATACCCTCAACTTCAAGGGGGACGTAAGTTGGAAAGGGCCACGAATGAGAACAGAATGGAGGTGCCTTAAAAAGGTAAACATTGTGCTACCATATGATCCAGCAGGCCCACTCCTCCACCTATAATCTAAGAAGAGAGAATTGGAAAGACACAGGCAGGCAAATCTGCATTGCCCAGTATTACAATAGCCAAGATATGGAAGTAACCAAAAAGACCACCAACAGATGGGTGGGCAAAGAAGAACTCCTCCATGTACAGATGGAATATTCGCTAGTGAAAAAAATGAAACAATGCCATTTGCAGCACCATAGATGAGTCTAGACGTAATCACGCCACGTGTAGTAAGTGAGAAAGCAAAAGGCACATATCCTATCATATCACTTTCAGGAGTTACTTAAAAATTGATACCAATGAAGATATTTCCACAGAGAAAGGCAATCACAGATTCATTAAAAAACTTATGGTTCACCAAATAGAAAGGGATGAGGATTGGATACATTGCCATATTGGGGTTAACAGAGATATACAAACCATGTGAAATATATAACCCCCAAAGACGTACGGAAGACCAGGAGAAGACTACTCAACATTGTGTCATAACCTACATTGGCAAAGGATGCGAGGAAGAATAGATACATGTATATGTGTGAAAGAACCACATCTTGCACACCTAGAACAAACAAACCATTGTAATCAAATTTGCTGGGATAAAAAATAAAAAGTAAATTACAAATACGAACAAGAAGTAATGAGACATAAAGTTAAAGGGCTTTCTCCTGGCACATTCCATTCTAATATACAACCTCGAACACCACTTCCATTAAGGCTCTGTTTCCCTAGTAACCAAATTTGGTAAAGGAGAAATGCTGCCACCTAGTGGCCGTTTCCTGCAAGAGCAGCTTTAAAGTCACAGCTAATGGTCACTTAACATTCACAAGGACTCAGGGCTGTAAAGGACACTTGCCCTAAATATTTGTGCTGAAGTAGGGAATGGACAAAAAATTCAAAACAGGCAAATGTTTCAAGAAGAGATTATGAAGAGTTAAGGTTTACTCACACTCTTTGTAAAAAAAAGGAAAATGGATAAAAGCTCAACCTCAGGGAGTGTTAGACGCATGCAATCTAATCTACAAAAAGTTTCAACTTACACCAGTCGACTGACCATCAGCAAAAAGTCTACAAACAATAAATGCTGAAGGGGTTTTAGAGAACTGTGTACCCTCTGCCTGCTGGTGAGACGTAAAGGGGTAACAGCCAATAATGAGAACAGAAAGGAGCTGCGTTTAAAAGTAAAAATGGAGGTACTATTCAATCCAGCAGGCGCACCATTGGACCTCTCACCTGAGAAGACAAGAATCGAGAAGACACAGGCCGCAAAAGCTGCAGTGCAGCCTTATTCACAATAGCCAAGACAGTGAAGCAATCAAAATGTCCAACAACAGGTAAATGGATAAAGAAGAAGTGGTCCGTGTACACAATGGAATATTAGCCATGGAAGACAATGAACCATTGCTCTTTGAGGCACCACAAATGAGTCTGGAGATAATCACGAAAGATGAGGTAAGTTGGAAAGCAAAAGACCTGTGTTCTGTGATAGCACTTATAGGCGTTATCTAATAACTGACACAAATGAACATATTTCCACAGAGAAAGACACTCACAGATTTAGAAAACAAACTATGCTCATCTAAAACGACAGGTGGGGGGAATGGATAAATTAAGATTAGTGTTACTATACGTATACAAACACATATGATATACATATCTGAAAAAGACCAACCATATAGCAAGGGAAGTCTGCGGAACCCTCTGTAACATTTTACATGGGAAGAGGATCTGTACTTGAATAGACATATATAATGTACAAATGAACCAGATTGTGTACACCTAGGACAAACAATATTCTAAGCTTTACCCCAATTAAAACACTTTTAAAAACCAAGAAGAAATAATGACACATAAACTTATGGGGGTTTCTCCACGCACATTCCAATGTAATTTACAACCTAGGAACACGACTTCCAGAAAGGCTCTGCTGCCCTACTCCCCAGATTTGGGAATGGAGAAATGCTGCCTCCTTGAGGCCACTTCCCACAACAGCAGCTTTAAACCCATTGCTAAAGGTCACTAAATATTCACCAAACTTGCAGTTCGGGAAATGACACCTGCTCTCTAAAAAAACGCTGGGGTGGAAAATCGACCAAATAACTCAAAAGAGGGCAACCTTCAAAGAAGACAATTTCAAGAGTTATATCGTACTGCCAGTTGTTTCCTTTTTTTAACGGAAAAGAAAACGGCGGAGAAAAATGATGAGTTTTACGAATTTTCAAAGACATGCAAACCCAAATTACAAAAACCTATCAGCTCACAGCAGCCAGAAGGGCCATTAGCATCAATGCTGTAAACAATAAATGCTGAAGCGATTGTGGAGAAATGCGTACCCTCGATTCTAAGGGGGACGTGGTAAGAGCCACTAATGAAAACACAAAGAAGGTGCTTTGAAAAGGGAAACACGGTGCTACCAGTCAATCAATCACACCCACTGCTGGGCCTATCACCTGAGAAAATGAGAATCAAAAAGTCACAGGCTGGCAATCCTGCACTCCAACAATATTTACCATAGCCAACACTTGGAAGCAATGAAAATGTCCATCAACCGAGGAATGCACAAAGAAGAAGTGGTCCACGTACACAGTGGAAAATTACTCCAATAAAAAATAAAAATTAAATTTAAAAATCCAACAAAAGTAAGGAGACATCAGCTTGTGTGGGTTTGTCCGGGCACACTCCACTCTAATTTATAACCGAGAAACACCACAGGCCGCCAGGGCTTTTCCCTAGTTCCCAGGGTGGGGAACATAGAAAGGCTGCCGCCCTCTGGCAGTTACCTGCAAAAGCAGTTTTAAAGCCTGTGCTAATGGTCATTTCATAGGAACAAGTACTGCAGAACTGTAAATGAAACCTGCCCTCAAAATGTCTTCAGGGAGGTAACGGCCAAAACATTTCAAAAGGTGACACGTACGTTAAGAGAACACTTTGAAGAACTAAGGGGTAATCACTGCTTGAAAAATAAAAAGGACATGCCTTAAAGCTCAATTTCAACGGATTATGAGGCACATGCGAATTCAACCACAAAGAGGTATCAGCTCACACTTGTCAGAATAACCATGAGCAAGAAAACTACAAACAATAAATGCTGAAGGTGTTGTGGAGAAATGCATACCCTCAACTTCAAGGGGGACGTAAGTTGGAAAGGGCCACGAATGAGAACAGAATGGAGGTGCCTTAAAAAGGTAAACATTGTGCTACCATATGATCCAGCAGGCCCACTCCTCCACCTATAATCTAAGAAGAGAGAATTGGAAAGACACAGGCAGGCAAATCTGCATTGCCCAGTATTACAATAGCCAAGATATGGAAGTAACCAAAAAGACCACCAACAGATGGGTGGGCAAAGAAGAACTCCTCCATGTACAGATGGAATATTCGCTAGTGAAAAAAATGAAACAATGCCATTTGCAGCACCATAGATGAGTCTAGACGTAATCACGCCACGTGTAGTAAGTGAGAAAGCAAAAGGCACATATCCTATCATATCACTTTCAGGAGTTACTTAAAAATTGATACCAATGAAGATATTTCCACAGAGAAAGGCAATCACAGATTCATTAAAAAACTTATGGTTCACCAAATAGAAAGGGATGAGGATTGGATACATTGCCATATTGGGGTTAACAGAGATATACAAACCATGTGAAATATATAACCCCCAAAGACGTACGGAAGACCAGGAGAAGACTACTCAACATTGTGTCATAACCTACATTGGCAAAGGATGCGAGGAAGAATAGATACATGTATATGTGTGAAAGAACCACATCTTGCACACCTAAAACAAACAAACCATTGTAATCAAATTTGCTGGGATAAAAAATAAAAAGTAAATTACAAATACGAACAAGAAGTAATGAGACATAAAGTTAAAGGGCTTTCTCCTGGCACATTCCATTCTAATATACAACCTCGAACACCACTTCCATTAAGGCTCTGTTTCCCTAGTAACCAAATTTGGTAAAGGAGAAATGCTGCCACCTAGTGGCCGTTTCCTGCAAGAGCAGCTTTAAAGTCACAGCTAATGGTCACTTAACATTCACAAGGACTCAGGGCTGTAAAGGACACTTGCCCTAAATATTTGTGCTGAAGTAGGGAATGGACAAAAAATTCAAAACAGGCAAATGTTTCAAGAAGAGATTATGAAGAGTTAAGGTTTACTCACACTCTTTGTAAAAAAAAGGAAAATGGATAAAAGCTCAACCTCAGGGAGTGTTAGACGCATGCAATCTAATCTACAAAAAGTTTCAACTTACACCAGTCGACTGACCATCAGCAAAAAGTCTACAAACAATAAATGCTGAAGGGGTTTTAGAGAACTGTGTACCCTCTGCCTGCTGGTGAGACGTAAAGGGGTAACAGCCAATAATGAGAACAGAAAGGAGCTGCGTTTAAAAGTAAAAATGGAGGTACTATTCAATCCAGCAGGCGCACCATTGGACCTCTCACCTGAGAAGACAAGAATCGAGAAGACACAGGCCGCAAAAGCTGCAGTGCAGCCTTATTCACAATAGCCAAGACAGTGAAGCAATCAAAATGTCCAACAACAGGTAAATGGATAAAGAAGAAGTGGTCCGTGTACACAATGGAATATTAGCCATGGAAGACAATGAACCATTGCTCTTTGAGGCACCACAAATGAGTCTGGAGATAATCACGAAAGATGAGGTAAGTTGGAAAGCAAAAGACCTGTGTTCTATGATAGCACTTATAGGCGTTATCTAATAACTGACACAAATGAACATATTTCCACAGAGAAAGACACTCACAGATTTAGAAAACAAACTATGCTCATCTAAAACGACAGGTGGGGGGAATGGATAAATTAAGATTAGTGTTACTATACGTATACAAACACATATGATATACATATCTCAAAAAGACCAACCATATAGCAAGGGAAGTCTGCGGAACCCTCTGTAACATTTTACATGGGAAGAGGATCTGTACTTGAATAGACATATATAATGTACAAATGAACCAGATTGTGTACACCTAGGACAAACAATATTCTAAGCTTTACCCCAATTAAAACACTTTTAAAAACCAAGAAGAAATAATGACACATAAACTTATGGGGGTTTCTCCACGCACATTCCAATGTAATTTACAACCTAGGAACACGACTTCCAGAAAGGCTCTGCTGCCCTACTCCCCAGATTTGGGAATGGAGAAATGCTGCCTCCTTGAGGCCACTTCCCACAACAGCAGCTTTAAACCCATTGCTAAAGGTCACTAAATATTCACCAAACTTGCAGTTCGGGAAATGACACCTGCTCTCTAAAAAAACGCTGGGGTGGAAAATCGACCAAATAACTCAAAAGAGGGCAACCTTCAAAGAAGACAATTTCAAGAGTTATATCGTACTGCCAATTGTTTCCTTTTTTTAACGGAAAAGAAAACGACGGAGAAAAATGATGAGTTTTACGAATTTTCAAAGACATGCAAACCCAAATTACAAAAACCTATCAGCTCACAGCAGCCAGAAGGGCCATTAGCATCAATGCTGTAAACAATAAATGCTGAAGCGATTGTGGAGAAATGCGTACCCTCGATTCTAAGGGGGACGTGGTAAGAGCCACTAATGAAAACACAAAGAAGGTGCTTTGAAAAGGGAAACACGGTGCTACCAGTCAATCAATCACACCCACTGCTGGGCCTATCACCTGAGAAAATGAGAATCAAAAAGTCACAGGCTGGCAATCCTGCACTCCAACAATATTTACCATAGCCAACACTTGGAAGCAATGAAAATGTCCATCAACCGAGGAATGCACAAAGAAGAAGTGGTCCACGTACACAGTGGAAAATTACTCCAATAAAAAATAAAAATTAAATTTAAAAATCCAACAAAAGTAAGGAGACATCAGCTTGTGTGGGTTTGTCCGGGCACACTCCACTCTAATTTATAACCGAGAAACACCACAGGCCGCCAGGGCTTTTCCCTAGTTCCCAGGGTGGGGAACATAGAAAGGCTGCCGCCCTCTGGCAGTTACCTGCAAAAGCAGTTTTAAAGCCTGTGCTAATGGTCATTTCATAGGAACAAGTACTGCAGAACTGTAAATGAAACCTGCCCTCAAAATGTCTTCAGGGAGGTAACGGCCAAAACATTTCAAAAGGTGACACGTACGTTAAGAGAACACTTTGAAGAACTAAGGGGTAATCACTGCTTGAAAAATAAAAAGGACATGCCTTAAAGCTCAATTTCAACGGATTATGAGGCACATGCGAATTCAACCACAAAGAGGTATCAGCTCACACTTGTCAGAATAACCATGAGCAAGAAAACTACAAACAATAAATGCTGAAGGTGTTGTGGAGAAATGCATACCCTCAACTTCAAGGGGGACGTAAGTTGGAAAGGGCCACGAATGAGAACAGAATGGAGGTGCCTTAAAAAGGTAAACATTGTGCTACCATATGATCCAGCAGGCCCACTCCTCCACCTATAATCTAAGAAGAGAGAATTGGAAAGACACAGGCAGGCAAATCTGCATTGCCCAGTATTACAATAGCCAAGATATGGAAGTAACCAAAAAGACCACCAACAGATGGGTGGGCAAAGAAGAACTCCTCCATGTACAGATGGAATATTCGCTAGTGAAAAAAATGAAACAATGCCATTTGCAGCACCATAGATGAGTCTAGACGTAATCACGCCACGTGTAGTAAGTGAGAAAGCAAAAGGCACATATCCTATCATATCACTTTCAGGAGTTACTTAAAAATTGATACCAATGAAGATATTTCCACAGAGAAAGGCAATCACAGATTCATTAAAAAACTTATGGTTCACCAAATAGAAAGGGATGAGGATTGGATACATTGCCATATTGGGGTTAACAGAGATATACAAACCATGTGAAATATATAACCCCCAAAGACGTACGGAAGACCAGGAGAAGACTACTCAACATTGTGTCATAACCTACATTGGCAAAGGATGCGAGGAAGAATAGATACATGTATATGTGTGAAAGAACCACATCTTGCACACCTAGAACAAACAAACCATTGTAATCAAATTTGCTGGGATAAAAAATAAAAAGTAAATTACAAATACGAACAAGAAGTAATGAGACATAAAGTTAAAGGGCTTTCTCCTGGCACATTCCATTCTAATATACAACCTCGAACACCACTTCCATTAAGGCTCTGTTTCCCTAGTAACCAAATTTGGTAAAGGAGAAATGCTGCCACCTAGTGGCCGTTTCCTGCAAGAGCAGCTTTAAAGTCACAGCTAATGGTCACTTAACATTCACAAGGACTCAGGGCTGTAAAGGACACTTGCCCTAAATATTTGTGCTGAAGTAGGGAATGGACAAAAAATTCAAAACAGGCAAATGTTTCAAGAAGAGATTATGAAGAGTTAAGGTTTACTCACACTCTTTGTAAAAAAAAGGAAAATGGATAAAAGCTCAACCTCAGGGAGTGTTAGACGCATGCAATCTAATCTACAAAAAGTTTCAACTTACACCAGTCGACTGACCATCAGCAAAAAGTCTACAAACAATAAATGCTGAAGGGGTTTTAGAGAACTGTGTACCCTCTGCCTGCTGGTGAGACGTAAAGGGGTAACAGCCAATAATGAGAACAGAAAGGAGCTGCGTTTAAAAGTAAAAATGGAGGTACTATTCAATCCAGCAGGCGCACCATTGGACCTCTCACCTGAGAAGACAAGAATCGAGAAGACACAGGCCGCAAAAGCTGCAGTGCAGCCTTATTCACAATAGCCAAGACAGTGAAGCAATCAAAATGTCCAACAACAGGTAAATGGATAAAGAAGAAGTGGTCCGTGTACACAATGGAATATTAGCCATGGAAGACAATGAACCATTGCTCTTTGAGGCACCACAAATGAGTCTGGAGATAATCACGAAAGATGAGGTAAGTTGGAAAGCAAAAGACCTGTGTTCTATGATAGCACTTATAGGCGTTATCTAATAACTGACACAAATGAACATATTTCCACAGAGAAAGACACTCACAGATTTAGAAAACAAACTATGCTCATCTAAAACGACAGGTGGGGGGAATGGATAAATTAAGATTAGTGTTACTATACGTATACAAACACATATGATATACATATCTCAAAAAGACCAACCATATAGCAAGGGAAGTCTGCGGAACCCTCTGTAACATTTTACATGGGAAGAGGATCTGTACTTGAATAGACATATATAATGTACAAATGAACCAGATTGTGTACACCTAGGACAAACAATATTCTAAGCTTTACCCCAATTAAAACACTTTTAAAAACCAAGAAGAAATAATGACACATAAACTTATGGGGGTTTCTCCACGCACATTCCAATGTAATTTACAACCTAGGAACACGACTTCCAGAAAGGCTCTGCTGCCCTACTCCCCAGATTTGGGAATGGAGAAATGCTGCCTCCTTGAGGCCACTTCCCACAACAGCAGCTTTAAACCCATTGCTAAAGGTCACTAAATATTCACCAAACTTGCAGTTCGGGAAATGACACCTGCTCTCTAAAAAAACGCTGGGGTGGAAAATCGACCAAATAACTCAAAAGAGGGCAACCTTCAAAGAAGACAATTTCAAGAGTTATATCGTACTGCCAATTGTTTCCTTTTTTTAACGGAAAAGAAAACGACGGAGAAAAATGATGAGTTTTACGAATTTTCAAAGACATGCAAACCCAAATTACAAAAACCTATCAGCTCACAGCAGCCAGAAGGGCCATTAGCATCAATGCTGTAAACAATAAATGCTGAAGCGATTGTGGAGAAATGCGTACCCTCGATTCTAAGGGGGACGTGGTAAGAGCCACTAATGAAAACACAAAGAAGGTGCTTTGAAAAGGGAAACACGGTGCTACCAGTCAATCAATCACACCCACTGCTGGGCCTATCACCTGAGAAAATGAGAATCAAAAAGTCACAGGCTGGCAATCCTGCACTCCAACAATATTTACCATAGCCAACACTTGGAAGCAATGAAAATGTCCATCAACCGAGGAATGCACAAAGAAGAAGTGGTCCACGTACACAGTGGAAAATTACTCCAATAAAAAATAAAAATTAAATTTAAAAATCCAACAAAAGTAAGGAGACATCAGCTTGTGTGGGTTTGTCCGGGCACACTCCACTCTAATTTATAACCGAGAAACACCACAGGCCGCCAGGGCTTTTCCCTAGTTCCCAGGGTGGGGAACATAGAAAGGCTGCCGCCCTCTGGCAGTTACCTGCAAAAGCAGTTTTAAAGCCTGTGCTAATGGTCATTTCATAGGAACAAGTACTGCAGAACTGTAAATGAAACCTGCCCTCAAAATGTCTTCAGGGAGGTAACGGCCAAAACATTTCAAAAGGTGACACGTACGTTAAGAGAACACTTTGAAGAACTAAGGGGTAATCACTGCTTGAAAAATAAAAAGGACATGCCTTAAAGCTCAATTTCAACGGATTATGAGGCACATGCGAATTCAACCACAAAGAGGTATCAGCTCACACTTGTCAGAATAACCATGAGCAAGAAAACTACAAACAATAAATGCTGAAGGTGTTGTGGAGAAATGCATACCCTCAACTTCAAGGGGGACGTAAGTTGGAAAGGGCCACGAATGAGAACAGAATGGAGGTGCCTTAAAAAGGTAAACATTGTGTTACCATATGATCCAGCAGGCCCACTCCTCCACCTATAATCTAAGAAGAGAGAATTGGAAAGACACAGGCAGGCAAATCTGCATTGCCCAGTATTACAATAGCCAAGATATGGAAGTAACCAAAAAGACCACCAACAGATGGGTGGGCAAAGAAGAACTCCTCCATGTACAGATGGAATATTCGCTAGTGAAAAAAATGAAACAATGCCATTTGCAGCACCATAGATGAGTCTAGACGTAATCACGCCACGTGTAGTAAGTGAGAAAGCAAAAGGCACATATCCTATCATATCACTTTCAGGAGTTACTTAAAAATTGATACCAATGAAGATATTTCCACAGAGAAAGGCAATCACAGATTCATTAAAAAACTTATGGTTCACCAAATAGAAAGGGATGAGGATTGGATACATTGCCATATTGGGGTTAACAGAGATATACAAACCATGTGAAATATATAACCCCCAAAGACGTACGGAAGACCAGGAGAAGACTACTCAACATTGTGTCATAACCTACATTGGCAAAGGATGCGAGGAAGAATAGATACATGTATATGTGTGAAAGAACCACATCTTGCACACCTAGAACAAACAAACCATTGTAATCAAATTTGCTGGGATAAAAAATAAAAAGTAAATTACAAATACGAACAAGAAGTAATGAGACATAAAGTTAAAGGGCTTTTTCCTGGCACATTCCATTCTAATATACAACCTCGAACACCACTTCCATTAAGGCTCTGTTTCCCTAGTAACCAAATTTGGTAAAGGAGAAATGCTGCCACCTAGTGGCCGTTTCCTGCAAGAGCAGCTTTAAAGTCACAGCTAATGGTCACTTAACATTCACAAGGACTCAGGGCTGTAAAGGACACTTGCCCTAAATATTTGTGCTGAAGTAGGGAATGGACAAAAAATTCAAAACAGGCAAATGTTTCAAGAAGAGATTATGAAGAGTTAAGGTTTACTCACACTCTTTGTAAAAAAAAGGAAAATGGATAAAAGCTCAACCTCAGGGAGTGTTAGACGCATGCAATCTAATCTACAAAAAGTTTCAACTTACACCAGTCGGCTGACCATCAGCAAAAAGTCTACAAACAATAAATGCTGAAGGGGTTTTAGAGAACTGTGTACCCTCTGCCTGCTGGTGAGAACGTAAAGGGGTAACAGCCAATAATGAGAACAGAAAGGAGCTGCGTTTAAAAGTAAAAATGGAGGTACTATTCAATCCAGCAGGCGCACCATTGGACCTCTCACCTGAGAAGACAAGAATCGAGAAGTCACAGGCCGCAAAAGCTGCAGTGCAGCCTTATTCACAATAGCCAAGACAGTGAAGCAATCAAAATGTCCAACAACAGGTAAATGGATAAAGAAGAAGTGGTCCGTGTACACAATGGAATATTAGCCATGGAAGACAATGAACCATTGCTCTTTGAGGCACCACAAATGAGTCTGGAGATAATCACGAAAGATGAGGTAAGTTGGAAAGCAAAAGACCTGTGTTCTGTGATAGCACTTATAGGCGTTATCTAATAACTGACACAAATGAACATATTTCCACAGAGAAAGACACTCACAGATTTAGAAAACAAACTATGCTCATCTAAAACGACAGGTGGGGGGAATGGATAAATTAAGATTAGTGTTACTATACGTATACAAACACATATGATATACATATCTCAAAAAGACCAACCATATAGCAAGGGAAGTCTGCGGAACCCTCTGTAACATTTTACATGGGAAGAGGATCTGTACTTGAATAGACATATATAATGTGCAAATGAACCAGATTGTGTACACCTAGGACAAACAATATTCTAAGCTTTACCCCAATTAAAACACTTTTAAAAACCAAGAAGAAATAATGACACATAAACTTATGGGGGTTTCTCCACGCACATTCCAATGTAATTTACAACCTAGGAACACGACTTCCAGAAAGGCTCTGCTGCCCTACTCCCCAGATTTGGGAATGGAGAAATGCTGCCTCCTTGAGGCCACTTCCCACAACAGCAGCTTTAAACCCATTGCTAAAGGTCACTAAATATTCTCCAAACTTGCAGTTCGGGAAATGACACCTGCTCTCTAAAAAAACGCTGGGGTGGAAAATCGACCAAATAACTCAAAAGAGGGCAACCTTCAAAGAAGACAATTTCAAGAGTTATATCGTACTGCCAATTGTCTCCTTTTTTTAACGGAAAAGAAAACGACGGAGAAAAATGATGAGTTTTACGAATTTTCAAAGACATGCAAACCCAAATTACAAAAACCTATCAGCTCACAGCAGCCAGAAGGGCCATTAGCATCAATGCTGTAAACAATAAATGCTGAAGCGATTGTGGAGAAATGCGTACCCTCGATTCTAAGGGGGACGTGGTAAGAGCCACTAATGAAAACACAAAGAAGGTGCTTTGAAAAGGGAAACACGGTGCTACCAGTCAATCAATCACACCCACTGCTGGGCCTATCACCTGAGAAAATGAGAATCAAAAAGTCACAGGCTGGCAATCCTGCACTCCAACAATATTTACCATAGCCAACACTTGGAAGCAATGAAAATGTCCATCAACCGAGGAATGCACAAAGAAGAAGTGGTCCAAGTACACAGTGGAAAATTACTCCAATAAAAAATAAAAATTAAATTTAAAAATCCAACAAAAGTAAGGAGACATCAGCTTGTGTGGGCTTGTCCGGGCACACTCCACTCTAATTTATAACCGAGAAACACCACAGGCCGCCAGGGCTTTTCCCTAGTTCCCAGGGTGGGGAACATAGAAAGGCTGCCGCCCTCTGGCAGTTACCTGCAAAAGCAGTTTTAAAGCCTGTGCTAATGGTCATTTCATAGGAACAAGTACTGCAGAACTGTAAATGAAACCTGCCCTCAAAATGTCTTCAGGGAGGTAACGGCCAAAACATTTCAAAAGGTGACACGTACGTTAAGAGAACACTTTGAAGAACTAAGGGGTAATCACTGCTTGAAAAATAAAAAGGACATGCCTTAAAGCTCAATTTCAACGGATTATGAGGCACATGCGAATTCAACCACAAAGAGGTATCAGCTCACACTTGTCAGAATAACCATGAGCAAGAAAACTACAAACAATAAATGCTGAAGGTGTTGTGGAGAAATGCATACCCTCAACTTCAAGGGGGACGTAAGTTGGAAAGGGCCACGAATGAGAACAGAATGGAGGTGCCTTAAAAAGGTAAACATTGTGCTACCATATGATCCAGCAGGCCCACTCCTCCACCTATAATCTAAGAAGAGAGAATTGGAAAGACACAGGCAGGCAAATCTGCATTGCCCAGTATTACAATAGCCAAGATATGGAAGTAACCAAAAAGACCACCAACAGATGGGTGGGCAAAGAAGAACTCCTCCATGTACAGATGGAATATTCGCTAGTGAAAAAAATGAAACAATGCCATTTGCAGCACCATAGATGAGTCTAGACGTAATCACGCCACGTGTAGTAAGTGAGAAAGCAAAAGGCACATATCCTATCATATCACTTTCAGGAGTTACTTAAAAATTGATACCAATGAAGATATTTCCACAGAGAAAGGCAATCACAGATTCATTAAAAAACTTATGGTTCACCAAATAGAAAGGGATGAGGATTGGATACATTGCCATATTGGGGTTAACAGAGATATACAAACCATGTGAAATATATAACCCCCAAAGACGTACGGAAGACCAGGAGAAGACTACTCAACATTGTGTCATAACCTACATTGGCAAAGGATGCGAGGAAGAATAGATACATGTATATGTGTGAAAGAACCACATCTTGCACACCTAGAACAAACAAACCATTGTAATCAAATTTGCTGGGATAAAAAATAAAAAGTAAATTACAAATACGAACAAGAAGTAATGAGACATAAAGTTAAAGGGCTTTCTCCTGGCACATTCCATTCTAATATACAACCTCGAACACCACTTCCATTAAGGCTCTGTTTCCCTAGTAACCAAATTTGGTAAAGGAGAAATGCTGCCACCTAGTGGCCGTTTCCTGCAAGAGCAGCTTTAAAGTCACAGCTAATGGTCACTTAACATTCACAAGGACTCAGGGCTGTAAAGGACACTTGCCCTAAATATTTGTGCTGAAGTAGGGAATGGACAAAAAATTCAAAACAGGCAAATGTTTCAAGAAGAGATTATGAAGAGTTAAGGTTTACTCACACTCTTTGTAAAAAAAAGGAAAATGGATAAAAGCTCAACCTCAGGGAGTGTTAGACGCATGCAATCTAATCTACAAAAAGTTTCAACTTACACCAGTCGACTGACCATCAGCAAAAAGTCTACAAACAATAAATGCTGAAGGGGTTTTAGAGAACTGTGTACCCTCTGCCTGCTGGTGAGACGTAAAGGGGTAACAGCCAATAATGAGAACAGAAAGGAGCTGCGTTTAAAAGTAAAAATGGAGGTACTATTCAATCCAGCAGGCGCACCATTGGACCTCTCACCTGAGAAGACAAGAATCGAGAAGACACAGGCCGCAAAAGCTGCAGTGCAGCCTTATTCACAATAGCCAAGACAGTGAAGCAATCAAAATGTCCAACAACAGGTAAATGGATAAAGAAGAAGTGGTCCATGTACACAATGGAATATTAGCCATGGAAGACAATGAACCATTGCTCTTTGAGGCACCACAAATGAGTCTGGAGATAATCACGAAAGATGAGGTAAGTTGGAAAGCAAAAGACCTGTGTTCTATGATAGCACTTATAGGCGTTATCTAATAACTGACACAAATGAACATATTTCCACAGAGAAAGACACTCACAGATTTAGAAAACAAACTATGCTCATCTAAAACGACAGGTGGGGGGAATGGATAAATTAAGATTAGTGTTACTATACGTATACAAACACATATGATATACATATCTCAAAAAGACCAACCATATAGCAAGGGAAGTCTGCGGAACCCTCTGTAACATTTTACATGGGAAGAGGATCTGTACTTGAATAGACATATATAATGTACAAATGAACCAGATTGTGTACACCTAGGACAAACAATATTCTAAGCTTTACCCCGATTAAAACACTTTTAAAAACCAAGAAGAAATAATGACACATAAACTTATGGGGGTTTCTCCACGCACATTCCAATGTAATTTACAACCTAGGAACACGACTTCCAGAAAGGCTCTGCTGCCCTACTCCCCAGATTTGGGAATGGAGAAATGCTGCCTCCTTGAGGCCACTTCCCACAACAGCAGCTTTAAACCCATTGCTAAAGGTCACTAAATATTCACCAAACTTGCAGTTCGGGAAATGACACCTGCTCTCTAAAAAAACGCTGGGGTGGAAAATCGACCAAATAACTCAAAAGAGGGCAACCTTCAAAGAAGACAATTTCAAGAGTTATATCGTACTGCCAATTGTTTCCTTTTTTTAACGGAAAAGAAAACGACGGAGAAAAATGATGAGTTTTACGAATTTTCAAAGACGTGCAAACCCAAATTACAAAAACCTATCAGCTCACAGCAGCCAGAAGGGCCATTAGCATCAATGCTGTAAACAATAAATGCTGAAGCGATTGTGGAGAAATGCGTACCCTCGATTCTAAGGGGGACGTGGTAAGAGCCACTAATGAAAACACAAAGAAGGTGCTTTGAAAAGGGAAACACGGTGCTACCAGTCAATCAATCACACCCACTGCTGGGCCTATCACCTGAGAAAATGAGAATCAAAAAGTCACAGGCTGGCAATCCTGCACTCCAACAATATTTACCATAGCCAACACTTGGAAGCAATGAAAATGTCCATCAACCGAGGAATGCACAAAGAAGAAGTGGTCCACGTACACAGTGGAAAATTACTCCAATAAAAAATAAAAATTAAATTTAAAAATCCAACAAAAGTAAGGAGACATCAGCTTGTGTGGGTTTGTCCGGGCACACTCCACTCTAATTTATAACCGAGAAACACCACAGGCCGCCAGGGCTTTTCCCTAGTTCCCAGGGTGGGGAACATAGAAAGGCTGCCGCCCTCTGGCAGTTACCTGCAAAAGCAGTTTTAAAGCCTGTGCTAATGGTCATTTCATAGGAACAAGTACTGCAGAACTGTAAATGAAACCTGCCCTCAAAATGTCTTCAGGGAGGTAACGGCCAAAACATTTCAAAAGGTGACACGTACGTTAAGAGAACACTTTGAAGAACTAAGGGGTAATCACTGCTTGAAAAATAAAAAGGACATGCCTTAAAGCTCAATTTCAACGGATTATGAGGCACATGCGAATTCAACCACAAAGAGGTATCAGCTCACACTTGTCAGAATAACCATGAGCAAGAAAACTACAAACAATAAATGCTGAAGGTGTTGTGGAGAAATGCATACCCTCAACTTCAAGGGGGACGTAAGTTGGAAAGGGCCACGAATGAGAACAGAATGGAGGTGCCTTAAAAAGGTAAACATTGTGCTACCATATGATCCAGCAGGCCCACTCCTCCACCTATAATCTAAGAAGAGAGAATTGGAAAGACACAGGCAGGCAAATCTGCATTGCCCAGTATTACAATAGCCAAGATATGGAAGTAACCAAAAAGACCACCAACAGATGGGTGGGCAAAGAAGAACTCCTCCATGTACAGATGGAATATTCGCTAGTGAAAAAAATGAAACAATGCCATTTGCAGCACCATAGATGAGTCTAGACGTAATCACGCCACGTGTAGTAAGTGAGAAAGCAAAAGGCACATATCCTATCATATCACTTTCAGGAGTTACTTAAAAATTGATACCAATGAAGATATTTCCACAGAGAAAGGCAATCACAGATTCATTAAAAAACTTATGGTTCACCAAATAGAAAGGGATGAGGATTGGATACATTGCCATATTGGGGTTAACAGAGATATACAAACCATGTGAAATATATAACCCCCAAAGACGTACGGAAGACCAGGAGAAGACTACTCAACATTGTGTCATAACCTACATTGGCAAAGGATGCGAGGAAGAATAGATACATGTATATGTGTGAAAGAACCACATCTTGCACACCTAGAACAAACAAACCATTGTAATCAAATTTGCTGGGATAAAAAATAAAAAGTAAATTACAAATACGAACAAGAAGTAATGAGACATAAAGTTAAAGGGCTTTTTCCTGGCACATTCCATTCTAATATACAACCTCGAACACCACTTCCATTAAGGCTCTGTTTCCCTAGTAACCAAATTTGGTAAAGGAGAAATGCTGCCACCTAGTGGCCGTTTCCTGCAAGAGCAGCTTTAAAGTCACAGCTAATGGTCACTTAACATTCACAAGGACTCAGGGCTGTAAAGGACACTTGCCCTAAATATTTGTGCTGAAGTAGGGAATGGACAAAAAATTCAAAACAGGCAAATGTTTCAAGAAGAGATTATGAAGACTTAAGTTTTACTCACACTCTTTGTAAAAAAAAGGAAAATGGATAAAAGCTCAACCTCAGGGAGTGTTAGACGCATGCAATCTAATCTACAAAAAGTTTCAACTTACACCAGTCGACTGACCATCAGCAAAAAGTCTACAAACAATAAATGCTGAAGGGGTTTTAGAGAACTGTGTACCCTCTGCCTGCTGGTGAGACGTAAAGGGGTAACAGCCAATAATGAGAACAGAAAGGAGCTGCGTTTAAAAGTAAAAATGGAGGTACTATTCAATCCAGCAGGCGCACCATTGGACCTCTCACCTGAGAAGACAAGAATCGAGAAGACACAGGCCGCAAAAGCTGCAGTGCAGCCTTATTCACCATAGCCAAGACAGTGAAGCAATCAAAATGTCCAACAACAGGTAAATGGATAAAGAAGAAGTGGTCCGTGTACACAATGGAATATTAGCCATGGAAGACAATGAACCATTGCTCTTTGAGGCACCACAAATGAGTCTGGAGATAATCACGAAAGATGAGGTAAGTTGGAAAGCAAAAGACCTGTGTTCTATGATAGCACTTATAGGCGTTATCTAATAACTGACACAAATGAACATATTTCCACAGAGAAAGACACTCACAGATTTAGAAAACAAACTATGCTCATCTAAAACGACAGGTGGGGGGAATGGATAAATTAAGATTAGTGTTACTATACGTATACAAACACATATGATATACATATCTCAAAAAGACCAACCATATAGCAAGGGAAGTCTGCGGAACCCTCTGTAACATTTTACATGGGAAGAGGATCTGTACTTGAATAGACATATATAATGTACAAATGAACCAGATTGTGTACACCTAGGACAAACAATATTCTAAGCTTTACCCCAATTAAAACACTTTTAAAAACCAAGAAGAAATAATGACACATAAACTTATGGGGGTTTCTCCACGCACATTCCAATGTAATTTACAACCTAGGAACACGACTTCCAGAAAGGCTCTGCTGCCCTACTCCCCAGATTTGGGAATGGAGAAATGCTGCCTCCTTGAGGCCACTTCCCACAACAGCAGCTTTAAACCCATTGCTAAAGGTCACTAAATATTCACCAAACTTGCAGTTCGGGAAATGACACCTGCTCTCTAAAAAAACGCTGGGGTGGAAAATCGACCAAATAACTCAAAAGAGGGCAACCTTCAAAGAAGACAATTTCAAGAGTTATATCGTACTGCCAGTTGTTTCCTTTTTTTAACGGAAAAGAAAACGGCGGAGAAAAATGATGAGTTTTACGAATTTTCAAAGACATGCAAACCCAAATTACAAAAACCTATCAGCTCACAGCAGCCAGAAGGGCCATTAGCATCAATGCTGTAAACAATAAATGCTGAAGCGATTGTGGAGAAATGCGTACCCTCGATTCTAAGGGGGACGTGTTTAGAGCCACTAATGAAAACACAAAGAAGGTGCTTTGAAAAGGGAAACACGGTGCTACCAGTCAATCAATCACACCCACTGCTGGGCCTATCACCTGAGAAAATGAGAATCAAAAAGTCACAGGCTGGCAATCCTGCACTCCAACAATATTTACCATAGCCAACACTTGGAAGCAATGAAAATGTCCATCAACCGAGGAATGCACAAAGAAGAAGTGGTCCACGTACACAGTGGAAAATTACTCCAATAAAAAATAAAAATTAAATTTAAAAATCCAACAAAAGTAAGGAGACATCAGCTTGTGTGGGTTTGTCCGGGCACACTCCACTCTAATTTATAACCGAGAAACACCACAGGCCGCCAGGGCTTTTCCCTAGTTCCCAGGGTGGGGAACATAGAAAGGCTGCCGCCCTCTGGCAGTTACCTGCAAAAGCAGTTTTAAAGCCTGTGCTAATGGTCATTTCATAGGAACAAGTACTGCAGAACTGTAAATGAAACCTGCCCTCAAAATGTCTTCAGGGAGGTAACGGCCAAAACATTTCAAAAGGTGACACGTACGTTAAGAGAACACTTTGAAGAACTAAGGGGTAATCACTGCTTGAAAAATAAAAAGGACATGCCTTAAAGCTCAATTTCAACGGATTATGAGGCACATGCGAATTCAACCACAAAGAGGTATCAGCTCACACTTGTCAGAATAACCATGAGCAAGAAAACTACAAACAATAAATGCTGAAGGTGTTGTGGAGAAATGCATACCCTCAACTTCAAGGGGGACGTAAGTTGGAAAGGGCCACGAATGAGAACAGAATGGAGGTGCCTTAAAAAGGTAAACATTGTGCTACCATATGATCCAGCAGGCCCACTCCTCCACCTATAATCTAAGAAGAGAGAATTGGAAAGACACAGGCAGGCAAATCTGCATTGCCCAGTATTACAATAGCCAAGATATGGAAGTAACCAAAAAGACCACCAACAGATGGGTGGGCAAAGAAGAACTCCTCCATGTACAGATGGAATATTCGCTAGTGAAAAAAATGAAACAATGCCATTTGCAGCACCATAGATGAGTCTAGACGTAATCACGCCACGTGTAGTAAGTGAGAAAGCAAAAGGCACATATCCTATCATATCACTTTCAGGAGTTACTTAAAAATTGATACCAATGAAGATATTTCCACAGAGAAAGGCAATCACAGATTCATTAAAAAACTTATGGTTCACCAAATAGAAAGGGATGAGGATTGGATACATTGCCATATTGGGGTTAACAGAGATATACAAACCATGTGAAATATATAACCCCCAAAGACGTACGGAAGACCAGGAGAAGACTACTCAACATTGTGTCATAACCTACATTGGCAAAGGATGCGAGGAAGAATAGATACATGTATATGTGTGAAAGAACCACATCTTGCACACCTAAAACAAACAAACCATTGTAATCAAATTTGCTGGGATAAAAACTAAAAAGTAAATTACAAATACGAACAAGAAGTAATGAGACATAAAGTTAAAGGGCTTTCTCCTGGCACATTCCATTCTAATATACAACCTCGAACACCACTTCCATTAAGGCTCTGTTTCCCTAGTAACCAAATTTGGTAAAGGAGAAATGCTGCCACCTAGTGGCCGTTTCCTGCAAGAGCAGCTTTAAAGTCACAGCTAATGGTCACTTAACATTCACAAGGACTCAGGGCTGTAAAGGACACTTGCCCTAAATATTTGTGCTGAAGTAGGGAATGGACAAAAAATTCAAAACAGGCAAATGTTTCAAGAAGAGATTATGAAGAGTTAAGGTTTACTCACACTCTTTGTAAAAAAAAGGAAAATGGATAAAAGCTCAACCTCAGGGAGTGTTAGACGCATGCAATCTAATCTACAAAAAGTTTCAACTTACACCAGTCGACTGACCATCAGCAAAAAGTCTACAAACAATAAATGCTGAAGGGGTTTTAGAGAACTGTGTACCCTCTGCCTGCTGGTGAGACGTAAAGGGGTAACAGCCAATAATGAGAACAGAAAGGAGCTGCGTTTAAAAGTAAAAATGGAGGTACTATTCAATCCAGCAGGCGCACCATTGGACCTCTCACCTGAGAAGACAATCGAGAAGACACAGGCCGCAAAAGCTGCAGTGCAGCCTTATTCACAATAGCCAAGACAGTGAAGCAATCAAAATGTCCAACAACAGGTAAATGGATAAAGAAGAAGTGGTCCATGTACACAATGGAATATTAGCCATGGAAGACAATGAACCATTGCTCTTTGAGGCACCACAAATGAGTCTGGAGATAATCACGAAAGATGAGGTAAGTTGGAAAGCAAAAGACCTGTGTTCTATGATAGCACTTATAGGCGTTATCTAATAACTGACACAAATGAACATATTTCCACAGAGAAAGACACTCACAGATTTAGAAAACAAACTATGCTCATCTAAAACGACAGGTGGGGGGAATGGATAAATTAAGATTAGTGTTACTATACGTATACAAACACATATGATATACATATCTCAAAAAGACCAACCATATAGCAAGGGAAGTCTGCGGAACCCTCTGTAACATTTTACATGGGAAGAGGATCTGTACTTGAATAGACATATATAATGTACAAATGAACCAGATTGTGTACACCTAGGACAAACAATATTCTAAGCTTTACCCCAATTAAAACACTTTTAAAAACCAAGAAGAAATAATGACACATAAACTTATGGGGGTTTCTCCACGCACATTCCAATGTAATTTACAACCTAGGAACACGACTTCCAGAAAGGCTCTGCTGCCCTACTCCCCAGATTTGGGAATGGAGAAATGCTGCCTCCTTGAGGCCACTTCCCACAACAGCAGCTTTAAACCCATTGCTAAAGGTCACTAAATATTCACCAAACTTGCAGTTCGGGAAATGACACCTGCTCTCTAAAAAAACGCTGGGGTGGAAAATCGACCAAATAACTCAAAAGAGGGCAACCTTCAAAGAAGACAATTTCAAGAGTTATATCGTACTGCCAGTTGTTTCCTTTTTTTAACGGAAAAGAAAACGGCGGAGAAAAATGATGAGTTTTACGAATTTTCAAAGACATGCAAACCCAAATTACAAAAACCTATCAGCTCACAGCAGCCAGAAGGGCCATTAGCATCAATGCTGTAAACAATAAATGCTGAAGCGATTGTGGAGAAATGCGTACCCTCGATTCTAAGGGGGACGTGGTTAGAGCCACTAATGAAAACACAAAGAAGGTGCTTTGAAAAGGGAAACACGGTGCTACCAGTCAATCAATCACACCCACTGCTGGGCCTATCACCTGAGAAAATGAGAATCAAAAAGTCACAGGCTGGCAATCCTGCACTCCAACAATATTTACCATAGCCAACACTTGGAAGCAATGAAAATGTCCATCAACCGAGGAATGCACAAAGAAGAAGTGGTCCACGTACACAGTGGAAAATTACTCCAATAAAAAATAAAAATTAAATTTAAAAATCCAACAAAAGTAAGGAGACATCAGCTTGTGTGGGTTTGTCCGGGCACACTCCACTCTAATTTATAACCGAGAAACACCACAGGCCGCCAGGGCTTTTCCCTAGTTCCCAGGGTGGGGAACATAGAAAGGCTGCCGCCCTCTGGCAGTTACCTGCAAAAGCAGTTTTAAAGCCTGTGCTAATGGTCATTTCATAGGAACAAGTACTGCAGAACTGTAAATGAAACCTGCCCTCAAAATGTCTTCAGGGAGGTAACGGCCAAAACATTTCAAAAGGTGACACGTACGTTAAGAGAACACTTTGAAGAACTAAGGGGTAATCACTGCTTGAAAAATAAAAAGGACATGCCTTAAAGCTCAATTTCAACGGATTATGAGGCACATGCGAATTCAACCACAAAGAGGTATCAGCTCACACTTGTCAGAATAACCATGAGCAAGAAAACTACAAACAATAAATGCTGAAGGTGTTGTGGAGAAATGCATACCCTCAACTTCAAGGGGGACGTAAGTTGGAAAGGGCCACGAATGAGAACAGAATGGAGGTGCCTTAAAAAGGTAAACATTGTGCTACCATATGATCCAGCAGGCCCACTCCTCCACCTATAATCTAAGAAGAGAGAATTGGAAAGACACAGGCAGGCAAATCTGCATTGCCCAGTATTACAATAGCCAAGATATGGAAGTAACCAAAAAGACCACCAACAGATGGGTGGGCAAAGAAGAACTCCTCCATGTACAGATGGAATATTCGCTAGTGAAAAAAATGAAACAATGCCATTTGCAGCACCATAGATGAGTCTAGACGTAATCACGCCACGTGTAGTAAGTGAGAAAGCAAAAGGCACATATCCTATCATATCACTTTCAGGAGTTACTTAAAAATTGATACCAATGAAGATATTTCCACAGAGAAAGGCAATCACAGATTCATTAAAAAACTTATGGTTCACCAAATAGAAAGGGATGAGGATTGGATACATTGCCATATTGGGGTTAACAGAGATATACAAACCATGTGAAATATATAACCCCCAAAGACGTACGGAAGACCAGGAGAAGACTACTCAACATTGTGTCATAACCTACATTGGCAAAGGATGCGAGGAAGAATAGATACATGTATATGTGTGAAAGAACCACATCTTGCACACCTAGAACAAACAAACCATTGTAATCAAATTTGCTGGGATAAAAAATAAAAAGTAAATTACAAATACGAACAAGAAGTAATGAGACATAAAGTTAAAGGGCTTTTTCCTGGCACATTCCATTCTAATATACAACCTCGAACACCACTTCCATTAAGGCTCTGTTTCCCTAGTAACCAAATTTGGTAAAGGAGAAATGCTGCCACCTAGTGGCCGTTTCCTGCAAGAGCAGCTTTAAAGTCACAGCTAATGGTCACTTAACATTCACAAGGACTCAGGGCTGTAAAGGACACTTGCCCTAAATATTTGTGCTGAAGTAGGGAATGGACAAAAAATTCAAAACAGGCAAATGTTTCAAGAAGAGATTATGAAGACTTAAGTTTTACTCACACTCTTTGTAAAAAAAAGGAAAATGGATAAAAGCTCAACCTCAGGGAGTGTTAGACGCATGCAATCTAATCTACAAAAAGTTTCAACTTACACCAGTCGACTGACCATCAGCAAAAAGTCTACAAACAATAAATGCTGAAGGGGTTTTAGAGAACTGTGTACCCTCTGCCTGCTGGTGAGACGTAAAGGGGTAACAGCCAATAATGAGAACAGAAAGGAGCTGCGTTTAAAAGTAAAAATGGAGGTACTATTCAATCCAGCAGGCGCACCATTGGACCTCTCACCTGAGAAGACAAGAATCGAGAAGACACAGGCCGCAAAAGCTGCAGTGCAGCCTTATTCACCATAGCCAAGACAGTGAAGCAATCAAAATGTCCAACAACAGGTAAATGGATAAAGAAGAAGTGGTCCGTGTACACAATGGAATATTAGCCATGGAAGACAATGAACCATTGCTCTTTGAGGCACCACAAATGAGTCTGGAGATAATCACGAAAGATGAGGTAAGTTGGAAAGCAAAAGACCTGTGTTCTATGATAGCACTTATAGGCGTTATCTAATAACTGACACAAATGAACATATTTCCACAGAGAAAGACACTCACAGATTTAGAAAACAAACTATGCTCATCTAAAACGACAGGTGGGGGGAATGGATAAATTAAGATTAGTGTTACTATACGTATACAAACACATATGATATACATATCTCAAAAAGACCAACCATATAGCAAGGGAAGTCTGCGGAACCCTCTGTAACATTTTACATGGGAAGAGGATCTGTACTTGAATAGACATATATAATGTACAAATGAACCAGATTGTGTACACCTAGGACAAACAATATTCTAAGCTTTACCCCAATTAAAACACTTTTAAAAACCAAGAAGAAATAATGACACATAAACTTATGGGGGTTTCTCCACGCACATTCCAATGTAATTTACAACCTAGGAACACGACTTCCAGAAAGGCTCTGCTGCCCTACTCCCCAGATTTGGGAATGGAGAAATGCTGCCTCCTTGAGGCCACTTCCCACAACAGCAGCTTTAAACCCATTGCTAAAGGTCACTAAATATTCACCAAACTTGCAGTTCGGGAAATGACACCTGCTCTCTAAAAAAACGCTGGGGTGGAAAATCGACCAAATAACTCAAAAGAGGGCAACCTTCAAAGAAGACAATTTCAAGAGTTATATCGTACTGCCAGTTGTTTCCTTTTTTTAACGGAAAAGAAAACGGCGGAGAAAAATGATGAGTTTTACGAATTTTCAAAGACATGCAAACCCAAATTACAAAAACCTATCAGCTCACAGCAGCCAGAAGGGCCATTAGCATCAATGCTGTAAACAATAAATGCTGAAGCGATTGTGGAGAAATGCGTACCCTCGATTCTAAGGGGGACGTGGTTAGAGCCACTAATGAAAACACAAAGAAGGTGCTTTGAAAAGGGAAACACGGTGCTACCAGTCAATCAATCACACCCACTGCTGGGCCTATCACCTGAGAAAATGAGAATCAAAAAGTCACAGGCTGGCAATCCTGCACTCCAACAATATTTACCATAGCCAACACTTGGAAGCAATGAAAATGTCCATCAACCGAGGAATGCACAAAGAAGAAGTGGTCCACGTACACAGTGGAAAATTACTCCAATAAAAAATAAAAATTAAATTTAAAAATCCAACAAAAGTAAGGAGACATCAGCTTGTGTGGGTTTGTCCGGGCACACTCCACTCTAATTTATAACCGAGAAACACCACAGGCCGCCAGGGCTTTTCCCTAGTTCCCAGGGTGGGGAACATAGAAAGGCTGCCGCCCTCTGGCAGTTACCTGCAAAAGCAGTTTTAAAGCCTGTGCTAATGGTCATTTCATAGGAACAAGTACTGCAGAACTGTAAATGAAACCTGCCCTCAAAATGTCTTCAGGGAGGTAACGGCCAAAACATTTCAAAAGGTGACACGTACGTTAAGAGAACACTTTGAAGAACTAAGGGGTAATCACTGCTTGAAAAATAAAAAGGACATGCCTTAAAGCTCAATTTCAACGGATTATGAGGCACATGCGAATTCAACCACAAAGAGGTATCAGCTCACACTTGTCAGAATAACCATGAGCAAGAAAACTACAAACAATAAATGCTGAAGGTGTTGTGGAGAAATGCATACCCTCAACTTCAAGGGGGACGTAAGTTGGAAAGGGCCACGAATGAGAACAGAATGGAGGTGCCTTAAAAAGGTAAACATTGTGCTACCATATGATCCAGCAGGCCCACTCCTCCACCTATAATCTAAGAAGAGAGAATTGGAAAGACACAGGCAGGCAAATCTGCATTGCCCAGTATTACAATAGCCAAGATATGGAAGTAACCAAAAAGACCACCAACAGATGGGTGGGCAAAGAAGAACTCCTCCATGTACAGATGGAATATTCGCTAGTGAAAAAAATGAAACAATGCCATTTGCAGCACCATAGATGAGTCTAGACGTAATCACGCCACGTGTAGTAAGTGAGAAAGCAAAAGGCACATATCCTATCATATCACTTTCAGGAGTTACTTAAAAATTGATACCAATGAAGATATTTCCACAGAGAAAGGCAATCACAGATTCATTAAAAAACTTATGGTTCACCAAATAGAAAGGGATGAGGATTGGATACATTGCCATATTGGGGTTAACAGAGATATACAAACCATGTGAAATATATAACCCCCAAAGACGTACGGAAGACCAGGAGAAGACTACTCAACATTGTGTCATAACCTACATTGGCAAAGGATGCGAGGAAGAATAGATACATGTATATGTGTGAAAGAACCACATCTTGCACACCTAAAACAAACAAACCATTGTAATCAAATTTGCTGGGATAAAAACTAAAAAGTAAATTACAAATACGAACAAGAAGTAATGAGACATAAAGTTAAAGGGCTTTCTCCTGGCACATTCCATTCTAATATACAACCTCGAACACCACTTCCATTAAGGCTCTGTTTCCCTAGTAACCAAATTTGGTAAAGGAGAAATGCTGCCACCTAGTGGCCGTTTCCTGCAAGAGCAGCTTTAAAGTCACAGCTAATGGTCACTTAACATTCACAAGGACTCAGGGCTGTAAAGGACACTTGCCCTAAATATTTGTGCTGAAGTAGGGAATGGACAAAAAATTCAAAACAGGCAAATGTTTCAAGAAGAGATTATGAAGAGTTAAGGTTTACTCACACTCTTTGTAAAAAAAAGGAAAATGGATAAAAGCTCAACCTCAGGGAGTGTTAGACGCATGCAATCTAATCTACAAAAAGTTTCAACTTACACCAGTCGACTGACCATCAGCAAAAAGTCTACAAACAATAAATGCTGAAGGGGTTTTAGAGAACTGTGTACCCTCTGCCTGCTGGTGAGACGTAAAGGGGTAACAGCCAATAATGAGAACAGAAAGGAGCTGCGTTTAAAAGTAAAAATGGAGGTACTATTCAATCCAGCAGGCGCACCATTGGACCTCTCACCTGAGAAGACAATCGAGAAGACACAGGCCGCAAAAGCTGCAGTGCAGCCTTATTCACAATAGCCAAGACAGTGAAGCAATCAAAATGTCCAACAACAGGTAAATGGATAAAGAAGAAGTGGTCCATGTACACAATGGAATATTAGCCATGGAAGACAATGAACCATTGCTCTTTGAGGCACCACAAATGAGTCTGGAGATAATCACGAAAGATGAGGTAAGTTGGAAAGCAAAAGACCTGTGTTCTATGATAGCACTTATAGGCGTTATCTAATAACTGACACAAATGAACATATTTCCACAGAGAAAGACACTCACAGATTTAGAAAACAAACTATGCTCATCTAAAACGACAGGTGGGGGGAATGGATAAATTAAGATTAGTGTTACTATACGTATACAAACACATATGATATACATATCTCAAAAAGACCAACCATATAGCAAGGGAAGTCTGCGGAACCCTCTGTAACATTTTACATGGGAAGAGGATCTGTACTTGAATAGACATATATAATGTACAAATGAACCAGATTGTGTACACCTAGGACAAACAATATTCTAAGCTTTACCCCAATTAAAACACTTTTAAAAACCAAGAAGAAATAATGACACATAAACTTATGGGGGTTTCTCCACGCACATTCCAATGTAATTTACAACCTAGGAACACGACTTCCAGAAAGGCTCTGCTGCCCTACTCCCCAGATTTGGGAATGGAGAAATGCTGCCTCCTTGAGGCCACTTCCCACAACAGCAGCTTTAAACCCATTGCTAAAGGTCACTAAATATTCACCAAACTTGCAGTTCGGGAAATGACACCTGCTCTCTAAAAAAACGCTGGGGTGGAAAATCGACCAAATAACTCAAAAGAGGGCAACCTTCAAAGAAGACAATTTCAAGAGTTATATCGTACTGCCAGTTGTTTCCTTTTTTTAACGGAAAAGAAAACGGCGGAGAAAAATGATGAGTTTTACGAATTTTCAAAGACATGCAAACCCAAATTACAAAAACCTATCAGCTCACAGCAGCCAGAAGGGCCATTAGCATCAATGCTGTAAACAATAAATGCTGAAGCGATTGTGGAGAAATGCGTACCCTCGATTCTAAGGGGGACGTGGTTAGAGCCACTAATGAAAACACAAAGAAGGTGCTTTGAAAAGGGAAACACGGTGCTACCAGTCAATCAATCACACCCACTGCTGGGCCTATCACCTGAGAAAATGAGAATCAAAAAGTCACAGGCTGGCAATCCTGCACTCCAACAATATTTACCATAGCCAACACTTGGAAGCAATGAAAATGTCCATCAACCGAGGAATGCACAAAGAAGAAGTGGTCCACGTACACAGTGGAAAATTACTCCAATAAAAAATAAAAATTAAATTTAAAAATCCAACAAAAGTAAGGAGACATCAGCTTGTGTGGGTTTGTCCGGGCACACTCCACTCTAATTTATAACCGAGAAACACCACAGGCCGCCAGGGCTTTTCCCTAGTTCCCAGGGTGGGGAACATAGAAAGGCTGCCGCCCTCTGGCAGTTACCTGCAAAAGCAGTTTTAAAGCCTGTGCTAATGGTCATTTCATAGGAACAAGTACTGCAGAACTGTAAATGAAACCTGCCCTCAAAATGTCTTCAGGGAGGTAACGGCCAAAACATTTCAAAAGGTGACACGTACGTTAAGAGAACACTTTGAAGAACTAAGGGGTAATCACTGCTTGAAAAATAAAAAGGACATGCCTTAAAGCTCAATTTCAACGGATTATGAGGCACATGCGAATTCAACCACAAAGAGGTATCAGCTCACACTTGTCAGAATAACCATGAGCAAGAAAACTACAAACAATAAATGCTGAAGGTGTTGTGGAGAAATGCATACCCTCAACTTCAAGGGGGACGTAAGTTGGAAAGGGCCACGAATGAGAACAGAATGGAGGTGCCTTAAAAAGGTAAACATTGTGCTACCATATGATCCAGCAGGCCCACTCCTCCACCTATAATCTAAGAAGAGAGAATTGGAAAGACACAGGCAGGCAAATCTGCATTGCCCAGTATTACAATAGCCAAGATATGGAAGTAACCAAAAAGACCACCAACAGATGGGTGGGCAAAGAAGAACTCCTCCATGTACAGATGGAATATTCGCTAGTGAAAAAAATGAAACAATGCCATTTGCAGCACCATAGATGAGTCTAGACGTAATCACGCCACGTGTAGTAAGTGAGAAAGCAAAAGGCACATATCCTATCATATCACTTTCAGGAGTTACTTAAAAATTGATACCAATGAAGATATTTCCACAGAGAAAGGCAATCACAGATTCATTAAAAAACTTATGGTTCACCAAATAGAAAGGGATGAGGATTGGATACATTGCCATATTGGGGTTAACAGAGATATACAAACCATGTGAAATATATAACCCCCAAAGACGTACGGAAGACCAGGAGAAGACTACTCAACATTGTGTCATAACCTACATTGGCAAAGGATGCGAGGAAGAATAGATACATGTATATGTGTGAAAGAACCACATCTTGCACACCTAAAACAAACAAACCATTGTAATCAAATTTGCTGGGATAAAAACTAAAAAGTAAATTACAAATACGAACAAGAAGTAATGAGACATAAAGTTAAAGGGCTTTCTCCTGGCACATTCCATTCTAATATACAACCTCGAACACCACTTCCATTAAGGCTCTGTTTCCCTAGTAACCAAATTTGGTAAAGGAGAAATGCTGCCACCTAGTGGCCGTTTCCTGCAAGAGCAGCTTTAAAGTCACAGCTAATGGTCACTTAACATTCACAAGGACTCAGGGCTGTAAAGGACACTTGCCCTAAATATTTGTGCTGAAGTAGGGAATGGACAAAAAATTCAAAACAGGCAAATGTTTCAAGAAGAGATTATGAAGAGTTAAGGTTTACTCACACTCTTTGTAAAAAAAAGGAAAATGGATAAAAGCTCAACCTCAGGGAGTGTTAGACGCATGCAATCTAATCTACAAAAAGTTTCAACTTACACCAGTCGACTGACCATCAGCAAAAAGTCTACAAACAATAAATGCTGAAGGGGTTTTAGAGAACTGTGTACCCTCTGCCTGCTGGTGAGACGTAAAGGGGTAACAGCCAATAATGAGAACAGAAAGGAGCTGCGTTTAAAAGTAAAAATGGAGGTACTATTCAATCCAGCAGGCGCACCATTGGACCTCTCACCTGAGAAGACAATCGAGAAGACACAGGCCGCAAAAGCTGCAGTGCAGCCTTATTCACAATAGCCAAGACAGTGAAGCAATCAAAATGTCCAACAACAGGTAAATGGATAAAGAAGAAGTGGTCCATGTACACAATGGAATATTAGCCATGGAAGACAATGAACCATTGCTCTTTGAGGCACCACAAATGAGTCTGGAGATAATCACGAAAGATGAGGTAAGTTGGAAAGCAAAAGACCTGTGTTCTATGATAGCACTTATAGGCGTTATCTAATAACTGACACAAATGAACATATTTCCACAGAGAAAGACACTCACAGATTTAGAAAACAAACTATGCTCATCTAAAACGACAGGTGGGGGGAATGGATAAATTAAGATTAGTGTTACTATACGTATACAAACACATATGATATACATATCTCAAAAAGACCAACCATATAGCAAGGGAAGTCTGCGGAACCCTCTGTAACATTTTACATGGGAAGAGGATCTGTACTTGAATAGACATATATAATGTACAAATGAACCAGATTGTGTACACCTAGGACAAACAATATTCTAAGCTTTACCCCAATTAAAACACTTTTAAAAACCAAGAAGAAATAATGACACATAAACTTATGGGGGTTTCTCCACGCACATTCCAATGTAATTTACAACCTAGGAACACGACTTCCAGAAAGGCTCTGCTGCCCTACTCCCCAGATTTGGGAATGGAGAAATGCTGCCTCCTTGAGGCCACTTCCCACAACAGCAGCTTTAAACCCATTGCTAAAGGTCACTAAATATTCACCAAACTTGCAGTTCGGGAAATGACACCTGCTCTCTAAAAAAACGCTGGGGTGGAAAATCGACCAAATAACTCAAAAGAGGGCAACCTTCAAAGAAGACAATTTCAAGAGTTATATCGTACTGCCAATTGTTTCCTTTTTTTAACGGAAAAGAAAACGACGGAGAAAAATGATGAGTTTTACGAATTTTCAAAGACATGCAAACCCAAATTACAAAAACCTATCAGCTCACAGCAGCCAGAAGGGCCATTAGCATCAATGCTGTAAACAATAAATGCTGAAGCGATTGTGGAGAAATGCGTACCCTCGATTCTAAGGGGGACGTGGTAAGAGCCACTAATGAAAACACAAAGAAGGTGCTTTGAAAAGGGAAACACGGTGCTACCAGTCAATCAATCACACCCACTGCTGGGCCTATCACCTGAGAAAATGAGAATCAAAAAGTCACAGGCTGGCAATCCTGCACTCCAACAATATTTACCATAGCCAACACTTGGAAGCAATGAAAATGTCCATCAACCGAGGAATGCACAAAGAAGAAGTGGTCCACGTACACAGTGGAAAATTACTCCAATAAAAAATAAAAATTAAATTTAAAAATCCAACAAAAGTAAGGAGACATCAGCTTGTGTGGGCTTGTCCGGGCACACTCCACTCTAATTTATAACCGAGAAACACCACAGGCCGCCAGGGCTTTTCCCTAGTTCCCAGGGTGGGGAACATAGAAAGGCTGCCGCCCTCTGGCAGTTACCTGCAAAAGCAGTTTTAAAGCCTGTGCTAATGGTCATTTCATAGGAACAAGTACTGCAGAACTGTAAATGAAACCTGCCCTCAAAATGTCTTCAGGGAGGTAACGGCCAAAACATTTCAAAAGGTGACACGTACGTTAAGAGAACACTTTGAAGAACTAAGGGGTAATCACTGCTTGAAAAATAAAAAGGACATGCCTTAAAGCTCAATTTCAACGGATTATGAGGCACATGCGAATTCAACCACAAAGAGGTATCAGCTCACACTTGTCAGAATAACCATGAGCAAGAAAACTACAAACAATAAATGCTGAAGGTGTTGTGGAGAAATGCATACCCTCAACTTCAAGGGGGACGTAAGTTGGAAAGGGCCACGAATGAGAACAGAATGGAGGTGCCTTAAAAAGGTAAACATTGTGCTACCATATGATCCAGCAGGCCCACTCCTCCACCTATAATCTAAGAAGAGAGAATTGGAAAGACACAGGCAGGCAAATCTGCATTGCCCAGTATTACAATAGCCAAGATATGGAAGTAACCAAAAAGACCACCAACAGATGGGTGGGCAAAGAAGAACTCCTCCATGTACAGATGGAATATTCGCTAGTGAAAAAAATGAAACAATGCCATTTGCAGCACCATAGATGAGTCTAGACGTAATCACGCCACGTGTAGTAAGTGAGAAAGCAAAAGGCACATATCCTATCATATCACTTTCAGGAGTTACTTAAAAATTGATACCAATGAAGATATTTCCACAGAGAAAGGCAATCACAGATTCATTAAAAAACTTATGGTTCACCAAATAGAAAGGGATGAGGATTGGATACATTGCCATATTGGGGTTAACAGAGATATACAAACCATGTGAAATATATAACCCCCAAAGACGTACGGAAGACCAGGAGAAGACTACTCAACATTGTGTCATAACCTACATTGGCAAAGGATGCGAGGAAGAATAGATACATGTATATGTGTGAAAGAACCACATCTTGCACACCTAGAACAAACAAACCATTGTAATCAAATTTGCTGGGATAAAAAATAAAAAGTAAATTACAAATACGAACAAGAAGTAATGAGACATAAAGTTAAAGGGCTTTCTCCTGGCACATTCCATTCTAATATACAACCTCGAACACCACTTCCATTAAGGCTCTGTTTCCCTAGTAACCAAATTTGGTAAAGGAGAAATGCTGCCACCTAGTGGCCGTTTCCTGCAAGAGCAGCTTTAAAGTCACAGCTAATGGTCACTTAACATTCACAAGGACTCAGGGCTGTAAAGGACACTTGCCCTAAATATTTGTGCTGAAGTAGGGAATGGACAAAAAATTCAAAACAGGCAAATGTTTCAAGAAGAGATTATGAAGAGTTAAGGTTTACTCACACTCTTTGTAAAAAAAAGGAAAATGGATAAAAGCTCAACCTCAGGGAGTGTTAGACGCATGCAATCTAATCTACAAAAAGTTTCAACTTACACCAGTCGACTGACCATCAGCAAAAAGTCTACAAACAATAAATGCTGAAGGGGTTTTAGAGAACTGTGTACCCTCTGCCTGCTGGTGAGACGTAAAGGGGTAACAGCCAATAATGAGAACAGAAAGGAGCTGCGTTTAAAAGTAAAAATGGAGGTACTATTCAATCCAGCAGGCGCACCATTGGACCTCTCACCTGAGAAGACAAGAATCGAGAAGACACAGGCCGCAAAAGCTGCAGTGCAGCCTTATTCACAATAGCCAAGACAGTGAAGCAATCAAAATGTCCAACAACAGGTAAATGGATAAAGAAGAAGTGGTCCATGTACACAATGGAATATTAGCCATGGAAGACAATGAACCATTGCTCTTTGAGGCACCACAAATGAGTCTGGAGATAATCACGAAAGATGAGGTAAGTTGGAAAGCAAAAGACCTGTGTTCTATGATAGCACTTATAGGCGTTATCTAATAACTGACACAAATGAACATATTTCCACAGAGAAAGACACTCACAGATTTAGAAAACAAACTATGCTCATCTAAAACGACAGGTGGGGGGAATGGATAAATTAAGATTAGTGTTACTATACGTATACAAACACATATGATATACATATCTCAAAAAGACCAACCATATAGCAAGGGAAGTCTGCGGAACCCTCTGTAACATTTTACATGGGAAGAGGATCTGTACTTGAATAGACATATATAATGTACAAATGAACCAGATTGTGTACACCTAGGACAAACAATATTCTAAGCTTTACCCCAATTAAAACACTTTTAAAAACCAAGAAGAAATAATGACACATAAACTTATGGGGGTTTCTCCACGCACATTCCAATGTAATTTACAACCTAGGAACACGACTTCCAGAAAGGCTCTGCTGCCCTACTCCCCAGATTTGGGAATGGAGAAATGCTGCCTCCTTGAGGCCACTTCCCACAACAGCAGCTTTAAACCCATTGCTAAAGGTCACTAAATATTCACCAAACTTGCAGTTCGGGAAATGACACCTGCTCTCTAAAAAAACGCTGGGGTGGAAAATCGACCAAATAACTCAAAAGAGGGCAACCTTCAAAGAAGACAATTTCAAGAGTTATATCGTACTGCCAATTGTTTCCTTTTTTTAACGGAAAAGAAAACGACGGAGAAAAATGATGAGTTTTACGAATTTTCAAAGACATGCAAACCCAAATTACAAAAACCTATCAGCTCACAGCAGCCAGAAGGGCCATTAGCATCAATGCTGTAAACAATAAATGCTGAAGCGATTGTGGAGAAATGCGTACCCTCGATTCTAAGGGGGACGTGGTAAGAGCCACTAATGAAAACACAAAGAAGGTGCTTTGAAAAGGGAAACACGGTGCTACCAGTCAATCAATCACACCCACTGCTGGGCCTATCACCTGAGAAAATGAGAATCAAAAAGTCACAGGCTGGCAATCCTGCACTCCAACAATATTTACCATAGCCAACACTTGGAAGCAATGAAAATGTCCATCAACCGAGGAATGCACAAAGAAGAAGTGGTCCACGTACACAGTGGAAAATTACTCCAATAAAAAATAAAAATTAAATTTAAAAATCCAACAAAAGTAAGGAGACATCAGCTTGTGTGGGTTTGTCCGGGCACACTCCACTCTAATTTATAACCGAGAAACAGCACAGGCCGCCAGGGCTTTTCCCTAGTTCCCAGGGTGGGGAACATAGAAAGGCTGCCGCCCTCTGGCAGTTACCTGCAAAAGCAGTTTTAAAGCCTGTGCTAATGGTCATTTCATAGGAACAAGTACTGCAGAACTGTAAATGAAACCTGCCCTCAAAATGTCTTCAGGGAGGTAACGGCCAAAACATTTCAAAAGGTGACACGTACGTTAAGAGAACACTTTGAAGAACTAAGGGGTAATCACTGCTTGAAAAATAAAAAGGACATGCCTTAAAGCTCAATTTCAACGGATTATGAGGCACATGCGAATTCAACCACAAAGAGGTATCAGCTCACACTTGTCAGAATAACCATGAGCAAGAAAACTACAAACAATAAATGCTGAAGGTGTTGTGGAGAAATGCATACCCTCAACTTCAAGGGGGACGTAAGTTGGAAAGGGCCACGAATGAGAACAGAATGGAGGTGCCTTAAAAAGGTAAACATTGTGCTACCATATGATCCAGCAGGCCCACTCCTCCACCTATAATCTAAGAAGAGAGAATTGGAAAGACACAGGCAGGCAAATCTGCATTGCCCAGTATTACAATAGCCAAGATATGGAAGTAACCAAAAAGACCACCAACAGATGGGTGGGCAAAGAAGAACTCCTCCATGTACAGATGGAATATTCGCTAGTGAAAAAAATGAAACAATGCCATTTGCAGCACCATAGATGAGTCTAGACGTAATCACGCCACGTGTAGTACGTGAGAAAGCAAAAGGCACATATCCTATCATATCACTTTCAGGAGTTACTTAAAAATTGATACCAATGAAGATATTTCCACAGAGAAAGGCAATCACAGATTCATTAAAAAACTTATGGTTCACCAAATAGAAAGGGATGAGGATTGGATACATTGCCATATTGGGGTTAACAGAGATATACAAACCATGTGAAATATATAACCCCCAAAGACGTACGGAAGACCAGGAGAAGACTACTCAACATTGTGTCATAACCTACATTGGCAAAGGATGCGAGGAAGAATAGATACATGTATATGTGTGAAAGAACCACATCTTGCACACCTAGAACAAACAAACCATTGTAATCAAATTTGCTGGGATAAAAAATAAAAAGTAAATTACAAATACGAACAAGAAGTAATGAGACATAAAGTTAAAGGGCTTTCTCCTGGCACATTCCATTCTAATATACAACCTCGAACACCACTTCCATTAAGGCTCTGTTTCCCTAGTAACCAAATTTGGTAAAGGAGAAATGCTGCCACCTAGTGGCCGTTTCCTGCAAGAGCAGCTTTAAAGTCACAGCTAATGGTCACTTAACATTCACAAGGACTCAGGGCTGTAAAGGACACTTGCCCTAAATATTTGTGCTGAAGTAGGGAATGGACAAAAAATTCAAAACAGGCAAATGTTTCAAGAAGAGATTATGAAGAGTTAAGGTTTACTCACACTCTTTGTAAAAAAAAGGAAAATGGATAAAAGCTCAACCTCAGGGAGTGTTAGACGCATGCAATCTAATCTACAAAAAGTTTCAACTTACACCAGTCGACTGACCATCAGCAAAAAGTCTACAAACAATAAATGCTGAAGGGGTTTTAGAGAACTGTGTACCCTCTGCCTGCTGGTGAGACGTAAAGGGGTAACAGCCAATAATGAGAACAGAAAGGAGCTGCGTTTAAAAGTAAAAATGGAGGTACTATTCAATCCAGCAGGCGCACCATTGGACCTCTCACCTGAGAAGACAAGAATCGAGAAGACACAGGCCGCAAAAGCTGCAGTGCAGCCTTATTCACAATAGCCAAGACAGTGAAGCAATCAAAATGTCCAACAACAGGTAAATGGATAAAGAAGAAGTGGTCCATGTACACAATGGAATATTAGCCATGGAAGACAATGAACCATTGCTCTTTGAGGCACCACAAATGAGTCTGGAGATAATCACGAAAGATGAGGTAAGTTGGAAAGCAAAAGACCTGTGTTCTATGATAGCACTTATAGGCGTTATCTAATAACTGACACAAATGAACATATTTCCACAGAGAAAGACACTCACAGATTTAGAAAACAAACTATGCTCATCTAAAACGACAGGTGGGGGGAATGGATAAATTAAGATTAGTGTTACTATACGTATACAAACACATATGATATACATATCTCAAAAAGACCAACCATATAGCAAGGGAAGTCTGCGGAACCCTCTGTAACATTTTACATGGGAAGAGGATCTGTACTTGAATAGACATATATAATGTACAAATGAACCAGATTGTGTACACCTAGGACAAACAATATTCTAAGCTTTACCCCAATTAAAACACTTTTAAAAACCAAGAAGAAATAATGACACATAAACTTATGGGGGTTTCTCCACGCACATTCCAATGTAATTTACAACCTAGGAACACGACTTCCAGAAAGGCTCTGCTGCCCTACTCCCCAGATTTGGGAATGGAGAAATGCTGCCTCCTTGAGGCCACTTCCCACAACAGCAGCTTTAAACCCATTGCTAAAGGTCACTAAATATTCACCAAACTTGCAGTTCGGGAAATGACACCTGCTCTCTAAAAAAACGCTGGGGTGGAAAATCGACCAAATAACTCAAAAGAGGGCAACCTTCAAAGAAGACAATTTCAAGAGTTATATCGTACTGCCAATTGTTTCCTTTTTTTAACGGAAAAGAAAACGACGGAGAAAAATGATGAGTTTTACGAATTTTCAAAGACATGCAAACCCAAATTACAAAAACCTATCAGCTCACAGCAGCCAGAAGGGCCATTAGCATCAATGCTGTAAACAATAAATGCTGAAGCGATTGTGGAGAAATGCGTACCCTCGATTCTAAGGGGGACGTGGTAAGAGCCACTAATGAAAACACAAAGAAGGTGCTTTGAAAAGGGAAACACGGTGCTACCAGTCAATCAATCACACCCACTGCTGGGCCTATCACCTGAGAAAATGAGAATCAAAAAGTCACAGGCTGGCAATCCTGCACTCCAACAATATTTACCATAGCCAACACTTGGAAGCAATGAAAATGTCCATCAACCGAGGAATGCACAAAGAAGAAGTGGTCCACGTACACAGTGGAAAATTACTCCAATAAAAAATAAAAATTAAATTTAAAAATCCAACAAAAGTAAGGAGACATCAGCTTGTGTGGGTTTGTCCGGGCACACTCCACTCTAATTTATAACCGAGAAACAGCACAGGCCGCCAGGGCTTTTCCCTAGTTCCCAGGGTGGGGAACATAGAAAGGCTGCCGCCCTCTGGCAGTTACCTGCAAAAGCAGTTTTAAAGCCTGTGCTAATGGTCATTTCATAGGAACAAGTACTGCAGAACTGTAAATGAAACCTGCCCTCAAAATGTCTTCAGGGAGGTAACGGCCAAAACATTTCAAAAGGTGACACGTACGTTAAGAGAACACTTTGAAGAACTAAGGGGTAATCACTGCTTGAAAAATAAAAAGGACATGCCTTAAAGCTCAATTTCAACGGATTATGAGGCACATGCGAATTCAACCACAAAGAGGTATCAGCTCACACTTGTCAGAATAACCATGAGCAAGAAAACTACAAACAATAAATGCTGAAGGTGTTGTGGAGAAATGCATACCCTCAACTTCAAGGGGGACGTAAGTTGGAAAGGGCCACGAATGAGAACAGAATGGAGGTGCCTTAAAAAGGTCAACATTGTGCTACCATATGATCCAGCAGGCCCACTCCTCCACCTATAATCTAAGAAGAGAGAATTGGAAAGACACAGGCAGGCAAATCTGCATTGCCCAGTATTACAATAGCCAAGATATGGAAGTAACCAAAAAGACCACCAACAGATGGGTGGGCAAAGAAGAACTCCTCCATGTACAGATGGAATATTCGCTAGTGAAAAAAATGAAACAATGCCATTTGCAGCACCATAGATGAGTCTAGACGTAATCACGCCACGTGTAGTAAGTGAGAAAGCAAAAGGCACATATCCTATCATATCACTTTCAGGAGTTACTTAAAAATTGATACCAATGAAGATATTTCCACAGAGAAAGGCAATCACAGATTCATTAAAAAACTTATGGTTCACCAAATAGAAAGGGATGAGGATTGGATACATTGCCATATTGGGGTTAACAGAGATATACAAACCATGTGAAATATATAACCCCCAAAGACGTACGGAAGACCAGGAGAAGACTACTCAACATTGTGTCATAACCTACATTGGCAAAGGATGCGAGGAAGAATAGATACATGTATATGTGTGAAAGAACCACATCTTGCACACCTAGAACAAACAAACCATTGTAATCAAATTTGCTGGGATAAAAAATAAAAAGTAAATTACAAATACGAACAAGAAGTAATGAGACATAAAGTTAAAGGGCTTTTTCCTGGCACATTCCATTCTAATATACAACCTCGAACACCACTTCCATTAAGGCTCTGTTTCCCTAGTAACCAAATTTGGTAAAGGAGAAATGCTGCCACCTAGTGGCCGTTTCCTGCAAGAGCAGCTTTAAAGTCACAGCTAATGGTCACTTAACATTCACAAGGACTCAGGGCTGTAAAGGACACTTGCCCTAAATATTTGTGCTGAAGTAGGGAATGGACAAAAAATTCAAAACAGGCAAATGTTTCAAGAAGAGATTATGAAGAGTTAAGGTTTACTCACACTCTTTGTAAAAAAAAGGAAAATGGATAAAAGCTCAACCTCAGGGAGTGTTAGACGCATGCAATCTAATCTACAAAAAGTTTCAACTTACACCAGTCGACTGACCATCAGCAAAAAGTCTACAAACAATAAATGCTGAAGGGGTTTTAGAGAACTGTGTACCCTCTGCCTGCTGGTGAGACGTAAAGGGGTAACAGCCAATAATGAGAACAGAAAGGAGCTGCGTTTAAAAGTAAAAATGGAGGTACTATTCAATCCAGCAGGCGCACCATTGGACCTCTCACCTGAGAAGACAAGAATCGAGAAGACACAGGCCGCAAAAGCTGCAGTGCAGCCTTATTCACAATAGCCAAGACAGTGAAGCAATCAAAATGTCCAACAACAGGTAAATGGATAAAGAAGAAGTGGTCCATGTACACAATGGAATATTAGCCATGGAAGACAATGAACCATTGCTCTTTGAGGCACCACAAATGAGTCTGGAGATAATCACGAAAGATGAGGTAAGTTGGAAAGCAAAAGACCTGTGTTCTATGATAGCACTTATAGGCGTTATCTAATAACTGACACAAATGAACATATTTCCACAGAGAAAGACACTCACAGATTTAGAAAACAAACTATGCTCATCTAAAATGACAGGTGGGGGGAATGGATAAATTAAGATTAGTGTTACTATACGTATACAAACACATATGATATACATATCTCAAAAAGACCAACCATATAGCAAGGGAAGTCTGCGGAACCCTCTGTAACATTTTACATGGGAAGAGGATCTGTACTTGAATAGACATATATAATGTACAAATGAACCAGATTGTGTACACCTAGGACAAACAATATTCTAAGCTTTACCCCGATTAAAACACTTTTAAAAACCAAGAAGAAATAATGACACATAAACTTATGGGGGTTTCTCCACGCACATTCCAATGTAATTTACAACCTAGGAACACGACTTCCAGAAAGGCTCTGCTGCCCTACTCCCCAGATTTGGGAATGGAGAAATGCTGCCTCCTTGAGGCCACTTCCCACAACAGCAGCTTTAAACCCATTGCTAAAGGTCACTAAATATTCACCAAACTTGCAGTTCGGGAAATGACACCTGCTCTCTAAAAAAACGCTGGGGTGGAAAATCGACCAAATAACTCAAAAGAGGGCAACCTTCAAAGAAGACAATTTCAAGAGTTATATCGTACTGCCAATTGTTTCCTTTTTTTAACGGAAAAGAAAACGGCGGAGAAAAATGATGAGTTTTACGAATTTTCAAAGACATGCAAACCCAAATTACAAAAACCTATCAGCTCACAGCAGCCAGAAGGGCCATTAGCATCAATGCTGTAAACAATAAATGCTGAAGCGATTGTGGAGAAATGCGTACCCTCGATTCTAAGGGGGACGTGGTAAGAGCCACTAATGAAAACACAAAGAAGGTGCTTTGAAAAGGGAAACACGGAGCTACCAGTCAATCAATCACACCCACTGCTGGGCCTATCACCTGAGAAAATGAGAATCAAAAAGTCACAGGCTGGCAATCCTGCACTCCAACAATATTTACCATAGCCAACACTTGGAAGCAATGAAAATGTCCATCAACCGAGGAATGCACAAAGAAGAAGTGGTCCACGTACACAGTGGAAAATTACTCCAATAAAAAATAAAAATTAAATTTAAAAATCCAACAAAAGTAAGGAGACATCAGCTTGTGTGGGTTTGTCCGGGCACACTCCACTCTAATTTATAACCGAGAAACACCACAGGCCGCCAGGGCTTTTCCCTAGTTCCCAGGGTGGGGAACATAGAAAGGCTGCCGCCCTCTGGCAGTTACCTGCAAAAGCAGTTTTAAAGCCTGTGCTAATGGTCATTTCATAGGAACAAGTACTGCAGAACTGTAAATGAAACCTGCCCTCAAAATGTCTTCAGGGAGGTAACGGCCAAAACATTTCAAAAGGTGACACGTACGTTAAGAGAACACTTTGAAGAACTAAGGGGTAATCACTGCTTGAAAAATAAAAAGGACATGCCTTAAAGCTCAATTTCAACGGATTATGAGGCACATGCGAATTCAACCACAAAGAGGTATCAGCTCACACTTGTCAGAATAACCATGAGCAAGAAAACTACAAACAATAAATGCTGAAGGTGTTGTGGAGAAATGCATACCCTCAACTTCAAGGGGGACGTAAGTTGGAAAGGGCCACGAATGAGAACAGAATGGAGGTGCCTTAAAAAGGTAAACATTGTGCTACCATATGATCCAGCAGGCCCACTCCTCCACCTATAATCTAAGAAGAGAGAATTGGAAAGACACAGGCAGGCAAATCTGCATTGCCCAGTATTACAATAGCCAAGATATGGAAGTAACCAAAAAGACCACCAACAGATGGGTGGGCAAAGAAGAACTCCTCCATGTACAGATGGAATATTCGCTAGTGAAAAAAATGAAACAATGCCATTTGCAGCACCATAGATGAGTCTAGACGTAATCACGCCACGTGTAGTAAGTGAGAAAGCAAAAGGCACATATCCTATCATATCACTTTCAGGAGTTACTTAAAAATTGATACCAATGAAGATATTTCCACAGAGAAAGGCAATCACAGATTCATTAAAAAACTTATGGTTCACCAAATAGAAAGGGATGAGGATTGGATACATTGCCATATTGGGGTTAACAGAGATATACAAACCATGTGAAATATATAACCCCCAAAGACGTACGGAAGACCAGGAGAAGACTACTCAACATTGTGTCATAACCTACATTGGCAAAGGATGCGAGGAAGAATAGATACATGTATATGTGTGAAAGAACCACATCTTGCACACCTAGAACAAACAAACCATTGTAATCAAATTTGCTGGGATAAAAAATAAAAAGTAAATTACAAATACGAACAAGAAGTAATGAGACATAAAGTTAAAGGGCTTTTTCCTGGCACATTCCATTCTAATATACAACCTCGAACACCACTTCCATTAAGGCTCTGTTTCCCTAGTAACCAAATTTGGTAAAGGAGAAATGCTGCCACCTAGTGGCCGTTTCCTGCAAGAGCAGCTTTAAAGTCACAGCTAATGGTCACTTAACATTCACAAGGACTCAGGGCTGTAAAGGACACTTGCCCTAAATATTTGTGCTGAAGTAGGGAATGGACAAAAAATTCAAAACAGGCAAATGTTTCAAGAAGAGATTATGAAGACTTAAGTTTTACTCACACTCTTTGTAAAAAAAAGGAAAATGGATAAAAGCTCAACCTCAGGGAGTGTTAGACGCATGCAATCTAATCTACAAAAAGTTTCAACTTACACCAGTCGACTGACCATCAGCAAAAAGTCTACAAACAATAAATGCTGAAGGGGTTTTAGAGAACTGTGTACCCTCTGCCTGCTGGTGAGACGTAAAGGGGTAACAGCCAATAATGAGAACAGAAAGGAGCTGCGTTTAAAAGTAAAAATGGAGGTACTATTCAATCCAGCAGGCGCACCATTGGACCTCTCACCTGAGAAGACAAGAATCGAGAAGACACAGGCCGCAAAAGCTGCAGTGCAGCCTTATTCACAATAGCCAAGACAGTGAAGCAATCAAAATGTCCAACAACAGGTAAATGGATAAAGAAGAAGTGGTCCATGTACACAATGGAATATTAGCCATGGAAGACAATGAACCATTGCTCTTTGAGGCACCACAAATGAGTCTGGAGATAATCACGAAAGATGAGGTAAGTTGGAAAGCAAAAGACCTGTGTTCTATGATAGCACTTATAGGCGTTATCTAATAACTGACACAAATGAACATATTTCCACAGAGAAAGACACTCACAGATTTAGAAAACAAACTATGCTCATCTAAAATGACAGGTGGGGGGAATGGATAAATTAAGATTAGTGTTACTATACGTATACAAACACATATGATATACATATCTCAAAAAGACCAACCATATAGCAAGGGAAGTCTGCGGAACCCTCTGTAACATTTTACATGGGAAGAGGATCTGTACTTGAATAGACATATATAATGTACAAATGAACCAGATTGTGTACACCTAGGACAAACAATATTCTAAGCTTTACCCCGATTAAAACACTTTTAAAAACCAAGAAGAAATAATGACACATAAACTTATGGGGGTTTCTCCACGCACATTCCAATGTAATTTACAACCTAGGAACACGACTTCCAGAAAGGCTCTGCTGCCCTACTCCCCAGATTTGGGAATGGAGAAATGCTGCCTCCTTGAGGCCACTTCCCACAACAGCAGCTTTAAACCCATTGCTAAAGGTCACTAAATATTCACCAAACTTGCAGTTCGGGAAATGACACCTGCTCTCTAAAAAAACGCTGGGGTGGAAAATCGACCAAATAACTCAAAAGAGGGCAACCTTCAAAGAAGACAATTTCAAGAGTTATATCGTACTGCCAATTGTTTCCTTTTTTTAACGGAAAAGAAAACGGCGGAGAAAAATGATGAGTTTTACGAATTTTCAAAGACATGCAAACCCAAATTACAAAAACCTATCAGCTCACAGCAGCCAGAAGGGCCATTAGCATCAATGCTGTAAACAATAAATGCTGAAGCGATTGTGGAGAAATGCGTACCCTCGATTCTAAGGGGGACGTGGTAAGAGCCACTAATGAAAACACAAAGAAGGTGCTTTGAAAATGGAAACACGGAGCTACCAGTCAATCAATCACACCCACTGCTGGGCCTATCACCTGAGAAAATGAGAATCAAAAAGTCACAGGCTGGCAATCCTGCACTCCAACAATATTTACCATAGCCAACACTTGGAAGCAGTGAAAATGTCCATCAACCGAGGAATGCACAAAGAAGAAGTGGTCCACGTACACAGTGGAAAATTACTCCAATAAAAAATAAAAATTAAATTTAAAAATCCAACAAAAGTAAGGAGACATCAGCTTGTGTGGGTTTGTCCGGGCACACTCCACTCTAATTTATAACCGAGAAACACCACAGGCCGCCAGGGCTTTTCCCTAGTTCCCAGGGTGGGGAACATAGAAAGGCTGCCGCCCTCTGGCAGTTACCTGCAAAAGCAGTTTTAAAGCCTGTGCTAATGGTCATTTCATAGGAACAAGTACTGCAGAACTGTAAATGAAACCTGCCCTCAAAATGTCTTCAGGGAGGTAACGGCCAAAACATTTCAAAAGGTGACACGTACGTTAAGAGAACACTTTGAAGAACTAAGGGGTAATCACTGCTTGAAAAATAAAAAGGACATGCCTTAAAGCTCAATTTCAACGGATTATGAGGCACATGCGAATTCAACCACAAAGAGGTATCAGCTCACACTTGTCAGAATAACCATGAGCAAGAAAACTACAAACAATAAATGCTGAAGGTGTTGTGGAGAAATGCATACCCTCAACTTCAAGGGGGACGTAAGTTGGAAAGGGCCACGAATGAGAACAGAATGGAGGTGCCTTAAAAAGGTAAACATTGTGCTACCATATGATCCAGCAGGCCCACTCCTCCACCTATAATCTAAGAAGAGAGAATTGGAAAGACACAGGCAGGCAAATCTGCATTGCCCAGTATTACAATAGCCAAGATATGGAAGTAACCAAAAAGACCACCAACAGATGGGTGGGCAAAGAAGAACTCCTCCATGTACAGATGGAATATTCGCTAGTGAAAAAAATGAAACAATGCCATTTGCAGCACCATAGATGAGTCTAGACGTAATCACGCCACGTGTAGTAAGTGAGAAAGCAAAAGGCACATATCCTATCATATCACTTTCAGGAGTTACTTAAAAATTGATACCAATGAAGATATTTCCACAGAGAAAGGCAATCACAGATTCATTAAAAAACTTATGGTTCACCAAATAGAAAGGGATGAGGATTGGATACATTGCCATATTGGGGTTAACAGAGATATACAAACCATGTGAAATATATAACCCCCAAAGACGTACGGAAGACCAGGAGAAGACTACTCAACATTGTGTCATAACCTACATTGGCAAAGGATGCGAGGAAGAATAGATACATGTATATGTGTGAAAGAACCACATCTTGCACACCTAAAACAAACAAACCATTGTAATCAAATTTGCTGGGATAAAAACTAAAAAGTAAATTACAAATACGAACAAGAAGTAATGAGACATAAAGTTAAAGGGCTTTCTCCTGGCACATTCCATTCTAATATACAACCTCGAACACCACTTCCATTAAGGCTCTGTTTCCCTAGTAACCAAATTTGGTAAAGGAGAAATGCTGCCACCTAGTGGCCGTTTCCTGCAAGAGCAGCTTTAAAGTCACAGCTAATGGTCACTTAACATTCACAAGGACTCAGGGCTGTAAAGGACACTTGCCCTAAATATTTGTGCTGAAGTAGGGAATGGACAAAAAATTCAAAACAGGCAAATGTTTCAAGAAGAGATTATGAAGAGTTAAGGTTTACTCACACTCTTTGTAAAAAAAAGGAAAATGGATAAAAGCTCAACCTCAGGGAGTGTTAGACGCATGCAATCTAATCTACAAAAAGTTTCAACTTACACCAGTCGACTGACCATCAGCAAAAAGTCTACAAACAATAAATGCTGAAGGGGTTTTAGAGAACTGTGTACCCTCTGCCTGCTGGTGAGACGTAAAGGGGTAACAGCCAATAATGAGAACAGAAAGGAGCTGCGTTTAAAAGTAAAAATGGAGGTACTATTCAATCCAGCAGGCGCACCATTGGACCTCTCACCTGAGAAGACAAGAATCGAGAAGACACAGGCCGCAAAAGCTGCAGTGCAGCCTTATTCACAATAGCCAAGACAGTGAAGCAATCAAAATGTCCAACAACAGGTAAATGGATAAAGAAGAAGTGGTCCATGTACACAATGGAATATTAGCCATGGAAGACAATGAACCATTGCTCTTTGAGGCACCACAAATGAGTCTGGAGATAATCACGAAAGATGAGGTAAGTTGGAAAGCAAAAGACCTGTGTTCTATGATAGCACTTATAGGCGTTATCTAATAACTGACACAAATGAACATATTTCCACAGAGAAAGACACTCACAGATTTAGAAAACAAACTATGCTCATCTAAAACGACAGGTGGGGGGAATGGATAAATTAAGATTAGTGTTACTATACGTATACAAACACATATGATATACATATCTCAAAAAGACCAACCATATAGCAAGGGAAGTCTGCGGAACCCTCTGTAACATTTTACATGGGAAGAGGATCTGTACTTGAATAGACATATATAATGTACAAATGAACCAGATTGTGTACACCTAGGACAAACAATATTCTAAGCTTTACCCCAATTAAAACACTTTTAAAAACCAAGAAGAAATAATGACACATAAACTTATGGGGGTTTCTCCACGCACATTCCAATGTAATTTACAACCTAGGAACACGACTTCCAGAAAGGCTCTGCTGCCCTACTCCCCAGATTTGGGAATGGAGAAATGCTGCCTCCTTGAGGCCACTTCCCACAACAGCAGCTTTAAACCCATTGCTAAAGGTCACTAAATATTCACCAAACTTGCAGTTCGGGAAATGACACCTGCTCTCTAAAAAAACGCTGGGGTGGAAAATCGACCAAATAACTCAAAAGAGGGCAACCTTCAAAGAAGACAATTTCAAGAGTTATATCGTACTGCCAATTGTTTCCTTTTTTTAACGGAAAAGAAAACGACGGAGAAAAATGATGAGTTTTACGAATTTTCAAAGACATGCAAACCCAAATTACAAAAACCTATCAGCTCACAGCAGCCAGAAGGGCCATTAGCATCAATGCTGTAAACAATAAATGCTGAAGCGATTGTGGAGAAATGCGTACCCTCGATTCTAAGGGGGACGTGGTAAGAGCCACTAATGAAAACACAAAGAAGGTGCTTTGAAAAGGGAAACACGGTGCTACCAGTCAATCAATCACACCCACTGCTGGGCCTATCACCTGAGAAAATGAGAATCAAAAAGTCACAGGCTGGCAATCCTGCACTCCAACAATATTTACCATAGCCAACACTTGGAAGCAATGAAAATGTCCATCAACCGAGGAATGCACAAAGAAGAAGTGGTCCACGTACACAGTGGAAAATTACTCCAATAAAAAATAAAAATTAAATTTAAAAATCCAACAAAAGTAAGGAGACATCAGCTTGTGTGGGTTTGTCCGGGCACACTCCACTCTAATTTATAACCGAGAAACACCACAGGCCGCCAGGGCTTTTCCCTAGTTCCCAGGGTGGGGAACATAGAAAGGCTGCCGCCCTCTGGCAGTTACCTGCAAAAGCAGTTTTAAAGCCTGTGCTAATGGTCATTTCATAGGAACAAGTACTGCAGAACTGTAAATGAAACCTGCCCTCAAAATGTCTTCAGGGAGGTAACGGCCAAAACATTTCAAAAGGTGACACGTACGTTAAGAGAACACTTTGAAGAACTAAGGGGTAATCACTGCTTGAAAAATAAAAAGGACATGCCTTAAAGCTCAATTTCAACGGATTATGAGGCACATGCGAATTCAACCACAAAGAGGTATCAGCTCACACTTGTCAGAATAACCATGAGCAAGAAAACTACAAACAATAAATGCTGAAGGTGTTGTGGAGAAATGCATACCCTCAACTTCAAGGGGGACGTAAGTTGGAAAGGGCCACGAATGAGAACAGAATGGAGGTGCCTTAAAAAGGTAAACATTGTGCTACCATATGATCCAGCAGGCCCACTCCTCCACCTATAATCTAAGAAGAGAGAATTGGAAAGACACAGGCAGGCAAATCTGCATTGCCCAGTATTACAATAGCCAAGATATGGAAGTAACCAAAAAGACCACCAACAGATGGGTGGGCAAAGAAGAACTCCTCCATGTACAGATGGAATATTCGCTAGTGAAAAAAATGAAACAATGCCATTTGCAGCACCATAGATGAGTCTAGACGTAATCACGCCACGTGTAGTAAGTGAGAAAGCAAAAGGCACATATCCTATCATATCACTTTCAGGAGTTACTTAAAAATTGATACCAATGAAGATATTTCCACAGAGAAAGGCAATCACAGATTCATTAAAAAACTTATGGTTCACCAAATAGAAAGGGATGAGGATTGGATACATTGCCATATTGGGGTTAACAGAGATATACAAACCATGTGAAATATATAACCCCCAAAGACGTACGGAAGACCAGGAGAAGACTACTCAACATTGTGTCATAACCTACATTGGCAAAGGATGCGAGGAAGAATAGATACATGTATATGTGTGAAAGAACCACATCTTGCACACCTAAAACAAACAAACCATTGTAATCAAATTTGCTGGGATAAAAACTAAAAAGTAAATTACAAATACGAACAAGAAGTAATGAGACATAAAGTTAAAGGGCTTTCTCCTGGCACATTCCATTCTAATATACAACCTCGAACACCACTTCCATTAAGGCTCTGTTTCCCTAGTAACCAAATTTGGTAAAGGAGAAATGCTGCCACCTAGTGGCCGTTTCCTGCAAGAGCAGCTTTAAAGTCACAGCTAATGGTCACTTAACATTCACAAGGACTCAGGGCTGTAAAGGACACTTGCCCTAAATATTTGTGCTGAAGTAGGGAATGGACAAAAAATTCAAAACAGGCAAATGTTTCAAGAAGAGATTATGAAGAGTTAAGGTTTACTCACACTCTTTGTAAAAAAAAGGAAAATGGATAAAAGCTCAACCTCAGGGAGTGTTAGACGCATGCAATCTAATCTACAAAAAGTTTCAACTTACACCAGTCGACTGACCATCAGCAAAAAGTCTACAAACAATAAATGCTGAAGGGGTTTTAGAGAACTGTGTACCCTCTGCCTGCTGGTGAGACGTAAAGGGGTAACAGCCAATAATGAGAACAGAAAGGAGCTGCGTTTAAAAGTAAAAATGGAGGTACTATTCAATCCAGCAGGCGCACCATTGGACCTCTCACCTGAGAAGACAAGAATCGAGAAGACACAGGCCGCAAAAGCTGCAGTGCAGCCTTATTCACAATAGCCAAGACAGTGAAGCAATCAAAATGTCCAACAACAGGTAAATGGATAAAGAAGAAGTGGTCCATGTACACAATGGAATATTAGCCATGGAAGACAATGAACCATTGCTCTTTGAGGCACCACAAATGAGTCTGGAGATAATCACGAAAGATGAGGTAAGTTGGAAAGCAAAAGACCTGTGTTCTATGATAGCACTTATAGGCGTTATCTAATAACTGACACAAATGAACATATTTCCACAGAGAAAGACACTCACAGATTTAGAAAACAAACTATGCTCATCTAAAACGACAGGTGGGGGGAATGGATAAATTAAGATTAGTGTTACTATACGTATACAAACACATATGATATACATATCTCAAAAAGACCAACCATATAGCAAGGGAAGTCTGCGGAACCCTCTGTAACATTTTACATGGGAAGAGGATCTGTACTTGAATAGACATATATAATGTACAAATGAACCAGATTGTGTACACCTAGGACAAACAATATTCTAAGCTTTACCCCAATTAAAACACTTTTAAAAACCAAGAAGAAATAATGACACATAAACTTATGGGGGTTTCTCCACGCACATTCCAATGTAATTTACAACCTAGGAACACGACTTCCAGAAAGGCTCTGCTGCCCTACTCCCCAGATTTGGGAATGGAGAAATGCTGCCTCCTTGAGGCCACTTCCCACAACAGCAGGTTTAAACCCATTGCTAAAGGTCACTAAATATTCACCAAACTTGCAGTTCGGGAAATGACACCTGCTCTCTAAAAAAACGCTGGGGTGGAAAATCGACCAAATAACTCAAAAGAGGGCAACCTTCAAAGAAGACAATTTCAAGAGTTATATCGTACTGCCAATTGTTTCCTTTTTTTAACGGAAAAGAAAACGACGGAGAAAAATGATGAGTTTTACGAATTTTCAAAGACATGCAAACCCAAATTACAAAAACCTATCAGCTCACAGCAGCCAGAAGGGCCATTAGCATCAATGCTGTAAACAATAAATGCTGAAGCGATTGTGGAGAAATGCGTACCCTCGATTCTAAGGGGGACGTGGTAAGAGCCACTAATGAAAACACAAAGAAGGTGCTTTGAAAATGGAAACACGGAGCTACCAGTCAATCAATCACACCCACTGCTGGGCCTATCACCTGAGAAAATGAGAATCAAAAAGTCACAGGCTGGCAATCCTGCACTCCAACAATATTTACCATAGCCAACACTTGGAAGCAATGAAAATGTCCATCAACCGAGGAATGCACAAAGAAGAAGTGGTCCACGTACACAGTGGAAAATTACTCCAATAAAAAATAAAAATTAAATTTAAAAATCCAACAAAAGTAAGGAGACATCAGCTTGTGTGGGTTTGTCCGGGCACACTCCACTCTAATTTATAACCGAGAAACACCACAGGCCGCCAGGGCTTTTCCCTAGTTCCCAGGGTGGGGAACATAGAAAGGCTGCCGCCCTCTGGCAGTTACCTGCAAAAGCAGTTTTAAAGCCTGTGCTAATGGTCATTTCATAGGAACAAGTACTGCAGAACTGTAAATGAAACCTGCCCTCAAAATGTCTTCAGGGAGGTAACGGCCAAAACATTTCAAAAGGTGACACGTACGTTAAGAGAACACTTTGAAGAACTAAGGGGTAATCACTGCTTGAAAAATAAAAAGGACATGCCTTAAAGCTCAATTTCAACGGATTATGAGGCACATGCGAATTCAACCACAAAGAGGTATCAGCTCACACTTGTCAGAATAACCATGAGCAAGAAAACTACAAACAATAAATGCTGAAGGTGTTGTGGAGAAATGCATACCCTCAACTTCAAGGGGGACGTAAGTTGGAAAGGGCCACGAATGAGAACAGAATGGAGGTGCCTTAAAAAGGTAAACATTGTGCTACCATATGATCCAGCAGGCCCACTCCTCCACCTATAATCTAAGAAGAGAGAATTGGAAAGACACAGGCAGGCAAATCTGCATTGCCCAGTATTACAATAGCCAAGATATGGAAGTAACCAAAAAGACCACCAACAGATGGGTGGGCAAAGAAGAACTCCTCCATGTACAGATGGAATATTCGCTAGTGAAAAAAATGAAACAATGCCATTTGCAGCACCATAGATGAGTCTAGACGTAATCACGCCACGTGTAGTAAGTGAGAAAGCAAAAGGCACATATCCTATCATATCACTTTCAGGAGTTACTTAAAAATTGATACCAATGAAGATATTTCCACAGAGAAAGGCAATCACAGATTCATTAAAAAACTTATGGTTCACCAAATAGAAAGGGATGAGGATTGGATACATTGCCATATTGGGGTTAACAGAGATATACAAACCATGTGAAATATATAACCCCCAAAGACGTACGGAAGACCAGGAGAAGACTACTCAACATTGTGTCATAACCTACATTGGCAAAGGATGCGAGGAAGAATAGATACATGTATATGTGTGAAAGAACCACATCTTGCACACCTAAAACAAACAAACCATTGTAATCAAATTTGCTGGGATAAAAACTAAAAAGTAAATTACAAATACGAACAAGAAGTAATGAGACATAAAGTTAAAGGGCTTTCTCCTGGCACATTCCATTCTAATATACAACCTCGAACACCACTTCCATTAAGGCTCTGTTTCCCTAGTAACCAAATTTGGTAAAGGAGAAATGCTGCCACCTAGTGGCCGTTTCCTGCAAGAGCAGCTTTAAAGTCACAGCTAATGGTCACTTAACATTCACAAGGACTCAGGGCTGTAAAGGACACTTGCCCTAAATATTTGTGCTGAAGTAGGGAATGGACAAAAAATTCAAAACAGGCAAATGTTTCAAGAAGAGATTATGAAGACTTAAGTTTTACTCACACTCTTTGTAAAAAAAAGGAAAATGGATAAAAGCTCAACCTCAGGGAGTGTTAGACGCATGCAATCTAATCTACAAAAAGTTTCAACTTACACCAGTCGACTGACCATCAGCAAAAAGTCTACAAACAATAAATGCTGAAGGGGTTTTAGAGAACTGTGTACCCTCTGCCTGCTGGTGAGACGTAAAGGGGTAACAGCCAATAATGAGAACAGAAAGGAGCTGCGTTTAAAAGTAAAAATGGAGGTACTATTCAATCCAGCAGGCGCACCATTGGACCTCTCACCTGAGAAGACAAGAATCGAGAAGACACAGGCCGCAAAAGCTGCAGTGCAGCCTTATTCACAATAGCCAAGACAGTGAAGCAATCAAAATGTCCAACAACAGGTAAATGGATAAAGAAGAAGTGGTCCATGTACACAATGGAATATTAGCCATGGAAGACAATGAACCATTGCTCTTTGAGGCACCACAAATGAGTCTGGAGATAATCACGAAAGATGAGGTAAGTTGGAAAGCAAAAGACCTGTGTTCTATGATAGCACTTATAGGCGTTATCTAATAACTGACACAAATGAACATATTTCCACAGAGAAAGACACTCACAGATTTAGAAAACAAACTATGCTCATCTAAAACGACAGGTGGGGGGAATGGATAAATTAAGATTAGTGTTACTATACGTATACAAACACATATGATATACATATCTCAAAAAGACCAACCATATAGCAAGGGAAGTCTGCGGAACCCTCTGTAACATTTTACATGGGAAGAGGATCTGTACTTGAATAGACATATATAATGTACAAATGAACCAGATTGTGTACACCTAGGACAAACAATATTCTAAGCTTTACCCCAATTAAAACACTTTTAAAAACCAAGAAGAAATAATGACACATAAACTTATGGGGGTTTCTCCACGCACATTCCAATGTAATTTACAACCTAGGAACACGACTTCCAGAAAGGCTCTGCTGCCCTACTCCCCAGATTTGGGAATGGAGAAATGCTGCCTCCTTGAGGCCACTTCCCACAACAGCAGCTTTAAACCCATTGCTAAAGGTCACTAAATATTCACCAAACTTGCAGTTCGGGAAATGACACCTGCTCTCTAAAAAAACGCTGGGGTGGAAAATCGACCAAATAACTCAAAAGAGGGCAACCTTCAAAGAAGACAATTTCAAGAGTTATATCGTACTGCCAATTGTTTCCTTTTTTTAACGGAAAAGAAAACGACGGAGAAAAATGATGAGTTTTACGAATTTTCAAAGACATGCAAACCCAAATTACAAAAACCTATCAGCTCACAGCAGCCAGAAGGGCCATTAGCATCAATGCTGTAAACAATAAATGCTGAAGCGATTGTGGAGAAATGCGTACCCTCGATTCTAAGGGGGACGTGGTAAGAGCCACTAATGAAAACACAAAGAAGGTGCTTTGAAAAGGGAAACACGGTGCTACCAGTCAATCAATCACACCCACTGCTGGGCCTATCACCTGAGAAAATGAGAATCAAAAAGTCACAGGCTGGCAATCCTGCACTCCAACAATATTTACCATAGCCAACACTTGGAAGCAATGAAAATGTCCATCAACCGAGGAATGCACAAAGAAGAAGTGGTCCACGTACACAGTGGAAAATTACTCCAATAAAAAATAAAAATTAAATTTAAAAATCCAACAAAAGTAAGGAGACATCAGCTTGTGTGGGTTTGTCCGGGCACACTCCACTCTAATTTATAACCGAGAAACACCACAGGCCGCCAGGGCTTTTCCCTAGTTCCCAGGGTGGGGAACATAGAAAGGCTGCCGCCCTCTGGCAGTTACCTGCAAAAGCAGTTTTAAAGCCTGTGCTAATGGTCATTTCATAGGAACAAGTACTGCAGAACTGTAAATGAAACCTGCCCTCAAAATGTCTTCAGGGAGGTAACGGCCAAAACATTTCAAAAGGTGACACGTACGTTAAGAGAACACTTTGAAGAACTAAGGGGTAATCACTGCTTGAAAAATAAAAAGGACATGCCTTAAAGCTCAATTTCAACGGATTATGAGGCACATGCGAATTCAACCACAAAGAGGTATCAGCTCACACTTGTCAGAATAACCATGAGCAAGAAAACTACAAACAATAAATGCTGAAGGTGTTGTGGAGAAATGCATACCCTCAACTTCAAGGGGGACGTAAGTTGGAAAGGGCCACGAATGAGAACAGAATGGAGGTGCCTTAAAAAGGTAAACATTGTGCTACCATATGATCCAGCAGGCCCACTCCTCCACCTATAATCTAAGAAGAGAGAATTGGAAAGACACAGGCAGGCAAATCTGCATTGCCCAGTATTACAATAGCCAAGATATGGAAGTAACCAAAAAGACCACCAACAGATGGGTGGGCAAAGAAGAACTCCTCCATGTACAGATGGAATATTCGCTAGTGAAAAAAATGAAACAATGCCATTTGCAGCACCATAGATGAGTCTAGACGTAATCACGCCACGTGTAGTAAGTGAGAAAGCAAAAGGCACATATCCTATCATATCACTTTCAGGAGTTACTTAAAAATTGATACCAATGAAGATATTTCCACAGAGAAAGGCAATCACAGATTCATTAAAAAACTTATGGTTCACCAAATAGAAAGGGATGAGGATTGGATACATTGCCATATTGGGGTTAACAGAGATATACAAACCATGTGAAATATATAACCCCCAAAGACGTACGGAAGACCAGGAGAAGACTACTCAACATTGTGTCATAACCTACATTGGCAAAGGATGCGAGGAAGAATAGATACATGTATATGTGTGAAAGAACCACATCTTGCACACCTAGAACAAACAAACCATTGTAATCAAATTTGCTGGGATAAAAAATAAAAAGTAAATTACAAATACGAACAAGAAGTAATGAGACATAAAGTTAAAGGGCTTTCTCCTGGCACATTCCATTCTAATATACAACCTCGAACACCACTTCCATTAAGGCTCTGTTTCCCTAGTAACCAAATTTGGTAAAGGAGAAATGCTGCCACCTAGTGGCCGTTTCCTGCAAGAGCAGCTTTAAAGTCACAGCTAATGGTCACTTAACATTCACAAGGACTCAGGGCTGTAAAGGACACTTGCCCTAAATATTTGTGCTGAAGTAGGGAATGGACAAAAAATTCAAAACAGGCAAATGTTTCAAGAAGAGATTATGAAGAGTTAAGGTTTACTCACACTCTTTGTAAAAAAAAGGAAAATGGATAAAAGCTCAACCTCAGGGAGTGTTAGACGCATGCAATCTAATCTACAAAAAGTTTCAACTTACACCAGTCGACTGACCATCAGCAAAAAGTCTACAAACAATAAATGCTGAAGGGGTTTTAGAGAACTGTGTACCCTCTGCCTGCTGGTGAGACGTAAAGGGGTAACAGCCAATAATGAGAACAGAAAGGAGCTGCGTTTAAAAGTAAAAATGGAGGTACTATTCAATCCAGCAGGCGCACCATTGGACCTCTCACCTGAGAAGACAAGAATCGAGAAGACACAGGCCGCAAAAGCTGCAGTGCAGCCTTATTCACAATAGCCAAGACAGTGAAGCAATCAAAATGTCCAACAACAGGTAAATGGATAAAGAAGAAGTGGTCCATGTACACAATGGAATATTAGCCATGGAAGACAATGAACCATTGCTCTTTGAGGCACCACAAATGAGTCTGGAGATAATCACGAAAGATGAGGTAAGTTGGAAAGCAAAAGACCTGTGTTCTATGATAGCACTTATAGGCGTTATCTAATAACTGACACAAATGAACATATTTCCACAGAGAAAGACACTCACAGATTTAGAAAACAAACTATGCTCATCTAAAACGACAGGTGGGGGGAATGGATAAATTAAGATTAGTGTTACTATACGTATACAAACACATATGATATACATATCTCAAAAAGACCAACCATATAGCAAGGGAAGTCTGCGGAACCCTCTGTAACATTTTACATGGGAAGAGGATCTGTACTTGAATAGACATATATAATGTACAAATGAACCAGATTGTGTACACCTAGGACAAACAATATTCTAAGCTTTACCCCAATTAAAACACTTTTAAAAACCAAGAAGAAATAATGACACATAAACTTATGGGGGTTTCTCCACGCACATTCCAATGTAATTTACAACCTAGGAACACGACTTCCAGAAAGGCTCTGCTGCCCTACTCCCCAGATTTGGGAATGGAGAAATGCTGCCTCCTTGAGGCCACTTCCCACAACAGCAGCTTTAAACCCATTGCTAAAGGTCACTAAATATTCACCAAACTTGCAGTTCGGGAAATGACACCTGCTCTCTAAAAAAACGCTGGGGTGGAAAATCGACCAAATAACTCAAAAGAGGGCAACCTTCAAAGAAGACAATTTCAAGAGTTATATCGTACTGCCAATTGTTTCCTTTTTTTAACGGAAAAGAAAACGACGGAGAAAAATGATGAGTTTTACGAATTTTCAAAGACATGCAAACCCAAATTACAAAAACCTATCAGCTCACAGCAGCCAGAAGGGCCATTAGCATCAATGCTGTAAACAATAAATGCTGAAGCGATTGTGGAGAAATGCGTACCCTCGATTCTAAGGGGGACGTGGTAAGAGCCACTAATGAAAACACAAAGAAGGTGCTTTGAAAAGGGAAACACGGTGCTACCAGTCAATCAATCACACCCACTGCTGGGCCTATCACCTGAGAAAATGAGAATCAAAAAGTCACAGGCTGGCAATCCTGCACTCCAACAATATTTACCATAGCCAACACTTGGAAGCAATGAAAATGTCCATCAACCGAGGAATGCACAAAGAAGAAGTGGTCCACGTACACAGTGGAAAATTACTCCAATAAAAAATAAAAATTAAATTTAAAAATCCAACAAAAGTAAGGAGACATCAGCTTGTGTGGGTTTGTCCGGGCACACTCCACTCTAATTTATAACCGAGAAACACCACAGGCCGCCAGGGCTTTTCCCTAGTTCCCAGGGTGGGGAACATAGAAAGGCTGCCGCCCTCTGGCAGTTACCTGCAAAAGCAGTTTTAAAGCCTGTGCTAATGGTCATTTCATAGGAACAAGTACTGCAGAACTGTAAATGAAACCTGCCCTCAAAATGTCTTCAGGGAGGTAACGGCCAAAACATTTCAAAAGGTGACACGTACGTTAAGAGAACACTTTGAAGAACTAAGGGGTAATCACTGCTTGAAAAATAAAAAGGACATGCCTTAAAGCTCAATTTCAACGGATTATGAGGCACATGCGAATTCAACCACAAAGAGGTATCAGCTCACACTTGTCAGAATAACCATGAGCAAGAAAACTACAAACAATAAATGCTGAAGGTGTTGTGGAGAAATGCATACCCTCAACTTCAAGGGGGACGTAAGTTGGAAAGGGCCACGAATGAGAACAGAATGGAGGTGCCTTAAAAAGGTAAACATTGTGCTACCATATGATCCAGCAGGCCCACTCCTCCACCTATAATCTAAGAAGAGAGAATTGGAAAGACACAGGCAGGCAAATCTGCATTGCCCAGTATTACAATAGCCAAGATATGGAAGTAACCAAAAAGACCACCAACAGATGGGTGGGCAAAGAAGAACTCCTCCATGTACAGATGGAATATTCGCTAGTGAAAAAAATGAAACAATGCCATTTGCAGCACCATAGATGAGTCTAGACGTAATCACGCCACGTGTAGTACGTGAGAAAGCAAAAGGCACATATCCTATCATATCACTTTCAGGAGTTACTTAAAAATTGATACCAATGAAGATATTTCCACAGAGAAAGGCAATCACAGATTCATTAAAAAACTTATGGTTCACCAAATAGAAAGGGATGAGGATTGGATACATTGCCATATTGGGGTTAACAGAGATATACAAACCATGTGAAATATATAACACCCAAAGACGTACGGAAGACCAGGAGAAGACTACTCAACATTGTGTCATAACCTACATTGGCAAAGGATGCGAGGAAGAATAGATACATGTATATGTGTGAAAGAACCACATCTTGCACACCTAGAACAAACAAACCATTGTAATCAAATTTGCTGGGATAAAAAATAAAAAGTAAATTACAAATACGAACAAGAAGTAATGAGACATAAAGTTAAAGGGCTTTCTCCTGGCACATTCCATTCTAATATACAATCTCGAACACCACTTCCATTAAGGCTCTGTTTCCCTAGTAACCAAATTTGGTAAAGGAGAAATGCTGCCACCTAGTGGCCGTTTCCTGCAAGAGCAGCTTTAAAGTCACAGCTAATGGTCACTTAACATTCACAAGGACTCAGGGCTGTAAAGGACACTTGCCCTAAATATTTGTGCTGAAGTAGGGAATGGACAAAAAATTCAAAACAGGCAAATGTTTCAAGAAGAGATTATGAAGAGTTAAGGTTTACTCACACTCTTTGTAAAAAAAAGGAAAATGGATAAAAGCTCAACCTCAGGGAGTGTTAGACGCATGCAATCTAATCTACAAAAAGTTTCAACTTACACCAGTCGACTGACCATCAGCAAAAAGTCTACAAACAATAAATGCTGAAGGGGTTTTAGAGAACTGTGTACCCTCTGCCTGCTGGTGAGACGTAAAGGGGTAACAGCCAATAATGAGAACAGAAAGGAGCTGCGTTTAAAAGTAAAAATGGAGGTACTATTCAATCCAGCAGGCGCACCATTGGACCTCTCACCTGAGAAGACAAGAATCGAGAAGACACAGGCCGCAAAAGCTGCAGTGCAGCCTTATTCACAATAGCCAAGACAGTGAAGCAATCAAAATGTCCAACAACAGGTAAATGGATAAAGAAGAAGTGGTCCATGTACACAATGGAATATTAGCCATGGAAGACAATGAACCATTGCTCTTTGAGGCACCACAAATGAGTCTGGAGATAATCACGAAAGATGAGGTAAGTTGGAAAGCAAAAGACCTGTGTTCTATGATAGCACTTATAGGCGTTATCTAATAACTGACACAAATGAACATATTTCCACAGAGAAAGACACTCACAGATTTAGAAAACAAACTATGCTCATCTAAAACGACAGGTGGGGGGAATGGATAAATTAAGATTAGTGTTACTATACGTATACAAACACATATGATATACATATCTCAAAAAGACCAACCATATAGCAAGGGAAGTCTGCGGAACCCTCTGTAACATTTTACATGGGAAGAGGATCTGTACTTGAATAGACATATATAATGTACAAATGAACCAGATTGTGTACACCTAGGACAAACAATATTCTAAGCTTTACCCCAATTAAAACACTTTTAAAAACCAAGAAGAAATAATGACACATAAACTTATGGGGGTTTCTCCACGCACATTCCAATGTAATTTACAACCTAGGAACACGACTTCCAGAAAGGCTCTGCTGCCCTACTCCCCAGATTTGGGAATGGAGAAATGCTGCCTCCTTGAGGCCACTTCCCACAACAGCAGCTTTAAACCCATTGCTAAAGGTCACTAAATATTCACCAAACTTGCAGTTCGGGAAATGACACCTGCTCTCTAAAAAAACGCTGGGGTGGAAAATCGACCAAATAACTCAAAAGAGGGCAACCTTCAAAGAAGACAATTTCAAGAGTTATATCGTACTGCCAATTGTTTCCTTTTTTTAACGGAAAAGAAAACGACGGAGAAAAATGATGAGTTTTACGAATTTTCAAAGACATGCAAACCCAAATTACAAAAACCTATCAGCTCACAGCAGCCAGAAGGGCCATTAGCATCAATGCTGTAAACAATAAATGCTGAAGCGATTGTGGAGAAATGCGTACCCTCGATTCTAAGGGGGACGTGGTAAGAGCCACTAATGAAAACACAAAGAAGGTGCTTTGAAAAGGGAAACACGGTGCTACCAGTCAATCAATCACACCCACTGCTGGGCCTATCACCTGAGAAAATGAGAATCAAAAAGTCACAGGCTGGCAATCCTGCACTCCAACAATATTTACCATAGCCAACACTTGGAAGCAATGAAAATGTCCATCAACCGAGGAATGCACAAAGAAGAAGTGGTCCACGTACACAGTGGAAAATTACTCCAATAAAAAATAAAAATTAAATTTAAAAATCCAACAAAAGTAAGGAGACATCAGCTTGTGTGGGTTTGTCCGGGCACACTCCACTCTAATTTATAACCGAGAAACACCACAGGCCGCCAGGGCTTTTCCCTAGTTCCCAGGGTGGGGAACATAGAAAGGCTGCCGCCCTCTGGCAGTTACCTGCAAAAGCAGTTTTAAAGCCTGTGCTAATGGTCATTTCATAGGAACAAGTACTGCAGAACTGTAAATGAAACCTGCCCTCAAAATGTCTTCAGGGAGGTAACGGCCAAAACATTTCAAAAGGTGACACGTACGTTAAGAGAACACTTTGAAGAACTAAGGGGTAATCACTGCTTGAAAAATAAAAAGGACATGCCTTAAAGCTCAATTTCAACGGATTATGAGGCACATGCGAATTCAACCACAAAGAGGTATCAGCTCACACTTGTCAGAATAACCATGAGCAAGAAAACTACAAACAATAAATGCTGAAGGTGTTGTGGAGAAATGCATACCCTCAACTTCAAGGGGGACGTAAGTTGGAAAGGGCCACGAATGAGAACAGAATGGAGGTGCCTTAAAAAGGTCAACATTGTGCTACCATATGATCCAGCAGGCCCACTCCTCCACCTATAATCTAAGAAGAGAGAATTGGAAAGACACAGGCAGGCAAATCTGCATTGCCCAGTATTACAATAGCCAAGATATGGAAGTAACCAAAAAGACCACCAACAGATGGGTGGGCAAAGAAGAACTCCTCCATGTACAGATGGAATATTCGCTAGTGAAAAAAATGAAACAATGCCATTTGCAGCACCATAGATGAGTCTAGACGTAATCACGCCACGTGTAGTAAGTGAGAAAGCAAAAGGCACATATCCTATCATATCACTTTCAGGAGTTACTTAAAAATTGATACCAATGAAGATATTTCCACAGAGAAAGGCAATCACAGATTCATTAAAAAACTTATGGTTCACCAAATAGAAAGGGATGAGGATTGGATACATTGCCATATTGGGGTTAACAGAGATATACAAACCATGTGAAATATATAACCCCCAAAGACGTACGGAAGACCAGGAGAAGACTACTCAACATTGTGTCATAACCTACATTGGCAAAGGATGCGAGGAAGAATAGATACATGTATATGTGTGAAAGAACCACATCTTGCACACCTAGAACAAACAAACCATTGTAATCAAATTTGCTGGGATAAAAAATAAAAAGTAAATTACAAATACGAACAAGAAGTAATGAGACATAAAGTTAAAGGGCTTTTTCCTGGCACATTCCATTCTAATATACAACCTCGAACACCACTTCCATTAAGGCTCTGTTTCCCTAGTAACCAAATTTGGTAAAGGAGAAATGCTGCCACCTAGTGGCCGTTTCCTGCAAGAGCAGCTTTAAAGTCACAGCTAATGGTCACTTAACATTCACAAGGACTCAGGGCTGTAAAGGACACTTGCCCTAAATATTTGTGCTGAAGTAGGGAATGGACAAAAAATTCAAAACAGGCAAATGTTTCAAGAAGAGATTATGAAGACTTAAGTTTTACTCACACTCTTTGTAAAAAAAAGGAAAATGGATAAAAGCTCAACCTCAGGGAGTGTTAGACGCATGCAATCTAATCTACAAAAAGTTTCAACTTACACCAGTCGACTGACCATCAGCAAAAAGTCTACAAACAATAAATGCTGAAGGGGTTTTAGAGAACTGTGTACCCTCTGCCTGCTGGTGAGACGTAAAGGGGTAACAGCCAATAATGAGAACAGAAAGGAGCTGCGTTTAAAAGTAAAAATGGAGGTACTATTCAATCCAGCAGGCGCACCATTGGACCTCTCACCTGAGAAGACAAGAATCGAGAAGACACAGGCCGCAAAAGCTGCAGTGCAGCCTTATTCACAATAGCCAAGACAGTGAAGCAATCAAAATGTCCAACAACAGGTAAATGGATAAAGAAGAAGTGGTCCATGTACACAATGGAATATTAGCCATGGAAGACAATGAACCATTGCTCTTTGAGGCACCACAAATGAGTCTGGAGATAATCACGAAAGATGAGGTAAGTTGGAAAGCAAAAGACCTGTGTTCTATGATAGCACTTATAGGCGTTATCTAATAACTGACACAAATGAACATATTTCCACAGAGAAAGACACTCACAGATTTAGAAAACAAACTATGCTCATCTAAAATGACAGGTGGGGGGAATGGATAAATTAAGATTAGTGTTACTATACGTATACAAACACATATGATATACATATCTCAAAAAGACCAACCATATAGCAAGGGAAGTCTGCGGAACCCTCTGTAACATTTTACATGGGAAGAGGATCTGTACTTGAATAGACATATATAATGTACAAATGAACCAGATTGTGTACACCTAGGACAAACAATATTCTAAGCTTTACCCCGATTAAAACACTTTTAAAAACCAAGAAGAAATAATGACACATAAACTTATGGGGGTTTCTCCACGCACATTCCAATGTAATTTACAACCTAGGAACACGACTTCCAGAAAGGCTCTGCTGCCCTACTCCCCAGATTTGGGAATGGAGAAATGCTGCCTCCTTGAGGCCACTTCCCACAACAGCAGCTTTAAACCCATTGCTAAAGGTCACTAAATATTCACCAAACTTGCAGTTCGGGAAATGACACCTGCTCTCTAAAAAAACGCTGGGGTGGAAAATCGACCAAATAACTCAAAAGAGGGCAACCTTCAAAGAAGACAATTTCAAGAGTTATATCGTACTGCCAATTGTTTCCTTTTTTTAACGGAAAAGAAAACGGCGGAGAAAAATGATGAGTTTTACGAATTTTCAAAGACATGCAAACCCAAATTACAAAAACCTATCAGCTCACAGCAGCCAGAAGGGCCATTAGCATCAATGCTGTAAACAATAAATGCTGAAGCGATTGTGGAGAAATGCGTACCCTCGATTCTAAGGGGGACGTGGTAAGAGCCACTAATGAAAACACAAAGAAGGTGCTTTGAAAATGGAAACACGGAGCTACCAGTCAATCAATCACACCCACTGCTGGGCCTATCACCTGAGAAAATGAGAATCAAAAAGTCACAGGCTGGCAATCCTGCACTCCAACAATATTTACCATAGCCAACACTTGGAAGCAATGAAAATGTCCATCAACCGAGGAATGCACAAAGAAGAAGTGGTCCACGTACACAGTGGAAAATTACTCCAATAAAAAATAAAAATTAAATTTAAAAATCCAACAAAAGTAAGGAGACATCAGCTTGTGTGGGTTTGTCCGGGCACACTCCACTCTAATTTATAACCGAGAAACACCACAGGCCGCCAGGGCTTTTCCCTAGTTCCCAGGGTGGGGAACATAGAAAGGCTGCCGCCCTCTGGCAGTTACCTGCAAAAGCAGTTTTAAAGCCTGTGCTAATGGTCATTTCATAGGAACAAGTACTGCAGAACTGTAAATGAAACCTGCCCTCAAAATGTCTTCAGGGAGGTAACGGCCAAAACATTTCAAAAGGTGACACGTACGTTAAGAGAACACTTTGAAGAACTAAGGGGTAATCACTGCTTGAAAAATAAAAAGGACATGCCTTAAAGCTCAATTTCAACGGATTATGAGGCACATGCGAATTCAACCACAAAGAGGTATCAGCTCACACTTGTCAGAATAACCATGAGCAAGAAAACTACAAACAATAAATGCTGAAGGTGTTGTGGAGAAATGCATACCCTCAACTTCAAGGGGGACGTAAGTTGGAAAGGGCCACGAATGAGAACAGAATGGAGGTGCCTTAAAAAGGTAAACATTGTGCTACCATATGATCCAGCAGGCCCACTCCTCCACCTATAATCTAAGAAGAGAGAATTGGAAAGACACAGGCAGGCAAATCTGCATTGCCCAGTATTACAATAGCCAAGATATGGAAGTAACCAAAAAGACCACCAACAGATGGGTGGGCAAAGAAGAACTCCTCCATGTACAGATGGAATATTCGCTAGTGAAAAAAATGAAACAATGCCATTTGCAGCACCATAGATGAGTCTAGACGTAATCACGCCACGTGTAGTAAGTGAGAAAGCAAAAGGCACATATCCTATCATATCACTTTCAGGAGTTACTTAAAAATTGATACCAATGAAGATATTTCCACAGAGAAAGGCAATCACAGATTCATTAAAAACCTTATGGTTCACCAAATAGAAAGGGATGAGGATTGGATACATTGCCATATTGGGGTTAACAGAGATATACAAACCATGTGAAATATATAACCCCCAAAGACGTACGGAAGACCAGGAGAAGACTACTCAACATTGTGTCATAACCTACATTGGCAAAGGATGCGAGGAAGAATAGATACATGTATATGTGTGAAAGAACCACATCTTGCACACCTAGAACAAACAAACCATTGTAATCAAATTTGCTGGGATAAAAAATAAAAAGTAAATTACAAATACGAACAAGAAGTAATGAGACATAAAGTTAAAGGGCTTTTTCCTGGCACATTCCATTCTAATATACAACCTCGAACACCACTTCCATTAAGGCTCTGTTTCCCTAGTAACCAAATTTGGTAAAGGAGAAATGCTGCCACCTAGTGGCCGTTTCCTGCAAGAGCAGCTTTAAAGTCACAGCTAATGGTCACTTAACATTCACAAGGACTCAGGGCTGTAAAGGACACTTGCCCTAAATATTTGTGCTGAAGTAGGGAATGGACAAAAAATTCAAAACAGGCAAATGTTTCAAGAAGAGATTATGAAGACTTAAGTTTTACTCACACTCTTTGTAAAAAAAAGGAAAATGGATAAAAGCTCAACCTCAGGGAGTGTTAGACGCATGCAATCTAATCTACAAAAAGTTTCAACTTACACCAGTCGACTGACCATCAGCAAAAAGTCTACAAACAATAAATGCTGAAGGGGTTTTAGAGAACTGTGTACCCTCTGCCTGCTGGTGAGACGTAAAGGGGTAACAGCCAATAATGAGAACAGAAAGGAGCTGCGTTTAAAAGTAAAAATGGAGGTACTATTCAATCCAGCAGGCGCACCATTGGACCTCTCACCTGAGAAGACAAGAATCGAGAAGACACAGGCCGCAAAAGCTGCAGTGCAGCCTTATTCACAATAGCCAAGACAGTGAAGCAATCAAAATGTCCAACAACAGGTAAATGGATAAAGAAGAAGTGGTCCATGTACACAATGGAATATTAGCCATGGAAGACAATGAACCATTGCTCTTTGAGGCACCACAAATGAGTCTGGAGATAATCACGAAAGATGAGGTAAGTTGGAAAGCAAAAGACCTGTGTTCTATGATAGCACTTATAGGCGTTATCTAATAACTGACACAAATGAACATATTTCCACAGAGAAAGACACTCACAGATTTAGAAAACAAACTATGCTCATCTAAAATGACAGGTGGGGGGAATGGATAAATTAAGATTAGTGTTACTATACGTATACAAACACATATGATATACATATCTCAAAAAGACCAACCATATAGCAAGGGAAGTCTGCGGAACCCTCTGTAACATTTTACATGGGAAGAGGATCTGTACTTGAATAGACATATATAATGTACAAATGAACCAGATTGTGTACACCTAGGACAAACAATATTCTAAGCTTTACCCCGATTAAAACACTTTTAAAAACCAAGAAGAAATAATGACACATAAACTTATGGGGGTTTCTCCACGCACATTCCAATGTAATTTACAACCTAGGAACACGACTTCCAGAAAGGCTCTGCTGCCCTACTCCCCAGATTTGGGAATGGAGAAATGCTGCCTCCTTGAGGCCACTTCCCACAACAGCAGCTTTAAACCCATTGCTAAAGGTCACTAAATATTCACCAAACTTGCAGTTCGGGAAATGACACCTGCTCTCTAAAAAAACGCTGGGGTGGAAAATCGACCAAATAACTCAAAAGAGGGCAACCTTCAAAGAAGACAATTTCAAGAGTTATATCGTACTGCCAATTGTTTCCTTTTTTTAACGGAAAAGAAAACGGCGGAGAAAAATGATGAGTTTTACGAATTTTCAAAGACATGCAAACCCAAATTACAAAAACCTATCAGCTCACAGCAGCCAGAAGGGCCATTAGCATCAATGCTGTAAACAATAAATGCTGAAGCGATTGTGGAGAAATGCGTACCCTCGATTCTAAGGGGGACGTGGTAAGAGCCACTAATGAAAACACAAAGAAGGTGCTTTGAAAATGGAAACACGGAGCTACCAGTCAATCAATCACACCCACTGCTGGGCCTATCACCTGAGAAAATGAGAATCAAAAAGTCACAGGCTGGCAATCCTGCACTCCAACAATATTTACCATAGCCAACACTTGGAAGCAGTGAAAATGTCCATCAACCGAGGAATGCACAAAGAAGAAGTGGTCCACGTACACAGTGGAAAATTACTCCAATAAAAAATAAAAATTAAATTTAAAAATCCAACAAAAGTAAGGAGACATCAGCTTGTGTGGGTTTGTCCGGGCACACTCCACTCTAATTTATAACCGAGAAACACCACAGGCCGCCAGGGCTTTTCCCTAGTTCCCAGGGTGGGGAACATAGAAAGGCTGCCGCCCTCTGGCAGTTACCTGCAAAAGCAGTTTTAAAGCCTGTGCTAATGGTCATTTCATAGGAACAAGTACTGCAGAACTGTAAATGAAACCTGCCCTCAAAATGTCTTCAGGGAGGTAACGGCCAAAACATTTCAAAAGGTGACACGTACGTTAAGAGAACACTTTGAAGAACTAAGGGGTAATCACTGCTTGAAAAATAAAAAGGACATGCCTTAAAGCTCAATTTCAACGGATTATGAGGCACATGCGAATTCAACCACAAAGAGGTATCAGCTCACACTTGTCAGAATAACCATGAGCAAGAAAACTACAAACAATAAATGCTGAAGGTGTTGTGGAGAAATGCATACCCTCAACTTCAAGGGGGACGTAAGTTGGAAAGGGCCACGAATGAGAACAGAATGGAGGTGCCTTAAAAAGGTAAACATTGTGCTACCATATGATCCAGCAGGCCCACTCCTCCACCTATAATCTAAGAAGAGAGAATTGGAAAGACACAGGCAGGCAAATCTGCATTGCCCAGTATTACAATAGCCAAGATATGGAAGTAACCAAAAAGACCACCAACAGATGGGTGGGCAAAGAAGAACTCCTCCATGTACAGATGGAATATTCGCTAGTGAAAAAAATGAAACAATGCCATTTGCAGCACCATAGATGAGTCTAGACGTAATCACGCCACGTGTAGTAAGTGAGAAAGCAAAAGGCACATATCCTATCATATCACTTTCAGGAGTTACTTAAAAATTGATACCAATGAAGATATTTCCACAGAGAAAGGCAATCACAGATTCATTAAAAAACTTATGGTTCACCAAATAGAAAGGGATGAGGATTGGATACATTGCCATATTGGGGTTAACAGAGATATACAAACCATGTGAAATATATAACCCCCAAAGACGTACGGAAGACCAGGAGAAGACTACTCAACATTGTGTCATAACCTACATTGGCAAAGGATGCGAGGAAGAATAGATACATGTATATGTGTGAAAGAACCACATCTTGCACACCTAAAACAAACAAACCATTGTAATCAAATTTGCTGGGATAAAAACTAAAAAGTAAATTACAAATACGAACAAGAAGTAATGAGACATAAAGTTAAAGGGCTTTCTCCTGGCACATTCCATTCTAATATACAACCTCGAACACCACTTCCATTAAGGCTCTGTTTCCCTAGTAACCAAATTTGGTAAAGGAGAAATGCTGCCACCTAGTGGCCGTTTCCTGCAAGAGCAGCTTTAAAGTCACAGCTAATGGTCACTTAACATTCACAAGGACTCAGGGCTGTAAAGGACACTTGCCCTAAATATTTGTGCTGAAGTAGGGAATGGACAAAAAATTCAAAACAGGCAAATGTTTCAAGAAGAGATTATGAAGAGTTAAGGTTTACTCACACTCTTTGTAAAAAAAAGGAAAATGGATAAAAGCTCAACCTCAGGGAGTGTTAGACGCATGCAATCTAATCTACAAAAAGTTTCAACTTACACCAGTCGACTGACCATCAGCAAAAAGTCTACAAACAATAAATGCTGAAGGGGTTTTAGAGAACTGTGTACCCTCTGCCTGCTGGTGAGACGTAAAGGGGTAACAGCCAATAATGAGAACAGAAAGGAGCTGCGTTTAAAAGTAAAAATGGAGGTACTATTCAATCCAGCAGGCGCACCATTGGACCTCTCACCTGAGAAGACAAGAATCGAGAAGACACAGGCCGCAAAAGCTGCAGTGCAGCCTTATTCACAATAGCCAAGACAGTGAAGCAATCAAAATGTCCAACAACAGGTAAATGGATAAAGAAGAAGTGGTCCATGTACACAATGGAATATTAGCCATGGAAGACAATGAACCATTGCTCTTTGAGGCACCACAAATGAGTCTGGAGATAATCACGAAAGATGAGGTAAGTTGGAAAGCAAAAGACCTGTGTTCTATGATAGCACTTATAGGCGTTATCTAATAACTGACACAAATGAACATATTTCCACAGAGAAAGACACTCACAGATTTAGAAAACAAACTATGCTCATCTAAAACGACAGGTGGGGGGAATGGATAAATTAAGATTAGTGTTACTATACGTATACAAACACATATGATATACATATCTCAAAAAGACCAACCATATAGCAAGGGAAGTCTGCGGAACCCTCTGTAACATTTTACATGGGAAGAGGATCTGTACTTGAATAGACATATATAATGTACAAATGAACCAGATTGTGTACACCTAGGACAAACAATATTCTAAGCTTTACCCCAATTAAAACACTTTTAAAAACCAAGAAGAAATAATGACACATAAACTTATGGGGGTTTCTCCACGCACATTCCAATGTAATTTACAACCTAGGAACACGACTTCCAGAAAGGCTCTGCTGCCCTACTCCCCAGATTTGGGAATGGAGAAATGCTGCCTCCTTGAGGCCACTTCCCACAACAGCAGGTTTAAACCCATTGCTAAAGGTCACTAAATATTCACCAAACTTGCAGTTCGGGAAATGACACCTGCTCTCTAAAAAAACGCTGGGGTGGAAAATCGACCAAATAACTCAAAAGAGGGCAACCTTCAAAGAAGACAATTTCAAGAGTTATATCGTACTGCCAATTGTTTCCTTTTTTTAACGGAAAAGAAAACGACGGAGAAAAATGATGAGTTTTACGAATTTTCAAAGACATGCAAACCCAAATTACAAAAACCTATCAGTTCACAGCAGCCAGAAGGGCCATTAGCATCAATGCTGTAAACAATAAATGCTGAAGCGATTGTGGAGAAATGCGTACCCTCGATTCTAAGGGGGACGTGGTAAGAGCCACTAATGAAAACACAAAGAAGGTGCTTTGAAAAGGGAAACACGGTGCTACCAGTCAATCAATCACACCCACTGCTGGGCCTATCACCTGAGAAAATGAGAATCAAAAAGTCACAGGCTGGCAATCCTGCACTCCAACAATATTTACCATAGCCAACACTTGGAAGCAATGAAAATGTCCATCAACCGAGGAATGCACAAAGAAGAAGTGGTCCACGTACACAGTGGAAAATTACTCCAATAAAAAATAAAAATTAAATTTAAAAATCCAACAAAAGTAAGGAGACATCAGCTTGTGTGGGTTTGTCCGGGCACACTCCACTCTAATTTATAACCGAGAAACACCACAGGCCGCCAGGGCTTTTCCCTAGTTCCCAGGGTGGGGAACATAGAAAGGCTGCCGCCCTCTGGCAGTTACCTGCAAAAGCAGTTTTAAAGCCTGTGCTAATGGTCATTTCATAGGAACAAGTACTGCAGAACTGTAAATGAAACCTGCCCTCAAAATGTCTTCAGGGAGGTAACGGCCAAAACATTTCAAAAGGTGACACGTACGTTAAGAGAACACTTTGAAGAACTAAGGGGTAATCACTGCTTGAAAAATAAAAAGGACATGCCTTAAAGCTCAATTTCAACGGATTATGAGGCACATGCGAATTCAACCACAAAGAGGTATCAGCTCACACTTGTCAGAATAACCATGAGCAAGAAAACTACAAACAATAAATGCTGAAGGTGTTGTGGAGAAATGCATACCCTCAACTTCAAGGGGGACGTAAGTTGGAAAGGGCCACGAATGAGAACAGAATGGAGGTGCCTTAAAAAGGTAAACATTGTGCTACCATATGATCCAGCAGGCCCACTCCTCCACCTATAATCTAAGAAGAGAGAATTGGAAAGACACAGGCAGGCAAATCTGCATTGCCCAGTATTACAATAGCCAAGATATGGAAGTAACCAAAAAGACCACCAACAGATGGGTGGGCAAAGAAGAACTCCTCCATGTACAGATGGAATATTCGCTAGTGAAAAAAATGAAACAATGCCATTTGCAGCACCATAGATGAGTCTAGACGTAATCACGCCACGTGTAGTAAGTGAGAAAGCAAAAGGCACATATCCTATCATATCACTTTCAGGAGTTACTTAAAAATTGATACCAATGAAGATATTTCCACAGAGAAAGGCAATCACAGATTCATTAAAAAACTTATGGTTCACCAAATAGAAAGGGATGAGGATTGGATACATTGCCATATTGGGGTTAACAGAGATATACAAACCATGTGAAATATATAACCCCCAAAGACGTACGGAAGACCAGGAGAAGACTACTCAACATTGTGTCATAACCTACATTGGCAAAGGATGCGAGGAAGAATAGATACATGTATATGTGTGAAAGAACCACATCTTGCACACCTAAAACAAACAAACCATTGTAATCAAATTTGCTGGGATAAAAACTAAAAAGTAAATTACAAATACGAACAAGAAGTAATGAGACATAAAGTTAAAGGGCTTTCTCCTGGCACATTCCATTCTAATATACAACCTCGAACACCACTTCCATTAAGGCTCTGTTTCCCTAGTAACCAAATTTGGTAAATGAGAAATGCTGCCACCTAGTGGCCGTTTCCTGCAAGAGCAGCTTTAAAGTCACAGCTAATGGTCACTTAACATTCACAAGGACTCAGGGCTGTAAAGGACACTTGCCCTAAATATTTGTGCTGAAGTAGGGAATGGACAAAAAATTCAAAACAGGCAAATGTTTCAAGAAGAGATTATGAAGAGTTAAGGTTTACTCACACTCTTTGTAAAAAAAAGGAAAATGGATAAAAGCTCAACCTCAGGGAGTGTTAGACGCATGCAATCTAATCTACAAAAAGTTTCAACTTACACCAGTCGACTGACCATCAGCAAAAAGTCTACAAACAATAAATGCTGAAGGGGTTTTAGAGAACTGTGTACCCTCTGCCTGCTGGTGAGACGTAAAGGGGTAACAGCCAATAATGAGAACAGAAAGGAGCTGCGTTTAAAAGTAAAAATGGAGGTACTATTCAATCCAGCAGGCGCACCATTGGACCTCTCACCTGAGAAGACAAGAATCGAGAAGACACAGGCCGCAAAAGCTGCAGTGCAGCCTTATTCACAATAGCCAAGACAGTGAAGCAATCAAAATGTCCAACAACAGGTAAATGGATAAAGAAGAAGTGGTCCATGTACACAATGGAATATTAGCCATGGAAGACAATGAACCATTGCTCTTTGAGGCACCACAAATGAGTCTGGAGATAATCACGAAAGATGAGGTAAGTTGGAAAGCAAAAGACCTGTGTTCTATGATAGCACTTATAGGCGTTATCTAATAACTGACACAAATGAACATATTTCCACAGAGAAAGACACTCACAGATTTAGAAAACAAACTATGCTCATCTAAAATGACAGGTGGGGGGAATGGATAAATTAAGATTAGTGTTACTATACGTATACAAACACATATGATATACATATCTCAAAAAGACCAACCATATAGCAAGGGAAGTCTGCGGAACCCTCTGTAACATTTTACATGGGAAGAGGATCTGTACTTGAATAGACATATATAATGTACAAATGAACCAGATTGTGTACACCTAGGACAAACAATATTCTAAGCTTTACCCCGATTAAAACACTTTTAAAAACCAAGAAGAAATAATGACACATAAACTTATGGGGGTTTCTCCACGCACATTCCAATGTAATTTACAACCTAGGAACACGACTTCCAGAAAGGCTCTGCTGCCCTACTCCCCAGATTTGGGAATGGAGAAATGCTGCCTCCTTGAGGCCACTTCCCACAACAGCAGCTTTAAACCCATTGCTAAAGGTCACTAAATATTCACCAAACTTGCAGTTCGGGAAATGACACCTGCTCTCTAAAAAAACGCTGGGGTGGAAAATCGACCAAATAACTCAAAAGAGGGCAACCTTCAAAGAAGACAATTTCAAGAGTTATATCGTACTGCCAATTGTTTCCTTTTTTTAACGGAAAAGAAAACGGCGGAGAAAAATGATGAGTTTTACGAATTTTCAAAGACATGCAAACCCAAATTACAAAAACCTATCAGCTCACAGCAGCCAGAAGGGCCATTAGCATCAATGCTGTAAACAATAAATGCTGAAGCGATTGTGGAGAAATGCGTACCCTCGATTCTAAGGGGGACGTGGTAAGAGCCACTAATGAAAACACAAAGAAGGTGCTTTGAAAATGGAAACACGGAGCTACCAGTCAATCAATCACACCCACTGCTGGGCCTATCACCTGAGAAAATGAGAATCAAAAAGTCACAGGCTGGCAATCCTGCACTCCAACAATATTTACCATAGCCAACACTTGGAAGCAATGAAAATGTCCATCAACCGAGGAATGCACAAAGAAGAAGTGGTCCACGTACACAGTGGAAAATTACTCCAATAAAAAATAAAAATTAAATTTAAAAATCCAACAAAAGTAAGGAGACATCAGCTTGTGTGGGTTTGTCCGGGCACACTCCACTCTAATTTATAACCGAGAAACACCACAGGCCGCCAGGGCTTTTCCCTAGTTCCCAGGGTGGGGAACATAGAAAGGCTGCCGCCCTCTGGCAGTTACCTGCAAAAGCAGTTTTAAAGCCTGTGCTAATGGTCATTTCATAGGAACAAGTACTGCAGAACTGTAAATGAAACCTGCCCTCAAAATGTCTTCAGGGAGGTAACGGCCAAAACATTTCAAAAGGTGACACGTACGTTAAGAGAACACTTTGAAGAACTAAGGGGTAATCACTGCTTGAAAAATAAAAAGGACATGCCTTAAAGCTCAATTTCAACGGATTATGAGGCACATGCGAATTCAACCACAAAGAGGTATCAGCTCACACTTGTCAGAATAACCATGAGCAAGAAAACTACAAACAATAAATGCTGAAGGTGTTGTGGAGAAATGCATACCCTCAACTTCAAGGGGGACGTAAGTTGGAAAGGGCCACGAATGAGAACAGAATGGAGGTGCCTTAAAAAGGTAAACATTGTGCTACCATATGATCCAGCAGGCCCACTCCTCCACCTATAATCTAAGAAGAGAGAATTGGAAAGACACAGGCAGGCAAATCTGCATTGCCCAGTATTACAATAGCCAAGATATGGAAGTAACCAAAAAGACCACCAACAGATGGGTGGGCAAAGAAGAACTCCTCCATGTACAGATGGAATATTCGCTAGTGAAAAAAATGAAACAATGCCATTTGCAGCACCATAGATGAGTCTAGACGTAATCACGCCACGTGTAGTAAGTGAGAAAGCAAAAGGCACATATCCTATCATATCACTTTCAGGAGTTACTTAAAAATTGATACCAATGAAGATATTTCCACAGAGAAAGGCAATCACAGATTCATTAAAAAACTTATGGTTCACCAAATAGAAAGGGATGAGGATTGGATACATTGCCATATTGGGGTTAACAGAGATATACAAACCATGTGAAATATATAACCCCCAAAGACGTACGGAAGACCAGGAGAAGACTACTCAACATTGTGTCATAACCTACATTGGCAAAGGATGCGAGGAAGAATAGATACATGTATATGTGTGAAAGAACCACATCTTGCACACCTAAAACAAACAAACCATTGTAATCAAATTTGCTGGGATAAAAACTAAAAAGTAAATTACAAATACGAACAAGAAGTAATGAGACATAAAGTTAAAGGGCTTTCTCCTGGCACATTCCATTCTAATATACAACCTCGAACACCACTTCCATTAAGGCTCTGTTTCCCTAGTAACCAAATTTGGTAAAGGAGAAATGCTGCCACCTAGTGGCCGTTTCCTGCAAGAGCAGCTTTAAAGTCACAGCTAATGGTCACTTAACATTCACAAGGACTCAGGGCTGTAAAGGACACTTGCCCTAAATATTTGTGCTGAAGTAGGGAATGGACAAAAAATTCAAAACAGGCAAATGTTTCAAGAAGAGATTATGAAGACTTAAGTTTTACTCACACTCTTTGTAAAAAAAAGGAAAATGGATAAAAGCTCAACCTCAGGGAGTGTTAGACGCATGCAATCTAATCTACAAAAAGTTTCAACTTACACCAGTCGACTGACCATCAGCAAAAAGTCTACAAACAATAAATGCTGAAGGGGTTTTAGAGAACTGTGTACCCTCTGCCTGCTGGTGAGACGTAAAGGGGTAACAGCCAATAATGAGAACAGAAAGGAGCTGCGTTTAAAAGTAAAAATGGAGGTACTATTCAATCCAGCAGGCGCACCATTGGACCTCTCACCTGAGAAGACAAGAATCGAGAAGACACAGGCCGCAAAAGCTGCAGTGCAGCCTTATTCACAATAGCCAAGACAGTGAAGCAATCAAAATGTCCAACAACAGGTAAATGGATAAAGAAGAAGTGGTCCATGTACACAATGGAATATTAGCCATGGAAGACAATGAACCATTGCTCTTTGAGGCACCACAAATGAGTCTGGAGATAATCACGAAAGATGAGGTAAGTTGGAAAGCAAAAGACCTGTGTTCTATGATAGCACTTATAGGCGTTATCTAATAACTGACACAAATGAACATATTTCCACAGAGAAAGACACTCACAGATTTAGAAAACAAACTATGCTCATCTAAAACGACAGGTGGGGGGAATGGATAAATTAAGATTAGTGTTACTATACGTATACAAACACATATGATATACATATCTCAAAAAGACCAACCATATAGCAAGGGAAGTCTGCGGAACCCTCTGTAACATTTTACATGGGAAGAGGATCTGTACTTGAATAGACATATATAATGTACAAATGAACCAGATTGTGTACACCTAGGACAAACAATATTCTAAGCTTTACCCCAATTAAAACACTTTTAAAAACCAAGAAGAAATAATGACACATAAACTTATGGGGGTTTCTCCACGCACATTCCAATGTAATTTACAACCTAGGAACACGACTTCCAGAAAGGCTCTGCTGCCCTACTCCCCAGATTTGGGAATGGAGAAATGCTGCCTCCTTGAGGCCACTTCCCACAACAGCAGCTTTAAACCCATTGCTAAAGGTCACTAAATATTCACCAAACTTGCAGTTCGGGAAATGACACCTGCTCTCTAAAAAAACGCTGGGGTGGAAAATCGACCAAATAACTCAAAAGAGGGCAACCTTCAAAGAAGACAATTTCAAGAGTTATATCGTACTGCCAATTGTTTCCTTTTTTTAACGGAAAAGAAAACGACGGAGAAAAATGATGAGTTTTACGAATTTTCAAAGACATGCAAACCCAAATTACAAAAACCTATCAGCTCACAGCAGCCAGAAGGGCCATTAGCATCAATGCTGTAAACAATAAATGCTGAAGCGATTGTGGAGAAATGCGTACCCTCGATTCTAAGGGGGACGTGGTAAGAGCCACTAATGAAAACACAAAGAAGGTGCTTTGAAAAGGGAAACACGGTGCTACCAGTCAATCAATCACACCCACTGCTGGGCCTATCACCTGAGAAAATGAGAATCAAAAAGTCACAGGCTGGCAATCCTGCACTCCAACAATATTTACCATAGCCAACACTTGGAAGCAATGAAAATGTCCATCAACCGAGGAATGCACAAAGAAGAAGTGGTCCACGTACACAGTGGAAAATTACTCCAATAAAAAATAAAAATTAAATTTAAAAATCCAACAAAAGTAAGGAGACATCAGCTTGTGTGGGTTTGTCCGGGCACACTCCACTCTAATTTATAACCGAGAAACACCACAGGCCGCCAGGGCTTTTCCCTAGTTCCCAGGGTGGGGAACATAGAAAGGCTGCCGCCCTCTGGCAGTTACCTGCAAAAGCAGTTTTAAAGCCTGTGCTAATGGTCATTTCATAGGAACAAGTACTGCAGAACTGTAAATGAAACCTGCCCTCAAAATGTCTTCAGGGAGGTAACGGCCAAAACATTTCAAAAGGTGACACGTACGTTAAGAGAACACTTTGAAGAACTAAGGGGTAATCACTGCTTGAAAAATAAAAAGGACATGCCTTAAAGCTCAATTTCAACGGATTATGAGGCACATGCGAATTCAACCACAAAGAGGTATCAGCTCACACTTGTCAGAATAACCATGAGCAAGAAAACTACAAACAATAAATGCTGAAGGTGTTGTGGAGAAATGCATACCCTCAACTTCAAGGGGGACGTAAGTTGGAAAGGGCCACGAATGAGAACAGAATGGAGGTGCCTTAAAAAGGTCAACATTGTGCTACCATATGATCCAGCAGGCCCACTCCTCCACCTATAATCTAAGAAGAGAGAATTGGAAAGACACAGGCAGGCAAATCTGCATTGCCCAGTATTACAATAGCCAAGATATGGAAGTAACCAAAAAGACCACCAACAGATGGGTGGGCAAAGAAGAACTCCTCCATGTACAGATGGAATATTCGCTAGTGAAAAAAATGAAACAATGCCATTTGCAGCACCATAGATGAGTCTAGACGTAATCACGCCACGTGTAGTAAGTGAGAAAGCAAAAGGCACATATCCTATCATATCACTTTCAGGAGTTACTTAAAAATTGATACCAATGAAGATATTTCCACAGAGAAAGGCAATCACAGATTCATTAAAAAACTTATGGTTCACCAAATAGAAAGGGATGAGGATTGGATACATTGCCATATTGGGGTTAACAGAGATATACAAACCATGTGAAATATATAACCCCCAAAGACGTACGGAAGACCAGGAGAAGACTACTCAACATTGTGTCATAACCTACATTGGCAAAGGATGCGAGGAAGAATAGATACATGTATATGTGTGAAAGAACCACATCTTGCACACCTAGAACAAACAAACCATTGTAATCAAATTTGCTGGGATAAAAAATAAAAAGTAAATTACAAATACGAACAAGAAGTAATGAGACATAAAGTTAAAGGGCTTTTTCCTGGCACATTCCATTCTAATATACAACCTCGAACACCACTTCCATTAAGGCTCTGTTTCCCTAGTAACCAAATTTGGTAAAGGAGAAATGCTGCCACCTAGTGGCCGTTTCCTGCAAGAGCAGCTTTAAAGTCACAGCTAATGGTCACTTAACATTCACAAGGACTCAGGGCTGTAAAGGACACTTGCCCTAAATATTTGTGCTGAAGTAGGGAATGGACAAAAAATTCAAAACAGGCAAATGTTTCAAGAAGAGATTATGAAGACTTAAGTTTTACTCACACTCTTTGTAAAAAAAAGGAAAATGGATAAAAGCTCAACCTCAGGGAGTGTTAGACGCATGCAATCTAATCTACAAAAAGTTTCAACTTACACCAGTCGACTGACCATCAGCAAAAAGTCTACAAACAATAAATGCTGAAGGGGTTTTAGAGAACTGTGTACCCTCTGCCTGCTGGTGAGACGTAAAGGGGTAACAGCCAATAATGAGAACAGAAAGGAGCTGCGTTTAAAAGTAAAAATGGAGGTACTATTCAATCCAGCAGGCGCACCATTGGACCTCTCACCTGAGAAGACAAGAATCGAGAAGACACAGGCCGCAAAAGCTGCAGTGCAGCCTTATTCACAATAGCCAAGACAGTGAAGCAATCAAAATGTCCAACAGGTAAATGGATAAAGAAGAAGTGGTCCGTGTACACAATGGAATATTAGCCATGGAAGACAATGAACCATTGCTCTTTGAGGCACCACAAATGAGTCTGGAGATAATCACGAAAGATGAGGTAAGTTGGAAAGCAAAAGACCTGTGTTCTATGATAGCACTTATAGGCGTTATCTAATAACTGACACAAATGAACATATTTCCACAGAGAAAGACACTCACAGATTTAGAAAACAAACTATGCTCATCTAAAACGACAGGTGGGGGGAATGGATAAATTAAGATTAGTGTTACTATACGTATACAAACACATATGATATACATATCTCAAAAAGACCAACCATATAGCAAGGGAAGTCTGCGGAACCCTCTGTAACATTTTACATGGGAAGAGGATCTGTACTTGAATAGACATATATAATGTACAAATGAACCAGATTGTGTACACCTAGGACAAACAATATTCTAAGCTTTACCCCAATTAAAACACTTTTAAAAACCAAGAAGAAATAATGACACATAAACTTATGGGGGTTTCTCCACGCACATTCCAATGTAATTTACAACCTAGGAACACGACTTCCAGAAAGGCTCTGCTGCCCTACTCCCCAGATTTGGGAATGGAGAAATGCTGCCTCCTTGAGGCCACTTCCCACAACAGCAGCTTTAAACCCATTGCTAAAGGTCACTAAATATTCACCAAACTTGCAGTTCGGGAAATGACACCTGCTCTCTAAAAAAACGCTGGGGTGGAAAATCGACCAAATAACTCAAAAGAGGGCAACCTTCAAAGAAGACAATTTCAAGAGTTATATCGTACTGCCAGTTGTTTCCTTTTTTTAACGGAAAAGAAAACGGCGGAGAAAAATGATGAGTTTTACGAATTTTCAAAGACATGCAAACCCAAATTACAAAAACCTATCAGCTCACAGCAGCCAGAAGGGCCATTAGCATCAATGCTGTAAACAATAAATGCTGAAGCGATTGTGGAGAAATGCGTACCCTCGATTCTAAGGGGGACGTGGTAAGAGCCACTAATGAAAACACAAAGAAGGTGCTTTGAAAAGGGAAACACGGTGCTACCAGTCAATCAATCACACCCACTGCTGGGCCTATCACCTGAGAAAATGAGAATCAAAAAGTCACAGGCTGGCAATCCTGCACTCCAACAATATTTACCATAGCCAACACTTGGAAGCAATGAAAATGTCCATCAACCGAGGAATGCACAAAGAAGAAGTGGTCCACGTACACAGTGGAAAATTACTCCAATGAAAAATAAAAATTAAATTTAAAAATCCAACAAAAGTAAGGAGACATCAGCTTGTGTGGGTTTGTCCGGGCACACTCCACTCTAATTTATAACCGAGAAACACCACAGGCCGCCAGGGCTTTTCCCTAGTTCCCAGGGTGGGGAACATAGAAAGGCTGCCGCCCTCTGGCAGTTACCTGCAAAAGCAGTTTTAAAGCCTGTGCTAATGGTCATTTCATAGGAACAAGTACTGCAGAACTGTAAATGAAACCTGCCCTCAAAATGTCTTCAGGGAGGTAACGGCCAAAACATTTCAAAAGGTGACACGTACGTTAAGAGAACACTTTGAAGAACTAAGGGGTAATCACTGCTTGAAAAATAAAAAGGACATGCCTTAAAGCTCAATTTCAACGGATTATGAGGCACATGCGAATTCAACCACAAAGAGGTATCAGCTCACACTTGTCAGAATAACCATGAGCAAGAAAACTACAAACAATAAATGCTGAAGGTGTTGTGGAGAAATGCATACCCTCAACTTCAAGGGGGACGTAAGTTGGAAAGGGCCACGAATGAGAACAGAATGGAGGTGCCTTAAAAAGGTAAACATTGTGCTACCATATGATCCAGCAGGCCCACTCCTCCACCTATAATCTAAGAAGAGAGAATTGGAAAGACACAGGCAGGCAAATCTGCATTGCCCAGTATTACAATAGCCAAGATATGGAAGTAACCAAAAAGACCACCAACAGATGGGTGGGCAAAGAAGAACTCCTCCATGTACAGATGGAATATTCGCTAGTGAAAAAAATGAAACAATGCCATTTGCAGCACCATAGATGAGTCTAGACGTAATCACGCCACGTGTAGTAAGTGAGAAAGCAAAAGGCACATATCCTATCATATCACTTTCAGGAGTTACTTAAAAATTGATACCAATGAAGATATTTCCACAGAGAAAGGCAATCACAGATTCATTAAAAAACTTATGGTTCACCAAATAGAAAGGGATGAGGATTGGATACATTGCCATATTGGGGTTAACAGAGATATACAAACCATGTGAAATATATAACCCCCAAAGACGTACGGAAGACCAGGAGAAGACTACTCAACATTGTGTCATAACCTACATTGGCAAAGGATGCGAGGAAGAATAGATACATGTATATGTGTGAAAGAACCACATCTTGCACACCTAGAACAAACAAACCATTGTAATCAAATTTGCTGGGATAAAAAATAAAAAGTAAATTACAAATACGAACAAGAAGTAATGAGACATAAAGTTAAAGGGCTTTTTCCTGGCACATTCCATTCTAATATACAACCTCGAACACCACTTCCATTAAGGCTCTGTTTCCCTAGTAACCAAATTTGGTAAAGGAGAAATGCTGCCACCTAGTGGCCGTTTCCTGCAAGAGCAGCTTTAAAGTCACAGCTAATGGTCACTTAACATTCACAAGGACTCAGGGCTGTAAAGGACACTTGCCCTAAATATTTGTGCTGAAGTAGGGAATGGACAAAAAATTCAAAACAGGCAAATGTTTCAAGAAGAGATTATGAAGACTTAAGTTTTACTCACACTCTTTGTAAAAAAAAGGAAAATGGATAAAAGCTCAACCTCAGGGAGTGTTAGACGCATGCAATCTAATCTACAAAAAGTTTCAACTTACACCAGTCGACTGACCATCAGCAAAAAGTCTACAAACAATAAATGCTGAAGGGGTTTTAGAGAACTGTGTACCCTCTGCCTGCTGGTGAGACGTAAAGGGGTAACAGCCAATAATGAGAACAGAAAGGAGCTGCGTTTAAAAGTAAAAATGGAGGTACTATTCAATCCAGCAGGCGCACCATTGGACCTCTCACCTGAGAAGACAAGAATCGAGAAGACACAGGCCGCAAAAGCTGCAGTGCAGCCTTATTCACAATAGCCAAGACAGTGAAGCAATCAAAATGTCCAACAACAGGTAAATGGATAAAGAAGAAGTGGTCCATGTACACAATGGAATATTAGCCATGGAAGACAATGAACCATTGCTCTTTGAGGCACCACAAATGAGTCTGGAGATAATCACGAAAGATGAGGTAAGTTGGAAAGCAAAAGACCTGTGTTCTATGATAGCACTTATAGGCGTTATCTAATAACTGACACAAATGAACATATTTCCACAGAGAAAGACACTCACAGATTTAGAAAACAAACTATGCTCATCTAAAACGACAGGTGGGGGGAATGGATAAATTAAGATTAGTGTTACTATACGTATACAAACACATATGATATACATATCTCAAAAAGACCAACCATATAGCAAGGGAAGTCTGCGGAACCCTCTGTAACATTTTACATGGGAAGAGGATCTGTACTTGAATAGACATATATAATGTACAAATGAACCAGATTGTGTACACCTAGGACAAACAATATTCTAAGCTTTACCCCAATTAAAACACTTTTAAAAACCAAGAAGAAATAATGACACATAAACTTATGGGGGTTTCTCCACGCACATTCCAATGTAATTTACAACCTAGGAACACGACTTCCAGAAAGGCTCTGCTGCCCTACTCCCCAGATTTGGGAATGGAGAAATGCTGCCTCCTTGAGGCCACTTCCCACAACAGCAGCTTTAAACCCATTGCTAAAGGTCACTAAATATTCACCAAACTTGCAGTTCGGGAAATGACACCTGCTCTCTAAAAAAACGCTGGGGTGGAAAATCGACCAAATAACTCAAAAGAGGGCAACCTTCAAAGAAGACAATTTCAAGAGTTATATCGTACTGCCAATTGTTTCCTTTTTTTAACGGAAAAGAAAACGGCGGAGAAAAATGATGAGTTTTACGAATTTTCAAAGACATGCAAACCCAAATTACAAAAACCTATCAGCTCACAGCAGCCAGAAGGGCCATTAGCATCAATGCTGTAAACAATAAATGCTGAAGCGATTGTGGAGAAATGCGTACCCTCGATTCTAAGGGGGACGTGGTAAGAGCCACTAATGAAAACACAAAGAAGGTGCTTTGAAAAGGGAAACACGGTGCTACCAGTCAATCAATCACACCCACTGCTGGGCCTATCACCTGAGAAAATGAGAATCAAAAAGTCACAGGCTGGCAATCCTGCACTCCAACAATATTTACCATAGCCAACACTTGGAAGCAATGAAAATGTCCATCAACCGAGGAATGCACAAAGAAGAAGTGGTCCACGTACACAGTGGAAAATTACTCCAATAAAAAATAAAAATTAAATTTAAAAATCAACAAAAGTAAGGAGACATCAGCTTGTGTGGGTTTGTCCGGGCACACTCCACTCTAATTTATAACCGAGAAACACCACAGGCCGCCAGGGCTTTTCCCTAGTTCCCAGGGTGGAGAACATAGAAAGGCTGCCGCCCTCTGGCAGTTACCTGCAAAAGCAGTTTTAAAGCCTGTGCTAATGGTCATTTCATAGGAACAAGTACTGCAGAACTGTAAATGAAACCTGCCCTCAAAATGTCTTCAGGGAGGTAACGGCCAAAACATTTCAAAAGGTGACACGTACGTTAAGAGAACACTTTGAAGAACTAAGGGGTAATCACTGCTTGAAAAATAAAAAGGACATGCCTTAAAGCTCAATTTCAACGGATTATGAGGCACATGCGAATTCAACCACAAAGAGGTATCAGCTCACACTTGTCAGAATAACCATGAGCAAGAAAACTACAAACAATAAATGCTGAAGGTGTTGTGGAGAAATGCATACCCTCAACTTCAAGAGGGACGTAAGTTGGAAAGGGCCACGAATGAGAACAGAATGGAGGTGCCTTAAAAAGGTAAACATTGTGCTACCATATGATCCAGCAGGCCCACTCCTCCACCTATAATCTAAGAAGAGAGAATTGGAAAGACACAGGCAGGCAAATCTGCATTGCCCAGTATTACAGTAGCCAAGATATGGAAGTAACCAAAAAGACCACCAACAGATGGGTGGGCAAAGAAGAACTCCTCCATGTACAGATGGAATATTCGCTAGTGAAAAAAAGGAAACAATGCCATTTGCAGCACCATAGATGAGTCTAGACGTAATCACGCCACGTGTACTAAGTGAGAAAGCAAAAGGCACATATCCTATCATATCACTTTCAGGAGTTACTTAAAAATTGATACCAATGAAGATATTTCCACAGAGAAAGGCAATCACAGATTCATTAAAAAACTTATGGTTCACCAAATAGAAAGGGATGAGGATTGGATACATTGCCATATTGGGGTTAACAGAGATATACAAACCATGTGAAATATATAACCCCCAAAGTCGTACAGAAGACCAGGAGAAGACTACTCAACATTGTGTCATAACCTACATTGGCAAAGGATGCGAGGAAGAATAGATACATGTATATGTGTGAAAGAACCACATCTTGCACACCTAGAACAAACAAACCATTGTAATCAAATTTGCTGGGATAAAAAATAAAAAGTAAATTACAAATACGAACAAGAAGTAATGAGACATAAAGTTAAAGGGCTTTTTCCTGGCACATTCCATTCTAATATACAACCTCGAACACCACTTCCATTAAGGCTCTGTTTCCCTAGTAACCAAATTTGGTAAAGGAGAAATGCTGCCACCTAGTGGCCGTTTCCTGCAAGAGCAGCTTTAAAGTCACTGCTAATGGTCACTTAACATTCACAAGGACTCAGGGCTGTAAAGGACACTTGCCCTAAATATTTGTGCTGAAGTAGGGAATGGACAAAAAATTCAAAACAGGCAAATGTTTCAAGAAGAGATTATGAAGAGTTAAGTTTTACTCACACTCTTTGTAAAAAAAAAGGAAAATGGATAAAAGCTCAACCTCAGGGAGTGTTAGACGCATGCAATGTAATCTACAAAAAGTTTCAACTTACACCAGTCGGCTGACCATCAGCAAAAAGTCTACAAACAATAAATGCTGAAGGGGTTTTAGAGAACTGTGTACCCTCTGCCTGCTGGTGAGACGTAAAGGGGTAACAGCCAATAATGAGAACAGAAAGGAGCTGCGTTTAAAAGTAAAAATGGAGGTACTATTCAATCCAGCAGGCGCACCATTGGACCTCTCACCTGAGAAGACAATCGAGAAGACACAGGCCGCAAAAGCTGCAGTGCAGCCTTATTCACAATAGCCAAGACAGTGAAGCAATCAAAATGTCCAACAGGTAAATGGATAAAGAAGAAGTGGTCCGTGTAAACAATGGAATATGAGCCATGGAAGACAATGAACCATTGCTCTTTGAGGCACCACAAATGAGTCTGGAGATAATCACGAAAGATGAGGTAAGTTGGAAAGCAAAAGACCTGTGTTCTATGATAGCACTTATAGGCGTTATCTAATAACTGACACAAATGAACATATTTCCACAGAGAAAGACACTCACAGATTTAGAAAACAAACTATGCTCATCTAAAACGACAGGTGGGGGGAATGGATAAATTAAGATTAGTGTTACTATACGTATACAAACACATATGATATACATATCTCAAAAAGACCAACCATATAGCAAGGGAAGTCTGCGGAACCCTCTGTAACATTTTACATGGGAAGAGGATCTGTACTTGAATAGACATATATAATGTACAAATGAACCAGATTGTGTACACCTAGGACAAACAATATTCTAAACTTTACCCCAATTAAAACACTTTTAAAAACCAAGAAGAAATAATGACACATAAACTTATGGGGGTTTCTCCACGCACATTCCAATGTAATTTACAACCTAGGAACACGACTTCCAGAAAGGCTCTGCTGCCCTACTCCCCAGATTTGGGAATGGAGAAATGCTGCCTCCTTGAGGCCACTTCCCACAACAGCAGCTTTAAACCCATTGCTAAAGGTCACTAAATATTCACCAAACTTGCAGTTCGGGAAATGACACCTGCTCTCTAAAAAAACGCTGGGGTGGAAAATCGACCAAATAACTCAAAAGAGGGCAACCTTCAAAGAAGACAATTTCAAGAGTTATATCGTACTGCCAATTGTTTCCTTTTTTTAACGGAAAAGAAAACGGCGGAGAAAAATGATGAGTTTTACGAATTTTCAAAGACATGCAAACCCAAATTACAAAAACCTATCAGCTCACAGCAGCCAGAAGGGCCATTAGCATCAATGCTGTAAACAATAAATGCTGAAGCGATTGTGGAGAAATGAGTACCCTCGATTCTAAGGGGGACGTGGTAAGAGCCACTAATGAAAACACAAAGAAGGTGCTTTGAAAAGGGAAACACGGTGCTACCAGTCAATCAATCACACCCACTGCTGGGCCTATCACCTGAGAAAATGAGAATCAAAAAGTCACAGGCTGGCAATCCTGCACTCCAACAATATTTACCATAGCCAACACTTGGAAGCAATGAAAATGTCCATCAACCGAGGAATGCACAAAGAAGAAGTGGTCCACGTACACAGTGGAAAATTACTCCAATAAAAAATAAAAATTAAATTTAAAAATCAACAAAAGTAAGGAGACATCAGCTTGTGTGGGTTTGTCCAGGCACACTCCACTCTAATTTATAACCGAGAAACACCACAGGCCGCCAGGGCTTTTCCCTAGTTACCAGGGTGGGGAACATAGAAAGGCTGCCGCCCTCTGGCAGTTACCTGCAAAAGCAGTTTTAAAGCCTGTGCTAATGGTCATTTCATAGGAACAAGTACTGCAGAACTGTAAATGAAACCAGCCCTCAAAATGTCTTCAGGGAGGTAACGGCCAAAACATTTCAAAAGGTGACACGTACGTTAAGAGAACACTTTGAAGAACTAAGGGGTAATCACTGCTTGAAAAATAAAAAGGACATGCCTTAAAGCTCAATTTCAACGGATTATGAGGCACATGCGAATTCAACCACAAAGAGGTATCAGCTCACACTTGTCAGAATAACCATGAGCAAGAAAACTACAAACAATAAATGCTGAAGGTGTTGTGGAGAAATGCATACCCTCAACTTCAAGGGGGACGTAAGTTGGAAAGGGCCACGAATGAGAACAGAATGGAGGTGCCTTAAAAAGGTAAACATTGTGCTACCATATGATCCAGCAGGCCCACTCCTCCACCTATAATCTAAGAAGAGAGAATTGGAAAGACACAGGCAGGCAAATCTGCATTGCCCAGTATTACAATAGCCAAGATATGGAAGTAACCAAAAAGACCACCAACAGATGGGTGGGCAAAGAAGAACTCCTCCATGTACAGATGGAATATTCGCTAGTGAAAAAAATGAAACAATGCCATTTGCAGCACCATAGATGAGTCTAGACGTAATCACGCCACGTGTAGTAAGTTAGAAAGCAAAGGGCACATATCCTATCATATCACTTTCAGGAGTTACTTAAAAATTGATACCAATGAAGATATTTCCACAGAGAAAGGCAATCACAGATTCATTAAAAAACTTATGGTTCACCAAATAGAAAGGGATGAGGATTGGATACATTGCCATATTGGGGTTAACAGAGATATACAAACCATGTGAAATATATAACCCCCAAAGACGTACGGAAGACCAGGAGAAGACTACTCAACATTGTGTCATAACCTACATTGGCAAAGGATGCGAGGAAGAATAGATACATGTATATGTGTGAAAGAACCACATCTTGCACACCTAGAACAAACAAACCATTGTAATCAAATTTGCTGGGATAAAAAATAAAAAGTAAATTACAAATACGAACAAGAAGTAATGAGACATAAAGTTAAAGGGCTTTCTCCTGGCACATTCCATTCTAATATACAACCTCGAACACCACTTCCATTAAGGCTCTGTTTCCCTAGTAACCAAATTTGGTAAAGGAGAAATGCTGCCACCTAGTGGCCGTTTCCTGCAAGAGCAGCTTTAAAGTCACAGCTAATGGTCACTTAACATTCACAAGGACTCAGGGCTGTAAAGGACACTTGCCCTAAATATTTGTGCTGAAGTAGGGAATGGACAAAAAATTCAAAACAGGCAAATGTTTCAAGAAGAGATTATGAAGAGTTAAGTTTTACTCACACTCTTTGTAAAAAAAAGGAAAATGGATAAAAGCTCAACCTCAGGGAGTGTTAGACGCATGCAATCTAATCTACAAAAAGTTTCAACTTACACCAGTCGACTGACCATCAGCAAAAAGTCTACAAACAATAAATGCTGAAGGGGTTTTAGAGAACTGTGTACCCTCTGCCTGCTGGTGAGACGTAAAGGGGTAACAGCCAATAATGAGAACAGAAAGGAGCTGCGTTTAAAAGTAAAAATGGAGGTACTATTCAATCCAGCAGGCGCACCATTGGACCTCTCACCTGAGAAGACAAGAATCGAGAAGACACAGGCCGCAAAAGCTGCAGTGCAGCCTTATTCACCATAGCCAAGACAGTGAAGCAATCAAAATGTCCAACAACAGGTAAATGGATAAAGAAGAAGTGGTCCATGTACACAATGGAATATTAGCCATGGAAGACAATGAACCATTGCTCTTTGAGGCACCACAAATGAGTCTGGAGATAATCACGAAAGATGAGGTAAGTTGGAAAGCAAAAGACCTGTGTTCTGTGATAGCACTTATAGGCGTTATCTAATAACTGACACAAATGAACATATTTCCACAGAGAAAGACACTCACAGATTTAGAAAACAAACTATGCTCATCTAAAATGACAGGTGGGGGGAATGGATAAATTAAGATTAGTGTTACTATACGTATAGAAACACATATGATATACATATCTCAAAAAGACCAACCATATAGCAAGGGAAGTCTGCGGAACCCTCTGTAACATTTTACATGGGAAGAGGATCTGTACTTGAATAGACATATATAATGTACAAATGAACCAGATTGTGTACACCTAGGACAAACAATATTCTAAGCTTTACCCCAATTAAAACACTTTTAAAAACCAAGAAGAAATAATGACACATAAACTTATGGGGGTTTCTCCACGCACATTCCAATGTAATTTACAACCTAGGAACACGACTTCCAGAAAGGCTCTGCTGCCCTACTCCCCAGATTTGGGAATGGAGAAATGCTGCCTCATTGAGGCCACTTCCCACAACAGCAGCTTTAAACCCATTGCTAAAGGTCACTAAATATTCACCAAACTTGCAGTTTGGGAAATGACACCTGCTCTCTAAAAAAACGCTGGGGTGGAAAATCGACCAAATAACTCAAAAGAGGGCAACCTTCAAAGAAGACAATTTCAAGAGTTATATCGTACTGCCAATTGTTTCCTTTTTTTAACGGAAAAGAAAACGGCGGAGAAAAATGATGAGTTTTACGAATTTTCAAAGACATGCAAACCCAAATTACAAAAACCTATCAGCTCACAGCAGCCAGAAGGGCCATTAGCATCAATGCTGTAAACAATAAATGCTGAAGCGATTGTGGAGAAATGCGTACCCTCGATTCTAAGGGGGACGTGGTAAGAGCCACTAATGAAAACACAAAGAAGGTGCTTTGAAAAGGGAAACACGGTGCTACCAGTCAATCAATCACACCCACTGCTGGGCCTATCACCTGAGAAAATGAGAATCAAAAAGTCACAGGCTGGCAATCCTGCACTCCAACAATATTTACCATAGCCAACACTTGGAAGCAATGAAAATGTCCATCAACCGAGGAATGCACAAAGAAGAAGTGGTCCACGTACACAGTGGAAAATTACTCCAATAAAAAATAAAAATTAAATTTAAAAATCCAACAAAAGTAAGGAGACATCAGCTTGTGTGGGTTTGTCCGGGCACACTCCACTCTAATTTATAACCGAGAAACACCACAGGCCGCCAGGGCTTTTCCCTAGTTCCCAGGGTGGGGAACATAGAAAGGCTGCCGCCCTCTGGCAGTTACCTGCAAAAGCAGTTTTAAAGCCTGTGCTAATGGTCATTTCATAGGAACAAGTACTGCAGAACTGTAAATGAAACCTGCCCTCAAAATGTCTTCAGGGAGGTAACGGCCAAAACATTTCAAAAGGTGACACGTACGTTAAGAGAACACTTTGAAGAACTAAGGGGTAATCACTGCTTGAAAAATAAAAAGGACATGCCTTAAAGCTCAATTTCAACGGATTATGAGGCATATGCGAATTCAACCACAAAGAGGTATCAGCTCACACTTGTCAGAATAACCATGAGCAAGAAAACTACAAACAATAAATGCTGAAGGTGTTGTGGAGAAATGCATACCCTCAACTTCAAGGGGGACGTAAGTTGGAAAGGGCCACGAATGAGAACAGAATGGAGGTGCCTTAAAAAGGTAAACATTGTGCTACCATATGATCCAGCAGGCCCACTCCTCCACCTATAATCTAAGAAGAGAGAATTGGAAAGACACAGGCAGGCAAATCTGCATTGCCCAGTATTACAATAGCCAAGATATGGAAGTAACCAAAAAGACCACCAACAGATGGGTGGGCAAAGAAGAACTCCTCCATGTACAGATGGAATATTCGCTAGTGAAAAAAATGAAACAATGCCATTTGCAGCACCATAGATGAGTCTAGACGTAATCACGCCACGTGTAGTACGTGAGAAAGCAAAAGGCACATATCCTATCATATCACTTTCAGGAGTTACTTAAAAATTGATACCAATGAAGATATTTCCACAGAGAAAGGCAATCACAGATTCATTAAAAAACTTATGGTTCACCAAATAGAAAGGGATGAGGATTGGATACATTGCCATATTGGGGTTAACAGAGATATACAAACCATGTGAAATATATAACCCCCAAAGACGTACGGAAGACCAGGAGAAGACTACTCAACATTGTGTCATAACCTACATTGGCAAAGGATGCGAGGAAGAATAGATACATGTATATGTGTGAAAGAACCACATCTTGCACACCTAGAACAAACAAACCATTGTAATCAAATTTGCTGGGATAAAAAATAAAAAGTAAATTACAAATACGAACAAGAAGTAATGAGACATAAAGTTAAAGGGCTTTTTCCTGGCACATTCCATTCTAATATACAACCTGGAACACCACTTCCATTAAGGCTCTGTTTCCCTAGTAACCAAATTTGGTAAAGGAGAAATGCTGCCACCTAGTGGCCGTTTCCTGCAAGAGCAGCTTTAAAGTCACAGCTAATGGTCACTTAACATTCACAAGGACTCAGGGCTGTAAAGGACACTTGCCCTAAATATTTGTGCTGAAGTAGGGAATGGACAAAAAATTCAAAACAGGCAAATGTTTCAAGAAGAGATTATGAAGACTTAAGTTTTACTCACACTCTTTGTAAAAAAAAGGAAAATGGATAAAAGCTCAACCTCAGGGAGTGTTAGACGCATGCAATCTAATCTACAAAAAGTTTCAACTTACACCAGTCGACTGACCATCAGCAAAAAGTCTACAAACAATAAATGCTGAAGGGGTTTTAGAGAACTGTGTACCCTCTGCCTGCTGGTGAGACGTAAAGGGGTAACAGCCAATAATGAGAACAGAAAGGAGCTGCGTTTAAAAGTAAAAATGGAGGTACTATTCAATCCAGCAGGCGCACCATTGGACCTCTCACCTGAGAAGACAAGAATCGAGAAGACACAGGCCGCAAAAGCTGCAGTGCAGCCTTATTCACAATAGCCAAGACAGTGAAGCAATCAAAATGTCCAACAACAGGTAAATGGATAAAGAAGAAGTGGTCCATGTACACAATGGAATATTAGCCATGGAAGACAATGAACCATTGCTCTTTGAGGCACCACAAATGAGTCTGGAGATAATCACGAAAGATGAGGTAAGTTGGAAAGCAAAAGACCTGTGTTCTATGATAGCACTTATAGGCGTTATCTAATAACTGACACAAATGAACATATTTCCACAGAGAAAGACACTCACAGATTTAGAAAACAAACTATGCTCATCTAAAACGACAGGTGGGGGGAATGGATAAATTAAGATTAGTGTTACTATACGTATACAAACACATATGATATACATATCTCAAAAAGACCAACCATATAGCAAGGGAAGTCTGCGGAACCCTCTGTAACATTTTACATGGGAAGAGGATCTGTACTTGAATAGACATATATAATGTACAAATGAACCAGATTGTGTACACCTAGGACAAACAATATTCTAAGCTTTACCCCAATTAAAACACTTTTAAAAACCAAGAAGAAATAATGACACATAAACTTATGGGGGTTTCTCCACGCACATTCCAATGTAATTTACAACCTAGGAACACGACTTCCAGAAAGGCTCTGCTGCCCTACTCCCCAGATTTGGGAATGGAGAAATGCTGCCTCCTTGAGGCCACTTCCCACAACAGCAGCTTTAAACCCATTGCTAAAGGTCACTAAATATTCACCAAACTTGCAGTTCGGGAAATGACACCTGCTCTCTAAAAAAACGCTGGGGTGGAAAATCGACCAAATAACTCAAAAGAGGGCAACCTTCAAAGAAGACAATTTCAAGAGTTATATCGTACTGCCAATTGTTTCCTTTTTTTAACGGAAAAGAAAACGGCAGAGAAAAATGATGAGTTTTACGAATTTTCAAAGACATGCAAACCCAAATTACAAAAACCTATCAGCTCACAGCAGCCAGAAGGGCCATTAGCATCAATGCTGTAAACAATAAATGCTGAAGCGATTGTGGAGAAATGAGTACCCTCGATTCTAAGGGGGACGTGGTAAGAGCCACTAATGAAAACACAAAGAAGGTGCTTTGAAAAGGGAAACACGGTGCTACCAGTCAATCAATCACACCCACTGCTGGGCCTATCACCTGAGAAAATGAGAATCAAAAAGTCACAGGCTGGCAATCCTGCACTCCAACAATATTTACCATAGCCAACACTTGGAAGCAATGAAAATGTCCATCAACCGAGGAATGCACAAAGAAGAAGTGGTCCACGTACACAGTGGAAAATTACTCCAATAAAAAATAAAAATTAAATTTAAAAATCCAACAAAAGTAAGGAGACATCAGCTTGTGTGGGTTTGTCCGGGCACACTCCACTCTAATTTATAACCGAGAAACACCACAGGCCGCCAGGGCTTTTCCCTAGTTACCAGGGTGGGGAACATAGAAAGGCTGCCGCCCTCTGGCAGTTACCTGCAAAAGCAGTTTTAAAGCCTGTGCTAATGGTCATTTCATAGGAACAAGTACTGCAGAACTGTAAATGAAACCAGCCCTCAAAATGTCTTCAGGGAGGTAACGGCCAAAACATTTCAAAAGGTGACACGTACGTTAAGAGAACACTTTGAAGAACTAAGGGGTAATCACTGCTTGAAAAATAAAAAGGACATGCCTTAAAGCTCAATTTCAACGGATTATGAGGCACATGCGAATTCAACCACAAAGAGGTATCAGCTCACACTTGTCAGAATAACCATGCGCAAGAAAACTACAAACAATAAATGCTGAAGGTGTTGTGGAGAAATGCATACCCTCAACTTCAAGGGGGACGTAAGTTGGAAAGGGCCACGAATGAGAACAGAATGGAGGTGCCTTAAAAAGGTAAACATTGTGCTACCATATGATCCAGCAGGCCCACTCCTCCACCTATAATCTAAGAAGAGAGAATTGGAAAGACACAGGCAGGCAAATCTGCATTGCCCAGTATTACAATAGCCAAGATATGGAAGTAACCAAAAAGACCACCAACAGATGGGTGGGCAAAGAAGAACTCCTCCATGTACAGATGGAATATTCGCTAGTGAAAAAAATGAAACAATGCCATTTGCAGCACCATAGATGAGTCTAGACGTAATCACGCCACGTGTAGTACGTGAGAAAGCAAAAGGCACATATCCTATCATATCACTTTCATGAGTTACTTAAAAATTGATACCAATGAAGATATTTCCACAGAGAAAGGCAATCACAGATTCATTAAAAAACTTATGGTTCACCAAATAGAAAGGGATGAGGATTGGATACATTGCCATATTGGGGTTAACAGAGATATACAAACCATGTGAAATATATAACCCCCAAAGACGTACGGAAGACCAGGAGAAGACTACTCAACATTTTGTCATAACCTACATTGGCAAAGAATGCGAGGAAGAATAGATACATGTATATGTGTGAAAGAACCACATCTTGCACACCTAGAACAAACAAACCATTGTAATCAAATTTGCTGGGATAAAAAATAAAAAGTAAATTACAAATACGAACAAGAAGTAATGAGACATAAAGTTAAAGGGCTTTTTCCTGGCACATTCCATTCTAATATACAACCTCGAACACCACTTCCATTAAGGCTCTGTTTCCCTAGTAACCAAATTTGGTAAAGGAGAAATGCTGCCACCTAGTGGCCGTTTCCTGCAAGAGCAGCTTTAAAGTCACAGCTAATGGTCACTTAACATTCACAAGGACTCAGGGCTGTAAAGGACACTTGCCCTAAATATTTGTGCTGAAGTAGGGAATGGACAAAAAATTCAAAACAGGCAAATGTTTCAAGAAGAGATTATGAAGAGTTAAGGTTTACTCACACTCTTTGTAAAAAAAAAGGAAAATGGATAAAAGCTCAACCTCAGGGAGTGTTAGACGCATGCAATCTAATCTACAAAAAGTTTCAACTTACACCAGTCGGCTGACCATCAGCAAAAAGTCTACAAACAATAAATGCTGAAGGGGTTTTAGAGAACTGCGTACCCTCTGCCTGCTGGTGAGACGTAAAGGGGTAACAGCCAATAATGAGAACAGAAAGGAGCTGCGTTTAAAAGTAAAAATGGAGGTACTATTCAATCCAGCAGGCGCACCATTGGACCTCTCACCTGAGAAGACAATCGAGAAGACACAGGCCGCAAAAGCTGCAGTGCAGCCTTATTCACAATAGCCAAGACAGTGAAGCAATCAAAATGTCCAACAGGTAAATGGATAAAGAAGAAGTGGTCCGTGTACACAATGGAATATGAGCCATGGAAGACAATGAACCATTGCTCTTTGAGGCACCACAAATGAGTCTGGAGATAATCACGAAAGATGAGGTAAGTTGGAAAGCAAAAGACCTGTGTTCTATGATAGCACTTATAGGCGTTATCTAATAACTGACACAAATGAACATATTTCCACAGAGAAAGACACTCACAGATTTAGAAAACAAACTATGCTCATCTAAAACGACAGGTGGGGGGAATGGATAAATTAAGATTAGTGTTACTATACGTATACAAACACATATGATATACATATCTCAAAAAGACCAACCATATAGCAAGGGAAGTCTGCGGAACCCTCTGTAACATTTTACATGGGAAGAGGATCTGTACTTGAATAGACATATATAATGTACAAATGAACCAGATTGTGTACACCTAGGACAAACAATATTCTAAACTTTACCCCAATTAAAACACTTTTAAAAACCAAGAAGAAATAATGACACATAAACTTATGGGGGTTTCTCCACGCACATTCCAATGTAATTTACAACCTAGGAACACGACTTCCAGAAAGGCTCTGCTGCCCTACTCCCCAGATTTGGGAATGGAGAAATGCTGCCTCCTTGAGGCCACTTCCCACAACAGCAGCTTTAAACCCATTGCTAAAGGTCACTAAATATTCACCAAACTTGCAGTTCGGGAAATGACACCTGCTCTCTAAAAAAACGCTGGGGTGGAAAATCGACCAAATAACTCAAAAGAGGGCAACCTTCAAAGAAGACAATTTCAAGAGTTATATCGTACTGCCAATTGTTTCCTTTTTTTAACGGAAAAGAAAACGGCGGAGAAAAATGATGAGTTTTACGAATTTTCAAAGACATGCAAACCCAAATTACAAAAACCTATCAGCTCACAGCAGCCAGAAGGGCCATTAGCATCAATGCTGTAAACAATAAATGCTGAAGCGATTGTGGAGAAATGAGTACCCTCGATTCTAAGGGGGACGTGGTAAGAGCCACTAATGAAAACACAAAGAAGGTGCTTTGAAAAGGGAAACACGGTGCTACCAGTCAATCAATCACACCCACTGCTGGGCCTATCACCTGAGAAAATGAGAATCAAAAAGTCACAGGCTGGCAATCCTGCACTCCAACAATATTTACCATAGCCAACACTTGGAAGCAATGAAAATGTCCATCAACCGAGGAATGCACAAAGAAGAAGTGGTCCACGTACACAGTGGAAAATTACTCCAATAAAAAATAAAAATTAAATTTAAAAATCAACAAAAGTAAGGAGACATCAGCTTGTGTGGGTTTGTCCGGGCACACTCCACTCTAATTTATAACCGAGAAACACCACAGGCCGCCAGGGCTTTTCCCTAGTTACCAGGGTGGGGAACATAGAAAGGCTGCCGCCCTCTGGCAGTTACCTGCAAAAGCAGTTTTAAAGCCTGTGCTAATGGTCATTTCATAGGAACAAGTACTGCAGAACTGTAAATGAAACCAGCCCTCAAAATGTCTTCAGGGAGGTAACGGCCAAAACATTTCAAAAGGTGACACGTACGTTAAGAGAACACTTTGAAGAACTAAGGGGTAATCACTGCTTGAAAAATAAAAAGGACATGCCTTAAAGCTCAATTTCAACGGATTATGAGGCACATGCGAATTCAACCACAAAGAGGTATCAGCTCACACTTGTCAGAATAACCATGAGCAAGAAAACTACAAACAATAAATGCTGAAGGTGTTGTGGAGAAATGCATACCCTCAACTTCAAGGGGGACGTAAGTTGGAAAGGGCCACGAATGAGAACAGAATGGAGGTGCCTTAAAAAGGTAAACATTGTGCTACCATATGATCCAGCAGGCCCACTCCTCCACCTATAATCTAAGAAGAGAGAATTGGAAAGACACAGGCAGGCAAATCTGCATTGCCCAGTATTACAATAGCCAAGATATGGAAGTAACCAAAAAGACCACCAACAGATGGGTGGGCAAAGAAGAACTCCTCCATGTACAGATGGAATATTCGCTAGTGAAAAAAATGAAACAATGCCATTTGCAGCACCATAGATGAGTCTAGACGTAATCACGCCACGTGTAGTAAGTTAGAAAGCAAAGGGCACATATCCTATCATATCACTTTCAGGAGTTACTTAAAAATTGATACCAATGAAGATATTTCCACAGAGAAAGGCAATCACAGATTCATTAAAAAACTTATGGTTCACCAAATAGAAAGGGATGAGGATTGGATACATTGCCATATTGGGGTTAACAGAGATATACAAACCATGTGAAATATATAACCCCCAAAGACGTACGGAAGACCAGGAGAAGACTACTCAACATTGTGTCATAACCTACATTGGCAAAGGATGCGAGGAAGAATAGATACATGTATATGTGTGAAAGAACCACATCTTGCACACCTAGAACAAACAAACCATTGTAATCAAATTTGCTGGGATAAAAAATAAAAAGTAAATTACAAATACGAACAAGAAGTAATGAGACATAAAGTTAAAGGGCTTTTTCCTGGCACATTCCATTCTAATATACAACCTCGAACACCACTTCCATTAAGGCTCTGTTTCCCTAGTAACCAAATTTGGTAAAGGAGAAATGCTGCCACCTAGTGGCCGTTTCCTGCAAGAGCAGCTTTAAAGTCACAGCTAATGGTCACTTAACATTCACAAGGACTCAGGGCTGTAAAGGACACTTGCCCTAAATATTTGTGCTGAAGTAGGGAATGGACAAAAAATTCAAAACAGGCAAATGTTTCAAGAAGAGATTATGAAGAGTTAAGGTTTACTCACACTCTTTGTAAAAAAAAAGGAAAATGGATAAAAGCTCAACCTCAGGGAGTGTTAGACGCATGCAATCTAATCTACAAAAAGTTTCAACTTACACCAGTCGGCTGACCATCAGCAAAAAGTCTACAAACAATAAATGCTGAAGGGGTTTTAGAGAACTGCGTACCCTCTGCCTGCTGGTGAGACGTAAAGGGGTAACAGCCAATAATGAGAACAGAAAGGAGCTGCGTTTAAAAGTAAAAATGGAGGTACTATTCAATCCAGCAGGCGCACCATTGGACCTCTCACCTGAGAAGACAATCGAGAAGACACAGGCCGCAAAAGCTGCAGTGCAGCCTTATTCACAATAGCCAAGACAGTGAAGCAATCAAAATGTCCAACAGGTAAATGGATAAAGAAGAAGTGGTCCGTGTACACAATGGAATATGAGCCATGGAAGACAATGAACCATTGCTCTTTGAGGCACCACAAATGAGTCTGGAGATAATCACGAAAGATGAGGTAAGTTGGAAAGCAAAAGACCTGTGTTCTATGATAGCACTTATAGGCGTTATCTAATAACTGACACAAATGAACATATTTCCACAGAGAAAGACACTCACAGATTTAGAAAACAAACTATGCTCATCTAAAACGACAGGTGGGGGGAATGGATAAATTAAGATTAGTGTTACTATACGTATACAAACACATATGATATACATATCTCAAAAAGACCAACCATATAGCAAGGGAAGTCTGCGGAACCCTCTGTAACATTTTACATGGGAAGAGGATCTGTACTTGAATAGACATATATAATGTACAAATGAACCAGATTGTGTACACCTAGGACAAACAATATTCTAAACTTTACCCCAATTAAAACACTTTTAAAAACCAAGAAGAAATAATGACACATAAACTTATGGGGGTTTCTCCACGCACATTCCAATGTAATTTACAACCTAGGAACACGACTTCCAGAAAGGCTCTGCTGCCCTACTCCCCAGATTTGGGAATGGAGAAATGCTGCCTCCTTGAGGCCACTTCCCACAACAGCAGCTTTAAACCCATTGCTAAAGGTCACTAAATATTCACCAAACTTGCAGTTCGGGAAATGACACCTGCTCTCTAAAAAAACGCTGGGGTGGAAAATCGACCAAATAACTCAAAAGAGGGCAACCTTCAAAGAAGACAATTTCAAGAGTTATATCGTACTGCCAATTGTTTCCTTTTTTTAACGGAAAAGAAAACGGCGGAGAAAAATGATGAGTTTTACGAATTTTCAAAGACATGCAAACCCAAATTACAAAAACCTATCAGCTCACAGCAGCCAGAAGGGCCATTAGCATCAATGCTGTAAACAATAAATGCTGAAGCGATTGTGGAGAAATGAGTACCCTCGATTCTAAGGGGGACGTGGTAAGAGCCACTAATGAAAACACAAAGAAGGTGCTTTGAAAAGGGAAACACGGTGCTACCAGTCAATCAATCACACCCACTGCTGGGCCTATCACCTGAGAAAATGAGAATCAAAAAGTCACAGGCTGGCAATCCTGCACTCCAACAATATTTACCATAGCCAACACTTGGAAGCAATGAAAATGTCCATCAACCGAGGAATGCACAAAGAAGAAGTGGTCCACGTACACAGTGGAAAATTACTCCAATAAAAAATAAAAATTAAATTTAAAAATCAACAAAAGTAAGGAGACATCAGCTTGTGTGGGTTTGTCCGGGCACACTCCACTCTAATTTATAACCGAGAAACACCACAGGCCGCCAGGGCTTTTCCCTAGTTACCAGGGTGGGGAACATAGAAAGGCTGCCGCCCTCTGGCAGTTACCTGCAAAAGCAGTTTTAAAGCCTGTGCTAATGGTCATTTCATAGGAACAAGTACTGCAGAACTGTAAATGAAACCAGCCCTCAAAATGTCTTCAGGGAGGTAACGGCCAAAACATTTCAAAAGGTGACACGTACGTTAAGAGAACACTTTGAAGAACTAAGGGGTAATCACTGCTTGAAAAATAAAAAGGACATGCCTTAAAGCTCAATTTCAACGGATTATGAGGCACATGCGAATTCAACCACAAAGAGGTATCAGCTCACACTTGTCAGAATAACCATGAGCAAGAAAACTACAAACAATAAATGCTGAAGGTGTTGTGGAGAAATGCATACCCTCAACTTCAAGGGGGACGTAAGTTGGAAAGGGCCACGAATGAGAACAGAATGGAGGTGCCTTAAAAAGGTCAACATTGTGCTACCATATGATCCAGCAGGCCCACTCCTCCACCTATAATCTAAGAAGAGAGAATTGGAAAGACACAGGCAGGCAAATCTGCATTGCCCAGTATTACAATAGCCAAGATATGGAAGTAACCAAAAAGACCACCAACAGATGGGTGGGCAAAGAAGAACTCCTCCATGTACAGATGGAATATTCGCTAGTGAAAAAAATGAAACAATGCCATTTGCAGCACCATAGATGAGTCTAGACGTAATCACGCCACGTGTAGTAAGTTAGAAAGCAAAGGGCACATATCCTATCATATCACTTTCAGGAGTTACTTAAAAATTGATACCAATGAAGATATTTCCACAGAGAAAGGCAATCACAGATTCATTAAAAAACTTATGGTTCACCAAATAGAAAGGGATGAGGATTGGATACATTGCCATATTGGGGTTAACAGAGATATACAAACCATGTGAAATATATAACCCCCAAAGACGTACGGAAGACCAGGAGAAGACTACTCAACATTGTGTCATAACCTACATTGGCAAAGGATGCGAGGAAGAATAGATACATGTATATGTGTGAAAGAACCACATCTTGCACACCTAGAACAAACAAACCATTGTAATCAAATTTGCTGGGATAAAAAATAAAAAGTAAATTACAAATACGAACAAGAAGTAATGAGACATAAAGTTAAAGGGCTTTCTCCTGGCACATTCCATTCTAATATACAACCTCGAACACCACTTCCATTAAGGCTCTGTTTCCCTAGTAACCAAATTTGGTAAAGGAGAAATGCTGCCACCTAGTGGCCGTTTCCTGCAAGAGCAGCTTTAAAGTCACAGCTAATGGTCACTTAACATTCACAAGGACTCAGGGCTGTAAAGGACACTTGCCCTAAATATTTGTGCTGAAGTAGGGAATGGACAAAAAATTCAAAACAGGCAAATGTTTCAAGAAGAGATTATGAAGAGTTAAGTTTTACTCACACTCTTTGTAAAAAAAAGGAAAATGGATAAAAGCTCAACCTCAGGGAGTGTTAGACGCATGCAATCTAATCTACAAAAAGTTTCAACTTACACCAGTCGACTGACCATCAGCAAAAAGTCTACAAACAATAAATGCTCAAGGGGTTTTAGAGAACTGTGTACCCTCTGCCTGCTGGTGAGACGTAAAGGGGTAACAGCCAATAATGAGAACAGAAAGGAGCTGCGTTTAAAAGTAAAAATGGAGGTACTATTCAATCCAGCAGGCGCACCATTGGACCTCTCACCTGAGAAGACAAGAATCGAGAAGACACAGGCCGCAAAAGCTGCAGTGCAGCCTTATTCACCATAGCCAAGACAGTGAAGCAATCAAAATGTCCAACAACAGGTAAATGGATAAAGAAGAAGTGGTCCATGTACACAATGGAATATTAGCCATGGAAGACAATGAACCATTGCTCTTTGAGGCACCACAAATGAGTCTGGAGATAATCACGAAAGATGAGGTAAGTTGGAAAGCAAAAGACCTGTGTTCTGTGATAGCACTTATAGGCGTTATCTAATAACTGACACAAATGAACATATTTCCACAGAGAAAGACACTCACAGATTTAGAAAACAAACTATGCTCATCTAAAATGACAGGTGGGGGGAATGGATAAATTAAGATTAGTGTTACTATACGTATACAAACACATATGATATACATATCTCAAAAAGACCAACCATATAGCAAGGGAAGTCTGCGGAACCCTCTGTAACATTTTACATGGGAAGAGGATCTGTACTTGAATAGACATATATAATGTACAAATGAACCAGATTGTGTACACCTAGGACAAACAATATTCTAAGCTTTACCCCAATTAAAACACTTTTAAAAACCAAGAAGAAATAATGACACATAAACTTATGGGGGTTTCTCCACGCACATTCCAATGTAATTTACAACTTAGGAACACGACTTCCAGAAAGGCTCTGCTGCCCTACTCTCCAGATTTGGGAATGGAGAAATGCTGCCTCATTGAGGCCACTTCCCACAACAGCAGCTTTAAACCCATTGCTAAAGGTCACTAAATATTCACCAAACTTGCAGTTTGGGAAATGACACCTGCTCTCTAAAAAAACGCTGGGGTGGAAAATCGACCAAATAACTCAAAAGAGGGCAACCTTCAAAGAAGACAATTTCAAGAGTTATATCGTACTGCCAATTGTTTCCTTTTTTTAACGGAAAAGAAAACGGCGGAGAAAAATGATGAGTTTTACGAATTTTCAAAGACATGCAAACCCAAATTACAAAAACCTATCAGCTCACAGCAGCCAGAAGGGCCATTAGCATCAATGCTGTAAACAATAAATGCTGAAGCGATTGTGGAGAAATGCGTACCCTCGATTCTAAGGGGGACGTGGTAAGAGCCACTAATGAAAACACAAAGAAGGTGCTTTGAAAAGGGAAACACGGTGCTACCAGTCAATCAATCACACCCACTGCTGGGCCTATCACCTGAGAAAATGAGAATCAAAAAGTCACAGGCTGGCAATCCTGCACTCCAACAATATTTACCATAGCCAACACTTGGAAGCAATGAAAATGTCCATCAACCGAGGAATGCACAAAGAAGAAGTGGTCCACGTACACAGTGGAAAATTACTCCAATAAAAAATAAAAATTAAATTTAAAAATCCAACAAAAGTAAGGAGACATCAGCTTGTGTGGGTTTGTCCGGGCACACTCCACTCTAATTTATAACCGAGAAACACCACAGGCCGCCAGGGCTTTTCCCTAGTTCCCAGGGTGGGGAACATAGAAAGGCTGCCGCCCTCTGGCAGTTACCTGCAAAAGCAGTTTTAAAGCCTGTGCTAATGGTCATTTCATAGGAACAAGTACTGCAGAACTGTAAATGAAACCTGCCCTCAAAATGTCTTCAGGGAGGTAACGGCCAAAACATTTCAAAAGGTGACACGTACGTTAAGAGAACACTTTGAAGAACTAAGGGGTAATCACTGCTTGAAAAATAAAAAGGACATGCCTTAAAGCTCAATTTCAACGGATTATGAGGCATATGCGAATTCAACCACAAAGAGGTATCAGCTCACACTTGTCAGAATAACCATGAGCAAGAAAACTACAAACAATAAATGCTGAAGGTGTTGTGGAGAAATGCATACCCTCAACTTCAAGGGGGACGTAAGTTGGAAAGGGCCACGAATGAGAACAGAATGGAGGTGCCTTAAAAAGGTAAACATTGTGCTACCATATGATCCAGCAGGCCCACTCCTCCACCTATAATCTAAGAAGAGAGAATTGGAAAGACACAGGCAGGCAAATCTGCATTGCCCAGTATTACAATAGCCAAGATATGGAAGTAACCAAAAAGACCACCAACAGATGGGTGGGCAAAGAAGAACTCCTCCATGTACAGATGGAATATTCGCTAGTGAAAAAAATGAAACAATGCCATTTGCAGCACCATAGATGAGTCTAGACGTAATCACGCCACGTGTAGTACGTGAGAAAGCAAAAGGCACATATCCTATCATATCACTTTCAGGAGTTACTTAAAAATTGATACCAATGAAGATATTTCCACAGAGAAAGGCAATCACAGATTCATTAAAAAACTTATGGTTCACCAAATAGAAAGGGATGAGGATTGGATACATTGCCATATTGGGGTTAACAGAGATATACAAACCATGTGAAATATATAACCCCCAAAGACGTACGGAAGACCAGGAGAAGACTACTCAACATTGTGTCATAACCTACATTGGCAAAGGATGCGAGGAAGAATAGATACATGTATATGTGTGAAAGAACCACATCTTGCACACCTAGAACAAACAAACCATTGTAATCAAATTTGCTGGGATAAAAAATAAAAAGTAAATTACAAATACGAACAAGAAGTAATGAGACATAAAGTTAAAGGGCTTTTTCCTGGCACATTCCATTCTAATATACAACCTCGAACACCACTTCCATTAAGGCTCTGTTTCCCTAGTAACCAAATTTGGTAAAGGAGAAATGCTGCCACCTAGTGGCCGTTTCCTGCAAGAGCAGCTTTAAAGTCACAGCTAATGGTCACTTAACATTCACAAGGACTCAGGGCTGTAAAGGACACTTGCCCTAAATATTTGTGCTGAAGTAGGGAATGGACAAAAAATTCAAAACAGGCAAATGTTTCAAGAAGAGATTATGAAGACTTAAGTTTTACTCACACTCTTTGTAAAAAAAAGGAAAATGGATAAAAGCTCAACCTCAGGGAGTGTTAGACGCATGCAATCTAATCTACAAAAAGTTTCAACTTACACCAGTCGACTGACCATCAGCAAAAAGTCTACAAACAATAAATGCTGAAGGGGTTTTAGAGAACTGTGTACCCTCTGCCTGCTGGTGAGACGTAAAGGGGTAACAGCCAATAATGAGAACAGAAAGGAGCTGCGTTTAAAAGTAAAAATGGAGGTACTATTCAATCCAGCAGGCGCACCATTGGACCTCTCACCTGAGAAGACAAGAATCGAGAAGACACAGGCCGCAAAAGCTGCAGTGCAGCCTTATTCACAATAGCCAAGACAGTGAAGCAATCAAAATGTCCAACAACAGGTAAATGGATAAAGAAGAAGTGGTCCATGTACACAATGGAATATTAGCCATGGAAGACAATGAACCATTGCTCTTTGAGGCACCACAAATGAGTCTGGAGATAATCACGAAAGATGAGGTAAGTTGGAAAGCAAAAGACCTGTGTTCTATGATAGCACTTATAGGCGTTATCTAATAACTGACACAAATGAACATATTTCCACAGAGAAAGACACTCACAGATTTAGAAAACAAACTATGCTCATCTAAAACGACAGGTGGGGGGAATGGATAAATTAAGATTAGTGTTACTATACGTATACAAACACATATGATATACATATCTCAAAAAGACCAACCATATAGCAAGGGAAGTCTGCGGAACCCTCTGTAACATTTTACATGGGAAGAGGATCTGTACTTGAATAGACATATATAATGTACAAATGAACCAGATTGTGTACACCTAGGACAAACAATATTCTAAGCTTTACCCCAATTAAAACACTTTTAAAAACCAAGAAGAAATAATGACACATAAACTTATGGGGGTTTCTCCACGCACATTCCAATGTAATTTACAACCTAGGAACACGACTTCCAGAAAGGCTCTGCTGCCCTACTCCCCAGATTTGGGAATGGAGAAATGCTGCCTCCTTGAGGCCACTTCCCACAACAGCAGCTTTAAACCCATTGCTAAAGGTCACTAAATATTCACCAAACTTGCAGTTCGGGAAATGACACCTGCTCTCTAAAAAAACGCTGGGGTGGAAAATCGACCAAATAACTCAAAAGAGGGCAACCTTCAAAGAAGACAATTTCAAGAGTTATATCGTACTGCCAATTGTTTCCTTTTTTTAACGGAAAAGAAAACGGCAGAGAAAAATGATGAGTTTTACGAATTTTCAAAGACATGCAAACCCAAATTACAAAAACCTATCAGCTCACAGCAGCCAGAAGGGCCATTAGCATCAATGCTGTAAACAATAAATGCTGAAGCGATTGTGGAGAAATGAGTACCCTCGATTCTAAGGGGGACGTGGTAAGAGCCACTAATGAAAACACAAAGAAGGTGCTTTGAAAAGGGAAACACGGTGCTACCAGTCAATCAATCACACCCACTGCTGGGCCTATCACCTGAGAAAATGAGAATCAAAAAGTCACAGGCTGGCAATCCTGCACTCCAACAATATTTACCATAGCCAACACTTGGAAGCAATGAAAATGTCCATCAACCGAGGAATGCACAAAGAAGAAGTGGTCCACGTACACAGTGGAAAATTACTCCAATAAAAAATAAAAATTAAATTTAAAAATCCAACAAAAGTAAGGAGACATCAGCTTGTGTGGGTTTGTCCGGGCACACTCCACTCTAATTTATAACCGAGAAACACCACAGGCCGCCAGGGCTTTTCCCTAGTTACCAGGGTGGGGAACATAGAAAGGCTGCCGCCCTCTGGCAGTTACCTGCAAAAGCAGTTTTAAAGCCTGTGCTAATGGTCATTTCATAGGAACAAGTACTGCAGAACTGTAAATGAAACCAGCCCTCAAAATGTCTTCAGGGAGGTAACGGCCAAAACATTTCAAAAGGTGACACGTACGTTAAGAGAACACTTTGAAGAACTAAGGGGTAATCACTGCTTGAAAAATAAAAAGGACATGCCTTAAAGCTCAATTTCAACGGATTATGAGGCACATGCGAATTCAACCACAAAGAGGTATCAGCTCACACTTGTCAGAATAACCATGCGCAAGAAAACTACAAACAATAAATGCTGAAGGTGTTGTGGAGAAATGCATACCCTCAACTTCAAGGGGGACGTAAGTTGGAAAGGGCCACGAATGAGAACAGAATGGAGGTGCCTTAAAAAGGTAAACATTGTGCTACCATATGATCCAGCAGGCCCACTCCTCCACCTATAATCTAAGAAGAGAGAATTGGAAAGACACAGGCAGGCAAATCTGCATTGCCCAGTATTACAATAGCCAAGATATGGAAGTAACCAAAAAGACCACCAACAGATGGGTGGGCAAAGAAGAACTCCTCCATGTACAGATGGAATATTCGCTAGTGAAAAAAATGAAACAATGCCATTTGCAGCACCATAGATGAGTCTAGACGTAATCACGCCACGTGTAGTACGTGAGAAAGCAAAAGGCACATATCCTATCATATCACTTTCAGGAGTTACTTAAAAATTGATACCAATGAAGATATTTCCACAGAGAAAGGCAATCACAGATTCATTAAAAAACTTATGGTTCACCAAATAGAAAGGGATGAGGATTGGATACATTGCCATATTGGGGTTAACAGAGATATACAAACCATGTGAAATATATAACCCCCAAAGACGTACGGAAGACCAGGAGAAGACTACTCAACATTTTGTCATAACCTACATTGGCAAAGAATGCGAGGAAGAATAGATACATGTATATGTGTGAAAGAACCACATCTTGCACACCTAGAACAAACAAACCATTGTAATCAAATTTGCTGGGATAAAAAATAAAAAGTAAATTACAAATACGAACAAGAAGTAATGAGACATAAAGTTAAAGGGCTTTTTCCTGGCACATTCCATTCTAATATACAACCTCGAACACCACTTCCATTAAGGCTCTGTTTCCCTAGTAACCAAATTTGGTAAAGGAGAAATGCTGCCACCTAGTGGCCGTTTCCTGCAAGAGCAGCTTTAAAGTCACAGCTAATGGTCACTTAACATTCACAAGGACTCAGGGCTGTAAAGGACACTTGCCCTAAATATTTGTGCTGAAGTAGGGAATGGACAAAAAATTCAAAACAGGCAAATGTTTCAAGAAGAGATTATGAAGAGTTAAGGTTTACTCACACTCTTTGTAAAAAAAAAGGAAAATGGATAAAAGCTCAACCTCAGGGAGTGTTAGACGCATGCAATCTAATCTACAAAAAGTTTCAACTTACACCAGTCGGCTGACCATCAGCAAAAAGTCTACAAACAATAAATGCTGAAGGGGTTTTAGAGAACTGTGTACCCTCTGCCTGCTGGTGAGACGTAAAGGGGTAACAGCCAATAATGAGAACAGAAAGGAGCTGCGTTTAAAAGTTAAAATGGAGGTACTATTCAATCCAGCAGGCGCACCATTGGACCTCTCACCTGAGAAGACAATCGAGAAGACACAGGCCGCAAAAGCTGCAGTGCAGCCTTATTCACAATAGCCAAGACAGTGAAGCAATCAAAATGTCCAACAGGTAAATGGATAAAGAAGAAGTGGTCCGTGTACACAATGGAATATTAGCCATGGAAGACAATGAACCATTGCTCTTTGAGGCACCACAAATGAGTCTGGAGATAATCACGAAAGATGAGGTAAGTTGGAAAGCAAAAGACCTGTGTTCTATGATAGCACTTATAGGCGTTATCTAATAACTGACACAAATGAACATATTTCCACAGAGAAAGACACTCACAGATTTAGAAAACAAACTATGCTCATCTAAAACGACAGGTGGGGGGAATGGATAAATTAAGATTAGTGTTACTATACGTATACAAACACATATGATATACATATCTCAAAAAGACCAACCATATAGCAAGGGAAGTCTGCGGAACCCTCTGTAACATTTTACATGGGAAGAGGATCTGTACTTGAATAGACATATATAATGTACAAATGAACCAGATTGTGTACACCTAGGACAAACAATATTCTAAGCTTTACCCCAATTAAAACACTTTTAAAAACCAAGAAGAAATAATGACACATAAACTTATGGGGGTTTCTCCACGCACATTCCAATGTAATTTACAACCTAGGAACACGACTTCCAGAAAGGCTCTGCTGCCCTACTCCCCAGATTTGGGAATGGAGAAATGCTGCCTCCTTGAGGCCACTTCCCACAACAGCAGCTTTAAACCCATTGCTAAAGGTCACTAAATATTCACCAAACTTGCAGTTTGGGAAATGACACCTGCTCTCTAAAAAAACGCTGGGGTGGAAAATCGACCAAATAACTCAAAAGAGGGCAACCTTCAAAGAAGACAATTTCAAGAGTTATATCGTACTGCCAATTGTTTCCTTTTTTTAACGGAAAAGAAAACGGCGGAGAAAAATGATGAGTTTTACGAATTTTCAAAGACATGCAAACCCAAATTACAAAAACCTATCAGCTCACAGCAGCCAGAAGGGCCATTAGCATCAATGCTGTAAACAATAAATGCTGAAGCGATTGTGGAGAAATGCGTACCCTCGATTCTAAGGGGGACGTGGTAAGAGCCACTAATGAAAACACAAAGAAGGTGCTTTGAAAAGGGAAACACGGTGCTACCAGTCAATCAATCACACCCACTGCTGGGCCTATCACCTGAGAAAATGAGAATCAAAAAGTCACAGGCTGGCAATCCTGCACTCCAACAATATTTACCATAGCCAACACTTGGAAGCAATGAAAATGTCCATCAACCGAGGAATGCACAAAGAAGAAGTGGTCCACGTACACAGTGGAAAATTACTCCAATAAAAAATAAAAATTAAATTTAAAAATCCAACAAAAGTAAGGAGACATCAGCTTGTGTGGGTTTGTCCGGGCACACTCCACTCTAATTTATAACCGAGAAACACCACAGGCCGCCAGGGCTTTTCCCTAGTTACCAGGGTGGGGAACATAGAAAGGCTGCCGCCCTCTGGCAGTTACCTGCAAAAGCAGTTTTAAAGCCTGTGCTAATGGTCATTTCATAGGAACAAGTACTGCAGAACTGTAAATGAAACCTGCCCTCAAAATGTCTTCAGGGAGGTAACGGCCAAAACATTTCAAAAGGTGACACGTACGTTAAGAGAACACTTTGAAGAACTAAGGGGTAATCACTGCTTGAAAAATAAAAAGGACATGCCTTAAAGCTCAATTTCAACGGATTATGAGGCACATGCGAATTCAACCACAAAGAGGTATCAGCTCACACTTGTCAGAATAACCATGAGCAAGAAAACTACAAACAATAAATGCTGAAGGTGTTGTGGAGAAATGCATACCCTCAACTTCAAGAGGGACGTAAGTTGGAAAGGGCCACGAATGAGAACAGAATGGAGGTGCCTTAAAAAGGTAAACATTGTGCTACCATATGATCCAGCAGGCCCACTCCTCCACCTATAATCTAAGAAGAGAGAATTGGAAAGACACAGGCAGGCAAATCTGCATTGCCCAGTAATACAGTAGCCAAGATATGGAAGTAACCAAAAAGACCACCAACAGATGGGTGGGCAAAGAAGAACTCCTCCATGTACAGATGGAATATTCGCTAGTGAAAAAAAGGAAACAATGCCATTTGCAGCACCATAGATGAGTCTAGACGTAATCACGCCACGTGTACTAAGTGAGAAAGCAAAAGGCACATATCCTATCATATCACTTTCAGGAGTTACTTAAAAATTGATACCAATGAAGATATTTCCACAGAGAAAGGCAATCACAGATTCATTAAAAAACTTATGGTTCACCAAATAGAAAGGGATGAGGATTGGATACATTGCCATATTGGGGTTAACAGAGATATACAAACCATGTGAAATATATAACCCCCAAAGACGTACAGAAGACCAGGAGAAGACTACTCAACATTGTGTCATAACCTACATTGGCAAAGGATGCGAGGAAGAATAGATACATGTATATGTGTGAAAGAACCACATCTTGCACACCTAGAACAAACAAACCATTGTAATCAAATTTGCTGGGATAAAAAATAAAAAGTAAATTACAAATACGAACAAGAAGTAATGAGACATAAAGTTAAAGGGCTTTTTCCTGGCACATTCCATTCTAATATACAACCTCGAACACCACTTCCATTAAGGCTCTGTTTCCCTAGTAACCAAATTTGGTAAAGGAGAAATGCTGCCACCTAGTGGCCGTTTCCTGCAAGAGCAGCTTTAAAGTCACAGCTAATGGTCACTTAACATTCACAAGGACTCAGGGCTGTAAAGGACACTTGCCCTAAATATTTGTGCTGAAGTAGGGAATGGACAAAAAATTCAAAACAGGCAAATGTTTCAAGAAGAGATTATGAAGAGTTAAGTTTTACTCACACTCTTTGTAAAAAAAAAAGGAAAATGGATAAAAGCTCAACCTCAGGGAGTGTTAGACGCATGCAATCTAATCTACAAAAAGTTTCAACTTACACCAGTCGGCTGACCATCAGCAAAAAGTCTACAAACAATAAATGCTGAAGGGGTTTTAGAGAACTGTGTACCCTCTGCCTGCTGGTGAGACGTAAAGGGGTAACAGCCAATAATGAGAACAGAAAGGAGCTGCGTTTAAAAGTAAAAATGGAGGTACTATTCAATCCAGCAGGCGCACCATTGGACCTCTCACCTGAGAAGACAAGAATCGAGAAGACACAGGCCGCAAAAGCTGCAGTGCAGCCTTATTCACAATAGCCAAGACAGTGAAGCAATCAAAATGTCCAACAACAGGTAAATGGATAAAGAAGAAGTGGTCCGTGTACACAATGGAATATTAGCCATGGAAGACAATGAACCATTGCTCTTTGAGGCACCACAAATGAGTCTGGAGATAATCACGAAAGATGAGGTAAGTTGGAAAGCAAAAGACGTGTGTTCTATGATAACACTTATAGGCGTTATCTAATAACTGACACAAATGAACATATTTCCACAGAGAATGACACTCACAGATTTAGAAAACAAACTATGCTCATCTAAAACGACAGGTGGGGGGAATGGATAAATTAAGATTAGTGTTACTATACGTATACAAACACATATGATATACATATCTCAAAAAGACCAACCATATAGCAAGGGAAGTCTGCGGAACCCTCTGTAACATTTTACATGGGAAGAGGATCTGTACTTGAATAGACATATATAATGTACAAATGAACCAGATTGTGTACACCTAGGACAAACAATATTCTAAGCTTTACCCCGATTAAAACACTTTTAAAAACCAAGAAGAAATAATGACACATAAACTTATGGGGGTTTCTCCACGCACATTCCAATGTAATTTACAACCTAGGAACACGACTTCCAGAAAGGCTCTGCTGCCCTACTCCCCAGATTTGGGAATGGAGAAATGCTGCCTCCTTGAGGCCACTTCCCACAACAGCAGCTTTAAACCCATTGCTAAAGGTCACTAAATATTCACCAAACTTGCAGTTCGGGAAATGACACCTGCTCTCTAAAAAAACGCTGGGGTGGAAAATCGACCAAATAACTCAAAAGAGGGCAACCTTCAAAGAAGACAATTTCAAGAGTTATATCGTACTGCCAATTGTTTCCTTTTTTTAACGGAAAAGAAAACGGCGGAGAAAAATGATGAGTTTTACGAATTTTCAAAGACATGCAAACCCAAATTACAAAAACCTATCAGCTCACAGCAGCCAGAAGGGCCATTAGCATCAATGCTGTAAACAATAAATGCTGAAGCGATTGTGGAGAAATGCGTACCCTCGATTCTAAGGGGGACGTGGTAAGAGCCACTAATGAAAACACAAAGAAGGTGCTTTGAAAAGGGAAACACGGTGCTACCAGTCAATCAATCACACCCACTGCTGGGCCTATCACCTGAGAAAATGAGAATCAAAAAGTCACAGGCTGGCAATCCTGCACTCCAACAATATTTACCATAGCCAACACTTGGAAGCAATGAAAATGTCCATCAACCGAGGAATGCACAAAGAAGAAGTGGTCCACGTACACAGTGGAAAATTACTCCAATAAAAAATAAAAATTAAATTTAAAAATCCAACAAAAGTAAGGAGACATCAGCTTGTGTGGGTTTGTCCGGGCACACTCCACTCTAATTTATAACCGAGAAACACCACAGGCCGCCAGGGCTTTTCCCTAGTTACCAGGGTGGGGAACATAGAAAGGCTGCCGCCCTCTGGCAGTTACCTGCAAAAGCAGTTTTAAAGCCTGTGCTAATGGTCATTTCATAGGAACAAGTACTGCAGAACTGTAAATGAAACCTGCCCTCAAAATGTCTTCAGGGAGGTAACGGCCAAAACATTTCAAAAGGTGACACGTACGTTAAGAGAACACTTTGAAGAACTAAGGGGTAATCACTGCTTGAAAAATAAAAAGGACATGCCTTAAAGCTCAATTTCAACGGATTATGAGGCACATGCGAATTCAACCACAAAGAGGTATCAGCTCACACTTGTCAGAATAACCATGAGCAAGAAAACTACAAACAATAAATGCTGAAGGTGTTGTGGAGAAATGCATACCCTCAACTTCAAGGGGGACGTAAGTTGGAAAGGGCCACGAATGAGAACAGAATGGAGGTGCCTTAAAAAGGTAAACATTGTGCTACCATATGATCCAGCAGGCCCACTCCTCCACCTATAATCTAAGAAGAGAGAATTGGAAAGACACAGGCAGGCAAATCTGCATTGCCCAGTAATACAGTAGCCAAGATATGGAAGTAACCAAAAAGACCACCAACAGATGGGTGGGCAAAGAAGAACTCCTCCATGTACAGATGGAATATTCGCTAGTGAAAAAAAGGAAACAATGCCATTTGCAGCACCATAGATGAGTCTAGACGTAATCACGCCACGTGTACTAAGTGAGAAAGCAAAAGGCACATATCCTATCATATCACTTTCAGGAGTTACTTAAAAATTGATACCAATGAAGATATTTCCACAGAGAAAGGCAATCACAGATTCATTAAAAAACTTATGGTTCACCAAATAGAAAGGGATGAGGATTGGATACATTGCCATATTGGGGTTAACAGAGATATACAAACCATGTGAAATATATAACCCCCAAAGACGTACAGAAGACCAGGAGAAGACTACTCAACATTGTGTCATAACCTACATTGGCAAAGGATGCGAGGAAGAATAGATACATGTATATGTGTGAAAGAACCACATCTTGCACACCTAGAACAAACAAACCATTGTAATCAAATTTGCTGGGATAAAAAATAAAAAGTAAATTACAAATACGAACAAGAAGTAATGAGACATAAAGTTAAAGGGCTTTTTCCTGGCACATTCCATTCTAATATACAACCTCGAACACCACTTCCATTAAGGCTCTGTTTCCCTAGTAACCAAATTTGGTAAAGGAGAAATGCTGCCACCTAGTGGCCGTTTCCTGCAAGAGCAGCTTTAAAGTCACAGCTAATGGTCACTTAACATTCACAAGGACTCAGGGCTGTAAAGGACACTTGCCCTAAATATTTGTGCTGAAGTAGGGAATGGACAAAAAATTCAAAACAGGCAAATGTTTCAAGAAGAGATTATGAAGAGTTAAGTTTTACTCACACTCTTTGTAAAAAAAAAAGGAAAATGGATAAAAGCTCAACCTCAGGGAGTGTTAGACGCATGCAATCTAATCTACAAAAAGTTTCAACTTACACCAGTCGGCTGACCATCAGCAAAAAGTCTACAAACAATAAATGCTGAAGGGGTTTTAGAGAACTGTGTACCCTCTGCCTGCTGGTGAGACGTAAAGGGGTAACAGCCAATAATGAGAACAGAAAGGAGCTGCGTTTAAAAGTAAAAATGGAGGTACTATTCAATCCAGCAGGCGCACCATTGGACCTCTCACCTGAGAAGACAATCGAGAAGACACAGGCCGCAAAAGCTGCAGTGCAGCCTTATTCACAATAGCCAAGACAGTGAAGCAATCAAAATGTCCAACAGGTAAATGGATAAAGAAGAAGTGGTCCGTGTACACAATGGAATATTAGCCATGGAAGACAATGAACCATTGCTCTTTGAGGCACCACAAATGAGTCTGGAGATAATCACGAAAGATGAGGTAAGTTGGAAAGCAAAAGACCTGTGTTCTATGATAGCACTTATAGGCGTTATCTAATAACTGACACAAATGAACATATTTCCACAGAGAAAGACACTCACAGATTTAGAAAACAAACTATGCTCATCTAAAACGACAGGTGGGGGGAATGGATAAATTAAGATTAGTGTTACTATACGTATACAAACACATATGATATACATATCTCAAAAAGACCAACCATATAGCAAGGGAAGTCTGCGGAACCCTCTGTAACATTTTACATGGGAAGAGGATCTGTACTTGAATAGACATATATAATGTACAAATGAACCAGATTGTGTACACCTAGGACAAACAATATTCTAAGCTTTACCCCGATTAAAACACTTTTAAAAACCAAGAAGAAATAATGACACATAAACTTATGGGGGTTTCTCCACGCACATTCCAATGTAATTTACAACCTAGGAACACGACTTCCAGAAAGGCTCTGCTGCCCTACTCCCCAGATTTGGGAATGGAGAAATGCTGCCTCCTTGAGGCCACTTCCCACAACAGCAGCTTTAAACCCATTGCTAAAGGTCACTAAATATTCACCAAACTTGCAGTTCGGGAAACGACACCTGCTCTCTAAAAAAACGCTGGGGTGGAAAATCGACCAAATAACTCAAAAGAGGGCAACCTTCAAAGAAGACAATTTCAAGAGTTATATCGTACTGCCAATTGTTTCCTTTTTTTAACGGAAAAGAAAACGGCGGAGAAAAATGATGAGTTTTACGAATTTTCAAAGACATGCAAACCCAAATTACAAAAACCTATCAGCTCACAGCAGCCAGAAGGGCCATTAGTATCAATGCTGTAAACAATAAATGCTGAAGCGATTGTGGAGAAATGCGTACCCTCGATTCTAAGGGGGACGTGGTAAGAGCCACTAATGAAAACACAAAGAAGGTGCTTTGAAAAGGGAAACACGGTGCTACCAGTCAATCAATCACACCCACTGCTGGGCCTATCACCTGAGAAAATGAGAATCAAAAAGTCACAGGCTGGCAATCCTGCACTCCAACAATATTTACCATAGCCAACACTTGGAAGCAATGAAAATGTCCATCAACCGAGGAATGCACAAAGAAGAAGTGGTCCACGTACACAGTGGAAAATTACTCCAATAAAAAATAAAAATTAAATTTAAAAATCCAACAAAAGTAAGGAGACATCAGCTTGTGTGGGTTTGTCCGGGCACACTCCACTCTAATTTATAACCGAGAAACACCACAGGCCGCCAGGGCTTTTCCCTAGTTCCCAGGGTGGGGAACATAGAAAGGCTGCCGCCCTCTGGCAGTTACCTGCAAAAGCAGTTTTAAAGCCTGTGCTAATGGTCATTTCATAGGAACAAGTACTGCAGAATTGTAAATGAAACCTGCCCTCAAAATGTCTTCAGGGAGGTAACGGCCAAAACATTTCAAAAGGTGACACGTACGTTAAGAGAACACTTTGAAGAACTAAGGGGTAATCACTGCTTGAAAAATAAAAAGGACATGCCTTAAAGCTCAATTTCAACGGATTATGAGGCACATGCGAATTCAACCACAAAGAGGTATCAGCTCACACTTGTCAGAATAACCATGAGCAAGAAAACTACAAACAATAAATGCTGAAGGTGTTGTGGAGAAATGCATACCCTCAACTTCAAGGGGGACGTAAGTTGGAAAGGGCCACGAATGAGAACAGAATGGAGGTGCCTTAAAAAGGTCAACATTGTGCTACCATATGATCCAGCAGGCCCACTCCTCCACCTATAATCTAAGAAGAGAGAATTGGAAAGACACAGGCAGGCAAATCTGCATTGCCCAGTATTACAATAGCCAAGATATGGAAGTAACCAAAAAGACCACCAACAGATGGGTGGGCAAAGAAGAACTCCTCCATGTACAGATGGAATATTCGCTAGTGAAAAAAATGAAACAATGCCATTTGCAGCACCATAGATGAGTCTAGACGTAATCACGCCACGTGTAGTAAGTGAGAAAGCAAAAGGCACATATCCTATCATATCACTTTCAGGAGTTACTTAAAAATTGATACCAATGAAGATATTTCCACAGAGAAAGGCAATCACAGATTCATTAAAAAACTTATGGTTCACCAAATAGAAAGGGATGAGGATTGGATACATTGCCATATTGGGGTTAACAGAGATATACAAACCATGTGAAATATATAACCCCCAAAGACGTACGGAAGACCAGGAGAAGACTACTCAACATTGTGTCATAACCTACATTGGCAAAGGATGCGAGGAAGAATAGATACATGTATATGTGTGAAAGAACCACATCTTGCACACCTAGAACAAACAAACCATTGTAATCAAATTTGCTGGGATAAAAAATAAAAAGTAAATTACAAATACGAACAAGAAGTAATGAGACATAAAGTTAAAGGGCTTTTTCCTGGCACATTCCATTCTAATATACAACCTCGAACACCACTTCCATTAAGGCTCTGTTTCCCTAGGAACCAAATTTGGTAAAGGAGAAATGCTGCCACCTAGTGGCCGTTTCCTGCAAGAGCAGCTTTAAAGTCACAGCTAATGGTCACTTAACATTCACAAGGACTCAGGGCTGTAAAGGACACTTGCCCTAAATATTTGTGCTGAAGTAGGGAATGGACAAAAAATTCAAAACAGGCAAATGTTTCAAGAAGGGATTATGAAGAGTTAAGTTTTACTCACACTCTTTGTAAAAAAAAAAGGAAAATGGATAAAAGCTCAACCTCAGGGAGTGTTAGACGCATGCAATCTAATCTACAAAAAGTTTCAACTTACACCAGTCGGCTGACCATCAGCAAAAAGTCTACAAACAATAAATGCTGAAGGGGTTTTAGAGAACTGTGTACCCTCTGCCTGCTGGTGAGACGTAAAGGGGTAACAGCCAATAATGAGAACAGAAAGGAGCTGCGTTTAAAAGTAAAAATGGAGGTACTATTCAATCCAGCAGGCGCACCATTGGACCTCTCACCTGAGAAGACAATCGAGAAGACACAGGCCGCAAAAGCTGCAGTGCAGCCTTATTCACAATAGCCAAGACAGTGAAGCAATCAAAATGTCCAACAACAGGTAAATGGATAAAGAAGAAGTGGTCCGTGTACACAATGGAATATTAGCCATGGAAGACAATGAACCATTGCTCTTTGAGGCACCACAAATGAGTCTGGAGATAATCACGAAAGATGAGGTAAGTTGGAAAGCAAAAGACCTGTGTTCTATGATAGCACTTATAGGCGTTATCTAATAACTGACACAAATGAACATATTTCCACAGAGAAAGACACTCACAGATTTAGAAAACAAACTATGCTCATCTAAAACGACAGGTGGGGGGAATGGATAAATTAAGATTAGTGTTACTATACGTATACAAACACATATGATATACATATCTCAAAAAGACCAACCATATAGCAAGGGAAGTCTGCGGAACCCTCTGTAACATTTTACATGGGAAGAGGATCTGTACTTGAATAGACATATATAATGTACAAATGAACCAGATTGTGTACACCTAGGACAAACAATATTCTAAGCTTTACCCCAATTAAAACACTTTTAAAAACCAAGAAGAAATAATGACACATAAACTTATGGGGGTTTCTCCACGCACATTCCAATGTAATTTACAACCTAGGAACACGACTTCCAGAAAGGCTCTGCTGCCCTACTCCCCAGATTTGGGAATGGAGAAATGCTGCCTCCTTGAGGCCACTTCCCACAACAGCAGCTTTAAACCCATTGCTAAAGGTCACTAAATATTCACCAAACTTGCAGTTCGGGAAACGACACCTGCTCTCTAAAAAAACGCTGGGGTGGAAAATCGACCAAATAACTCAAAAGAGGGCAACCTTCAAAGAAGACAATTTCAAGAGTTATATCATACTGCCAATTGTTTCCTTTTTTTAACGGAAAAGAAAACGGCGGAGAAAAATGATGAGTTTTACGAATTTTCAAAGACATGCAAACCCAAATTACAAAAACCTATCAGCTCACAGCAGCCAGAAGGGCCATTAGTATCAATGCTGTAAACAATAAATGCTGAAGCGATTGTGGAGAAATGCGTACCCTCGATTCTAAGGGGGACGTGGTAAGAGCCACTAATGAAAACACAAAGAAGGTGCTTTGAAAAGGGAAACACGGTGCTACCAGTCAATCAATCACACCCACTGCTGGGCCTATCACCTGAGAAAATGAGAATCAAAAAGTCACAGGCTGGCAATCCTGCACTCCAACAATATTTACCATAGCCAACACTTGGAAGCAATGAAAATGTCCATCAACCGAGGAATGCACAAAGAAGAAGTGGTCCACGTACACAGTGGAAAATTACTCCAATAAAAAATAAAAATTAAATTTAAAAATCCAACAAAAGTAAGGAGACATCAGCTTGTGTGGGTTTGTCCGGGCACACTCCACTCTAATTTATAACCGAGAAACACCACAGGCCGCCAGGGCTTTTCCCTAGTTCCCAGGGTGGGGAACATAGAAAGGCTGCCGCCCTCTGGCAGTTACCTGCAAAAGCAGTTTTAAAGCCTGTGCTAATGGTCATTTCATAGGAACAAGTACTGCAGAATTGTAAATGAAACCTGCCCTCAAAATGTCTTCAGGGAGGTAACGGCCAAAACATTTCAAAAGGTGACACGTACGTTAAGAGAACACTTTGAAGAACTAAGGGGTAATCACTGCTTGAAAAATAAAAAGGACATGCCTTAAAGCTCAATTTCAACGGATTATGAGGCACATGCGAATTCAACCACAAAGAGGTATCAGCTCACACTTGTCAGAATAACCATGAGCAAGAAAACTACAAACAATAAATGCTGAAGGTGTTGTGGAGAAATGCATACCCTCAACTTCAAGGGGGACGTAAGTTGGAAAGGGCCACGAATGAGAACAGAATGGAGGTGCCTTAAAAAGGTCAACATTGTGCTACCATATGATCCAGCAGGCCCACTCCTCCACCTATAATCTAAGAAGAGAGAATTGGAAAGACACAGGCAGGCAAATCTGCATTGCCCAGTATTACAATAGCCAAGATATGGAAGTAACCAAAAAGACCACCAACAGATGGGTGGGCAAAGAAGAACTCCTCCATGTACAGATGGAATATTCGCTAGTGAAAAAAATGAAACAATGCCATTTGCAGCACCATAGATGAGTCTAGACGTAATCACGCCACGTGTAGTAAGTGAGAAAGCAAAAGGCACATATCCTATCATATCACTTTCAGGAGTTACTTAAAAATTGATACCAATGAAGATATTTCCACAGAGAAAGGCAATCACAGATTCATTAAAAAACTTATGGTTCACCAAATAGAAAGGGATGAGGATTGGATACATTGCCATATTGGGGTTAACAGAGATATACAAACCATGTGAAATATATAACCCCCAAAGACGTACGGAAGACCAGGAGAAGACTACTCAACATTGTGTCATAACCTACATTGGCAAAGGATGCGAGGAAGAATAGATACATGTATATGTGTGAAAGAACCACATCTTGCACACCTAGAACAAACAAACCATTGTAATCAAATTTGCTGGGATAAAAAATAAAAAGTAAATTACAAATACGAACAAGAAGTAATGAGACATAAAGTTAAAGGGCTTTTTCCTGGCACATTCCATTCTAATATACAACCTAGAACACCACTTCCATTAAGGCTCTGTTTCCCTAGGAACCAAATTTGGTAAAGGAGAAATGCTGCCACCTAGTGGCCGTTTCCTGCAAGAGCAGCTTTAAAGTCACAGCTAATGGTCACTTAACATTCACAAGGACTCAGGGCTGTAAAGGACACTTGCCCTAAATATTTGTGCTGAAGTAGGGAATGGACAAAAAATTCAAAACAGGCAAATGTTTCAAGAAGAGATTATGAAGAGTTAAGGTTTACTCACACTCTTTGTAAAAAAAAAAGGAAAATGGATAAAAGCTCAACCTCAGGGAGTGTTAGACGCATGCAATCTAATCTACAAAAAGTTTCAACTTACACCAGTCGGCTGACCATCAGCAAAAAGTCTACAAACAATAAATGCTGAAGGGGTTTTAGAGAACTGTGTACCCTCTGCCTGCTGGTGAGACGTAAAGGGGTAACAGCCAATAATGAGAACAGAAAGGAGCTGCGTTTAAAAGTAAAAATGGAGGTACTATTCAATCCAGCAGGCGCACCATTGGACCTCTCACCTGAGAAGACAATCGAGAAGACACAGGCCGCAAAAGCTGCAGTGCAGCCTTATTCACAATAGCCAAGACAGTGAAGCAATCAAAATGTCCAACAGGTAAATGGATAAAGAAGAAGTGGTCCGTGTACACAATGGAATATTAGCCATGGAAGACAATGAACCATTGCTCTTTGAGGCACCACAAATGAGTCTGGAGATAATCACGAAAGATGAGGTAAGTTGGAAAGCAAAAGACCTGTGTTCTATGATAGCACTTATAGGCGTTATCTAATAACTGACACAAATGAACATATTTCCACAGAGAAAGACACTCACAGATTTAGAAAACAAACTATGCTCATCTAAAACGACAGGTGGGGGGAATGGATAAATTAAGATTAGTGTTACTATACGTATACAAACACATATGATATACATATCTCAAAAAGACCAACCATATAGCAAGGGAAGTCTGCGGACCCCTCTGTAACATTTTACATGGGAAGAGGATCTGTACTTGAATAGACATATATAATGTACAAATGAACCAGATTGTGTACACCTAGGACAAACAATATTCTAAACTTTACCCCAATTAAAACACTTTTAAAAACCAAGAAGAAATAATGACACATAAACTTATGGGGGTTTCTCCACGCACATTCCAATGTAATTTACAACCTAGGAACACGACTTCCAGAAAGGCTCTGCTGCCCTACTCCCCAGATTTGGGAATGGAGAAATGCTGCCTCCTTGAGGCCACTTCCCACAACAGCAGCTTTAAACCCATTGCTAAAGGTCACTAAATATTCACCAAACTTGCAGTTTGGGAAATGACACCTGCTCTCTAAAAAAACGCTGGGGTGGAAAATCGACCAAATAACTCAAAAGAGGGCAACCTTCAAAGAAGACAATTTCAAGAGTTATATCGTACTGCCAATTGTTTCCTTTTTTTAACAGAAAAGAAAACGGCGGAGAAAAATGATGAGTTTTACGAATTTTCAAAGACATGCAAACCCAAATTACAAAAACCTATCAGCTCACAGCAGCCAGAAGGGCCATTAGCATCAATGCTGTAAACAATAAATGCTGAAGCGATTGTGGAGAAATGCGTACCCTCGATTCTAAGGGGGACGTGGTAAGAGCCACTAATGAAAACACAAAGAAGGTGCTTTGAAAAGGGAAACACGGTGCTACCAGTCAATCAATCACACCCACTGCTGGGCCTATCACCTGAGAAAATGAGAATCAAAAAGTCACAGGCTGGCAATCCTGCACTCCAACAATATTTACCATAGCCAACACTTGGAAGCAATGAAAATATCCATCAACCGAGGAATGCACAAAGAAGAAGTGGTCCACGTACACAGTGGAAAATTACTCCAATAAAAAATAAAAATTAAATTTAAAAATCTAACAAAAGTAAGGAGACATCAGCTTGTGTGGGTTTGTCCGGGCACACTCCACTCTAATTTATAACCGAGAAACACCACAGGCCGCCAGGGCTTTTCCCTATTTACCAGGGTGGGGAACATAGAAAGGCTGCCGCCCTCTGGCAGTTACCTGCAAAAGCAGTTTTAAAGCCTGTGCTAATGGTCATTTCATAGGAACAAGTACTGCAGAACTGTAAATGAAACCAGCCCTCAAAATGTCTTCAGGGAGGTAACGGCCAAAACATTTCAAAAGGTGACACGTACGTTAAGAGAACACTTTGAAGAACTAAGGGGTAATCACTGCTTGAAAAATAAAAAGGACATGCCTTAAAGCTCAATTTCAACGGATTATGAGGCACATGCGAATTCAACCACAAAGAGGTATCAGCTCACACTTGTCAGAATAACCATGAGCAAGAAAACTACAAACAATAAATGCTGAAGGTGTTGTGGAGAAATGCATACCCTCAACTTCAAGGGGGACGTAAGTTGGAAAGGGCCACGAATGAGAACAGAATGGAGGTGCCTTAAAAAGGTCAACATTGTGCTACCATATGATCCAGCAGGCCCACTCCTCCACCTATAATCTAAGAAGAGAGAATTGGAAAGACACAGGCAGGCAAATCTGCATTGCCCAGTATTACAATAGCCAAGATATGGAAGTAACCAAAAAGACCACCAACAGATGGGTGGGCAAAGAAGAACTCCTCCATGTACAGATGGAATATTCGCTAGTGAAAAAAATGAAACAAAGCCATTTGCAGCACCATAGATGAGTCTAGACGTAATCACGCCACGTGTAGTACGTGAGAAAGCAAAAGGCACATATCCTATCATATCACTTTCAGGAGTTACTTAAAAATTGATACCAATGAAGATATTTCCACAGAGAAAGGCAATCACAGATTCATTAAAAAACTTATGGTTCACCAAATAGAAAGGGATGAGGATTGGATACATTGCCATATTGGGGTTAACAGAGATATACAAACCATGTGAAATATATAACCCCCAAAGATGTACGGAAGACCAGGAGAAGACTACTCAACATTGTGTCATAACCTACATTGGCAAAGGATGCGAGGAAGAATAGATACATGTATATGTGTGAAAGAACCACATCTTGCACACCTAGAACAAACAAACCATTGTAATCAAATTTGCTGGGATAAAAAATAAAAAGTAAATTACAAATACGAACAAGAAGTAATGAGACATAAAGTTAAAGGGCTTTTTCCTGGCACATTCCATTCTAATATACAACCTAGAACACCACTTCCATTAAGGCTCTGTTTCCCTAGGAACCAAATTTGGTAAAGGAGAAATGCTGCCACCTAGTGGCCGTTTCCTGCAAGAGCAGCTTTAAAGTCACAGCTAATGGTCACTTAACATTCACAAGGACTCAGGGCTGTAAAGGACACTTGCCCTAAATATTTGTGCTGAAGTAGGGAATGGACAAAAAATTCAAAACAGGCAAATGTTTCAAGAAGAGATTATGAAGAGTTAAGGTTTACTCACACTCTTTGTAAAAAAAAAGGAAAATGGATAAAAGCTCAACCTCAGGGAGTGTTAGACGCATGCAATCTAATCTACAAAAAGTTTCAACTTACACCAGTCGGCTGACCATCAGCAAAAAGTCTACAAACAATAAATGCTGAAGGGGTTTTAGAGAACTGTGTACCCTCTGCCTGCTGGTGAGACGTAAAGGGGTAACAGCCAATAATGAGAACAGAAAGGAGCTGCGTTTAAAAGTTAAAATGGAGGTACTATTCAATCCAGCAGGCGCACCATTGGACCTCTCACCTGAGAAGACAATCGAGAAGACACAGGCCGCAAAAGCTGCAGTGCAGCCTTATTCACAATAGCCAAGACAGTGAAGCAATCAAAATGTCCAACAACAGGTAAATGGATAAAGAAGAAGTGGTCCGTGTACACAATGGAATATTAGCCATGGAAGACAATGAACCATTGCTCTTTGAGGCACCACAAATGAGTCTGGAGATAATCACGAAAGATGAGGTAAGTTGGAAAGCAAAAGACCTGTGTTCTATGATAGCACTTATAGGCGTTATCTAATAACTGACACAAATGAACATATTTCCACAGAGAAAGACACTCACAGATTTAGAAAACAAACTATGCTCATCTAAAACGACAGGTGGGGGGAATGGATAAATTAAGATTAGTGTTACTATACGTATACAAACACATATGATATACATATCTCAAAAAGACCAACCATATAGCAAGGGAAGTCTGCGGAACCCTCTGTAACATTTTACATGGGAAGAGGATCTGTACTTGAATAGACATATATAATGTACAAATGAACCAGATTGTGTACACCTAGGACAAACAATATTCTAAGCTTTACCCCAATTAAAACACTTTTAAAAACCAAGAAGAAATAATGACACATAAACTTATGGGGGTTTCTCCACGCACATTCCAATGTAATTTACAACCTAGGAACACGACTTCCAGAAAGGCTCTGCTGCCCTACTCCCCAGATTTGGGAATGGAGAAATGCTGCCTCCTTGAGGCCACTTCCCACAACAGCAGCTTTAAACCCATTGCTAAAGGTCACTAAATATTCACCAAACTTGCAGTTCGGGAAACGACACCTGCTCTCTAAAAAAACGCTGGGGTGGAAAATCGACCAAATAACTCAAAAGAGGGCAACCTTCAAAGAAGACAATTTCAAGAGTTATATCGTACTGCCAATTGTTTCCTTTTTTTAACGGAAAAGAAAACGGCGGAGAAAAATGATGAGTTTTACGAATTTTCAAAGACATGCAAACCCAAATTACAAAAACCTATCAGCTCACAGCAGCCAGAAGGGCCATTAGTATCAATGCTGTAAACAATAAATGCTGAAGCGATTGTGGAGAAATGCGTACCCTCGATTCTAAGGGGGACGTGGTAAGAGCCACTAATGAAAACACAAAGAAGGTGCTTTGAAAAGGGAAACACGGTGCTACCAGTCAATCAATCACACCCACTGCTGGGCCTATCACCTGAGAAAATGAGAATCAAAAAGTCACAGGCTGGCAATCCTGCACTCCAACAATATTTACCATAGCCAACACTTGGAAGCAATGAAAATGTCCATCAACCGAGGAATGCACAAAGAAGAAGTGGTCCACGTACACAGTGGAAAATTACTCCAATAAAAAATAAAAATTAAATTTAAAAATCCAACAAAAGTAAGGAGACATCAGCTTGTGTGGGTTTGTCCGGGCACACTCCACTCTAATTTATAACCGAGAAACACCACAGGCCGCCAGGGCTTTTCCCTAGTTCCCAGGGTGGGGAACATAGAAAGGCTGCCGCCCTCTGGCAGTTACCTGCAAAAGCAGTTTTAAAGCCTGTGCTAATGGTCATTTCATAGGAACAAGTACTGCAGAATTGTAAATGAAACCTGCCCTCAAAATGTCTTCAGGGAGGTAACGGCCAAAACATTTCAAAAGGTGACACGTACGTTAAGAGAACACTTTGAAGAACTAAGGGGTAATCACTGCTTGAAAAATAAAAAGGACATGCCTTAAAGCTCAATTTCAACGGATTATGAGGCACATGCGAATTCAACCACAAAGAGGTATCAGCTCACACTTGTCAGAATAACCATGAGCAAGAAAACTACAAACAATAAATGCTGAAGGTGTTGTGGAGAAATGCATACCCTCAACTTCAAGGGGGACGTAAGTTGGAAAGGGCCACGAATGAGAACAGAATGGAGGTGCCTTAAAAAGGTCAACATTGTGCTACCATATGATCCAGCAGGCCCACTCCTCCACCTATAATCTAAGAAGAGAGAATTGGAAAGACACAGGCAGGCAAATCTGCATTGCCCAGTATTACAATAGCCAAGATATGGAAGTAACCAAAAAGACCACCAACAGATGGGTGGGCAAAGAAGAACTCCTCCATGTACAGATGGAATATTCGCTAGTGAAAAAAATGAAACAATGCCATTTGCAGCACCATAGATGAGTCTAGACGTAATCACGCCACGTGTAGTACGTGAGAAAGCAAAAGGCACATATCCTATCATATCACTTTCAGGAGTTACTTAAAAACTGATACCAATGAAGATATTTCCACAGAGAAAGGCAATCACAGATTCATTAAAAAACTTATGGTTCACCAAATAGAAAGGGATGAGGATTGGATACATTGCCATATTGGGGTTAACAGAGATATACAAACCATGTGAAATATATAACCCCCAAAGACGTACGGAAGACCAGGAGAAGACTACTCAACATTGTGTCATAACCTACATTGGCAAAGGATGCGAGGAAGAATAGATACATGTATATGTGTGAAAGAACCACATCTTGCACACCTAGAACAAACAAACCATTGTAATCAAATTTGCTGGGATAAAAAATAAAAAGTAAATTACAAATACGAACAAGAAGTAATGAGACATAAAGTTAAAGGGCTTTTTCCTGGCACATTCCATTCTAATATACAACCTAGAACACCACTTCCATTAAGGCTCTGTTTCCCTAGGAACCAAATTTGGTAAAGGAGAAATGCTGCCACCTAGTGGCCGTTTCCTGCAAGAGCAGCTTTAAAGTCACAGCTAATGGTCACTTAACATTCACAAGGACTCAGGGCTGTAAAGGACACTTGCCCTAAATATTTGTGCTGAAGTAGGGAATGGACAAAAAATTCAAAACAGGCAAATGTTTCAAGAAGAGATTATGAAGAGTTAAGTTTTACTCACACTCTTTGTAAAAAAAAAAGGAAAATGGATAAAAGCTCAACCTCAGGGAGTGTTAGACGCATGCAATCTAATCTACAAAAAGTTTCAACTTACACCAGTCGGCTGACCATCAGCAAAAAGTCTACAAACAATAAATGCTGAAGGGGTTTTAGAGAACTGTGTACCCTCTGCCTGCTGGTGAGACGTAAAGGGGTAACAGCCAATAATGAGAACAGAAAGGAGCTGCGTTTAAAAGTAAAAATGGAGGTACTATTCAATCCAGCAGGCGCACCATTGGACCTCTCACCTGAGAAGACAATCGAGAAGACACAGGCCGCAAAAGCTGCAGTGCAGCCTTATTCACAATAGCCAAGACAGTGAAGCAATCAAAATGTCCAACAACAGGTAAATGGATAAAGAAGAAGTGGTCCGTGTACACAATGGAATATTAGCCATGGAAGACAATGAACCATTGCTCTTTGAGGCACCACAAATGAGTCTGGAGATAATCACGAAAGATGAGGTAAGTTGGAAAGCAAAAGACCTGTGTTCTATGATAGCACTTATAGGCGTTATCTAATAACTGACACAAATGAACATATTTCCACAGAGAAAGACACTCACAGATTTAGAAAACAAACTATGCTCATCTAAAACGACAGGTGGGGGGAATGGATAAATTAAGATTAGTGTTACTATACGTATACAAACACATATGATATACATATCTCAAAAAGACCAACCATATAGCAAGGGAAGTCTGCGGAACCCTCTGTAACATTTTACATGGGAAGAGGATCTGTACTTGAATAGACATATATAATGTACAAATGAACCAGATTGTGTACACCTAGGACAAACAATATTCTAAGCTTTACCCCAATTAAAACACTTTTAAAAACCAAGAAGAAATAATGACACATAAACTTATGGGGGTTTCTCCACGCACATTCCAATGTAATTTACAACCTAGGAACACGACTTCCAGAAAGGCTCTGCTGCCCTACTCCCCAGATTTGGGAATGGAGAAATGCTGCCTCCTTGAGGCCACTTCCCACAACAGCAGCTTTAAACCCATTGCTAAAGGTCACTAAATATTCACCAAACTTGCAGTTTGGGAAATGACACCTGCTCTCTAAAAAAACGCTGGGGTGGAAAATCGACCAAATAACTCAAAAGAGGGCAACCTTCAAAGAAGACAATTTCAAGAGTTATATCGTACTGCCAATTGTTTCCTTTTTTTAACAGAAAAGAAAACGGCGGAGAAAAATGATGAGTTTTACGAATTTTCAAAGACATGCAAACCCAAATTACAAAAACCTATCAGCTCACAGCAGCCAGAAGGGCCATTAGCATCAATGCTGTAAACAATAAATGCTGAAGCGATTGTGGAGAAATGCGTACCCTCGATTCTAAGGGGGACGTGGTAAGAGCCACTAATGAAAACACAAAGAAGGTGCTTTGAAAAGGGAAACACGGTGCTACCAGTCAATCAATCACACCCACTGCTGGGCCTATCACCTGAGAAAATGAGAATCAAAAAGTCACAGGCTGGCAATCCTGCACTCCAACAATATTTACCATAGCCAACACTTGGAAGCAATGAAAATATCCATCAACCGAGGAATGCACAAAGAAGAAGTGGTCCACGTACACAGTGGAAAATTACTCCAATAAAAAATAAAAATTAAATTTAAAAATCTAACAAAAGTAAGGAGACATCAGCTTGTGTGGGTTTGTCCGGGCACACTCCACTCTAATTTATAACCGAGAAACACCACAGGCCGCCAGGGCTTTTCCCTATTTACCAGGGTGGGGAACATAGAAAGGCTGCCGCCCTCTGGCAGTTACCTGCAAAAGCAGTTTTAAAGCCTGTGCTAATGGTCATTTCATAGGAACAAGTACTGCAGAACTGTAAATGAAACCAGCCCTCAAAATGTCTTCAGGGAGGTAACGGCCAAAACATTTCAAAAGGTGACACGTACGTTAAGAGAACACTTTGAAGAACTAAGGGGTAATCACTGCTTGAAAAATAAAAAGGACATGCCTTAAAGCTCAATTTCAACGGATTATGAGGCACATGCGAATTCAACCACAAAGAGGTATCAGCTCACACTTGTCAGAATAACCATGAGCAAGAAAACTACAAACAATAAATGCTGAAGGTGTTGTGGAGAAATGCATACCCTCAACTTCAAGGGGGACGTAAGTTGGAAAGGGCCACGAATGAGAACAGAATGGAGGTGCCTTAAAAAGGTCAACATTGTGCTACCATATGATCCAGCAGGCCCACTCCTCCACCTATAATCTAAGAAGAGAGAATTGGAAAGACACAGGCAGGCAAATCTGCATTGCCCAGTATTACAATAGCCAAGATATGGAAGTAACCAAAAAGACCACCAACAGATGGGTGGGCAAAGAAGAACTCCTCCATGTACAGATGGAATATTCGCTAGTGAAAAAAATGAAACAAAGCCATTTGCAGCACCATAGATGAGTCTAGACGTAATCACGCCACGTGTAGTACGTGAGAAAGCAAAAGGCACATATCCTATCATATCACTTTCAGGAGTTACTTAAAAATTGATACCAATGAAGATATTTCCACAGAGAAAGGCAATCACAGATTCATTAAAAAACTTATGGTTCACCAAATAGAAAGGGATGAGGATTGGATACATTGCCATATTGGGGTTAACAGAGATATACAAACCATGTGAAATATATAACCCCCAAAGACGTACGGAAGACCAGGAGAAGACTACTCAACATTGTGTCATAACCTACATTGGCAAAGGATGCGAGGAAGAATAGATACATGTATATGTGTGAAAGAACCACATCTTGCACACCTAGAACAAACAAACCATTGTAATCAAATTTGCTGGGATAAAAAATAAAAAGTAAATTACAAATACGAACAAGAAGTAATGAGACATAAAGTTAAAGGGCTTTTTCCTGGCACATTCCATTCTAATATACAACCTAGAACACCACTTCCATTAAGGCTCTGTTTCCCTAGGAACCAAATTTGGTAAAGGAGAAATGCTGCCACCTAGTGGCCGTTTCCTGCAAGAGCAGCTTTAAAGTCACAGCTAATGGTCACTTAACATTCACAAGGACTCAGGGCTGTAAAGGACACTTGCCCTAAATATTTGTGCTGAAGTAGGGAATGGACAAAAAATTCAAAACAGGCAAATGTTTCAAGAAGAGATTATGAAGAGTTAAGTTTTACTCACACTCTTTGTAAAAAAAAAGGAAAATGGATAAAAGCTCAACCTCAGGGAGTGTTAGACGCATGCAATCTAATCTACAAAAAGTTTCAACTTACACCAGTCGGCTGACCATCAGCAAAAAGTCTACAAACAATAAATGCTGAAGGGGTTTTAGAGAACTGTGTACCCTCTGCCTGCTGGTGAGACGTAAAGGGGTAACAGCCAATAATGAGAACAGAAAGGAGCTGCGTTTAAAAGTAAAAATGGAGGTACTATTCAATCCAGCAGGCGCACCATTGGACCTCTCACCTGAGAAGACAATCGAGAAGACACAGGCCGCAAAAGCTGCAGTGCAGCCTTATTCACAATAGCCAAGACAGTGAAGCAATCAAAATGTCCAACAACAGGTAAATGGATAAAGAAGAAGTGGTCCGTGTACACAATGGAATATTAACCATGGAAGACAATGAACCATTGCTCTTTGAGGCACCACAAATGAGTCTGGAGATAATCACGAAAGATGAGGTAAGTTGGAAAGCAAAAGACCTGTGTTCTATGATAGCACTTATAGGCGTTATCTAATAACTGACACAAATGAACATATTTCCACAGAGAAAGACACTCACAGATTTAGAAAACAAACTATGCTCATCTAAAACGACAGGTGGGGGGAATGGATAAATTAAGATTAGTGTTACTATACGTATACAAACACATATGATATACATATCTCAAAAAGACCAACCATATAGCAAGGGAAGTCTGCGGAACCCTCTGTAACATTTTACATGGGAAGAGGATCTGTACTTGAATAGACATATATAATGTACAAATGAACCAGATTGTGTACACCTAGGACAAACAATATTCTAAGCTTTACCCCAATTAAAACACTTTTAAAAACCAAGAAGAAATAATGACACATAAACTTATGGGGGTTTCTCCACGCACATTCCAATGTAATTTACAACCTAGGAACACGACTTCCAGAAAGGCTCTGCTGCCCTACTCCCCAGATTTGGGAATGGAGAAATGCTGCCTCCTTGAGGCCACTTCCCACAACAGCAGCTTTAAACCCATTGCTAAAGGTCACTAAATATTCACCAAACTTGCAGTTCGGGAAACGACACCTGCTCTCTAAAAAAACGCTGGGGTGGAAAATCGACCAAATAACTCAAAAGAGGGCAACCTTCAAAGAAGACAATTTCAAGAGTTATATCGTACTGCCAATTGTTTCCTTTTTTTAACGGAAAAGAAAACGGCGGAGAAAAATGATGAGTTTTACGAATTTTCAAAGACATGCAAACCCAAATTACAAAAACCTATCAGCTCACAGCAGCCAGAAGGGCCATTAGTATCAATGCTGTAAACAATAAATGCTGAAGCGATTGTGGAGAAATGCGTACCCTCGATTCTAAGGGGGACGTGGTAAGAGCCACTAATGAAAACACAAAGAAGGTGCTTTGAAAAGGGAAACACGGTGCTACCAGTCAATCAATCACACCCACTGCTGGGCCTATCACCTGAGAAAATGAGAATCAAAAAGTCACAGGCTGGCAATCCTGCACTCCAACAATATTTACCATAGCCAACACTTGGAAGCAATGAAAATGTCCATCAACCGAGGAATGCACAAAGAAGAAGTGGTCCACGTACACAGTGGAAAATTACTCCAATAAAAAATAAAAATTAAATTTAAAAATCCAACAAAAGTAAGGAGACATCAGCTTGTGTGGGTTTGTCCGGGCACACTCCACTCTAATTTATAACCGAGAAACACCACAGGCCGCCAGGGCTTTTCCCTAGTTCCCAGGGTGGGGAACATAGAAAGGCTGCCGCCCTCTGGCAGTTACCTGCAAAAGCAGTTTTAAAGCCTGTGCTAATGGTCATTTCATAGGAACAAGTACTGCAGAATTGTAAATGAAACCTGCCCTCAAAATGTCTTCAGGGAGGTAACGGCCAAAACATTTCAAAAGGTGACACGTACGTTAAGAGAACACTTTGAAGAACTAAGGGGTAATCACTGCTTGAAAAATAAAAAGGACATGCCTTAAAGCTCAATTTCAACGGATTATGAGGCACATGCGAATTCAACCACAAAGAGGTATCAGCTCACACTTGTCAGAATAACCATGAGCAAGAAAACTACAAACAATAAATGCTGAAGGTGTTGTGGAGAAATGCATACCCTCAACTTCAAGGGGGACGTAAGTTGGAAAGGGCCACGAATGAGAACAGAATGGAGGTGCCTTAAAAAGGTCAACATTGTGCTACCATATGATCCAGCAGGCCCACTCCTCCACCTATAATCTAAGAAGAGAGAATTGGAAAGACACAGGCAGGAAAATCTGCATTGCCCAGTATTACAATAGCCAAGATATGGAAGTAACCAAAAAGACCACCAACAGATGGGTGGGCAAAGAAGAACTCCTCCATGTACAGATGGAATATTCGCTAGTGAAAAAAATGAAACAATGCCATTTGCAGCACCATAGATGAGTCTAGACGTAATCACGCCACGTGTAGTAAGTGAGAAAGCAAAAGGCACATATCCTATCATATCACTTTCAGGAGTTACTTAAAAATTGATACCAATGAAGATATTTCCACAGAGAAAGGCAATCACAGATTCATGAAAAAACTTATGGTTCACCAAATAGAAAGGGATGAGGATTGGATACATTGCCATATTGGGGTTAACAGAGATATACAAACCATGTGAAATATATAACCCCCAAAGACGTACGGAAGACCAGGAGAAGACTACTCAACATTGTGTCATAACCTACATTGGCAAAGGATGCGAGGAAGAATAGATACATGTATATGTGTGAAAGAACCACATCTTGCACACCTAGAACAAACAAACCATTGTAATCAAATTTGCTGGGATAAAAAATAAAAAGTAAATTACAAATACGAACAAGAAGTAATGAGACATAAAGTTAAAGGGCTTTTTCCTGGCACATTCCATTCTAATATACAACCTAGAACACCACTTCCATTAAGGCTCTGTTTCCCTAGGAACCAAATTTGGTAAAGGAGAAATGCTGCCACCTAGTGGCCGTTTCCTGCAAGAGCAGCTTTAAAGTCACAGCTAATGGTCACTTAACATTCACAAGGACTCAGGGCTGTAAAGGACACTTGCCCTAAATATTTGTGCTGAAGTAGGGAATGGACAAAAAATTCAAAACAGGCAAATGTTTCAAGAAGAGATTATGAAGAGTTAAGTTTTACTCACACTCTTTGTAAAAAAAAAGGAAAATGGATAAAAGCTCAACCTCAGGGAGTGTTAGATGCATGCAATCTAATCTACAAAAAGTTTCAACTTACACCAGTCGGCTGACCATCAGCAAAAAGTCTACAAACAATAAATGCTGAAGGGGTTTTAGAGAACTGTGTACCCTCTGCCTGCTGGTGAGACGTAAAGGGGTAACAGCCAATAATGAGAACAGAAAGGAGCTGCGTTTAAAAGTAAAAATGGAGGTACTATTCAATCCAGCAGGCGCACCATTGGACCTCTCACCTGAGAAGACAATCGAGAAGACACAGGCCGCAAAAGCTGCAGTGCAGCCTTATTCACAATAGCCAAGACAGTGAAGCAATCAAAATGTCCAACAGGTAAATGGATAAAGAAGAAGTGGTCCGTGTACACAATGGAATATTAGCCATGGAAGACAATGAACCATTGCTCTTTGAGGCACCACAAATGAGTCTGGAGATAATCACGAAAGATGAGGTAAGTTGGAAAGCAAAAGACCTGTGTTCTATGATAGCACTTATAGGCGTTATCTAATAACTGACACAAATGAACATATTTCCACAGAGAAAGACACTCACAGATTTAGAAAACAAACTATGCTCATCTAAAACGACAGGTGGGGGGAATGGATAAATTAAGATTAGTGTTACTATACGTATACAAACACATATGATATACATATCTCAAAAAGACCAACCATATAGCAAGGGAAGTCTGCGGAACCCTCTGTAACATTTTACATGGGAAGAGGATCTGTACTTGAATAGACATATATAATGTACAAATGAACCAGATTGTGTACACCTAGGACAAACAATATTCTAAGCTTTACCCCAATTAAAACACTTTTAAAAACCAAGAAGAAATAATGACACATAAACTTATGGGGGTTTCTCCACGCACATTCCAATGTAATTTACAACCTAGGAACACGACTTCCAGAAAGGCTCTGCTGCCCTACTCCCCAGATTTGGGAATGGAGAAATGCTGCCTCCTTGAGGCCACTTCCCACAACAGCAGCTTTAAACCCATTGCTAAAGGTCACTAAATATTCACCAAACTTGCAGTTCGGGAAACGACACCTGCTCTCTAAAAAAACGCTGGGGTGGAAAATCGACCAAATAACTCAAAAGAGGGCAACCTTCAAAGAAGACAATTTCAAGAGTTATATCGTACTGCCAATTGTTTCCTTTTTTTAACGGAAAAGAAAACGGCGGAGAAAAATGATGAGTTTTACGAATTTTCAAAGACATGCAAACCCAAATTACAAAAACCTATCAGCTCACAGCAGCCAGAAGGGCCATTAGCATCAATGCTGTAAACAATAAATGCTGAAGCGATTGTGGAGAAATGCGTACCCTCGATTCTAAGGGGGACGTGGTAAGAGCCACTAATGAAAACACAAAGAAGGTGCTTTGAAAAGGGAAACACGGTGCTACCAGTCAATCAATCACACCCACTGCTGGGCCTATCACCTGAGAAAATGAGAATCAAAAAGTCACAGGCTGGCAATCCTGCATTCCAACAATATTTACCATAGCCAACACTTGGAAGCAATGAAAATGTCCATCAACCGAGGAATGCACAAAGAAGAAGTGGTCCACGTACACAGTGGAAAATTACTCCAATAAAAAATAAAAATTAAATTTAAAAATCCAACAAAAGTAAGGAGACATCAGCTTGTGTGGGTTTGTCCGGGCACACTCCACTCTAATTTATAACCGAGAAACACCACAGGCCGCCAGGGCTTTTCCCTAGTTACCAGGGTGGGGAACATAGAAAGGCTGCCGCCCTCTGGCAGTTACCTGCAAAAGCAGTTTTAAAGCCTGTGCTAATGGTCATTTCATAGGAACAAGTACTGCAGAACTGTAAATGAAACCTGCCCTCAAAATGTCTTCAGGGAGGTAACGGCCAAAACATTTCAAAAGGTGACACGTACGTTAAGAGAACACTTTGAAGAACTAAGGGGTAATCACTGCTTGAAAAATAAAAAGGACATGCCTTAAAGCTCAATTTCAACGGATTATGAGGCACATGCGAATTCAACCACAAAGAGGTATCAGCTCACACTTGTCCGAATAACCATGAGCAAGAAAACTACAAACAATAAATGCTGAAGGTGTTGTGGAGAAATGCATACCCTCAACTTCAAGGGGGACGTAAGTTGGAAAGGGCCACGAATGAGAACAGAATGGAGGTGCCTTAAAAAGGTCAACATTGTGCTACCATATGATCCAGCAGGCCCACTCCTCCACCTATAATCTAAGAAGAGAGAATTGGAAAGACACAGGCAGGAAAATCTGCATTGCCCAGTATTACAATAGCCAAGATATGGAAGTAACCAAAAAGACCACCAACAGATGGGTGGGCAAAGAAGAACTCCTCCATGTACAGATGGAATATTCGCTAGTGAAAAAAATGAAACAATGCCATTTGCAGCACCATAGATGAGTCTAGACGTAATCACGCCACGTGTAGTAAGTGAGAAAGCAAAAGGCACATATCCTATCATATCACTTTCAGGAGTTACTTAAAAATTGATACCAATGAAGATATTTCCACAGAGAAAGGCAATCACAGATTCATGAAAAAACTTATGGTTCACCAAATAGAAAGGGATGAGGATTGGATACATTGCCATATTGGGGTTAACAGAGATATACAAACCATGTGAAATATATAACCCCCAAAGACGTACGGAAGACCAGGAGAAGACTACTCAACATTGTGTCATAACCTACATTGGCAAAGGATGCGAGGAAGAATAGATACATGTATATGTGTGAAAGAACCACATCTTGCACACCTAGAACAAACAAACCATTGTAATCAAATTTGCTGGGATAAAAAATAAAAAGTAAATTACAAATACGAACAAGAAGTAATGAGACATAAAGTTAAAGGGCTTTTTCCTGGCACATTCCATTCTAATATACAACCTAGAACACCACTTCCATTAAGGCTCTGTTTCCCTAGGAACCAAATTTGGTAAAGGAGAAATGCTGCCACCTAGTGGCCGTTTCCTGCAAGAGCAGCTTTAAAGTCACAGCTAATGGTCACTTAACATTCACAAGGACTCAGGGCTGTAAAGGACACTTGCCCTAAATATTTGTGCTGAAGTAGGGAATGGACAAAAAATTCAAAACAGGCAAATGTTTCAAGAAGAGATTATGAAGAGTTAAGTTTTACTCACACTCTTTGTAAAAAAAAAGGAAAATGGATAAAAGCTCAACCTCAGGGAGTGTTAGACGCATGCAATCTAATCTACAAAAAGTTTCAACTTACACCAGTCGGCTGACCATCAGCAAAAAGTCTACAAACAATAAATGCTGAAGGGGTTTTAGAGAACTGTGTACCCTCTGCCTGCTGGTGAGACGTAAAGGGGTAACAGCCAATAATGAGAACAGAAAGGAGCTGCGTTTAAAAGTAAAAATGGAGGTACTATTCAATCCAGCAGGCGCACCATTGGACCTCTCACCTGAGAAGACAATCGAGAAGACACAGGCCGCAAAAGCTGCAGTGCAGCCTTATTCACAATAGCCAAGACAGTGAAGCAATCAAAATGTCCAACAGGTAAATGGATAAAGAAGAAGTGGTCCGTGTACACAATGGAATATTAGCCATGGAAGACAATGAACCATTGCTCTTTGAGGCACCACAAATGAGTCTGGAGATAATCACGAAAGATGAGGTAAGTTGGAAAGCAAAAGACCTGTGTTCTATGATAGCACTTATAGGCGTTATCTAATAACTGACACAAATGAACATATTTCCACAGAGAAAGACACTCACAGATTTAGAAAACAAACTATGCTCATCTAAAACGACAGGTGGGGGGAATGGATAAATTAAGATTAGTGTTACTATACGTATACAAACACATATGATATACATATCTCAAAAAGACCAACCATATAGCAAGGGAAGTCTGCGGAACCCTCTGTAACATTTTACATGGGAAGAGGATCTGTACTTGAATAGACATATATAATGTACAAATGAACCAGATTGTGTACACCTAGGACAAACAATATTCTAAGCTTTACCCCAATTAAAACACTTTTAAAAACCAAGAAGAAATAATGACACATAAACTTATGGGGGTTTCTCCACGCACATTCCAATGTAATTTACAACCTAGGAACACGACTTCCAGAAAGGCTCTGCTGCCCTACTCCCCAGATTTGGGAATGGAGAAATGCTGCCTCCTTGAGGCCACTTCCCACAACAGCAGCTTTAAACCCATTGCTAAAGGTCACTAAATATTCACCAAACTTGCAGTTCGGGAAACGACACCTGCTCTCTAAAAAAACGCTGGGGTGGAAAATCGACCAAATAACTCAAAAGAGGGCAACCTTCAAAGAAGACAATTTCAAGAGTTATATCGTACTGCCAATTGTTTCCTTTTTTTAACGGAAAAGAAAACGGCGGAGAAAAATGATGAGTTTTACGAATTTTCAAAGACATGCAAACCCAAATTACAAAAACCTATCAGCTCACAGCAGCCAGAAGGGCCATTAGTATCAATGCTGTAAACAATAAATGCTGAAGCGATTGTGGAGAAATGCGTACCCTCGATTCTAAGGGGGACGTGGTAAGAGCCACTAATGAAAACACAAAGAAGGTGCTTTGAAAAGGGAAACACGGTGCTACCAGTCAATCAATCACACCCACTGCTGGGCCTATCACCTGAGAAAATGAGAATCAAAAAGTCACAGGCTGGCAATCCTGCACTCCAACAATATTTACCATAGCCAACACTTGGAAGCAATGAAAATGTCCATCAACCGAGGAATGCGCAAAGAAGAAGTGGTCCACGTACACAGTGGAAAATTACTCCAATAAAAAATAAAAATTAAATTTAAAAATCCAACAAAAGTAAGGAGACATCAGCTTGTGTGGGTTTGTCCGGGCACACTCCACTCTAATTTATAACCGAGAAACACCACAGGCCGCCAGGGCTTTTCCCTAGTTACCAGGGTGGGGAACATAGAAAGGCTGCCGCCCTCTGGCAGTTACCTGCAAAAGCAGTTTTAAAGCCTGTGCTAATGGTCATTTCATAGGAACAAGTACTGCAGAACTGTAAATGAAACCTGCCCTCAAAATGTCTTCAGGGAGGTAACGGCCAAAACATTTCAAAAGGTGACACGTACGTTAAGAGAACACTTTGAAGAACTAAGGGGTAATCACTGCTTGAAAAATAAAAAGGACATGCCTTAAAGCTCAATTTCAACGGATTATGAGGCACATGCGAATTCAACCACAAAGAGGTATCAGCTCACACTTGTCCGAATAACCATGAGCAAGAAAACTACAAACAATAAATGCTGAAGGTGTTGTGGAGAAATGCATACCCTCAACTTCAAGGGGGACGTAAGTTGGAAAGGGCCACGAATGAGAACAGAATGGAGGTGCCTTAAAAAGGTCAACATTGTGCTACCATATGATCCAGCAGGCCCACTCCTCCACCTATAATCTAAGAAGAGAGAATTGGAAAGACACAGGCAGGCAAATCTGCATTGCCCAGTATTACAATAGCCAAGATATGGAAGTAACCAAAAAGACCACCAACAGATGGGTGGGCAAAGAAGAACTCCTCCATGTACAGATGGAATATTCGCTAGTGAAAAAAATGAAACAAAGCCATTTGCAGCACCATAGATGAGTCTAGACGTAATCACGCCACGTGTAGTACGTGAGAAAGCAAAAGGCACATATCCTATCATATCACTTTCAGGAGTTACTTAAAAATTGATACCAATGAAGATATTTCCACAGAGAAAGGCAATCACAGATTCATTAAAAAACTTATGGTTCACCAAATAGAAAGGGATGAGGATTGGATACATTGCCATATTGGGGTTAACAGAGATATACAAACCATGTGAAATATATAACCCCCAAAGACGTACGGAAGACCAGGAGAAGACTACTCAACATTGTGTCATAAACTACATTGGCAAAGAATGCGAGGAAGAAGAGATACATGCATATGTGTGAAAGAACCACATCTTGCACACCTAGAACAAACAAACCATTGTAATCAAATTTGCTGGGATAAAAAATAAAAAGTAAATTACAAATACGAACAAGAAGTAATGAGACATAAAGTTAAAGGGCTTTTTCCTGGCACATTCCATTCTAATATACAACCTCGAACACCACTTCCATTAAGGCTCTGTTTCCCTAGTAACCAAATTTGGTAAAGGAGAAATGCTGCCACCTAGTGGCCGTTTCCTGCAAGAGCAGCTTTAAAGTCACAGCTAATGGTCACTTAACATTCACAAGGACTCAGGGCTGTAAAGGACACTTGCCCTAAATATTTGTGCTGAAGTAGGGAATGGACAAAAAATTCAAAACAGGCAAATGTTTCAAGAAGAGATTATGAAGAGTTAAGTTTTACTCACACTCTTTGTAAAAAAAAAGGAAAATGGATAAAAGCTCAACCTCAGGGAGTGTTAGACGCATGCAATCTAATCTACAAAAAGTTTCAACTTACACCAGTCGGCTGACCATCAGCAAAAAGTCTACAAACAATAAATGCTGAAGGGGTTTTAGAGAACTGTGTACCCTCTGCCTGCTGGTGAGACGTAAAGGGGTAACAGCCAATAATGAGAACAGAAAGGAGCTGCGTTTAAAAGTAAAAATGGAGGTACTATTCAATCCAGCAGGCGCACCATTGGACCTCTCACCTGAGAAGACAATCGAGAAGACACAGGCCGCAAAAGCTGCAGTGCAGCCTTATTCACAATAGCCAAGACAGTGAAGCAATCAAAATGTCCAACAACAGGTAAATGGATAAAGAAGAAGTGGTCCGTGTACACAATGGAATATTAGCCATGGAAGACAATGAACCATTGCTCTTTGAGGCACCACAAATGAGTCTGGAGATAATCACGAAAGATGAGGTAAGTTGGAAAGCAAAAGACCTGTGTTCTATGATAGCACTTATAGGCGTTATCTAATAACTGACACAAATGAACATATTTCCACAGAGAAAGACACTCACAGATTTAGAAAACAAACTATGCTCATCTAAAACGACAGGTGGGGGGAATGGATAAATTAAGATTAGTGTTACTATACGTATACAAACACATATGATATACATATCTCAAAAAGACCAACCATATAGCAAGGGAAGTCTGCGGAACCCTCTGTAACATTTTACATGGGAAGAGGATCTGTACTTGAATAGACATATATAATGTACAAATGAACCAGATTGTGTACACCTAGGACAAACAATATTCTAAGCTTTACCCCAATTAAAACACTTTTAAAAACCAAGAAGAAATAATGACACATAAACTTATGGGGGTTTCTCCACGCACATTCCAATGTAATTTACAACCTAGGAACACGACTTCCAGAAAGGCTCTGCTGCCCTACTCCCCAGATTTGGGAATGGAGAAATGCTGCCTCCTTGAGGCCACTTCCCACAACAGCAGCTTTAAACCCATTGCTAAAGGTCACTAAATATTCACCAAACTTGCAGTTCGGGAAACGACACCTGCTCTCTAAAAAAACGCTGGGGTGGAAAATCGACCAAATAACTCAAAAGAGGGCAACCTTCAAAGAAGACAATTTCAAGAGTTATATCGTACTGCCAATTGTTTCCTTTTTTTAACGGAAAAGAAAACGGCGGAGAAAAATGATGAGTTTTACGAATTTTCAAAGACATGCAAACCCAAATTACAAAAACCTATCAGCTCACAGCAGCCAGAAGGGCCATTAGTATCAATGCTGTAAACAATAAATGCTGAAGCGATTGTGGAGAAATGCGTACCCTCGATTCTAAGGGGGACGTGGTAAGAGCCACTAATGAAAACACAAAGAAGGTGCTTTGAAAAGGGAAACACGGTGCTACCAGTCAATCAATCACACCCACTGCTGGGCCTATCACCTGAGAAAATGAGAATCAAAAAGTCACAGGCTGGCAATCCTGCACTCCAACAATATTTACCATAGCCAACACTTGGAAGCAATGAAAATGTCCATCAACCGAGGAATGCACAAAGAAGAAGTGGTCCACGTACACAGTGGAAAATTACTCCAATAAAAAATAAAAATTAAATTTAAAAATCCAACAAAAGTAAGGAGACATCAGCTTGTGTGGGTTTGTCCGGGCACACTCCACTCTAATTTATAACCGAGAAACACCACAGGCCGCCAGGGCTTTTCCCTAGTTACCAGGGTGGGGAACATAGAAAGGCTGCCGCCCTCTGGCAGTTACCTGCAAAAGCAGTTTTAAAGCCTGTGCTAATGGTCATTTCATAGGAACAAGTACTGCAGAACTGTAAATGAAACCAGCCCTCAAAATGTCTTCAGGGAGGTAACGGCCAAAACATTTCAAAAGGTGACACGTACGTTAAGAGAACACTTTGAAGAACTAAGGGGTAATCACTGCTTGAAAAATAAAAAGGACATGCCTTAAAGCTCAATTTCAACGGATTATGAGGCACATGCGAATTCAACCACAAAGAGGTATCAGCTCACACTTGTCCGAATAACCATGAGCAAGAAAACTACAAACAATAAATGCTGAAGGTGTTGTGGAGAAATGCATACCCTCAACTTCAAGGGGGACGTAAGTTGGAAAGGGCCACGAATGAGAACAGAATGGAGGTGCCTTAAAAAGGTAAACATTGTGCTACCATATGATCCAGCAGGCCCACTCCTCCACCTATAATCTAAGAAGAGAGAATTGGAAAGACACAGGCAGGAAAATCTGCATTGCCCAGTATTACAATAGCCAAGATATGGAAGTAACCAAAAAGACCACCAACAGATGGGTGGGCAAAGAAGAACTCCTCCATGTACAGATGGAATATTCGCTAGTGAAAAAAATGAAACAAAGCCATTTGCAGCACCATAGATGAGTCTAGACGTAATCACGCCACGTGTAGTACGTGAGAAAGCAAAAGGCACATATCCTATCATATCACTTTCAGGAGTTACTTAAAAATTGATACCAATGAAGATATTTCCACAGAGAAAGGCAATCACAGATTCATTAAAAAACTTATGGTTCACCAAATAGAAAGGGATGAGGATTGGATACATTGCCATATTGGGGTTAACAGAGATATACAAACCATGTGAAATATATAACCCCCAAAGACGTACGGAAGACCAGGAGAAGACTACTCAACATTGTGTCATAACCTACATTGGCAAAGAATGCGAGGAAGAAGAGATACATGCATATGTGTGAAAGAACCACATCTTGCACACCTAGAACAAACAAACCATTGTAATCAAATTTGCTGGGATAAAAAATAAAAAGTAAATTACAAATACGAACAAGAAGTAATGAGACATAAAGTTAAAGGGCTTTTTCCTGGCACATTCCATTCTAATATACAACCTCGAACACCACTTCCATTAAGGCTCTGTTTCCCTAGTAACCAAATTTGGTAAAGGAGAAATGCTGCCACCTAGTGGCCGTTTCCTGCAAGAGCAGCTTTAAAGTCACAGCTAATGGTCACTTAACATTCACAAGGACTCAGGGCTGTAAAGGACACTTGCCCTAAATATTTGTGCTGAAGTAGGGAATGGACAAAAAATTCAAAACAGGCAAATGTTTCAAGAAGAGATTATGAAGAGTTAAGGTTTACTCACACTCTTTGTAAAAAAAAAGGAAAATGGATAAAAGCTCAACCTCAGGGAGTGTTAGACGCATGCAATCTAATCTACAAAAAGTTTCAACTTACACCAGTCGGCTGACCATCAGCAAAAAGTCTACAAACAATAAATGCTGAAGGGGTTTTAGAGAACTGTGTACCCTCTGCCTGCTGGTGAGACGTAAAGGGGTAACAGCCAATAATGAGAACAGAAAGGAGCTGCGTTTAAAAGTAAAAATGGAGGTACTATTCAATCCAGCAGGCGCACCATTGGACCTCTCACCTGAGAAGACAATCGAGAAGACACAGGCCGCAAAAGCTGCAGTGCAGCCTTATTCACAATAGCCAAGACAGTGAAGCAATCAAAATGTCCAACAGGTAAATGGATAAAGAAGAAGTGGTCCGTGTACACAATGGAATATTAGCCATGGAAGACAATGAACCATTGCTCTTTGAGGCACCACAAATGAGTCTGGAGATAATCACGAAAGATGAGGTAAGTTGGAAAGCAAAAGACCTGTGTTCTATGATAGCACTTATAGGCGTTATCTAATAACTGACACAAATGAACATATTTCCACAGAGAAAGACACTCACAGATTTAGAAAACAAACTATGCTCATCTAAAACGACAGGTGGGGGGAATGGATAAATTAAGATTAGTGTTACTATACGTATACAAACACATATGATATACATATCTCAAAAAGACCAACCATATAGCAAGGGAAGTCTGCGGAACCCTCTGTAACATTTTACATGGGAAGAGGATCTGTACTTGAATAGACATATATAATGTACAAATGAACCAGATTGTGTACACCTAGGACAAACAATATTCTAAGCTTTACCCCAATTAAAACACTTTTAAAAACCAAGAAGAAATAATGACACATAAACTTATGGGGGTTTCTCCACGCACATTCCAATGTAATTTACAACCTAGGAACACGACTTCCAGAAAGGCTCTGCTGCCCTACTCCCCAGATTTGGGAATGGAGAAATGCTGCCTCCTTGAGGCCACTTCCCACAACAGCAGCTTTAAACCCATTGCTAAAGGTCACTAAATATTCACCAAACTTGCAGTTCGGGAAACGACACCTGCTCTCTAAAAAAACGCTGGGGTGGAAAATCGACCAAATAACTCAAAAGAGGGCAACCTTCAAAGAAGACAATTTCAAGAGTTATATCGTACTGCCAATTGTTTCCTTTTTTTAACGGAAAAGAAAACGGCGGAGAAAAATGATGAGTTTTACGAATTTTCAAAGACATGCAAACCCAAATTACAAAAACCTATCAGCTCACAGCAGCCAGAAGGGCCATTAGTATCAATGCTGTAAACAATAAATGCTGAAGCGATTGTGGAGAAATGCGTACCCTCGATTCTAAGGGGGACGTGGTAAGAGCCACTAATGAAAACACAAAGAAGGTGCTTTGAAAAGGGAAACACGGTGCTACCAGTCAATCAATCACACCCACTGCTGGGCCTATCACCTGAGAAAATGAGAATCAAAAAGTCACAGGCTGGCAATCCTGCACTCCAACAATATTTACCATAGCCAACACTTGGAAGCAATGAAAATGTCCATCAACCGAGGAATGCACAAAGAAGAAGTGGTCCACGTACACAGTGGAAAATTACTCCAATAAAAAATAAAAATTAAATTTAAAAATCCAACAAAAGTAAGGAGACATCAGCTTGTGTGGGTTTGTCCGGGCACACTCCACTCTAATTTATAACCGAGAAACACCACAGGCCGCCAGGGCTTTTCCCTAGTTCCCAGGGTGGGGAACATAGAAAGGCTGCCGCCCTCTGGCAGTTACCTGCAAAAGCAGTTTTAAAGCCTGTGCTAATGGTCATTTCATAGGAACAAGTACTGCAGAATTGTAAATGAAACCTGCCCTCAAAATGTCTTCAGGGAGGTAACGGCCAAAACATTTCAAAAGGTGACACGTACGTTAAGAGAACACTTTGAAGAACTAAGGGGTAATCACTGCTTGAAAAATAAAAAGGACATGCCTTAAAGCTCAATTTCAACGGATTATGAGGCACATGCGAATTCAACCACAAAGAGGTATCAGCTCACACTTGTCAGAATAACCATGAGCAAGAAAACTACAAACAATAAATGCTGAAGGTGTTGTGGAGAAATGCATACCCTCAACTTCAAGGGGGACGTAAGTTGGAAAGGGCCACGAATGAGAACAGAATGGAGGTGCCTTAAAAAGGTCAACATTGTGCTACCATATGATCCAGCAGGCCCACTCCTCCACCTATAATCTAAGAAGAGAGAATTGGAAAGACACAGGCAGGCAAATCTGCATTGCCCAGTATTACAATAGCCAAGATATGGAAGTAACCAAAAAGACCACCAACAGATGGGTGGGCAAAGAAGAACTCCTCCATGTACAGATGGAATATTCGCTAGTGAAAAAAATGAAACAAAGCCATTTGCAGCACCATAGATGAGTCTAGACGTAATCACGCCACGTGTAGTAAGTGAGAAAGCAAAAGGCACATATCCTATCATATCACTTTCAGGAGTTACTTAAAAATTGATACCAATGAAGATATTTCCACAGAGAAAGGCAATCACAGATTCATTAAAAAACTTATGGTTCACCAAATAGAAAGGGATGAGGATTGGATACATTGCCATATTGGGGTTAACAGAGATATACAAACCATGTGAAATATATAACCCCCAAAGACGTACGGAAGACCAGGAGAAGACTACTCAACATTGTGTCATAACCTACATTGGCAAAGAATGCGAGGAAGAAGAGATACATGCATATGTGTGAAAGAACCACATCTTGCACACCTAGAACAAACAAACCATTGTAATCAAATTTGCTGGGATAAAAAATAAAAAGTAAATTACAAATACGAACAAGAAGTAATGAGACATAAAGTTAAAGGGCTTTTTCCTGGCACATTCCATTCTAATATACAACCTCGAACACCACTTCCATTAAGGCTCTGTTTCCCTAGTAACCAAATTTGGTAAAGGAGAAATGCTGCCACCTAGTGGCCGTTTCCTGCAAGAGCAGCTTTAAAGTCACAGCTAATGGTCACTTAACATTCACAAGGACTCAGGGCTGTAAAGGACACTTGCCCTAAATATTTGTGCTGAAGTAGGGAATGGACAAAAAATTCAAAACAGGCAAATGTTTCAAGAAGAGATTATGAAGAGTTAAGTTTTACTCACACTCTTTGTAAAAAAAAAGGAAAATGGATAAAAGCTCAACCTCAGGGAGTGTTAGACGCATGCAATCTAATCTACAAAAAGTTTCAACTTACACCAGTCGGCTGACCATCAGCAAAAAGTCTACAAACAATAAATGCTGAAGGGGTTTTAGAGAACTGTGTACCCTCTGCCTGCTGGTGAGACGTAAAGGGGTAACAGCCAATAATGAGAACAGAAAGGAGCTGCGTTTAAAAGTAAAAATGGAGGTACTATTCAATCCAGCAGGCGCACCATTGGACCTCTCACCTGAGAAGACAATCGAGAAGACACAGGCCGCAAAAGCTGCAGTGCAGCCTTATTCACAATAGCCAAGACAGTGAAGCAATCAAAATGTCCAACAGGTAAATGGATAAAGAAGAAGTGGTCCGTGTACACAATGGAATATTAGCCATGGAAGACAATGAACCATTGCTCTTTGAGGCACCACAAATGAGTCTGGAGATAATCACGAAAGATGAGGTAAGTTGGAAAGCAAAAGACCTGTGTTCTATGATAGCACTTATAGGCGTTATCTAATAACTGACACAAATGAACATATTTCCACAGAGAAAGACACTCACAGATTTAGAAAACAAACTATGCTCATCTAAAACGACAGGTGGGGGGAATGGATAAATTAAGATTAGTGTTACTATACGTATACAAACACATATGATATACATATCTCAAAAAGACCAACCATATAGCAAGGGAAGTCTGCGGACCCCTCTGTAACATTTTACATGGGAAGAGGATCTGTACTTGAATAGACATATATAATGTACAAATGAACCAGATTGTGTACACCTAGGACAAACAATATTCTAAACTTTACCCCAATTAAAACACTTTTAAAAACCAAGAAGAAATAATGACACATAAACTTATGGGGGTTTCTCCACGCACATTCCAATGTAATTTACAACCTAGGAACACGACTTCCAGAAAGGCTCTGCTGCCCTACTCCCCAGATTTGGGAATGGAGAAATGCTGCCTCCTTGAGGCCACTTCCCACAACAGCAGCTTTAAACCCATTGCTAAAGGTCACTAAATATTCACCAAACTTGCAGTTTGGGAAACGACACCTGCTCTCTAAAAAAACGCTGGGGTGGAAAATCGACCAAATAACTCAAAAGAGGGCAACCTTCAAAGAAGACAATTTCAAGAGTTATATCGTACTGCCAATTGTTTCCTTTTTTTAACAGAAAAGAAAACGGCGGAGAAAAATGATGAGTTTTACGAATTTTCAAAGACATGCAAACCCAAATTACAAAAACCTATCAGCTCACAGCAGCCAGAAGGGCCATTAGCATCAATGCTGTAAACAATAAATGCTGAAGCGATTGTGGAGAAATGCGTACCCTCGATTCTAAGGGGGACGTGGTAAGAGCCACTAATGAAAACACAAAGAAGGTGCTTTGAAAAGGGAAACACGGTGCTACCAGTCAATCAATCACACCCACTGCTGGGCCTATCACCTGAGAAAATGAGAATCAAAAAGTCACAGGCTGGCAATCCTGCACTCCAACAATATTTACCATAGCCAACACTTGGAAGCAATGAAAATGTCCATCAACCGAGGAATGCACAAAGAAGAAGTGGTCCACGTACACAGTGGAAAATTACTCCAATAAAAAATAAAAATTAAATTTAAAAATCTAACAAAAGTAAGGAGACATCAGCTTGTGTGGGTTTGTCCGGGCACACTCCACTCTAATTTATAACCGAGAAACACCACAGGCCGCCAGGGCTTTTCCCTATTTACCAGGGTGGGGAACATAGAAAGGCTGCCGCCCTCTGGCAGTTACCTGCAAAAGCAGTTTTAAAGCCTGTGCTAATGGTCATTTCATAGGAACAAGTACTGCAGAACTGTAAATGAAACCAGCCCTCAAAATGTCTTCAGGGAGGTAACGGCCAAAACATTTCAAAAGGTGACACGTACGTTAAGAGAACACTTTGAAGAACTAAGGGGTAATCACTGCTTGAAAAATAAAAAGGACATGCCTTAAAGCTCAATTTCAACGGATTATGAGGCACATGCGAATTCAACCACAAAGAGGTATCAGCTCACACTTGTCAGAATAACCATGAGCAAGAAAACTACAAACAATAAATGCTGAAGGTGTTGTGGAGAAATGCATACCCTCAACTTCAAGGGGGACGTAAGTTGGAAAGGGCCACGAATGAGAACAGAATGGAGGTGCCTTAAAAAGGTCAACATTGTGCTACCATATGATCCAGCAGGCCCACTCCTCCACCTATAATCTAAGAAGAGAGAATTGGAAAGACACAGGCAGGCAAATCTGCATTGCCCAGTATTACAATAGCCAAGATATGGAAGTAACCAAAAAGACCACCAACAGATGGGTGGGCAAAGAAGAACTCCTCCATTTACAGATGGAATATTCGCTAGTGAAAAAAATGAAACAAAGCCATTTGCAGCACCATAGATGAGTCTAGACGTAATCACGCCACGTGTAGTACGTGAGAAAGCAAAAGGCACATATCCTATCATATCACTTTCAGGAGTTACTTAAAAATTGATACCAATGAAGATATTTCCACAGAGAAAGGCAATCACAGATTCATGAAAAAACTTATGGTTCACCAAATAGAAAGGGATGAGGATTGGATACATTGCCATATTGGGGTTAACAGAGATATACAAACCATGTGAAATATATAACCCCCAAAGACGTACGGAAGACCAGGAGAAGACTACTCAACATTGTGTCATAACCTACATTGGCAAAGGATGCGAGGAAGAATAGATACATGTATATGTGTGAAAGAACCACATCTTGCACACCTAGAACAAACAAACCATTGTAATCAAATTTGCTGGGATAAAAAATAAAAAGTAAATTACAAATACGAACAAGAAGTAATGAGACATAAAGTTAAAGGGCTTTTTCCTGGCACATTCCATTCTAATATACAACCTAGAACACCACTTCCATTAAGGCTCTGTTTCCCTAGGAACCAAATTTGGTAAAGGAGAAATGCTGCCACCTAGTGGCCGTTTCCTGCAAGAGCAGCTTTAAAGTCACAGCTAATGGTCACTTAACATTCACAAGGACTCAGGGCTGTAAAGGACACTTGCCCTAAATATTTGTGCTGAAGTAGGGAATGGACAAAAAATTCAAAACAGGCAAATGTTTCAAGAAGAGATTATGAAGAGTTAAGTTTTACTCACACTCTTTGTAAAAAAAAAGGAAAATGGATAAAAGCTCAACCTCAGGGAGTGTTAGACGCATGCAATCTAATCTACAAAAAGTTTCAACTTACACCAGTCGGCTGACCATCAGCAAAAAGTCTACAAACAATAAATGCTGAAGGGGTTTTAGAGAACTGTGTACCCTCTGCCTGCTGGTGAGACGTAAAGGGGTAACAGCCAATAATGAGAACAGAAAGGAGCTGCGTTTAAAAGTAAAAATGGAGGTACTATTCAATCCAGCAGGCGCACCATTGGACCTCTCACCTGAGAAGACAATCGAGAAGACACAGGCCGCAAAAGCTGCAGTGCAGCCTTATTCACAATAGCCAAGACAGTGAAGCAATCAAAATGTCCAACAACAGGTAAATGGATAAAGAAGAAGTGGTCCGTGTACACAATGGAATATTAGCCATGGAAGACAATGAACCATTGCTCTTTGAGGCACCACAAATGAGTCTGGAGATAATCACGAAAGATGAGGTAAGTTGGAAAGCAAAAGACCTGTGTTCTATGATAGCACTTATAGGCGTTATCTAATAACTGACACAAATGAACATATTTCCACAGAGAAAGACACTCACAGATTTAGAAAACAAACTATGCTCATCTAAAACGACAGGTGGGGGGAATGGATAAATTAAGATTAGTGTTACTATACGTATACAAACACATATGATATACATATCTCAAAAAGACCAACCATATAGCAAGGGAAGTCTGCGGAACCCTCTGTAACATTTTACATGGGAAGAGGATCTGTACTTGAATAGACATATATAATGTACAAATGAACCAGATTGTGTACACCTAGGACAAACAATATTCTAAGCTTTACCCCAATTAAAACACTTTTAAAAACCAAGAAGAAATAATGACACATAAACTTATGGGGGTTTCTCCACGCACATTCCAATGTAATTTACAACCTAGGAACACGACTTCCAGAAAGGCTCTGCTGCCCTACTCCCCAGATTTGGGAATGGAGAAATGCTGCCTCCTTGAGGCCACTTCCCACAACAGCAGCTTTAAACCCATTGCTAAAGGTCACTAAATATTCACCAAACTTGCAGTTCGGGAAACGACACCTGCTCTCTAAAAAAACGCTGGGGTGGAAAATCGACCAAATAACTCAAAAGAGGGCAACCTTCAAAGAAGACAATTTCAAGAGTTATATCGTACTGCCAATTGTTTCCTTTTTTTAACGGAAAAGAAAACGGCGGAGAAAAATGATGAGTTTTACGAATTTTCAAAGACATGCAAACCCAAATTACAAAAACCTATCAGCTCACAGCAGCCAGAAGGGCCATTAGTATCAATGCTGTAAACAATAAATGCTGAAGCGATTGTGGAGAAATGCGTACCCTCGATTCTAAGGGGGACGTGGTAAGAGCCACTAATGAAAACACAAAGAAGGTGCTTTGAAAAGGGAAACACGGTGCTACCAGTCAATCAATCACACCCACTGCTGGGCCTATCACCTGAGAAAATGAGAATCAAAAAGTCACAGGCTGGCAATCCTGCACTCCAACAATATTTACCATAGCCAACACTTGGAAGCAATGAAAATATCCATCAACCGAGGAATGCACAAAGAAGAAGTGGTCCACGTACACAGTGGAAAATTACTCCAATAAAAAATAAAAATTAAATTTAAAAATCTAACAAAAGTAAGGAGACATCAGCTTGTGTGGGTTTGTCCGGGCACACTCCACTCTAATTTATAACCGAGAAACACCACAGGCCGCCAGGGCTTTTCCCTATTTACCAGGGTGGGGAACATAGAAAGGCTGCCGCCCTCTGGCAGTTACCTGCAAAAGCAGTTTTAAAGCCTGTGCTAATGGTCATTTCATAGGAACAAGTACTGCAGAACTGTAAATGAAACCAGCCCTCAAAATGTCTTCAGGGAGGTAACGGCCAAAACATTTCAAAAGGTGACACGTACGTTAAGAGAACACTTTGAAGAACTAAGGGGTAATCACTGCTTGAAAAATAAAAAGGACATGCCTTAAAGCTCAATTTCAACGGATTATGAGGCACATGCGAATTCAACCACAAAGAGGTATCAGCTCACACTTGTCAGAATAACCATGAGCAAGAAAACTACAAACAATAAATGCTGAAGGTGTTGTGGAGAAATGCATACCCTCAACTTCAAGGGGGACGTAAGTTGGAAAGGGCCACGAATGAGAACAGAATGGAGGTGCCTTAAAAAGGTCAACATTGTGCTACCATATGATCCAGCAGGCCCACTCCTCCACCTATAATCTAAGAAGAGAGAATTGGAAAGACACAGGCAGGCAAATCTGCATTGCCCAGTATTACAATAGCCAAGATATGGAAGTAACCAAAAAGACCACCAACAGATGGGTGGGCAAAGAAGAACTCCTCCATGTACAGATGGAATATTCGCTAGTGAAAAAAATGAAACAAAGCCATTTGCAGCACCATAGATGAGTCTAGACGTAATCACGCCACGTGTAGTACGTGAGAAAGCAAAAGGCACATATCCTATCATATCACTTTCAGGAGTTACTTAAAAATTGATACCAATGAAGATATTTCCACAGAGAAAGGCAATCACAGATTCATGAAAAAACTTATGGTTCACCAAATAGAAAGGGATGAGGATTGGATACATTGCCATATTGGGGTTAACAGAGATATACAAACCATGTGAAATATATAACCCCCAAAGACGTACGGAAGACCAGGAGAAGACTACTCAACATTGTGTCATAACCTACATTGGCAAAGGATGCGAGGAAGAATAGATACATGTATATGTGTGAAAGAACCACATCTTGCACACCTAGAACAAACAAACCATTGTAATCAAATTTGCTGGGATAAAAAATAAAAAGTAAATTACAAATACGAACAAGAAGTAATGAGACATAAAGTTAAAGGGCTTTTTCCTGGCACATTCCATTCTAATATACAACCTAGAACACCACTTCCATTAAGGCTCTGTTTCCCTAGGAACCAAATTTGGTAAAGGAGAAATGCTGCCACCTAGTGGCCGTTTCCTGCAAGAGCAGCTTTAAAGTCACAGCTAATGGTCACTTAACATTCACAAGGACTCAGGGCTGTAAAGGACACTTGCCCTAAATATTTGTGCTGAAGTAGGGAATGGACAAAAAATTCAAAACAGGCAAATGTTTCAAGAAGAGATTATGAAGAGTTAAGTTTTACTCACACTCTTTGTAAAAAAAAAAGGAAAATGGATAAAAGCTCAACCTCAGGGAGTGTTAGACGCATGCAATCTAATCTACAAAAAGTTTCAACTTACACCAGTCGGCTGACCATCAGCAAAACGTCTACAAACAATAAATGCTGAAGGGGTTTTAGAGAACTGTGTACCCTCTGCCTGCTGGTGAGACGTAAAGGGGTAACAGCCAATAATGAGAACAGAAAGGAGCTGCGTTTAAAAGTAAAAATGGAGGTACTATTCAATCCAGCAGGCGCACCATTGGACCTCTCACCTGAGAAGACAATCGAGAAGACACAGGCCGCAAAAGCTGCAGTGCAGCCTTATTCACAATAGCCAAGACAGTGAAGCAATCAAAATGTCCAACAACAGGTAAATGGATAAAGAAGTGGTCCGTGTACACAATGGAATATTAGCCATGGAAGACAATGAACCATTGCTCTTTGAGGCACCACAAATGAGTCTGGAGATAATCACGAAAGATGAGGTAAGTTGGAAAGCAAAAGACCTGTGTTCTATGATAGCACTTATAGGCGTTATCTAATAACTGACACAAATGAACATATTTCCACAGAGAAAGACACTCACAGATTTAGAAAACAAACTATGCTCATCTAAAACGACAGGTGGGGGGAATGGATAAATTAAGATTAGTGTTACTATACGTATACAAACACATATGATATACATATCTCAAAAAGACCAACCATATAGCAAGGGAAGTCTGCGGAACCCTCTGTAACATTTTACATGGGAAGAGGATCTGTACTTGAATAGACATATATAATGTACAAATGAACCAGATTGTGTACACCTAGGACAAACAATATTCTAAGCTTTACCCCAATTAAAACACTTTTAAAAACCAAGAAGAAATAATGACACATAAACTTATGGGGGTTTCTCCACGCACATTCCAATGTAATTTACAACCTAGGAACACGACTTCCAGAAAGGCTCTGCTGCCCTACTCCCCAGATTTGGGAATGGAGAAATGCTGCCTCCTTGAGGCCACTTCCCACAACAGCAGCTTTAAACCCATTGCTAAAGGTCACTAAATATTCACCAAACTTGCAGTTCGGGAAACGACACCTGCTCTCTAAAAAAACGCTGGGGTGGAAAATCGACCAAATAACTCAAAAGAGGGCAACCTTCAAAGAAGACAATTTCAAGAGTTATATCGTACTGCCAATTGTTTCCTTTTTTTAACGGAAAAGAAAACGGCGGAGAAAAATGATGAGTTTTACGAATTTTCAAAGACATGCAAACCCAAATTACAAAAACCTATCAGCTCACAGCAGCCAGAAGGGCCATTAGTATCAATGCTGTAAACAATAAATGCTGAAGCGATTGTGGAGAAATGCGTACCCTCGATTCTAAGGGGGACGTGGTAAGAGCCACTAATGAAAACACAAAGAAGGTGCTTTGAAAAGGGAAACACGGTGCTACCAGTCAATCAATCACACCCACTGCTGGGCCTATCACCTGAGAAAATGAGAATCAAAAAGTCACAGGCTGGCAATCCTGCACTCCAACAATATTTACCATAGCCAACACTTGGAAGCAATGAAAATGTCCATCAACCGAGGAATGCACAAAGAAGAAGTGGTCCACGTACACAGTGGAAAATTACTCCAATAAAAAATAAAAATTAAATTTAAAAATCCAACAAAAGTAAGGAGACATCAGCTTGTGTGGGTTTGTCCGGGCACACTCCACTCTAATTTATAACCGAGAAACACCACAGGCCGCCAGGGCTTTTCCCTAGTTCCCAGGGTGGGGAACATAGAAAGGCTGCCGCCCTCTGGCAGTTACCTGCAAAAGCAGTTTTAAAGCCTGTGCTAATGGTCATTTCATAGGAACAAGTACTGCAGAATTGTAAATGAAACCTGCCCTCAAAATGTCTTCAGGGAGGTAACGGCCAAAACATTTCAAAAGGTGACACGTACGTTAAGAGAACACTTTGAAGAACTAAGGGGTAATCACTGCTTGAAAAATAAAAAGGACATGCCTTAAAGCTCAATTTCAACGGATTATGAGGCACATGCGAATTCAACCACAAAGAGGTATCAGCTCACACTTGTCAGAATAACCATGAGCAAGAAAACTACAAACAATAAATGCTGAAGGTGTTGTGGAGAAATGCATACCCTCAACTTCAAGGGGGACGTAAGTTGGAAAGGGCCACGAATGAGAACAGAATGGAGGTGCCTTAAAAAGGTCAACATTGTGCTACCATATGATCCAGCAGGCCCACTCCTCCACCTATAATCTAAGAAGAGAGAATTGGAAAGACACAGGCAGGCAAATCTGCATTGCCCAGTATTACAATAGCCAAGATATGGAAGTAACCAAAAAGACCACCAACAGATGGGTGGGCAAAGAAGAACTCCTCCATGTACAGATGGAATATTCGCTAGTGAAAAAAATGAAACAATGCCATTTGCAGCACCATAGATGAGTCTAGACGTAATCACGCCACGTGTAGTAAGTGAGAAAGCAAAAGGCACATATCCTATCATATCACTTTCAGGAGTTACTTAAAAATTGATACCAATGAAGATATTTCCACAGAGAAAGGCAATCACAGATTCATTAAAAAACTTATGGTTCACCAAATAGAAAGGGATGAGGATTGGATACATTGCCATATTGGGGTTAACAGAGATATACAAACCATGTGAAATATATAACCCCCAAAGACGTACGGAAGACCAGGAGAAGACTACTCAACATTGTGTCATAACCTACATTGGCAAAGGATGCGAGGAAGAATAGATACATGTATATGTGTGAAAGAACCACATCTTGCACACCTAGAACAAACAAACCATTGTAATCAAATTTGCTGGGATAAAAAATAAAAAGTAAATTACAAATACGAACAAGAAGTAATGAGACATAAAGTTAAAGGGCTTTTTCCTGGCACATTCCATTCTAATATACAACCTAGAACACCACTTCCATTAAGGCTCTGTTTCCCTAGGAACCAAATTTGGTAAAGGAGAAATGCTGCCACCTAGTGGCCGTTTCCTGCAAGAGCAGCTTTAAAGTCACAGCTAATGGTCACTTAACATTCACAAGGACTCAGGGCTGTAAAGGACACTTGCCCTAAATATTTGTGCTGAAGTAGGGAATGGACAAAAAATTCAAAACAGGCAAATGTTTCAAGAAGAGATTATGAAGAGTTAAGTTTTACTCACACTCTTTGTAAAAAAAAAGGAAAATGGATAAAAGCTCAACCTCAGGGAGTGTTAGACGCATGCAATCTAATCTACAAAAAGTTTCAACTTACACCAGTCGGCTGACCATCAGCAAAAAGTCTACAAACAATAAATGCTGAAGGGGTTTTAGAGAACTGTGTACCCTCTGCCTGCTGGTGAGACGTAAAGGGGTAACAGCCAATAATGAGAACAGAAAGGAGCTGCGTTTAAAAGTAAAAATGGAGGTACTATTCAATCCAGCAGGCGCACCATTGGACCTCTCACCTGAGAAGACAATCGAGAAGACACAGGCCGCAAAAGCTGCAGTGCAGCCTTATTCACAATAGCCAAGACAGTGAAGCAATCAAAATGTCCAACAGGTAAATGGATAAAGAAGAAGTGGTCCGTGTACACAATGGAATATTAGCCATGGAAGACAATGAACCATTGCTCTTTGAGGCACCACAAATGAGTCTGGAGATAATCACGAAAGATGAGGTAAGTTGGAAAGCAAAAGACCTGTGTTCTATGATAGCACTTATAGGCGTTATCTAATAACTGACACAAATGAACATATTTCCACAGAGAAAGACACTCACAGATTTAGAAAACAAACTATGCTCATCTAAAACGACAGGTGGGGGGAATGGATAAATTAAGATTAGTGTTACTATACGTATACAAACACATATGATATACATATCTCAAAAAGACCAACCATATAGCAAGGGAAGTCTGCGGAACCCTCTGTAACATTTTACATGGGAAGAGGATCTGTACTTGAATAGACATATATAATGTACAAATGAACCAGATTGTGTACACCTAGGACAAACAATATTCTAAGCTTTACCCCAATTAAAACACTTTTAAAAACCAAGAAGAAATAATGACACATAAACTTATGGGGGTTTCTCCACGCACATTCCAATGTAATTTACAACCTAGGAACACGACTTCCAGAAAGGCTCTGCTGCCCTACTCCCCAGATTTGGGAATGGAGAAATGCTGCCTCCTTGAGGCCACTTCCCACAACAGCAGCTTTAAACCCATTGCTAAAGGTCACTAAATATTCACCAAACTTGCAGTTCGGGAAACGACACCTGCTCTCTAAAAAAACGCTGGGGTGGAAAATCGACCAAATAACTCAAAAGAGGGCAACCTTCAAAGAAGACAATTTCAAGAGTTATATCGTACTGCCAATTGTTTCCTTTTTTTAACGGAAAAGAAAACGGCGGAGAAAAATGATGAGTTTTACGAATTTTCAAAGACATGCAAACCCAAATTACAAAAACCTATCAGCTCACAGCAGCCAGAAGGGCCATTAGTATCAATGCTGTAAACAATAAATGCTGAAGCGATTGTGGAGAAATGCGTACCCTCGATTCTAAGGGGGACGTGGTAAGAGCCACTAATGAAAACACAAAGAAGGTGCTTTGAAAAGGGAAACACGGTGCTACCAGTCAATCAATCACACCCACTGCTGGGCCTATCACCTGAGAAAATGAGAATCAAAAAGTCACAGGCTGGCAATCCTGCACTCCAACAATATTTACCATAGCCAACACTTGGAAGCAATGAAAATGTCCATCAACCGAGGAATGCACAAAGAAGAAGTGGTCCACGTACACAGTGGAAAATTACTCCAATAAAAAATAAAAATTAAATTTAAAAATCTAACAAAAGTAAGGAGACATCAGCTTGTGTGGGCTTGTCCGGGCACACTCCACTCTAATTTATAACCGAGAAACACCACAGGCCGCCAGGGCTTTTCCCTATTTACCAGGGTGGGGAACATAGAAAGGCTGCCGCCCTCTGGCAGTTACCTGCAAAAGCAGTTTTAAAGCCTGTGCTAATGGTCATTTCATAGGAACAAGTACTGCAGAACTGTAAATGAAACCAGCCCTCAAAATGTCTTCAGGGAGGTAACGGCCAAAACATTTCAAAAGGTGACACGTACGTTAAGAGAACACTTTGAAGAACTAAGGGGTAATCACTGCTTGAAAAATAAAAAGGACATGCCTTAAAGCTCAATTTCAACGGATTATGAGGCACATGCGAATTCAACCACAAAGAGGTATCAGCTCACACTTGTCCGAATAACCATGAGCAAGAAAACTACAAACAATAAATGCTGAAGGTGTTGTGGAGAAATGCATACCCTCAACTTCAAGGGGGACGTAAGTTGGAAAGGGCCACGAATGAGAACAGAATGGAGGTGCCTTAAAAAGGTCAACATTGTGCTACCATATGATCCAGCAGGCCCACTCCTCCACCTATAATCTAAGAAGAGAGAATTGGAAAGACACAGGCAGGCAAATCTGCATTGCCCAGTATTACAATAGCCAAGATATGGAAGTAACCAAAAAGACCACCAACAGATGGGTGGGCAAAGAAGAACTCCTCCATGTACAGATGGAATATTCGCTAGTGAAAAAAATGAAACAAAGCCATTTGCAGCACCATAGATGAGTCTAGACGTAATCACGCCACGTGTAGTACGTGAGAAAGCAAAAGGCACATATCCTATCATATCACTTTCAGGAGTTACTTAAAAATTGATACCAATGAAGATATTTCCACAGAGAAAGGCAATCACAGATTCATGAAAAAACTTATGGTTCACCAAATAGAAAGGGATGAGGATTGGATACATTGCCATATTGGGGTTAACAGAGATATACAAACCATGTGAAATATATAACCCCCAAAGACGTACGGAAGACCAGGAGAAGACTACTCAACATTGTGTCATAACCTACATTGGCAAAGAATGCGAGGAAGAAGAGATACATGTATATGTGTGAAAGAACCACATCTTGCACACCTAGAACAAACAAACCATTGTAATCAAATTTGCTGGGATAAAAAATAAAAAGTAAATTACAAATACGAACAAGAAGTAATGAGACATAAAGTTAAAGGGCTTTTTCCTGGCACATTCCATTCTAATATACAACCTAGAACACCACTTCCATTAAGGCTCTGTTTCCCTAGGAACCAAATTTGGTAAAGGAGAAATGCTGCCACCTAGTGGCCGTTTCCTGCAAGAGCAGCTTTAAAGTCACAGCTAATGGTCACTTAACATTCACAAGGACTCAGGGCTGTAAAGGACACTTGCCCTAAATATTTGTGCTGAAGTAGGGAATGGACAAAAAATTCAAAACAGGCAAATGTTTCAAGAAGAGATTATGAAGAGTTAAGTTTTACTCACACTCTTTGTAAAAAAAAAGGAAAATGGATAAAAGCTCAACCTCAGGGAGTGTTAGACGCATGCAATCTAATCTACAAAAAGTTTCAACTTACACCAGTCGGCTGACCATCAGCAAAAAGTCTACAAACAATAAATGCTGAAGGGGTTTTAGAGAACTGTGTACCCTCTGCCTGCTGGTGAGACGTAAAGGGGTAACAGCCAATAATGAGAACAGAAAGGAGCTGCGTTTAAAAGTAAAAATGGAGGTACTATTCAATCCAGCAGGCGCACCATTGGACCTCTCACCTGAGAAGACAATCGAGAAGACACAGGCCGCAAAAGCTGCAGTGCAGCCTTATTCACAATAGCCAAGACAGTGAAGCAATCAAAATGTCCAACAGGTAAATGGATAAAGAAGAAGTGGTCCGTGTACACAATGGAATATTAGCCATGGAAGACAATGAACCATTGCTCTTTGAGGCACCACAAATGAGTCTGGAGATAATCACGAAAGATGAGGTAAGTTGGAAAGCAAAAGACCTGTGTTCTATGATAGCACTTATAGGCGTTATCTAATAACTGACACAAATGAACATATTTCCACAGAGAAAGACACTCACAGATTTAGAAAACAAACTATGCTCATCTAAAACGACAGGTGGGGGGAATGGATAAATTAAGATTAGTGTTACTATACGTATACAAACACATATGATATACATATCTCAAAAAGACCAACCATATAGCAAGGGAAGTCTGCGGAACCCTCTGTAACATTTTACATGGGAAGAGGATCTGTACTTGAATAGACATATATAATGTACAAATGAACCAGATTGTGTACACCTAGGACAAACAATATTCTAAGCTTTACCCCAATTAAAACACTTTTAAAAACCAAGAAGAAATAATGACACATAAACTTATGGGGGTTTCTCCACGCACATTCCAATGTAATTTACAACCTAGGAACACGACTTCCAGAAAGGCTCTGCTGCCCTACTCCCCAGATTTGGGAATGGAGAAATGCTGCCTCCTTGAGGCCACTTCCCACAACAGCAGCTTTAAACCCATTGCTAAAGGTCACTAAATATTCACCAAACTTGCAGTTCGGGAAACGACACCTGCTCTCTAAAAAAACGCTGGGGTGGAAAATCGACCAAATAACTCAAAAGAGGGCAACCTTCAAAGAAGACAATTTCAAGAGTTATATCGTACTGCCAATTGTTTCCTTTTTTTAACGGAAAAGAAAACGGCGGAGAAAAATGATGAGTTTTACGAATTTTCAAAGACATGCAAACCCAAATTACAAAAACCTATCAGCTCACAGCAGCCAGAAGGGCCATTAGTATCAATGCTGTAAACAATAAATGCTGAAGCGATTGTGGAGAAATGCGTACCCTCGATTCTAAGGGGGACGTGGTAAGAGCCACTAATGAAAACACAAAGAAGGTGCTTTGAAAAGGGAAACACGGTGCTACCAGTCAATCAATCACACCCACTGCTGGGCCTATCACCTGAGAAAATGAGAATCAAAAAGTCACAGGCTGGCAATCCTGCACTCCAACAATATTTACCATAGCCAACACTTGGAAGCAATGAAAATGTCCATCAACCGAGGAATGCACAAAGAAGAAGTGGTCCACGTACACAGTGGAAAATTACTCCAATAAAAAATAAAAATTAAATTTAAAAATCCAACAAAAGTAAGGAGACATCAGCTTGTGTGGGTTTGTCCGGGCACACTCCACTCTAATTTATAACCGAGAAACACCACAGGCCGCCAGGGCTTTTCCCTAGTTCCCAGGGTGGGGAACATAGAAAGGCTGCCGCCCTCTGGCAGTTACCTGCAAAAGCAGTTTTAAAGCCTGTGCTAATGGTCATTTCATAGGAACAAGTACTGCAGAATTGTAAATGAAACCTGCCCTCAAAATGTCTTCAGGGAGGTAACGGCCAAAACATTTCAAAAGGTGACACGTACGTTAAGAGAACACTTTGAAGAACTAAGGGGTAATCACTGCTTGAAAAATAAAAAGGACATGCCTTAAAGCTCAATTTCAACGGATTATGAGGCACATGCGAATTCAACCACAAAGAGGTATCAGCTCACACTTGTCAGAATAACCATGAGCAAGAAAACTACAAACAATAAATGCTGAAGGTGTTGTGGAGAAATGCATACCCTCAACTTCAAGGGGGACGTAAGTTGGAAAGGGCCACGAATGAGAACAGAATGGAGGTGCCTTAAAAAGGTCAACATTGTGCTACCATATGATCCAGCAGGCCCACTCCTCCACCTATAATCTAAGAAGAGAGAATTGGAAAGACACAGGCAGGCAAATCTGCATTGCCCAGTATTACAATAGCCAAGATATGGAAGTAACCAAAAAGACCACCAACAGATGGGTGGGCAAAGAAGAACTCCTCCATGTACAGATGGAATATTCGCTAGTGAAAAAAATGAAACAATGCCATTTGCAGCACCATAGATGAGTCTAGACGTAATCACGCCACGTGTAGTAAGTGAGAAAGCAAAAGGCACATATCCTATCATATCACTTTCAGGAGTTACTTAAAAATTGATACCAATGAAGATATTTCCACAGAGAAAGGCAATCACAGATTCATTAAAAAACTTATGGTTCACCAAATAGAAAGGGATGAGGATTGGATACATTGCCATATTGGGGTTAACAGAGATATACAAACCATGTGAAATATATAACCCCCAAAGACGTACGGAAGACCAGGAGAAGACTACTCAACATTGTGTCATAACCTACATTGGCAAAGGATGCGAGGAAGAATAGATACATGTATATGTGTGAAAGAACCACATCTTGCACACCTAGAACAAACAAACCATTGTAATCAAATTTGCTGGGATAAAAAATAAAAAGTAAATTACAAATACGAACAAGAAGTAATGAGACATAAAGTTAAAGGGCTTTTTCCTGGCACATTCCATTCTAATATACAACCTAGAACACCACTTCCATTAAGGCTCTGTTTCCCTAGGAACCAAATTTGGTAAAGGAGAAATGCTGCCACCTAGTGGCCGTTTCCTGCAAGAGCAGCTTTAAAGTCACAGCTAATGGTCACTTAACATTCACAAGGACTCAGGGCTGTAAAGGACACTTGCCCTAAATATTTGTGCTGAAGTAGGGAATGGACAAAAAATTCAAAACAGGCAAATGTTTCAAGAAGAGATTATGAAGAGTTAAGTTTTACTCACACTCTTTGTAAAAAAAAAGGAAAATGGATAAAAGCTCAACCTCAGGGAGTGTTAGACGCATGCAATCTAATCTACAAAAAGTTTCAACTTACACCAGTCGGCTGACCATCAGCAAAAAGTCTACAAACAATAAATGCTGAAGGGGTTTTAGAGAACTGTGTACCCTCTGCCTGCTGGTGAGACGTAAAGGGGTAACAGCCAATAATGAGAACAGAAAGGAGCTGCGTTTAAAAGTAAAAATGGAGGTACTATTCAATCCAGCAGGCGCACCATTGGACCTCTCACCTGAGAAGACAATCGAGAAGACACAGGCCGCAAAAGCTGCAGTGCAGCCTTATTCACAATAGCCAAGACAGTGAAGCAATCAAAATGTCCAACAGGTAAATGGATAAAGAAGAAGTGGTCCGTGTACACAATGGAATATTAGCCATGGAAGACAATGAACCATTGCTCTTTGAGGCACCACAAATGAGTCTGGAGATAATCACGAAAGATGAGGTAAGTTGGAAAGCAAAAGACCTGTGTTCTATGATAGCACTTATAGGCGTTATCTAATAACTGACACAAATGAACATATTTCCACAGAGAAAGACACTCACAGATTTAGAAAACAAACTATGCTCATCTAAAACGACAGGTGGGGGGAATGGATAAATTAAGATTAGTGTTACTATACGTATACAAACACATATGATATACATATCTCAAAAAGACCAACCATATAGCAAGGGAAGTCTGCGGAACCCTCTGTAACATTTTACATGGGAAGAGGATCTGTACTTGAATAGACATATATAATGTACAAATGAACCAGATTGTGTACACCTAGGACAAACAATATTCTAAGCTTTACCCCAATTAAAACACTTTTAAAAACCAAGAAGAAATAATGACACATAAACTTATGGGGGTTTCTCCACGCACATTCCAATGTAATTTACAACCTAGGAACACGACTTCCAGAAAGGCTCTGCTGCCCTACTCCCCAGATTTGGGAATGGAGAAATGCTGCCTCCTTGAGGCCACTTCCCACAACAGCAGCTTTAAACCCATTGCTAAAGGTCACTAAATATTCACCAAACTTGCAGTTCGGGAAACGACACCTGCTCTCTAAAAAAACGCTGGGGTGGAAAATCGACCAAATAACTCAAAAGAGGGCAACCTTCAAAGAAGACAATTTCAAGAGTTATATCGTACTGCCAATTGTTTCCTTTTTTAACGGAAAAGAAAACGGCGGAGAAAAATGATGAGTTTTACGAATTTTCAAAGACATGCAAACCCAAATTACAAAAACCTATCAGCTCACAGCAGCCAGAAGGGCCATTAGTATCAATGCTGTAAACAATAAATGCTGAAGCGATTGTGGAGAAATGCGTACCCTCGATTCTAAGGGGGACGTGGTAAGAGCCACTAATGAAAACACAAAGAAGGTGCTTTGAAAAGGGAAACACGGTGCTACCAGTCAATCAATCACACCCACTGCTGGGCCTATCACCTGAGAAAATGAGAATCAAAAAGTCACAGGCTGGCAATCCTGCACTCCAACAATATTTACCATAGCCAACACTTGGAAGCAATGAAAATGTCCATCAACCGAGGAATGCACAAAGAAGAAGTGGTCCACGTACACAGTGGAAAATTACTCCAATAAAAAATAAAAATTAAATTTAAAAATCCAACAAAAGTAAGGAGACATCAGCTTGTGTGGGTTTGTCCGGGCACACTCCACTCTAATTTATAACCGAGAAACACCACAGGCCGCCAGGGCTTTTCCCTAGTTCCCAGGGTGGGGAACATAGAAAGGCTGCCGCCCTCTGGCAGTTACCTGCAAAAGCAGTTTTAAAGCCTGTGCTAATGGTCATTTCATAGGAACAAGTACTGCAGAATTGTAAATGAAACCTGCCCTCAAAATGTCTTCAGGGAGGTAACGGCCAAAACATTTCAAAAGGTGACACGTACGTTAAGAGAACACTTTGAAGAACTAAGGGGTAATCACTGCTTGAAAAATAAAAAGGACATGCCTTAAAGCTCAATTTCAACGGATTATGAGGCACATGCGAATTCAACCACAAAGAGGTATCAGCTCACACTTGTCAGAATAACCATGAGCAAGAAAACTACAAACAATAAATGCTGAAGGTGTTGTGGAGAAATGCATACCCTCAACTTCAAGGGGGACGTAAGTTGGAAAGGGCCACGAATGAGAACAGAATGGAGGTGCCTTAAAAAGGTCAACATTGTGCTACCATATGATCCAGCAGGCCCACTCCTCCACCTATAATCTAAGAAGAGAGAATTGGAAAGACACAGGCAGGCAAATCTGCATTGCCCAGTATTACAATAGCCAAGATATGGAAGTAACCAAAAAGACCACCAACAGATGGGTGGGCAAAGAAGAACTCCTCCATGTACAGATGGAATATTCGCTAGTGAAAAAAATGAAACAAAGCCATTTGCAGCACCATAGATGAGTCTAGACGTAATCACGCCACGTGTAGTACGTGAGAAAGCAAAAGGCACATATCCTATCATATCACTTTCAGGAGTTACTTAAAAATTGATACCAATGAAGATATTTCCACAGAGAAAGGCAATCACAGATTCATGAAAAAACTTATGGTTCACCAAATAGAAAGGGATGAGGATTGGATACATTGCCATATTGGGGTTAACAGAGATATACAAACCATGTGAAATATATAACCCCCAAAGACGTACGGAAGACCAGGAGAAGACTACTCAACATTGTGTCATAACCTACATTGGCAAAGGATGCGAGGAAGAATAGATACATGTATATGTGTGAAAGAACCACATCTTGCACACCTAGAACAAACAAACCATTGTAATCAAATTTGCTGGGATAAAAAATAAAAAGTAAATTACAAATACGAACAAGAAGTAATGAGACATAAAGTTAAAGGGCTTTTTCCTGGCACATTCCATTCTAATATACAACCTAGAACACCACTTCCATTAAGGCTCTGTTTCCCTAGGAACCAAATTTGGTAAAGGAGAAATGCTGCCACCTAGTGGCCGTTTCCTGCAAGAGCAGCTTTAAAGTCACAGCTAATGGTCACTTAACATTCACAAGGACTCAGGGCTGTAAAGGACACTTGCCCTAAATATTTGTGCTGAAGTAGGGAATGGACAAAAAATTCAAAACAGGCAAATGTTTCAAGAAGAGATTATGAAGAGTTAAGTTTTACTCACACTCTTTGTAAAAAAAAAAGGAAAATGGATAAAAGCTCAACCTCAGGGAGTGTTAGACGCATGCAATCTAATCTACAAAAAGTTTCAACTTACACCAGTCGGCTGACCATCAGCAAAAAGTCTACAAACAATAAATGCTGAAGGGGTTTTAGAGAACTGTGTACCCTCTGCCTGCTGGTGAGACGTAAAGGGGTAACAGCCAATAATGAGAACAGAAAGGAGCTGCGTTTAAAAGTAAAAATGGAGGTACTATTCAATCCAGCAGGCGCACCATTGGACCTCTCACCTGAGAAGACAATCGAGAAGACACAGGCCGCAAAAGCTGCAGTGCAGCCTTATTCACAATAGCCAAGACAGTGAAGCAATCAAAATGTCCAACAGGTAAATGGATAAAGAAGAAGTGGTCCGTGTACACAATGGAATATTAGCCATGGAAGACAATGAACCATTGCTCTTTGAGGCACCACAAATGAGTCTGGAGATAATCACGAAAGATGAGGTAAGTTGGAAAGCAAAAGACCTGTGTTCTATGATAGCACTTATAGGCGTTATCTAATAACTGACACAAATGAACATATTTCCACAGAGAAAGACACTCACAGATTTAGAAAACAAACTATGCTCATCTAAAACGACAGGTGGGGGGAATGGATAAATTAAGATTAGTGTTACTATACGTATACAAACACATATGATATACATATCTCAAAAAGACCAACCATATAGCAAGGGAAGTCTGCGGAACCCTCTGTAACATTTTACATGGGAAGAGGATCTGTACTTGAATAGACATATATAATGTACAAATGAACCAGATTGTGTACACCTAGGACAAACAATATTCTAAGCTTTACCCCAATTAAAACACTTTTAAAAACCAAGAAGAAATAATGACACATAAACTTATGGGGGTTTCTCCACGCACATTCCAATGTAATTTACAACCTAGGAACACGACTTCCAGAAAGGCTCTGCTGCCCTACTCCCCAGATTTGGGAATGGAGAAATGCTGCCTCCTTGAGGCCACTTCCCACAACAGCAGCTTTAAACCCATTGCTAAAGGTCACTAAATATTCACCAAACTTGCAGTTCGGGAAACGACACCTGCTCTCTAAAAAAACGCTGGGGTGGAAAATCGACCAAATAACTCAAAAGAGGGCAACCTTCAAAGAAGACAATTTCAAGAGTTATATCGTACTGCCAATTGTTTCCTTTTTTTAACGGAAAAGAAAACGGCGGAGAAAAATGATGAGTTTTACGAATTTTCAAAGACATGCAAACCCAAATTACAAAAACCTATCAGCTCACAGCAGCCAGAAGGGCCATTAGTATCAATGCTGTAAACAATAAATGCTGAAGCGATTGTGGAGAAATGCGTACCCTCGATTCTAAGGGGGACGTGGTAAGAGCCACTAATGAAAACACAAAGAAGGTGCTTTGAAAAGGGAAACACGGTGCTACCAGTCAATCAATCACACCCACTGCTGGGCCTATCACCTGAGAAAATGAGAATCAAAAAGTCACAGGCTGGCAATCCTGCACTCCAACAATATTTACCATAGCCAACACTTGGAAGCAATGAAAATGTCCATCAACCGAGGAATGCACAAAGAAGAAGTGGTCCACGTACACAGTGGAAAATTACTCCAATAAAAAATAAAAATTAAATTTAAAAATCCAACAAAAGTAAGGAGACATCAGCTTGTGTGGGTTTGTCCGGGCACACTCCACTCTAATTTATAACCGAGAAACACCACAGGCCGCCAGGGCTTTTCCCTAGTTCCCAGGGTGGGGAACATAGAAAGGCTGCCGCCCTCTGGCAGTTACCTGCAAAAGCAGTTTTAAAGCCTGTGCTAATGGTCATTTCATAGGAACAAGTACTGCAGAATTGTAAATGAAACCTGCCCTCAAAATGTCTTCAGGGAGGTAACGGCCAAAACATTTCAAAAGGTGACACGTACGTTAAGAGAACACTTTGAAGAACTAAGGGGTAATCACTGCTTGAAAAATAAAAAGGACATGCCTTAAAGCTCAATTTCAACGGATTATGAGGCACATGCGAATTCAACCACAAAGAGGTATCAGCTCACACTTGTCAGAATAACCATGAGCAAGAAAACTACAAACAATAAATGCTGAAGGTGTTGTGGAGAAATGCATACCCTCAACTTCAAGGGGGACGTAAGTTGGAAAGGGCCACGAATGAGAACAGAATGGAGGTGCCTTAAAAAGGTCAACATTGTGCTACCATATGATCCAGCAGGCCCACTCCTCCACCTATAATCTAAGAAGAGAGAATTGGAAAGACACAGGCAGGCAAATCTGCATTGCCCAGTATTACAATAGCCAAGATATGGAAGTAACCAAAAAGACCACCAACAGATGGGTGGGCAAAGAAGAACTCCTCCATGTACAGATGGAATATTCGCTAGTGAAAAAAATGAAACAATGCCATTTGCAGCACCATAGATGAGTCTAGACGTAATCACGCCACGTGTAGTAAGTGAGAAAGCAAAAGGCACATATCCTATCATATCACTTTCAGGAGTTACTTAAAAATTGATACCAATGAAGATATTTCCACAGAGAAAGGCAATCACAGATTCATTAAAAAACTTATGGTTCACCAAATAGAAAGGGATGAGGATTGGATACATTGCCATATTGGGGTTAACAGAGATATACAAACCATGTGAAATATATAACCCCCAAAGACGTACGGAAGACCAGGAGAAGACTACTCAACATTGTGTCATAACCTACATTGGCAAAGGATGCGAGGAAGAATAGATACATGTATATGTGTGAAAGAACCACATCTTGCACACCTAGAACAAACAAACCATTGTAATCAAATTTGCTGGGATAAAAAATAAAAAGTAAATTACAAATACGAACAAGAAGTAATGAGACATAAAGTTAAAGGGCTTTTTCCTGGCACATTCCATTCTAATATACAACCTAGAACACCACTTCCATTAAGGCTCTGTTTCCCTAGGAACCAAATTTGGTAAAGGAGAAATGCTGCCACCTAGTGGCCGTTTCCTGCAAGAGCAGCTTTAAAGTCACAGCTAATGGTCACTTAACATTCACAAGGACTCAGGGCTGTAAAGGACACTTGCCCTAAATATTTGTGCTGAAGTAGGGAATGGACAAAAAATTCAAAACAGGCAAATGTTTCAAGAAGAGATTATGAAGAGTTAAGTTTTACTCACACTCTTTGTAAAAAAAAAGGAAAATGGATAAAAGCTCAACCTCAGGGAGTGTTAGACGCATGCAATCTAATCTACAAAAAGTTTCAACTTACACCAGTCGGCTGACCATCAGCAAAAAGTCTACAAACAATAAATGCTGAAGGGGTTTTAGAGAACTGTGTACCCTCTGCCTGCTGGTGAGACGTAAAGGGGTAACAGCCAATAATGAGAACAGAAAGGAGCTGCGTTTAAAAGTAAAAATGGAGGTACTATTCAATCCAGCAGGCGCACCATTGGACCTCTCACCTGAGAAGACAATCGAGAAGACACAGGCCGCAAAAGCTGCAGTGCAGCCTTATTCACAATAGCCAAGACAGTGAAGCAATCAAAATGTCCAACAACAGGTAAATGGATAAAGAAGAAGTGGTCCGTGTACACAATGGAATATTAGCCATGGAAGACAATGAACCATTGCTCTTTGAGGCACCACAAATGAGTCTGGAGATAATCACGAAAGATGAGGTAAGTTGGAAAGCAAAAGACCTGTGTTCTATGATAGCACTTATAGGCGTTATCTAATAACTGACACAAATGAACATATTTCCACAGAGAAAGACACTCACAGATTTAGAAAACAAACTATGCTCATCTAAAACGACAGGTGGGGGGAATGGATAAATTAAGATTAGTGTTACTATACGTATACAAACACATATGATATACATATCTCAAAAAGACCAACCATATAGCAAGGGAAGTCTGCGGACCCCTCTGTAACATTTTACATGGGAAGAGGATCTGTACTTGAATAGACATATATAATGTACAAATGAACCAGATTGTGTACACCTAGGACAAACAATATTCTAAACTTTACCCCAATTAAAACACTTTTAAAAACCAAGAAGAAATAATGACACATAAACTTATGGGGGTTTCTCCACGCACATTCCAATGTAATTTACAACCTAGGAACACGACTTCCAGAAAGGCTCTGCTGCCCTACTCCCCAGATTTGGGAATGGAGAAATGCTGCCTCCTTGAGGCCACTTCCCACAACAGCAGCTTTAAACCCATTGCTAAAGGTCACTAAATATTCACCAAACTTGCAGTTTGGGAAAGGACACCTGCTCTCTAAAAAAACGCTGGGGTGGAAAATCGACCAAATAACACAAAAGAGGGCAACCTTCAAAGAAGACAATTTCAAGAGTTATATCGTACTGCCAATTGTTTCCTTTTTTTAACAGAAAAGAAAACGGCGGAGAAAAATGATGAGTTTTACGAATTTTCAAAGACATGCAAACCCAAATTACAAAAACCTATCAGCTCACAGCAGCCAGAAGGGCCATTAGCATCAATGCTGTAAACAATAAATGCTGAAGCGATTGTGGAGAAATGCGTACCCTCGATTCTAAGGGGGACGTGGTAAGAGCCACTAATGAAAACACAAAGAAGGTGCTTTGAAAAGGGAAACACGGTGCTACCAGTCAATCAATCACACCCACTGCTGGGCCTATCACCTGAGAAAATGAGAATCAAAAAGTCACAGGCTGGCAATCCTGCACTCCAACAATATTTACCATAGCCAACACTTGGAAGCAATGAAAATGTCCATCAACCGAGGAATGCACAAAGAAGAAGTGGTCCACGTACACAGTGGAAAATTACTCCAATAAAAAATAAAAATTAAATTTAAAAATCTAACAAAAGTAAGGAGACATCAGCTTGTGTGGGTTTGTCCGGGCACACTCCACTCTAATTTATAACCGAGAAACACCACAGGCCGCCAGGGCTTTTCCCTATTTACCAGGGTGGGGAACATAGAAAGGCTGCCGCCCTCTGGCAGTTACCTGCAAAAGCAGTTTTAAAGCCTGTGCTAATGGTCATTTCATAGGAACAAGTACTGCAGAACTGTAAATGAAACCAGCCCTCAAAATGTCTTCAGGGAGGTAACGGCCAAAACATTTCAAAAGGTGACACGTACGTTAAGAGAACACTTTGAAGAACTAAGGGGTAATCACTGCTTGAAAAATAAAAAGGACATGCCTTAAAGCTCAATTTCAACGGATTATGAGGCACATGCGAATTCAACCACAAAGAGGTATCAGCTCACACTTGTCAGAATAACCATGAGCAAGAAAACTACAAACAATAAATGCTGAAGGTGTTGTGGAGAAATGCATACCCTCAACTTCAAGGGGGACGTAAGTTGGAAAGGGCCACGAATGAGAACAGAATGGAGGTGCCTTAAAAAGGTCAACATTGTGCTACCATATGATCCAGCAGGCCCACTCCTCCACCTATAATCTAAGAAGAGAGAATTGGAAAGACACAGGCAGGCAAATCTGCATTGCCCAGTATTACAATAGCCAAGATATGGAAGTAACCAAAAAGACCACCAACAGATGGGTGGGCAAAGAAGAACTCCTCCATGTACAGATGGAATATTCGCTAGTGAAAAAAATGAAACAAAGCCATTTGCAGCACCATAGATGAGTCTAGACGTAATCACGCCACGTGTAGTACGTGAGAAAGCAAAAGGCACATATCCTATCATATCACTTTCAGGAGTTACTTAAAAATTGATACCAATGAAGATATTTCCACAGAGAAAGGCAATCACAGATTCATGAAAAAACTTATGGTTCACCAAATAGAAAGGGATGAGGATTGGATACATTGCCATATTGGGGTTAACAGAGATATACAAACCATGTGAAATATATAACCCCCAAAGACGTACGGAAGACCAGGAGAAGACTACTCAACATTGTGTCATAACCTACATTGGCAAAGAATGCGAGGAAGAAGAGATACATGTATATGTGTGAAAGAACCACATCTTGCACACCTAGAACAAACAAACCATTGTAATCAAATTTGCTGGGATAAAAAATAAAAAGTAAATTACAAATACGAACAAGAAGTAATGAGACATAAAGTTAAAGGGCTTTTTCCTGGCACATTCCATTCTAATATACAACCTAGAACACCACTTCCATTAAGGCTCTGTTTCCCTAGTAACCAAATTTGGTAAAGGAGAAATGCTGCCACCTAGTGGCCGTTTCCTGCAAGAGCAGCTTTAAAGTCACAGCTAATGGTCACTTAACATTCACAAGGACTCAGGGCTGTAAAGGACACTTGCCCTAAATATTTGTGCTGAAGTAGGGAATGGACAAAAAATTCAAAACAGGCAAATGTTTCAAGAAGAGATTATGAAGAGTTAAGTTTTACTCACACTCTTTGTAAAAAAAAAGGAAAATGGATAAAAGCTCAACCTCAGGGAGTGTTAGACGCATGCAATCTAATCTACAAAAAGTTTCAACTTACACCAGTCGGCTGACCATCAGCAAAAAGTCTACAAACAATAAATGCTGAAGGGGTTTTAGAGAACTGTGTACCCTCTGCCTGCTGGTGAGACGTAAAGGGGTAACAGCCAATAATGAGAACAGAAAGGAGCTGCGTTTAAAAGTAAAAATGGAGGTACTATTCAATCCAGCAGGCGCACCATTGGACCTCTCACCTGAGAAGACAATCGAGAAGACACAGGCCGCAAAAGCTGCAGTGCAGCCTTATTCACAATAGCCAAGACAGTGAAGCAATCAAAATGTCCAACAACAGGTAAATGGATAAAGAAGAAGTGGTCCGTGTACACAATGGAATATTAGCCATGGAAGACAATGAACCATTGCTCTTTGAGGCACCACAAATGAGTCTGGAGATAATCACGAAAGATGAGGTAAGTTGGAAAGCAAAAGACCTGTGTTCTATGATAGCACTTATAGGCGTTATCTAATAACTGACACAAATGAACATATTTCCACAGAGAAAGACACTCACAGATTTAGAAAACAAACTATGCTCATCTAAAACGACAGGTGGGGGGAATGGATAAATTAAGATTAGTGTTACTATACGTATACAAACACATATGATATACATATCTCAAAAAGACCAACCATATAGCAAGGGAAGTCTGCGGAACCCTCTGTAACATTTTACATGGGAAGAGGATCTGTACTTGAATAGACATATATAATGTACAAATGAACCAGATTGTGTACACCTAGGACAAACAATATTCTAAGCTTTACCCCAATTAAAACACTTTTAAAAACCAAGAAGAAATAATGACACATAAACTTATGGGGGTTTCTCCACGCACATTCCAATGTAATTTACAACCTAGGAACACGACTTCCAGAAAGGCTCTGCTGCCCTACTCCCCAGATTTGGGAATGGAGAAATGCTGCCTCCTTGAGGCCACTTCCCACAACAGCAGCTTTAAACCCATTGCTAAAGGTCACTAAATATTCACCAAACTTGCAGTTCGGGAAACGACACCTGCTCTCTAAAAAAACGCTGGGGTGGAAAATCGACCAAATAACTCAAAAGAGGGCAACCTTCAAAGAAGACAATTTCAAGAGTTATATCGTACTGCCAATTGTTTCCTTTTTTTAACGGAAAAGAAAACGGCGGAGAAAAATGATGAGTTTTACGAATTTTCAAAGACATGCAAACCCAAATTACAAAAACCTATCAGCTCACAGCAGCCAGAAGGGCCATTAGTATCAATGCTGTAAACAATAAATGCTGAAGCGATTGTGGAGAAATGCGTACCCTCGATTCTAAGGGGGACGTGGTAAGAGCCACTAATGAAAACACAAAGAAGGTGCTTTGAAAAGGGAAACACGGTGCTACCAGTCAATCAATCACACCCACTGCTGGGCCTATCACCTGAGAAAATGAGAATCAAAAAGTCACAGGCTGGCAATCCTGCACTCCAACAATATTTACCATAGCCAACACTTGGAAGCAATGAAAATGTCCATCAACCGAGGAATGCACAAAGAAGAAGTGGTCCACGTACACAGTGGAAAATTACTCCAATAAAAAATAAAAATTAAATTTAAAAATCCAACAAAAGTAAGGAGACATCAGCTTGTGTGGGTTTGTCCGGGCACACTCCACTCTAATTTATAACCGAGAAACACCACAGGCCGCCAGGGCTTTTCCCTAGTTCCCAGGGTGGGGAACATAGAAAGGCTGCCGCCCTCTGGCAGTTACCTGCAAAAGCAGTTTTAAAGCCTGTGCTAATGGTCATTTCATAGGAACAAGTACTGCAGAATTGTAAATGAAACCTGCCCTCAAAATGTCTTCAGGGAGGTAACGGCCAAAACATTTCAAAAGGTGACACGTACGTTAAGAGAACACTTTGAAGAACTAAGGGGTAATCACTGCTTGAAAAATAAAAAGGACATGCCTTAAAGCTCAATTTCAACGGATTATGAGGCACATGCGAATTCAACCACAAAGAGGTATCAGCTCACACTTGTCAGAATAACCATGAGCAAGAAAACTACAAACAATAAATGCTGAAGGTGTTGTGGAGAAATGCATACCCTCAACTTCAAGGGGGACGTAAGTTGGAAAGGGCCACGAATGAGAACAGAATGGAGGTGCCTTAAAAAGGTCAACATTGTGCTACCATATGATCCAGCAGGCCCACTCCTCCACCTATAATCTAAGAAGAGAGAATTGGAAAGACACAGGCAGGCAAATCTGCATTGCCCAGTATTACAATAGCCAAGATATGGAAGTAACCAAAAAGACCACCAACAGATGGGTGGGCAAAGAAGAACTCCTCCATGTACAGATGGAATATTCGCTAGTGAAAAAAATGAAACAATGCCATTTGCAGCACCATAGATGAGTCTAGACGTAATCACGCCACGTGTAGTAAGTGAGAAAGCAAAAGGCACATATCCTATCATATCACTTTCAGGAGTTACTTAAAAATTGATACCAATGAAGATATTTCCACAGAGAAAGGCAATCACAGATTCATTAAAAAACTTATGGTTCACCAAATAGAAAGGGATGAGGATTGGATACATTGCCATATTGGGGTTAACAGAGATATACAAACCATGTGAAATATATAACCCCCAAAGACGTACGGAAGACCAGGAGAAGACTACTCAACATTGTGTCATAACCTACATTGGCAAAGGATGCGAGGAAGAATAGATACATGTATATGTGTGAAAGAACCACATCTTGCACACCTAGAACAAACAAACCATTGTAATCAAATTTGCTGGGATAAAAAATAAAAAGTAAATTACAAATACGAACAAGAAGTAATGAGACATAAAGTTAAAGGGCTTTTTCCTGGCACATTCCATTCTAATATACAACCTAGAACACCACTTCCATTAAGGCTCTGTTTCCCTAGGAACCAAATTTGGTAAAGGAGAAATGCTGCCACCTAGTGGCCGTTTCCTGCAAGAGCAGCTTTAAAGTCACAGCTAATGGTCACTTAACATTCACAAGGACTCAGGGCTGTAAAGGACACTTGCCCTAAATATTTGTGCTGAAGTAGGGAATGGACAAAAAATTCAAAACAGGCAAATGTTTCAAGAAGAGATTATGAAGAGTTAAGTTTTACTCACACTCTTTGTAAAAAAAAAGGAAAATGGATAAAAGCTCAACCTCAGGGAGTGTTAGACGCATGCAATCTAATCTACAAAAAGTTTCAACTTACACCAGTCGGCTGACCATCAGCAAAAAGTCTACAAACAATAAATGCTGAAGGGGTTTTAGAGAACTGTGTACCCTCTGCCTGCTGGTGAGACGTAAAGGGGTAACAGCCAATAATGAGAACAGAAAGGAGCTGCGTTTAAAAGTAAAAATGGAGGTACTATTCAATCCAGCAGGCGCACCATTGGACCTCTCACCTGAGAAGACAATCGAGAAGACACAGGCCGCAAAAGCTGCAGTGCAGCCTTATTCACAATAGCCAAGACAGTGAAGCAATCAAAATGTCCAACAGGTAAATGGATAAAGAAGAAGTGGTCCGTGTACACAATGGAATATTAGCCATGGAAGACAATGAACCATTGCTCTTTGAGGCACCACAAATGAGTCTGGAGATAATCACGAAAGATGAGGTAAGTTGGAAAGCAAAAGACCTGTGTTCTATGATAGCACTTATAGGCGTTATCTAATAACTGACACAAATGAACATATTTCCACAGAGAAAGACACTCACAGATTTAGAAAACAAACTATGCTCATCTAAAACGACAGGTGGGGGGAATGGATAAATTAAGATTAGTGTTACTATACGTATACAAACACATATGATATACATATCTCAAAAAGACCAACCATATAGCAAGGGAAGTCTGCGGACCCCTCTGTAACATTTTACATGGGAAGAGGATCTGTACTTGAATAGACATATATAATGTACAAATGAACCAGATTGTGTACACCTAGGACAAACAATATTCTAAACTTTACCCCAATTAAAACACTTTTAAAAACCAAGAAGAAATAATGACACATAAACTTATGGGGGTTTCTCCACGCACATTCCAATGTAATTTACAACCTAGGAACACGACTTCCAGAAAGGCTCTGCTGCCCTACTCCCCAGATTTGGGAATGGAGAAATGCTGCCTCCTTGAGGCCACTTCCCACAACAGCAGCTTTAAACCCATTGCTAAAGGTCACTAAATATTCACCAAACTTGCAGTTCGGGAAACGACACCTGCTCTCTAAAAAAACGCTGGGGTGGAAAATCGACCAAATAACTCAAAAGAGGGCAACCTTCAAAGAAGACAATTTCAAGAGTTATATCGTACTGCCAATTGTTTCCTTTTTTTAACGGAAAAGAAAACGGCGGAGAAAAATGATGAGTTTTACGAATTTTCAAAGACATGCAAACCCAAATTACAAAAACCTATCAGCTCACAGCAGCCAGAAGGGCCATTAGTATCAATGCTGTAAACAATAAATGCTGAAGCGATTGTGGAGAAATGCGTACCCTCGATTCTAAGGGGGACGTGGTAAGAGCCACTAATGAAAACACAAAGAAGGTGCTTTGAAAAGGGAAACACGGTGCTACCAGTCAATCAATCACACCCACTGCTGGGCCTATCACCTGAGAAAATGAGAATCAAAAAGTCACAGGCTGGCAATCCTGCACTCCAACAATATTTACCATAGCCAACACTTGGAAGCAATGAAAATGTCCATCAACCGAGGAATGCACAAAGAAGAAGTGGTCCACGTACACAGTGGAAAATTACTCCAATAAAAAATAAAAATTAAATTTAAAAATCCAACAAAAGTAAGGAGACATCAGCTTGTGTGGGTTTGTCCGGGCACACTCCACTCTAATTTATAACCGAGAAACACCACAGGCCGCCAGGGCTTTTCCCTAGTTCCCAGGGTGGGGAACATAGAAAGGCTGCCGCCCTCTGGCAGTTACCTGCAAAAGCAGTTTTAAAGCCTGTGCTAATGGTCATTTCATAGGAACAAGTACTGCAGAACTGTAAATGAAACCAGCCCTCAAAATGTCTTCAGGGAGGTAACGGCCAAAACATTTCAAAAGGTGACACGTACGTTAAGAGAACACTTTGAAGAACTAAGGGGTAATCACTGCTTGAAAAATAAAAAGGACATGCCTTAAAGCTCAATTTCAACGGATTATGAGGCACATGCGAATTCAACCACAAAGAGGTATCAGCTCACACTTGTCAGAATAACCATGAGCAAGAAAACTACAAACAATAAATGCTGAAGGTGTTGTGGAGAAATGCATACCCTCAACTTCAAGGGGGACGTAAGTTGGAAAGGGCCACGAATGAGAACAGAATGGAGGTGCCTTAAAAAGGTCAACATTGTGCTACCATATGATCCAGCAGGCCCATTCCTCCACCTATAATCTAAGAAGAGAGAATTGGAAAGACACAGGCAGGCAAATCTGCATTGCCCAGTATTACAATAGCCAAGATATGGAAGTAACCAAAAAGACCACCAACAGATGGGTGGGCAAAGAAGAACTCCTCCATGTACAGATGGAATATTCGCTAGTGAAAAAAATGAAACAATGCCATTTGCAGCACCATAGATGAGTCTAGACGTAATCACGCCACGTGTAGTAAGTGAGAAAGCAAAAGGCACATATCCTATCATATCACTTTCAGGAGTTACTTAAAAATTGATACCAATGAAGATATTTCCACAGAGAAAGGCAATCACAGATTCATTAAAAAACTTATGGTTCACCAAATAGAAAGGGATGAGGATTGGATACATTGCCATATTGGGGTTAACAGAGATATACAAACCATGTGAAATATATAACCCCCAAAGACGTACGGAAGACCAGGAGAAGACTACTCAACATTGTGTCATAACCTACATTGGCAAAGAATGCGAGGAAGAAGAGATACATGTATATGTGTGAAAGAACCACATCTTGCACACCTAGAACAAACAAACCATTGTAATCAAATTTGCTGGGATAAAAAATAAAAAGTAAATTACAAATACGAACAAGAAGTAATGAGACATAAAGTTAAAGGGCTTTTTCCTGGCACATTCCATTCTAATATACAACCTAGAACACCACTTCCATTAAGGCTCTGTTTCCCTAGTAACCAAATTTGGTAAAGGAGAAATGCTGCCACCTAGTGGCCGTTTCCTGCAAGAGCAGCTTTAAAGTCACAGCTAATGGTCACTTAACATTCACAAGGACTCAGGGCTGTAAAGGACACTTGCCCTAAATATTTGTGCTGAAGTAGGGAATGGACAAAAAATTCAAAACAGGCAAATGTTTCAAGAAGAGATTATGAAGAGTTAAGTTTTACTCACACTCTTTGTAAAAAAAAAGGAAAATGGATAAAAGCTCAACCTCAGGGAGTGTTAGACGCATGCAATCTAATCTACAAAAAGTTTCAACTTACACCAGTCGGCTGACCATCAGCAAAAAGTCTACAAACAATAAATGCTGAAGGGGTTTTAGAGAACTGTGTACCCTCTGCCTGCTGGTGAGACGTAAAGGGGTAACAGCCAATAATGAGAACAGAAAGGAGCTGCGTTTAAAAGTAAAAATGGAGGTACTATTCAATCCAGCAGGCGCACCATTGGACCTCTCACCTGAGAAGACAATCGAGAAGACACAGGCCGCAAAAGCTGCAGTGCAGCCTTATTCACAATAGCCAAGACAGTGAAGCAATCAAAATGTCCAACAACAGGTAAATGGATAAAGAAGAAGTGGTCCGTGTACACAATGGAATATTAGCCATGGAAGACAATGAACCATTGCTCTTTGAGGCACCACAAATGAGTCTGGAGATAATCACGAAAGATGAGGTAAGTTGGAAAGCAAAAGACCTGTGTTCTATGATAGCACTTATAGGCGTTATCTAATAACTGACACAAATGAACATATTTCCACAGAGAAAGACACTCACAGATTTAGAAAACAAACTATGCTCATCTAAAACGACAGGTGGGGGGAATGGATAAATTAAGATTAGTGTTACTATACGTATACAAACACATATGATATACATATCTCAAAAAGACCAACCATATAGCAAGGGAAGTCTGCGGAACCCTCTGTAACATTTTACATGGGAAGAGGATCTGTACTTGAATAGACATATATAATGTACAAATGAACCAGATTGTGTACACCTAGGACAAACAATATTCTAAGCTTTACCCCAATTAAAACACTTTTAAAAACCAAGAAGAAATAATGACACATAAACTTATGGGGGTTTCTCCACGCACATTCCAATGTAATTTACAACCTAGGAACACGACTTCCAGAAAGGCTCTGCTGCCCTACTCCCCAGATTTGGGAATGGAGAAATGCTGCCTCCTTGAGGCCACTTCCCACAACAGCAGCTTTAAACCCATTGCTAAAGGTCACTAAATATTCACCAAACTTGCAGTTCGGGAAACGACACCTGCTCTCTAAAAAAACGCTGGGGTGGAAAATCGACCAAATAACTCAAAAGAGGGCAACCTTCCAAGAAGACAATTTCAAGAGTTATATCGTACTGCCAATTGTTTCCTTTTTTTAACGGAAAAGAAAACGGCGGAGAAAAATGATGAGTTTTACGAATTTTCAAAGACATGCAAACCCAAATTACAAAAACCTATCAGCTCACAGCAGCCAGAAGGGCCATTAGTATCAATGCTGTAAACAATAAATGCTGAAGCGATTGTGGAGAAATGCGTACCCTCGATTCTAAGGGGGACGTGGTAAGAGCCACTAATGAAAACACAAAGAAGGTGCTTTGAAAAGGGAAACACGGTGCTACCAGTCAATCAATCACACCCACTGCTGGGCCTATCACCTGAGAAAATGAGAATCAAAAAGTCACAGGCTGGCAATCCTGCACTCCAACAATATTTACCATAGCCAACACTTGGAAGCAATGAAAATGTCCATCAACCGAGGAATGCACAAAGAAGAAGTGGTCCACGTACACAGTGGAAAATTACTCCAATAAAAAATAAAAATTAAATTTAAAAATCCAACAAAAGTAAGGAGACATCAGCTTGTGTGGGTTTGTCCGGGCACACTCCACTCTAATTTATAACCGAGAAACACCACAGGCCGCCAGGGCTTTTCCCTAGTTCCCAGGGTGGGGAACATAGAAAGGCTGCCGCCCTCTGGCAGTTACCTGCAAAAGCAGTTTTAAAGCCTGTGCTAATGGTCATTTCATAGGAACAAGTACTGCAGAATTGTAAATGAAACCTGCCCTCAAAATGTCTTCAGGGAGGTAACGGCCAAAACATTTCAAAAGGTGACACGTACGTTAAGAGAACACTTTGAAGAACTAAGGGGTAATCACTGCTTGAAAAATAAAAAGGACATGCCTTAAAGCTCAATTTCAACGGATTATGAGGCACATGCGAATTCAACCACAAAGAGGTATCAGCTCACACTTGTCAGAATAACCATGAGCAAGAAAACTACAAACAATAAATGCTGAAGGTGTTGTGGAGAAATGCATACCCTCAACTTCAAGGGGGACGTAAGTTGGAAAGGGCCACGAATGAGAACAGAATGGAGGTGCCTTAAAAAGGTCAACATTGTGCTACCATATGATCCAGCAGGCCCACTCCTCCACCTATAATCTAAGAAGAGAGAATTGGAAAGACACAGGCAGGCAAATCTGCATTGCCCAGTATTACAATAGCCACGATATGGAAGTAACCAAAAAGACCACCAACAGATGGGTGGGCAAAGAAGAACTCCTCCATGTACAGATGGAATATTCGCTAGTGAAAAAAATGAAACAATGCCATTTGCAGCACCATAGATGAGTCTAGACGTAATCACGCCACGTGTAGTAAGTGAGAAAGCAAAAGGCACATATCCTATCATATCACTTTCAGGAGTTACTTAAAAATTGATACCAATGAAGATATTTCCACAGAGAAAGGCAATCACAGATTCATTAAAAAACTTATGGTTCACCAAATAGAAAGGGATGAGGATTGGATACATTGCCATATTGGGGTTAACAGAGATATACAAACCATGTGAAATATATAACCCCCAAAGACGTACGGAAGACCAGGAGAAGACTACTCAACATTGTGTCATAACCTACATTGGCAAAGGATGCGAGGAAGAAGAGATACATGTATATGTGTGAAAGAACCACATCTTGCACACCTAGAACAAACAAACCATTGTAATCAAATTTGCTGGGATAAAAAATAAAAAGTAAATTACAAATACGAACAAGAAGTAATGAGACATAAAGTTAAAGGGCTTTTTCCTGGCACATTCCATTCTAATATACAACCTAGAACACCACTTCCATTAAGGCTCTGTTTCCCTAGGAACCAAATTTGGTAAAGGAGAAATGCTGCCACCTAGTGGCCGTTTCCTGCAAGAGCAGCTTTAAAGTCACAGCTAATGGTCACTTAACATTCACAAGGACTCAGGGCTGTAAAGGACACTTGCCCTAAATATTTGTGCTGAAGTAGGGAATGGACAAAAAATTCAAAACAGGCAAATGTTTCAAGAAGAGATTATGAAGAGTTAAGTTTTACTCACACTCTTTGTAAAAAAAAGGAAAATGGATAAAAGCTCAACCTCAGGGAGTGTTAGACGCATGCAATCTAATCTACAAAAAGTTTCAACTTACACCAGTCGGCTGACCATCAGCAAAAAGTCTACAAACAATAAATGCTGAAGGGGTTTTAGAGAACTGTGTACCCTCTGCCTGCTGGTGAGACGTAAAGGGGTAACAGCCAATAATGAGAACAGAAAGGAGCTGCGTTTAAAAGTAAAAATGGAGGTACTATTCAATCCAGCAGGCGCACCATTGGACCTCTCACCTGAGAAGACAATCGAGAAGACACAGGCCGCAAAAGCTGCAGTGCAGCCTTATTCACAATAGCCAAGACAGTGAAGCAATCAAAATGTCCAACAACAGGTAAATGGATAAAGAAGAAGTGGTCCGTGTACACAATGGAATATTAGCCATGGAAGACAATGAACCATTGCTCTTTGAGGCACCACAAATGAGTCTGGAGATAATCACGAAAGATGAGGTAAGTTGGAAAGCAAAAGACCTGTGTTCTATGATAGCACTTATAGGCGTTATCTAATAACTGACACAAATGAACATATTTCCACAGAGAAAGACACTCACAGATTTAGAAAACAAACTATGCTCATCTAAAACGACAGGTGGGGGGAATGGATAAATTAAGATTAGTGTTACTATACGTATACAAACACATATGATATACATATCTCAAAAAGACCAACCATATAGCAGGGGAAGTCTGCGGAACCCTCTGTAACATTTTACATGGGAAGAGGATCTGTACTTGAATAGACATATATAATGTACAAATGAACCAGATTGTGTACACCTAGGACAAACAATATTCTAAGCTTTACCCCAATTAAAACACTTTTAAAAACCAAGAAGAAATAATGACACATAAACTTATGGGGGTTTCTCCACGCACATTCCAATGTAATTTACAACCTAGGAACACGACTTCCAGAAAGGCTCTGCTGCCCTACTCCCCAGATTTGGGAATGGAGAAATGCTGCCTCCTTGAGGCCACTTCCCACAACAGCAGCTTTAAACCCATTGCTAAAGGTCACTAAATATTCACCAAACTTGCAGTTCGGGAAACGACACCTGCTCTCTAAAAAAACGCTGGGGTGGAAAATCGACCAAATAACTCAAAAGAGGGCAACCTTCAAAGAAGACAATTTCAAGAGTTATATCGTACTGCCAATTGTTTCCTTTTTTTAACGGAAAAGAAAACGGCGGAGAAAAATGATGAGTTTTACGAATTTTCAAAGACATGCAAACCCAAATTACAAAAACCTATCAGCTCACAGCAGCCAGAAGGGCCATTAGTATCAATGCTGTAAACAATAAATGCTGAAGCGATTGTGGAGAAATGCGTACCCTCGATTCTAAGGGGGACGTGGTAAGAGCCACTAATGAAAACACAAAGAAGGTGCTTTGAAAAGGGAAACACGGTGCTACCAGTCAATCAATCACACCCACTGCTGGGCCTATCACCTGAGAAAATGAGAATCAAAAAGTCACAGGCTGGCAATCCTGCACTCCAACAATATTTACCATAGCCAACACTTGGAAGCAATGAAAATGTCCATCAACCGAGGAATGCACAAAGAAGAAGTGGTCCACGTACACAGTGGAAAATTACTCCAATAAAAAATAAAAATTAAATTTAAAAATCCAACAAAAGTAAGGAGACATCAGCTTGTGTGGGTTTGTCCGGGCACACTCCACTCTAATTTATAACCGAGAAACACCACAGGCCGCCAGGGCTTTTCCCTAGTTCCCAGGGTGGGGAACATAGAAAGGCTGCCGCCCTCTGGCAGTTACCTGCAAAAGCAGTTTTAAAGCCTGTGCTAATGGTCATTTCATAGGAACAAGTACTGCAGAATTGTAAATGAAACCTGCCCTCAAAATGTCTTCAGGGAGGTAACGGCCAAAACATTTCAAAAGGTGACACGTACGTTAAGAGAACACTTTGAAGAACTAAGGGGTAATCACTGCTTGAAAAATAAAAAGGACATGCCTTAAAGCTCAATTTCAACGGATTATGAGGCACATGCGAATTCAACCACAAAGAGGTATCAGCTCACACTTGTCAGAATAACCATGAGCAAGAAAACTACAAACAATAAATGCTGAAGGTGTTGTGGAGAAATGCATACCCTCAACTTCAAGGGGGACGTAAGTTGGAAAGGGCCACGAATGAGAACAGAATGGAGGTGCCTTAAAAAGGTCAACATTGTGCTACCATATGATCCAGCAGGCCCACTCCTCCACCTATAATCTAAGAAGAGAGAATTGGAAAGACACAGGCAGGCAAATCTGCATTGCCCAGTATTACAATAGCCAAGATATGGAAGTAACCAAAAAGACCACCAACAGATGGGTGGGCAAAGAAGAACTCCTCCATGTACAGATGGAATATTCGCTAGTGAAAAAAATGAAACAATGCCATTTGCAGCACCATAGATGAGTCTAGACGTAATCACGCCACGTGTAGTAAGTGAGAAAGCAAAAGGCACATATCCTATCATATCACTTTCAGGAGTTACTTAAAAATTGATACCAATGAAGATATTTCCACAGAGAAAGGCAATCACAGATTCATTAAAAAACTTATGGTTCACCAAATAGAAAGGGATGAGGATTGGATACATTGCCATATTGGGGTTAACAGAGATATACAAACCATGTGAAATATATAACCCCCAAAGACGTACGGAAGACCAGGAGAAGACTACTCAACATTGTGTCATAACCTACATTGGCAAAGGATGCGAGGAAGAATAGATACATGTATATGTGTGAAAGAACCACATCTTGCACACCTAGAACAAACAAACCATTGTAATCAAATTTGCTGGGATAAAAAATAAAAAGTAAATTACAAATACGAACAAGAAGTAATGAGACATAAAGTTAAAGGGCTTTTTCCTGGCACATTCCATTCTAATATACAACCTAGAACACCACTTCCATTAAGGCTCTGTTTCCCTAGGAACCAAATTTGGTAAAGGAGAAATGCTGCCACCTAGTGGCCGTTTCCTGCAAGAGCAGCTTTAAAGTCACAGCTAATGGTCACTTAACATTCACAAGGACTCAGGGCTGTAAAGGACACTTGCCCTAAATATTTGTGCTGAAGTAGGGAATGGACAAAAAATTCAAAACAGGCAAATGTTTCAAGAAGAGATTATGAAGAGTTAAGTTTTACTCACACTCTTTGTAAAAAAAAAGGAAAATGGATAAAAGCTCAACCTCAGGGAGTGTTAGACGCATGCAATCTAATCTACAAAAAGTTTCAACTTACACCAGTCGGCTGACCATCAGCAAAAAGTCTACAAACAATAAATGCTGAAGGGGTTTTAGAGAACTGTGTACCCTCTGCCTGCTGGTGAGACGTAAAGGGGTAACAGCCAATAATGAGAACAGAAAGGAGCTGCGTTTAAAAGTAAAAATGGAGGTACTATTCAATCCAGCAGGCGCACCATTGGACCTCTCACCTGAGAAGACAATCGAGAAGACACAGGCCGCAAAAGCTGCAGTGCAGCCTTATTCACAATAGCCAAGACAGTGAAGCAATCAAAATGTCCAACAACAGGTAAATGGATAAAGAAGAAGTGGTCCGTGTACACAATGGAATATTAGCCATGGAAGACAATGAACCATTGCTCTTTGAGGCACCACAAATGAGTCTGGAGATAATCACGAAAGATGAGGTAAGTTGGAAAGCAAAAGACCTGTGTTCTATGATAGCACTTATAGGCGTTATCTAATAACTGACACAAATGAACATATTTCCACAGAGAAAGACACTCACAGATTTAGAAAACAAACTATGCTCATCTAAAACGACAGGTGGGGGGAATGGATAAATTAAGATTAGTGTTACTATACGTATACAAACACATATGATATACATATCTCAAAAAGACCAACCATATAGCAAGGGAAGTCTGCGGACCCCTCTGTAACATTTTACATGGGAAGAGGATCTGTACTTGAATAGACATATATAATGTACAAATGAACCAGATTGTGTACACCTAGGACAAACAATATTCTAAACTTTACCCCAATTAAAACACTTTTAAAAACCAAGAAGAAATAATGACACATAAACTTATGGGGGTTTCTCCACGCACATTCCAATGTAATTTACAACCTAGGAACACGACTTCCAGAAAGGCTCTGCTGCCCTACTCCCCAGATTTGGGAATGGAGAAATGCTGCCTCCTTGAGGCCACTTCCCACAACAGCAGCTTTAAACCCATTGCTAAAGGTCACTAAATATTCACCAAACTTGCAGTTCGGGAAACGACACCTGCTCTCTAAAAAAACGCTGGGGTGGAAAATCGACCAAATAACTCAAAAGAGGGCAACCTTCAAAGAAGACAATTTCAAGAGTTATATCGTACTGCCAATTGTTTCCTTTTTTTAACAGAAAAGAAAACGGCGGAGAAAAATGATGAGTTTTACGAATTTTCAAAGACATGCAAACCCAAATTACAAAAACCTATCAGCTCACAGCAGCCAGAAGGGCCATTAGCATCAATGCTGTAAACAATAAATGCTGAAGCGATTGTGGAGAAATGCGTACCCTCGATTCTAAGGGGGACGTGGTAAGAGCCACTAATGAAAACACAAAGAAGGTGCTTTGAAAAGGGAAACACGGTGCTACCAGTCAATCAATCACACCCACTGCTGGGCCTATCACCTGAGAAAATGAGAATCAAAAAGTCACAGGCTGGCAATCCTGCACTCCAACAATATTTACCATAGCCAACACTTGGAAGCAATGAAAATGTCCATCAACCGAGGAATGCACAAAGAAGAAGTGGTCCACGTACACAGTGGAAAATTACTCCAATAAAAAATAAAAATTAAATTTAAAAATCTAACAAAAGTAAGGAGACATCAGCTTGTGTGGGTTTGTCCGGGCACACTCCACTCTAATTTATAACCGAGAAACACCACAGGCCGCCAGGGCTTTTCCCTATTTACCAGGGTGGGGAACATAGAAAGGCTGCCGCCCTCTGGCAGTTACCTGCAAAAGCAGTTTTAAAGCCTGTGCTAATGGTCATTTCATAGGAACAAGTACTGCAGAACTGTAAATGAAACCAGCCCTCAAAATGTCTTCAGGGAGGTAACGGCCAAAACATTTCAAAAGGTGACACGTACGTTAAGAGAACACTTTGAAGAACTAAGGGGTAATCACTGCTTGAAAAATAAAAAGGACATGCCTTAAAGCTCAATTTCAACGGATTATGAGGCACATGCGAATTCAACCACAAAGAGGTATCAGCTCACACTTGTCAGAATAACCATGAGCAAGAAAACTACAAACAATAAATGCTGAAGGTGTTGTGGAGAAATGCATACCCTCAACTTCAAGGGGGACGTAAGTTGGAAAGGGCCACGAATGAGAACAGAATGGAGGTGCCTTAAAAAGGTCAACATTGTGCTACCATATGATCCAGCAGGCCCACTCCTCCACCTATAATCTAAGAAGAGAGAATTGGAAAGACACAGGCAGGCAAATCTGCATTGCCCAGTATTACAATAGCCAAGATATGGAAGTAACCAAAAAGACCACCAACAGATGGGTGGGCAAAGAAGAACTCCTCCATGTACAGATGGAATATTCGCTAGTGAAAAAAATGAAACAAAGCCATTTGCAGCACCATAGATGAGTCTAGACGTAATCACGCCACGTGTAGTACGTGAGAAAGCAAAAGGCACATATCCTATCATATCACTTTCAGGAGTTACTTAAAAATTGATACCAATGAAGATATTTCCACAGAGAAAGGCAATCACAGATTCATGAAAAAACTTATGGTTCACCAAATAGAAAGGGATGAGGATTGGATACATTGCCATATTGGGGTTAACAGAGATATACAAACCATGTGAAATATATAACCCCCAAAGACGTACGGAAGACCAGGAGAAGACTACTCAACATTGTGTCATAACCTACATTGGCAAAGAATGCGAGGAAGAAGAGATACATGTATATGTGTGAAAGAACCACATCTTGCACACCTAGAACAAACAAACCATTGTAATCAAATTTGCTGGGATAAAAAATAAAAAGTAAATTACAAATACGAACAAGAAGTAATGAGACATAAAGTTAAAGGGCTTTTTCCTGGCACATTCCATTCTAATATACAACCTAGAACACCACTTCCATTAAGGCTCTGTTTCCCTAGGAACCAAATTTGGTAAAGGAGAAATGCTGCCACCTAGTGGCCGTTTCCTGCAAGAGCAGCTTTAAAGTCACAGCTAATGGTCACTTAACATTCACAAGGACTCAGGGCTGTAAAGGACACTTGCCCTAAATATTTGTGCTGAAGTAGGGAATGGACAAAAAATTCAAAACAGGCAAATGTTTCAAGAAGAGATTATGAAGAGTTAAGTTTTACTCACACTCTTTGTAAAAAAAAAGGAAAATGGATAAAAGCTCAACCTCAGGGAGTGTTAGACGCATGCAATCTAATCTACAAAAAGTTTCAACTTACACCAGTCGGCTGACCATCAGCAAAAAGTCTACAAACAATAAATGCTGAAGGGGTTTTAGAGAACTGTGTACCCTCTGCCTGCTGGTGAGACGTAAAGGGGTAACAGCCAATAATGAGAACAGAAAGGAGCTGCGTTTAAAAGTAAAAATGGAGGTACTATTCAATCCAGCAGGCGCACCATTGGACCTCTCACCTGAGAAGACAATCGAGAAGACACAGGCCGCAAAAGCTGCAGTGCAGCCTTATTCACAATAGCCAAGACAGTGAAGCAATCAAAATGTCCAACAACAGGTAAATGGATAAAGAAGAAGTGGTCCGTGTACACAATGGAATATTAGCCATGGAAGACAATGAACCATTGCTCTTTGAGGCACCACAAATGAGTCTGGAGATAATCACGAAAGATGAGGTAAGTTGGAAAGCAAAAGACCTGTGTTCTATGATAGCACTTATAGGCGTTATCTAATAACTGACACAAATGAACATATTTCCACAGAGAAAGACACTCACAGATTTAGAAAACAAACTATGCTCATCTAAAACGACAGGTGGGGGGAATGGATAAATTAAGATTAGTGTTACTATACGTATACAAACACATATGATATACATATCTCAAAAAGACCAACCATATAGCAAGGGAAGTCTGCGGAACCCTCTGTAACATTTTACATGGGAAGAGGATCTGTACTTGAATAGACATATATAATGTACAAATGAACCAGATTGTGTACACCTAGGACAAACAATATTCTAAGCTTTACCCCAATTAAAACACTTTTAAAAACCAAGAAGAAATAATGACACATAAACTTATGGGGGTTTCTCCACGCACATTCCAATGTAATTTACAACCTAGGAACACGACTTCCAGAAAGGCTCTGCTGCCCTACTCCCCAGATTTGGGAATGGAGAAATGCTGCCTCCTTGAGGCCACTTCCCACAACAGCAGCTTTAAACCCATTGCTAAAGGTCACTAAATATTCACCAAACTTGCAGTTCGGGAAACGACACCTGCTCTCTAAAAAAACGCTGGGGTGGAAAATCGACCAAATAACTCAAAAGAGGGCAACCTTCAAAGAAGACAATTTCAAGAGTTATATCGTACTGCCAATTGTTTCCTTTTTTTAACGGAAAAGAAAACGGCGGAGAAAAATGATGAGTTTTACGAATTTTCAAAGACATGCAAACCCAAATTACAAAAACCTATCAGCTCACAGCAGCCAGAAGGGCCATTAGTATCAATGCTGTAAACAATAAATGCTGAAGTGATTGTGGAGAAATGCGTACCCTCGATTCTAAGGGGGACGTGGTAAGAGCCACTAATGAAAACACAAAGAAGGTGCTTTGAAAAGGGAAACACGGTGCTACCAGTCAATCAATCACACCCACTGCTGGGCCTATCACCTGAGAAAATGAGAATCAAAAAGTCACAGGCTGGCAATCCTGCACTCCAACAATATTTACCATAGCCAACACTTGGAAGCAATGAAAATGTCCATCAACCGAGGAATGCACAAAGAAGAAGTGGTCCACGTACACAGTGGAAAATTACTCCAATAAAAAATAAAAATTAAATTTAAAAATCCAACAAAAGTAAGGAGACATCAGCTTGTGTGGGTTTGTCCGGGCACACTCCACTCTAATTTATAACCGAGAAACACCACAGGCCGCCAGGGCTTTTCCCTAGTTCCCAGGGTGGGGAACATAGAAAGGCTGCCGCCCTCTGGCAGTTACCTGCAAAAGCAGTTTTAAAGCCTGTGCTAATGGTCATTTCATAGGAACAAGTACTGCAGAATTGTAAATGAAACCTGCCCTCAAAATGTCTTCAGGGAGGTAACGGCCAAAACATTTCAAAAGGTGACACGTACGTTAAGAGAACACTTTGAAGAACTAAGGGGTAATCACTGCTTGAAAAATAAAAAGGACATGCCTTAAAGCTCAATTTCAACGGATTATGAGGCACATGCGAATTCAACCACAAAGAGGTATCAGCTCACACTTGTCAGAATAACCATGAGCAAGAAAACTACAAACAATAAATGCTGAAGGTGTTGTGGAGAAATGCATACCCTCAACTTCAAGGGGGACGTAAGTTGGAAAGGGCCACGAATGAGAACAGAATGGAGGTGCCTTAAAAAGGTCAACATTGTGCTACCATATGATCCAGCAGGCCCACTCCTCCACCTATAATCTAAGAAGAGAGAATTGGAAAGACACAGGCAGGCAAATCTGCATTGCCCAGTATTACAATAGCCAAGATATGGAAGTAACCAAAAAGACCACCAACAGATGGGTGGGCAAAGAAGAACTCCTCCATGTACAGATGGAATATTCGCTAGTGAAAAAAATGAAACAATGCCATTTGCAGCACCATAGATGAGTCTAGACGTAATCACGCCACGTGTAGTAAGTGAGAAAGCAAAAGGCACATATCCTATCATATCACTTTCAGGAGTTACTTAAAAATTGATACCAATGAAGATATTTCCACAGAGAAAGGCAATCACAGATTCATTAAAAAACTTATGGTTCACCAAATAGAAAGGGATGAGGATTGGATACATTGCCATATTGGGGTTAACAGAGATATACAAACCATGTGAAATATATAACCCCCAAAGACGTACGGAAGACCAGGAGAAGACTACTCAACATTGTGTCATAACCTACATTGGCAAAGGATGCGAGGAAGAATAGATACATGTATATGTGTGAAAGAACCACATCTTGCACACCTAGAACAAACAAACCATTGTAATCAAATTTGCTGGGATAAAAAATAAAAAGTAAATTACAAATACGAACAAGAAGTAATGAGACATAAAGTTAAAGGGCTTTTTCCTGGCACATTCCATTCTAATATACAACCTCGAACACCACTTCCATTAAGGCTCTGTTTCCCTAGGAACCAAATTTGGTAAAGGAGAAATGCTGCCACCTAGTGGCCGTTTCCTGCAAGAGCAGCTTTAAAGTCACAGCTAATGGTCACTTAACATTCACAAGGACTCAGGGCTGTAAAGGACACTTGCCCTAAATATTTGTGCTGAAGTAGGGAATGGACAAAAAATTCAAAACAGGCAAATGTTTCAAGAAGGGATTATGAAGAGTTAAGTTTTACTCACACTCTTTGTAAAAAAAAAAGGAAAATGGATAAAAGCTCAACCTCAGGGAGTGTTAGACGCATGCAATCTAATCTACAAAAAGTTTCAACTTACACCAGTCGGCTGACCATCAGCAAAAAGTCTACAAACAATAAATGCTGAAGGGGTTTTAGAGAACTGTGTACCCTCTGCCTGCTGGTGAGACGTAAAGGGGTAACAGCCAATAATGAGAACAGAAAGGAGCTGCGTTTAAAAGTAAAAATGGAGGTACTATTCAATCCAGCAGGCGCACCATTGGACCTCTCACCTGAGAAGACAATCGAGAAGACACAGGCCGCAAAAGCTGCAGTGCAGCCTTATTCACAATAGCCAAGACAGTGAAGCAATCAAAATGTCCAACAACAGGTAAATGGATAAAGAAGAAGTGGTCCGTGTACACAATGGAATATTAGCCATGGAAGACAATGAACCATTGCTCTTTGAGGCACCACAAATGAGTCTGGAGATAATCACGAAAGATGAGGTAAGTTGGAAAGCAAAAGACCTGTGTTCTATGATAGCACTTATAGGCGTTATCTAATAACTGACACAAATGAACATATTTCCACAGAGAAAGACACTCACAGATTTAGAAAACAAACTATGCTCATCTAAAACGACAGGTGGGGGGAATGGATAAATTAAGATTAGTGTTACTATACGTATACAAACACATATGATATACATATCTCAAAAAGACCAACCATATAGCAAGGGAAGTCTGCGGAACCCTCTGTAACATTTTACATGGGAAGAGGATCTGTACTTGAATAGACATATATAATGTACAAATGAACCAGATTGTGTACACCTAGGACAAACAATATTCTAAGCTTTACCCCAATTAAAACACTTTTAAAAACCAAGAAGAAATAATGACACATAAACTTATGGGGGTTTCTCCACGCACATTCCAATGTAATTTACAACCTAGGAACACGACTTCCAGAAAGGCTCTGCTGCCCTACTCCCCAGATTTGGGAATGGAGAAATGCTGCCTCCTTGAGGCCACTTCCCACAACAGCAGCTTTAAACCCATTGCTAAAGGTCACTAAATATTCACCAAACTTGCAGTTCGGGAAACGACACCTGCTCTCTAAAAAAACGCTGGGGTGGAAAATCGACCAAATAACTCAAAAGAGGGCAACCTTCAAAGAAGACAATTTCAAGAGTTATATCGTACTGCCAATTGTTTCCTTTTTTTAACGGAAAAGAAAACGGCGGAGAAAAATGATGAGTTTTACGAATTTTCAAAGACATGCAAACCCAAATTACAAAAACCTATCAGCTCACAGCAGCCAGAAGGGCCATTAGTATCAATGCTGTAAACAATAAATGCTGAAGCGATTGTGGAGAAATGCGTACCCTCGATTCTAAGGGGGACGTGGTAAGAGCCACTAATGAAAACACAAAGAAGGTGCTTTGAAAAGGGAAACACGGTGCTACCAGTCAATCAATCACACCCACTGCTGGGCCTATCACCTGAGAAAATGAGAATCAAAAAGTCACAGGCTGGCAATCCTGCACTCCAACAATATTTACCATAGCCAACACTTGGAAGCAATGAAAATGTCCATCAACCGAGGAATGCACAAAGAAGAAGTGGTCCACGTACACAGTGGAAAATTACTCCAATAAAAAATAAAAATTAAATTTAAAAATCCAACAAAAGTAAGGAGACATCAGCTTGTGTGGGTTTGTCCGGGCACACTCCACTCTAATTTATAACCGAGAAACACCACAGGCCGCCAGGGCTTTTCCCTAGTTCCCAGGGTGGGGAACATAGAAAGGCTGCCGCCCTCTGGCAGTTACCTGCAAAAGCAGTTTTAAAGCCTGTGCTAATGGTCATTTCATAGGAACAAGTACTGCAGAATTGTAAATGAAACCTGCCCTCAAAATGTCTTCAGGGAGGTAACGGCCAAAACATTTCAAAAGGTGACACGTACGTTAAGAGAACACTTTGAAGAACTAAGGGGTAATCACTGCTTGAAAAATAAAAAGGACATGCCTTAAAGCTCAATTTCAACGGATTATGAGGCACATGCGAATTCAACCACAAAGAGGTATCAGCTCACACTTGTCAGAATAACCATGAGCAAGAAAACTACAAACAATAAATGCTGAAGGTGTTGTGGAGAAATGCATACCCTCAACTTCAAGGGGGACGTAAGTTGGAAAGGGCCACGAATGAGAACAGAATGGAGGTGCCTTAAAAAGGTCAACATTGTGCTACCATATGATCCAGCAGGCCCACTCCTCCACCTATAATCTAAGAAGAGAGAATTGGAAAGACACAGGCAGGCAAATCTGCATTGCCCAGTATTACAATAGCCAAGATATGGAAGTAACCAAAAAGACCACCAACAGATGGGTGGGCAAAGAAGAACTCCTCCATGTACAGATGGAATATTCGCTAGTGAAAAAAATGAAACAATGCCATTTGCAGCACCATAGATGAGTCTAGACGTAATCACGCCACGTGTAGTAAGTGAGAAAGCAAAAGGCACATATCCTATCATATCACTTTCAGGAGTTACTTAAAAATTGATACCAATGAAGATATTTCCACAGAGAAAGGCAATCACAGATTCATTAAAAAACTTATGGTTCACCAAATAGAAAGGGATGAGGATTGGATACATTGCCATATTGGGGTTAACAGAGATATACAAACCATGTGAAATATATAACCCCCAAAGACGTACGGAAGACCAGGAGAAGACTACTCAACATTGTGTCATAACCTACATTGGCAAAGGATGCGAGGAAGAATAGATACATGTATATGTGTGAAAGAACCACATCTTGCACACCTAGAACAAACAAACCATTGTAATCAAATTTGCTGGGATAAAAAATAAAAAGTAAATTACAAATACGAACAAGAAGTAATGAGACATAAAGTTAAAGGGCTTTTTCCTGGCACATTCCATTCTAATATACAACCTAGAACACCACTTCCATTAAGGCTCTGTTTCCCTAGGAACCAAATTTGGTAAAGGAGAAATGCTGCCACCTAGTGGCCGTTTCCTGCAAGAGCAGCTTTAAAGTCACAGCTAATGGTCACTTAACATTCACAAGGACTCAGGGCTGTAAAGGACACTTGCCCTAAATATTTGTGCTGAAGTAGGGAATGGACAAAAAATTCAAAACAGGCAAATGTTTCAAGAAGAGATTATGAAGAGTTAAGGTTTACTCACACTCTTTGTAAAAAAAAAGGAAAATGGATAAAAGCTCAACCTCAGGGAGTGTTAGACGCATGCAATCTAATCTACAAAAAGTTTCAACTTACACCAGTCGGCTGACCATCAGCAAAAAGTCTACAAACAATAAATGCTGAAGGGGTTTTAGAGAACTGTGTACCCTCTGCCTGCTGGTGAGACGTAAAGGGGTAACAGCCAATAATGAGAACAGAAAGGAGCTGCGTTTAAAAGTAAAAATGGAGGTACTATTCAATCCAGCAGGCGCACCATTGGACCTCTCACCTGAGAAGACAATCGAGAAGACACAGGCCGCAAAAGCTGCAGTGCAGCCTTATTCACAATAGCCAAGACAGTGAAGCAATCAAAATGTCCAACAGGTAAATGGATAAAGAAGAAGTGGTCCGTGTACACAATGGAATATTAGCCATGGAAGACAATGAACCATTGCTCTTTGAGGCACCACAAATGAGTCTGGAGATAATCACGAAAGATGAGGTAAGTTGGAAAGCAAAAGACCTGTGTTCTATGATAGCACTTATAGGCGTTATCTAATAACTGACACAAATGAACATATTTCCACAGAGAAAGACACTCACAGATTTAGAAAACAAACTATGCTCATCTAAAACGACAGGTGGGGGGAATGGATAAATTAAGATTAGTGTTACTATACGTATACAAACACATATGATATACATATCTCAAAAAGACCAACCATATAGCAAGGGAAGTCTGCGGAACCCTCTGTAACATTTTACATGGGAAGAGGATCTGTACTTGAATAGACATATATAATGTACAAATGAACCAGATTGTGTACACCTAGGACAAACAATATTCTAAGCTTTACCCCAATTAAAACACTTTTAAAAACCAAGAAGAAATAATGACACATAAACTTATGGGGGTTTCTCCACGCACATTCCAATGTAATTTACAACCTAGGAACACGACTTCCAGAAAGGCTCTGCTGCCCTACTCCCCAGATTTGGGAATGGAGAAATGCTGCCTCCTTGAGGCCACTTCCCACAACAGCAGCTTTAAACCCATTGCTAAAGGTCACTAAATATTCACCAAACTTGCAGTTCGGGAAATGACACCTGCTCTCTAAAAAAACGCTGGGGTGGAAAATCGACCAAATAACTCAAAAGAGGGCAACCTTCAAAGAAGACAATTTCAAGAGTTATATCGTACTGCCAATTGTTTCCTTTTTTTAACAGAAAAGAAAACGGCGGAGAAAAATGATGAGTTTTACGAATTTTCAAAGACATGCAAACCCAAATTACAAAAACCTATCAGCTCACAGCAGCCAGAAGGGCCATTAGCATCAATGCTGTAAACAATAAATGCTGAAGCGATTGTGGAGAAATGCGTACCCTCGATTCTAAGGGGGACGTGGTAAGAGCCACTAATGAAAACACAAAGAAGGTGCTTTGAAAAGGGAAACACGGTGCTACCAGTCAATCAATCACACCCACTGCTGGGCCTATCACCTGAGAAAATGAGAATCAAAAAGTCACAGGCTGGCAATCCTGCACTCCAACAATATTTACCATAGCCAACACTTGGAAGCAATGAAAATATCCATCAACCGAGGAATGCACAAAGAAGAAGTGGTCCACGTACACAGTGGAAAATTACTCCAATAAAAAATAAAAATTAAATTTAAAAATCTAACAAAAGTAAGGAGACATCAGCTTGTGTGGGTTTGTCCGGGCACACTCCACTCTAATTTATAACCGAGAAACACCACAGGCCGCCAGGGCTTTTCCCTATTTACCAGGGTGGGGAACATAGAAAGGCTGCCGCCCTCTGGCAGTTACCTGCAAAAGCAGTTTTAAAGCCTGTGCTAATGGTCATTTCATAGGAACAAGTACTGCAGAACTGTAAATGAAACCAGCCCTCAAAATGTCTTCAGGGAGGTAACGGCCAAAACATTTCAAAAGGTGACACGTACGTTAAGAGAACACTTTGAAGAACTAAGGGGTAATCACTGCTTGAAAAATAAAAAGGACATGCCTTAAAGCTCAATTTCAACGGATTATGAGGCACATGCGAATTCAACCACAAAGAGGTATCAGCTCACACTTGTCAGAATAACCATGAGCAAGAAAACTACAAACAATAAATGCTGAAGGTGTTGTGGAGAAATGCATACCCTCAACTTCAAGGGGGACGTAAGTTGGAAAGGGCCACGAATGAGAACAGAATGGAGGTGCCTTAAAAAGGTCAACATTGTGCTACCATATGATCCAGCAGGCCCACTCCTCCACCTATAATCTAAGAAGAGAGAATTGGAAAGACACAGGCAGGCAAATCTGCATTGCCCAGTATTACAATAGCCAAGATATGGAAGTAACCAAAAAGACCACCAACAGATGGGTGGGCAAAGAAGAACTCCTCCATGTACAGATGGAATATTCGCTAGTGAAAAAAATGAAACAAAGCCATTTGCAGCACCATAGATGAGTCTAGACGTAATCACGCCACGTGTAGTACGTGAGAAAGCAAAAGGCACATATCCTATCATATCACTTTCAGGAGTTACTTAAAAATTGATACCAATGAAGATATTTCCACAGAGAAAGGCAATCACAGATTCATTAAAAAACTTATGGTTCACCAAATAGAAAGGGATGAGGATTGGATACATTGCCATATTGGGGTTAACAGAGATATACAAACCATGTGAAATATATAACCCCCAAAGATGTACGGAAGACCAGGAGAAGACTACTCAACATTGTGTCATAACCTACATTGGCAAAGGATGCGAGGAAGAATAGATACATGTATATGTGTGAAAGAACCACATCTTGCACACCTAGAACAAACAAACCATTGTAATCAAATTTGCTGGGATAAAAAATAAAAAGTAAATTACAAATACGAACAAGAAGTAATGAGACATAAAGTTAAAGGGCTTTTTCCTGGCACATTCCATTCTAATATACAACCTAGAACACCACTTCCATTAAGGCTCTGTTTCCCTAGGAACCAAATTTGGTAAAGGAGAAATGCTGCCACCTAGTGGCCGTTTCCTGCAAGAGCAGCTTTAAAGTCACAGCTAATGGTCACTTAACATTCACAAGGACTCAGGGCTGTAAAGGACACTTGCCCTAAATATTTGTGCTGAAGTAGGGAATGGACAAAAAATTCAAAACAGGCAAATGTTTCAAGAAGAGATTATGAAGAGTTAAGGTTTACTCACACTCTTTGTAAAAAAAAAGGAAAATGGATAAAAGCTCAACCTCAGGGAGTGTTAGACGCATGCAATCTAATCTACAAAAAGTTTCAACTTACACCAGTCGGCTGACCATCAGCAAAAAGTCTACAAACAATAAATGCTGAAGGGGTTTTAGAGAACTGTGTACCCTCTGCCTGCTGGTGAGACGTAAAGGGGTAACAGCCAATAATGAGAACAGAAAGGAGCTGCGTTTAAAAGTTAAAATGGAGGTACTATTCAATCCAGCAGGCGCACCATTGGACCTCTCACCTGAGAAGACAATCGAGAAGACACAGGCCGCAAAAGCTGCAGTGCAGCCTTATTCACAATAGCCAAGACAGTGAAGCAATCAAAATGTCCAACAACAGGTAAATGGATAAAGAAGAAGTGGTCCGTGTACACAATGGAATATTAGCCATGGAAGACAATGAACCATTGCTCTTTGAGGCACCACAAATGAGTCTGGAGATAATCACGAAAGATGAGGTAAGTTGGAAAGCAAAAGACCTGTGTTCTATGATAGCACTTATAGGCGTTATCTAATAACTGACACAAATGAACATATTTCCACAGAGAAAGACACTCACAGATTTAGAAAACAAACTATGCTCATCTAAAACGACAGGTGGGGGGAATGGATAAATTAAGATTAGTGTTACTATACGTATACAAACACATATGATATACATATCTCAAAAAGACCAACCATATAGCAAGGGAAGTCTGCGGAACCCTCTGTAACATTTTACATGGGAAGAGGATCTGTACTTGAATAGACATATATAATGTACAAATGAACCAGATTGTGTACACCTAGGACAAACAATATTCTAAGCTTTACCCCAATTAAAACACTTTTAAAAACCAAGAAGAAATAATGACACATAAACTTATGGGGGTTTCTCCACGCACATTCCAATGTAATTTACAACCTAGGAACACGACTTCCAGAAAGGCTCTGCTGCCCTACTCCCCAGATTTGGGAATGGAGAAATGCTGCCTCCTTGAGGCCACTTCCCACAACAGCAGCTTTAAACCCATTGCTAAAGGTCACTAAATATTCACCAAACTTGCAGTTCGGGAAACGACACCTGCTCTCTAAAAAAACGCTGGGGTGGAAAATCGACCAAATAACTCAAAAGAGGGCAACCTTCAAAGAAGACAATTTCAAGAGTTATATCGTACTGCCAATTGTTTCCTTTTTTTAACGGAAAAGAAAACGGCGGAGAAAAATGATGAGTTTTACGAATTTTCAAAGACATGCAAACCCAAATTACAAAAACCTATCAGCTCACAGCAGCCAGAAGGGCCATTAGTATCAATGCTGTAAACAATAAATGCTGAAGCGATTGTGGAGAAATGCGTACCCTCGATTCTAAGGGGGACGTGGTAAGAGCCACTAATGAAAACACAAAGAAGGTGCTTTGAAAAGGGAAACACGGTGCTACCAGTCAATCAATCACACACACTGCTGGGCCTATCACCTGAGAAAATGAGAATCAAAAAGTCACAGGCTGGCAATCCTGCACTCCAACAATATTTACCATAGCCAACACTTGGAAGCAATGAAAATGTCCATCAACCGAGGAATGCACAAAGAAGAAGTGGTCCACGTACACAGTGGAAAATTACTCCAATAAAAAATAAAAATTAAATTTAAAAATCCAACAAAAGTAAGGAGACATCAGCTTGTGTGGGTTTGTCCGGGCACACTCCACTCTAATTTATAACCGAGAAACACCACAGGCCGCCAGGGCTTTTCCCTAGTTCCCAGGGTGGGGAACATAGAAAGGCTGCCGCCCTCTGGCAGTTACCTGCAAAAGCAGTTTTAAAGCCTGTGCTAATGGTCATTTCATAGGAACAAGTACTGCAGAATTGTAAATGAAACCTGCCCTCAAAATGTCTTCAGGGAGGTAACGGCCAAAACATTTCAAAAGGTGACACGTACGTTAAGAGAACACTTTGAAGAACTAAGGGGTAATCACTGCTTGAAAAATAAAAAGGACATGCCTTAAAGCTCAATTTCAACGGATTATGAGGCACATGCGAATTCAACCACAAAGAGGTATCAGCTCACACTTGTCAGAATAACCATGAGCAAGAAAACTACAAACAATAAATGCTGAAGGTGTTGTGGAGAAATGCATACCCTCAACTTCAAGGGGGACGTAAGTTGGAAAGGGCCACGAATGAGAACAGAATGGAGGTGCCTTAAAAAGGTCAACATTGTGCTACCATATGATCCAGCAGGCCCACTCCTCCACCTATAATCTAAGAAGAGAGAATTGGAAAGACACAGGCAGGCAAATCTGCATTGCCCAGTATTACAATAGCCAAGATATGGAAGTAACCAAAAAGACCACCAACAGATGGGTGGGCAAAGAAGAACTCCTCCATGTACAGATGGAATATTCGCTAGTGAAAAAAATGAAACAATGCCATTTGCAGCACCATAGATGAGTCTAGACGTAATCACGCCACGTGTAGTACGTGAGAAAGCAAAAGGCACATATCCTATCATATCACTTTCAGGAGTTACTTAAAAACTGATACCAATGAAGATATTTCCACAGAGAAAGGCAATCACAGATTCATTAAAAAACTTATGGTTCACCAAATAGAAAGGGATGAGGATTGGATACATTGCCATATTGGGGTTAACAGAGATATACAAACCATGTGAAATATATAACCCCCAAAGACGTACGGAAGACCAGGAGAAGACTACTCAACATTGTGTCATAACCTACATTGGCAAAGGATGCGAGGAAGAATAGATACATGTATATGTGTGAAAGAACCACATCTTGCACACCTAGAACAAACAAACCATTGTAATCAAATTTGCTGGGATAAAAAATAAAAAGTAAATTACAAATACGAACAAGAAGTAATGAGACATAAAGTTAAAGGGCTTTTTCCTGGCACATTCCATTCTAATATACAACCTAGAACACCACTTCCATTAAGGCTCTGTTTCCCTAGGAACCAAATTTGGTAAAGGAGAAATGCTGCCACCTAGTGGCCGTTTCCTGCAAGAGCAGCTTTAAAGTCACAGCTAATGGTCACTTAACATTCACAAGGACTCAGGGCTGTAAAGGACACTTGCCCTAAATATTTGTGCTGAAGTAGGGAATGGACAAAAAATTCAAAACAGGCAAATGTTTCAAGAAGAGATTATGAAGAGTTAAGTTTTACTCACACTCTTTGTAAAAAAAAAAGGAAAATGGATAAAAGCTCAACCTCAGGGAGTGTTAGACGCATGCAATCTAATCTACAAAAAGTTTCAACTTACACCAGTCGGCTGACCATCAGCAAAAAGTCTACAAACAATAAATGCTGAAGGGGTTTTAGAGAACTGTGTACCCTCTGCCTGCTGGTGAGACGTAAAGGGGTAACAGCCAATAATGAGAACAGAAAGGAGCTGCGTTTAAAAGTAAAAATGGAGGTACTATTCAATCCAGCAGGCGCACCATTGGACCTCTCACCTGAGAAGACAATCGAGAAGACACAGGCCGCAAAAGCTGCAGTGCAGCCTTATTCACAATAGCCAAGACAGTGAAGCAATCAAAATGTCCAACAACAGGTAAATGGATAAAGAAGAAGTGGTCCGTGTACACAATGGAATATTAGCCATGGAAGACAATGAACCATTGCTCTTTGAGGCACCACAAATGAGTCTGGAGATAATCACGAAAGATGAGGTAAGTTGGAAAGCAAAAGACCTGTGTTCTATGATAGCACTTATAGGCGTTATCTAATAACTGACACAAATGAACATATTTCCACAGAGAAAGACACTCACAGATTTAGAAAACAAACTATGCTCATCTAAAACGACAGGTGGGGGGAATGGATAAATTAAGATTAGTGTTACTATACGTATACAAACACATATGATATACATATCTCAAAAAGACCAACCATATAGCAAGGGAAGTCTGCGGAACCCTCTGTAACATTTTACATGGGAAGAGGATCTGTACTTGAATAGACATATATAATGTACAAATGAACCAGATTGTGTACACCTAGGACAAACAATATTCTAAGCTTTACCCCAATTAAAACACTTTTAAAAACCAAGAAGAAATAATGACACATAAACTTATGGGGGTTTCTCCACGCACATTCCAATGTAATTTACAACCTAGGAACACGACTTCCAGAAAGGCTCTGCTGCCCTACTCCCCAGATTTGGGAATGGAGAAATGCTGCCTCCTTGAGGCCACTTCCCACAACAGCAGCTTTAAACCCATTGCTAAAGGTCACTAAATATTCACCAAACTTGCAGTTTGGGAAATGACACCTGCTCTCTAAAAAAACGCTGGGGTGGAAAATCGACCAAATAACTCAAAAGAGGGCAACCTTCAAAGAAGACAATTTCAAGAGTTATATCGTACTGCCAATTGTTTCCTTTTTTTAACAGAAAAGAAAACGGCGGAGAAAAATGATGAGTTTTACGAATTTTCAAAGACATGCAAACCCAAATTACAAAAACCTATCAGCTCACAGCAGCCAGAAGGGCCATTAGCATCAATGCTGTAAACAATAAATGCTGAAGCGATTGTGGAGAAATGCGTACCCTCGATTCTAAGGGGGACGTGGTAAGAGCCACTAATGAAAACACAAAGAAGGTGCTTTGAAAAGGGAAACACGGTGCTACCAGTCAATCAATCACACCCACTGCTGGGCCTATCACCTGAGAAAATGAGAATCAAAAAGTCACAGGCTGGCAATCCTGCACTCCAACAATATTTACCATAGCCAACACTTGGAAGCAATGAAAATATCCATCAACCGAGGAATGCACAAAGAAGAAGTGGTCCACGTACACAGTGGAAAATTACTCCAATAAAAAATAAAAATTAAATTTAAAAATCTAACAAAAGTAAGGAGACATCAGCTTGTGTGGGTTTGTCCGGGCACACTCCACTCTAATTTATAACCGAGAAACACCACAGGCCGCCAGGGCTTTTCCCTATTTACCAGGGTGGGGAACATAGAAAGGCTGCCGCCCTCTGGCAGTTACCTGCAAAAGCAGTTTTAAAGCCTGTGCTAATGGTCATTTCATAGGAACAAGTACTGCAGAACTGTAAATGAAACCAGCCCTCAAAATGTCTTCAGGGAGGTAACGGCCAAAACATTTCAAAAGGTGACACGTACGTTAAGAGAACACTTTGAAGAACTAAGGGGTAATCACTGCTTGAAAAATAAAAAGGACATGCCTTAAAGCTCAATTTCAACGGATTATGAGGCACATGCGAATTCAACCACAAAGAGGTATCAGCTCACACTTGTCAGAATAACCATGAGCAAGAAAACTACAAACAATAAATGCTGAAGGTGTTGTGGAGAAATGCATACCCTCAACTTCAAGGGGGACGTAAGTTGGAAAGGGCCACGAATGAGAACAGAATGGAGGTGCCTTAAAAAGGTCAACATTGTGCTACCATATGATCCAGCAGGCCCACTCCTCCACCTATAATCTAAGAAGAGAGAATTGGAAAGACACAGGCAGGCAAATCTGCATTGCCCAGTATTACAATAGCCAAGATATGGAAGTAACCAAAAAGACCACCAACAGATGGGTGGGCAAAGAAGAACTCCTCCATGTACAGATGGAATATTCGCTAGTGAAAAAAATGAAACAAAGCCATTTGCAGCACCATAGATGAGTCTAGACGTAATCACGCCACGTGTAGTACGTGAGAAAGCAAAAGGCACATATCCTATCATATCACTTTCAGGAGTTACTTAAAAATTGATACCAATGAAGATATTTCCACAGAGAAAGGCAATCACAGATTCATTAAAAAACTTATGGTTCACCAAATAGAAAGGGATGAGGATTGGATACATTGCCATATTGGGGTTAACAGAGATATACAAACCATGTGAAATATATAACCCCCAAAGATGTACGGAAGACCAGGAGAAGACTACTCAACATTGTGTCATAACCTACATTGGCAAAGGATGCGAGGAAGAATAGATACATGTATATGTGTGAAAGAACCACATCTTGCACACCTAGAACAAACAAACCATTGTAATCAAATTTGCTGGGATAAAAAATAAAAAGTAAATTACAAATACGAACAAGAAGTAATGAGACATAAAGTTAAAGGGCTTTTTCCTGGCACATTCCATTCTAATATACAACCTAGAACACCACTTCCATTAAGGCTCTGTTTCCCTAGGAACCAAATTTGGTAAAGGAGAAATGCTGCCACCTAGTGGCCGTTTCCTGCAAGAGCAGCTTTAAAGTCACAGCTAATGGTCACTTAACATTCACAAGGACTCAGGGCTGTAAAGGACACTTGCCCTAAATATTTGTGCTGAAGTAGGGAATGGACAAAAAATTCAAAACAGGCAAATGTTTCAAGAAGAGATTATGAAGAGTTAAGGTTTACTCACACTCTTTGTAAAAAAAAAGGAAAATGGATAAAAGCTCAACCTCAGGGAGTGTTAGACGCATGCAATCTAATCTACAAAAAGTTTCAACTTACACCAGTCGGCTGACCATCAGCAAAAAGTCTACAAACAATAAATGCTGAAGGGGTTTTAGAGAACTGTGTACCCTCTGCCTGCTGGTGAGACGTAAAGGGGTAACAGCCAATAATGAGAACAGAAAGGAGCTGCGTTTAAAAGTTAAAATGGAGGTACTATTCAATCCAGCAGGCGCACCATTGGACCTCTCACCTGAGAAGACAATCGAGAAGACACAGGCCGCAAAAGCTGCAGTGCAGCCTTATTCACAATAGCCAAGACAGTGAAGCAATCAAAATGTCCAACAACAGGTAAATGGATAAAGAAGAAGTGGTCCGTGTACACAATGGAATATTAGCCATGGAAGACAATGAACCATTGCTCTTTGAGGCACCACAAATGAGTCTGGAGATAATCACGAAAGATGAGGTAAGTTGGAAAGCAAAAGACCTGTGTTCTATGATAGCACTTATAGGCGTTATCTAATAACTGACACAAATGAACATATTTCCACAGAGAAAGACACTCACAGATTTAGAAAACAAACTATGCTCATCTAAAACGACAGGTGGGGGGAATGGATAAATTAAGATTAGTGTTACTATACGTATACAAACACATATGATATACATATCTCAAAAAGACCAACCATATAGCAAGGGAAGTCTGCGGAACCCTCTGTAACATTTTACATGGGAAGAGGATCTGTACTTGAATAGACATATATAATGTACAAATGAACCAGATTGTGTACACCTAGGACAAACAATATTCTAAGCTTTACCCCAATTAAAACACTTTTAAAAACCAAGAAGAAATAATGACACATAAACTTATGGGGGTTTCTCCACGCACATTCCAATGTAATTTACAACCTAGGAACACGACTTCCAGAAAGGCTCTGCTGCCCTACTCCCCAGATTTGGGAATGGAGAAATGCTGCCTCCTTGAGGCCACTTCCCACAACAGCAGCTTTAAACCCATTGCTAAAGGTCACTAAATATTCACCAAACTTGCAGTTCGGGAAACGACACCTGCTCTCTAAAAAAACGCTGGGGTGGAAAATCGACCAAATAACTCAAAAGAGGGCAACCTTCAAAGAAGACAATTTCAAGAGTTATATCGTACTGCCAATTGTTTCCTTTTTTTAACGGAAAAGAAAACGGCGGAGAAAAATGATGAGTTTTACGAATTTTCAAAGACATGCAAACCCAAATTACAAAAACCTATCAGCTCACAGCAGCCAGAAGGGCCATTAGTATCAATGCTGTAAACAATAAATGCTGAAGCGATTGTGGAGAAATGCGTACCCTCGATTCTAAGGGGGACGTGGTAAGAGCCACTAATGAAAACACAAAGAAGGTGCTTTGAAAAGGGAAACACGGTGCTACCAGTCAATCAATCACACACACTGCTGGGCCTATCACCTGAGAAAATGAGAATCAAAAAGTCACAGGCTGGCAATCCTGCACTCCAACAATATTTACCATAGCCAACACTTGGAAGCAATGAAAATGTCCATCAACCGAGGAATGCACAAAGAAGAAGTGGTCCACGTACACAGTGGAAAATTACTCCAATAAAAAATAAAAATTAAATTTAAAAATCCAACAAAAGTAAGGAGACATCAGCTTGTGTGGGTTTGTCCGGGCACACTCCACTCTAATTTATAACCGAGAAACACCACAGGCCGCCAGGGCTTTTCCCTAGTTCCCAGGGTGGGGAACATAGAAAGGCTGCCGCCCTCTGGCAGTTACCTGCAAAAGCAGTTTTAAAGCCTGTGCTAATGGTCATTTCATAGGAACAAGTACTGCAGAATTGTAAATGAAACCTGCCCTCAAAATGTCTTCAGGGAGGTAACGGCCAAAACATTTCAAAAGGTGACACGTACGTTAAGAGAACACTTTGAAGAACTAAGGGGTAATCACTGCTTGAAAAATAAAAAGGACATGCCTTAAAGCTCAATTTCAACGGATTATGAGGCACATGCGAATTCAACCACAAAGAGGTATCAGCTCACACTTGTCAGAATAACCATGAGCAAGAAAACTACAAACAATAAATGCTGAAGGTGTTGTGGAGAAATGCATACCCTCAACTTCAAGGGGGACGTAAGTTGGAAAGGGCCACGAATGAGAACAGAATGGAGGTGCCTTAAAAAGGTCAACATTGTGCTACCATATGATCCAGCAGGCCCACTCCTCCACCTATAATCTAAGAAGAGAGAATTGGAAAGACACAGGCAGGCAAATCTGCATTGCCCAGTATTACAATAGCCAAGATATGGAAGTAACCAAAAAGACCACCAACAGATGGGTGGGCAAAGAAGAACTCCTCCATGTACAGATGGAATATTCGCTAGTGAAAAAAATGAAACAATGCCATTTGCAGCACCATAGATGAGTCTAGACGTAATCACGCCACGTGTAGTACGTGAGAAAGCAAAAGGCACATATCCTATCATATCACTTTCAGGAGTTACTTAAAAACTGATACCAATGAAGATATTTCCACAGAGAAAGGCAATCACAGATTCATTAAAAAACTTATGGTTCACCAAATAGAAAGGGATGAGGATTGGATACATTGCCATATTGGGGTTAACAGAGATATACAAACCATGTGAAATATATAACCCCCAAAGACGTACGGAAGACCAGGAGAAGACTACTCAACATTGTGTCATAACCTACATTGGCAAAGGATGCGAGGAAGAATAGATACATGTATATGTGTGAAAGAACCACATCTTGCACACCTAGAACAAACAAACCATTGTAATCAAATTTGCTGGGATAAAAAATAAAAAGTAAATTACAAATACGAACAAGAAGTAATGAGACATAAAGTTAAAGGGCTTTTTCCTGGCACATTCCATTCTAATATACAACCTAGAACACCACTTCCATTAAGGCTCTGTTTCCCTAGGAACCAAATTTGGTAAAGGAGAAATGCTGCCACCTAGTGGCCGTTTCCTGCAAGAGCAGCTTTAAAGTCACAGCTAATGGTCACTTAACATTCACAAGGACTCAGGGCTGTAAAGGACACTTGCCCTAAATATTTGTGCTGAAGTAGGGAATGGACAAAAAATTCAAAACAGGCAAATGTTTCAAGAAGAGATTATGAAGAGTTAAGTTTTACTCACACTCTTTGTAAAAAAAAAAGGAAAATGGATAAAAGCTCAACCTCAGGGAGTGTTAGACGCATGCAATCTAATCTACAAAAAGTTTCAACTTACACCAGTCGGCTGACCATCAGCAAAAAGTCTACAAACAATAAATGCTGAAGGGGTTTTAGAGAACTGTGTACCCTCTGCCTGCTGGTGAGACGTAAAGGGGTAACAGCCAATAATGAGAACAGAAAGGAGCTGCGTTTAAAAGTAAAAATGGAGGTACTATTCAATCCAGCAGGCGCACCATTGGACCTCTCACCTGAGAAGACAATCGAGAAGACACAGGCCGCAAAAGCTGCAGTGCAGCCTTATTCACAATAGCCAAGACAGTGAAGCAATCAAAATGTCCAACAACAGGTAAATGGATAAAGAAGAAGTGGTCCGTGTACACAATGGAATATTAGCCATGGAAGACAATGAACCATTGCTCTTTGAGGCACCACAAATGAGTCTGGAGATAATCACGAAAGATGAGGTAAGTTGGAAAGCAAAAGACCTGTGTTCTATGATAGCACTTATAGGCGTTATCTAATAACTGACACAAATGAACATATTTCCACAGAGAAAGACACTCACAGATTTAGAAAACAAACTATGCTCATCTAAAACGACAGGTGGGGGGAATGGATAAATTAAGATTAGTGTTACTATACGTATACAAACACATATGATATACATATCTCAAAAAGACCAACCATATAGCAAGGGAAGTCTGCGGAACCCTCTGTAACATTTTACATGGGAAGAGGATCTGTACTTGAATAGACATATATAATGTACAAATGAACCAGATTGTGTACACCTAGGACAAACAATATTCTAAGCTTTACCCCAATTAAAACACTTTTAAAAACCAAGAAGAAATAATGACACATAAACTTATGGGGGTTTCTCCACGCACATTCCAATGTAATTTACAACCTAGGAACACGACTTCCAGAAAGGCTCTGCTGCCCTACTCCCCAGATTTGGGAATGGAGAAATGCTGCCTCCTTGAGGCCACTTCCCACAACAGCAGCTTTAAACCCATTGCTAAAGGTCACTAAATATTCACCAAACTTGCAGTTTGGGAAATGACACCTGCTCTCTAAAAAAACGCTGGGGTGGAAAATCGACCAAATAACTCAAAAGAGGGCAACCTTCAAAGAAGACAATTTCAAGAGTTATATCGTACTGCCAATTGTTTCCTTTTTTTAACAGAAAAGAAAACGGCGGAGAAAAATGATGAGTTTTACGAATTTTCAAAGACATGCAAACCCAAATTACAAAAACCTATCAGCTCACAGCAGCCAGAAGGGCCATTAGCATCAATGCTGTAAACAATAAATGCTGAAGCGATTGTGGAGAAATGCGTACCCTCGATTCTAAGGGGGACGTGGTAAGAGCCACTAATGAAAACACAAAGAAGGTGCTTTGAAAAGGGAAACACGGTGCTACCAGTCAATCAATCACACCCACTGCTGGGCCTATCACCTGAGAAAATGAGAATCAAAAAGTCACAGGCTGGCAATCCTGCACTCCAACAATATTTACCATAGCCAACACTTGGAAGCAATGAAAATATCCATCAACCGAGGAATGCACAAAGAAGAAGTGGTCCACGTACACAGTGGAAAATTACTCCAATAAAAAATAAAAATTAAATTTAAAAATCTAACAAAAGTAAGGAGACATCAGCTTGTGTGGGTTTGTCCGGGCACACTCCACTCTAATTTATAACCGAGAAACACCACAGGCCGCCAGGGCTTTTCCCTATTTACCAGGGTGGGGAACATAGAAAGGCTGCCGCCCTCTGGCAGTTACCTGCAAAAGCAGTTTTAAAGCCTGTGCTAATGGTCATTTCATAGGAACAAGTACTGCAGAACTGTAAATGAAACCAGCCCTCAAAATGTCTTCAGGGAGGTAACGGCCAAAACATTTCAAAAGGTGACACGTACGTTAAGAGAACACTTTGAAGAACTAAGGGGTAATCACTGCTTGAAAAATAAAAAGGACATGCCTTAAAGCTCAATTTCAACGGATTATGAGGCACATGCGAATTCAACCACAAAGAGGTATCAGCTCACACTTGTCAGAATAACCATGAGCAAGAAAACTACAAACAATAAATGCTGAAGGTGTTGTGGAGAAATGCATACCCTCAACTTCAAGGGGGACGTAAGTTGGAAAGGGCCACGAATGAGAACAGAATGGAGGTGCCTTAAAAAGGTCAACATTGTGCTACCATATGATCCAGCAGGCCCACTCCTCCACCTATAATCTAAGAAGAGAGAATTGGAAAGACACAGGCAGGCAAATCTGCATTGCCCAGTATTACAATAGCCAAGATATGGAAGTAACCAAAAAGACCACCAACAGATGGGTGGGCAAAGAAGAACTCCTCCATGTACAGATGGAATATTCGCTAGTGAAAAAAATGAAACAAAGCCATTTGCAGCACCATAGATGAGTCTAGACGTAATCACGCCACGTGTAGTACGTGAGAAAGCAAAAGGCACATATCCTATCATATCACTTTCAGGAGTTACTTAAAAATTGATACCAATGAAGATATTTCCACAGAGAAAGGCAATCACAGATTCATTAAAAAACTTATGGTTCACCAAATAGAAAGGGATGAGGATTGGATACATTGCCATATTGGGGTTAACAGAGATATACAAACCATGTGAAATATATAACCCCCAAAGACGTACGGAAGACCAGGAGAAGACTACTCAACATTGTGTCATAACCTACATTGGCAAAGGATGCGAGGAAGAATAGATACATGTATATGTGTGAAAGAACCACATCTTGCACACCTAGAACAAACAAACCATTGTAATCAAATTTGCTGGGATAAAAAATAAAAAGTAAATTACAAATACGAACAAGAAGTAATGAGACATAAAGTTAAAGGGCTTTTTCCTGGCACATTCCATTCTAATATACAACCTAGAACACCACTTCCATTAAGGCTCTGTTTCCCTAGGAACCAAATTTGGTAAAGGAGAAATGCTGCCACCTAGTGGCCGTTTCCTGCAAGAGCAGCTTTAAAGTCACAGCTAATGGTCACTTAACATTCACAAGGACTCAGGGCTGTAAAGGACACTTGCCCTAAATATTTGTGCTGAAGTAGGGAATGGACAAAAAATTCAAAACAGGCAAATGTTTCAAGAAGAGATTATGAAGAGTTAAGTTTTACTCACACTCTTTGTAAAAAAAAAGGAAAATGGATAAAAGCTCAACCTCAGGGAGTGTTAGACGCATGCAATCTAATCTACAAAAAGTTTCAACTTACACCAGTCGGCTGACCATCAGCAAAAAGTCTACAAACAATAAATGCTGAAGGGGTTTTAGAGAACTGTGTACCCTCTGCCTGCTGGTGAGACGTAAAGGGGTAACAGCCAATAATGAGAACAGAAAGGAGCTGCGTTTAAAAGTAAAAATGGAGGTACTATTCAATCCAGCAGGCGCACCATTGGACCTCTCACCTGAGAAGACAATCGAGAAGACACAGGCCGCAAAAGCTGCAGTGCAGCCTTATTCACAATAGCCAAGACAGTGAAGCAATCAAAATGTCCAACAACAGGTAAATGGATAAAGAAGAAGTGGTCCGTGTACACAATGGAATATTAACCATGGAAGACAATGAACCATTGCTCTTTGAGGCACCACAAATGAGTCTGGAGATAATCACGAAAGATGAGGTAAGTTGGAAAGCAAAAGACCTGTGTTCTATGATAGCACTTATAGGCGTTATCTAATAACTGACACAAATGAACATATTTCCACAGAGAAAGACACTCACAGATTTAGAAAACAAACTATGCTCATCTAAAACGACAGGTGGGGGGAATGGATAAATTAAGATTAGTGTTACTATACGTATACAAACACATATGATATACATATCTCAAAAAGACCAACCATATAGCAAGGGAAGTCTGCGGAACCCTCTGTAACATTTTACATGGGAAGAGGATCTGTACTTGAATAGACATATATAATGTACAAATGAACCAGATTGTGTACACCTAGGACAAACAATATTCTAAGCTTTACCCCAATTAAAACACTTTTAAAAACCAAGAAGAAATAATGACACATAAACTTATGGGGGTTTCTCCACGCACATTCCAATGTAATTTACAACCTAGGAACACGACTTCCAGAAAGGCTCTGCTGCCCTACTCCCCAGATTTGGGAATGGAGAAATGCTGCCTCCTTGAGGCCACTTCCCACAACAGCAGCTTTAAACCCATTGCTAAAGGTCACTAAATATTCACCAAACTTGCAGTTCGGGAAACGACACCTGCTCTCTAAAAAAACGCTGGGGTGGAAAATCGACCAAATAACTCAAAAGAGGGCAACCTTCAAAGAAGACAATTTCAAGAGTTATATCGTACTGCCAATTGTTTCCTTTTTTTAACGGAAAAGAAAACGGCGGAGAAAAATGATGAGTTTTACGAATTTTCAAAGACATGCAAACCCAAATTACAAAAACCTATCAGCTCACAGCAGCCAGAAGGGCCATTAGTATCAATGCTGTAAACAATAAATGCTGAAGCGATTGTGGAGAAATGCGTACCCTCGATTCTAAGGGGGACGTGGTAAGAGCCACTAATGAAAACACAAAGAAGGTGCTTTGAAAAGGGAAACACGGTGCTACCAGTCAATCAATCACACCCACTGCTGGGCCTATCACCTGAGAAAATGAGAATCAAAAAGTCACAGGCTGGCAATCCTGCACTCCAACAATATTTACCATAGCCAACACTTGGAAGCAATGAAAATGTCCATCAACCGAGGAATGCACAAAGAAGAAGTGGTCCACGTACACAGTGGAAAATTACTCCAATAAAAAATAAAAATTAAATTTAAAAATCCAACAAAAGTAAGGAGACATCAGCTTGTGTGGGTTTGTCCGGGCACACTCCACTCTAATTTATAACCGAGAAACACCACAGGCCGCCAGGGCTTTTCCCTAGTTCCCAGGGTGGGGAACATAGAAAGGCTGCCGCCCTCTGGCAGTTACCTGCAAAAGCAGTTTTAAAGCCTGTGCTAATGGTCATTTCATAGGAACAAGTACTGCAGAATTGTAAATGAAACCTGCCCTCAAAATGTCTTCAGGGAGGTAACGGCCAAAACATTTCAAAAGGTGACACGTACGTTAAGAGAACACTTTGAAGAACTAAGGGGTAATCACTGCTTGAAAAATAAAAAGGACATGCCTTAAAGCTCAATTTCAACGGATTATGAGGCACATGCGAATTCAACCACAAAGAGGTATCAGCTCACACTTGTCAGAATAACCATGAGCAAGAAAACTACAAACAATAAATGCTGAAGGTGTTGTGGAGAAATGCATACCCTCAACTTCAAGGGGGACGTAAGTTGGAAAGGACCACGAATGAGAACAGAATGGAGGTGCCTTAAAAAGGTCAACATTGTGCTACCATATGATCCAGCAGGCCCACTCCTCCACCTATAATCTAAGAAGAGAGAATTGGAAAGACACAGGCAGGAAAATCTGCATTGCCCAGTATTACAATAGCCAAGATATGGAAGTAACCAAAAAGACCACCAACAGATGGGTGGGCAAAGAAGAACTCCTCCATGTACAGATGGAATATTCGCTAGTGAAAAAAATGAAACAATGCCATTTGCAGCACCATAGATGAGTCTAGACGTAATCACGCCACGTGTAGTAAGTGAGAAAGCAAAAGGCACATATCCTATCATATCACTTTCAGGAGTTACTTAAAAATTGATACCAATGAAGATATTTCCACAGAGAAAGGCAATCACAGATTCATGAAAAAACTTATGGTTCACCAAATAGAAAGGGATGAGGATTGGATACATTGCCATATTGGGGTTAACAGAGATATACAAACCATGTGAAATATATAACCCCCAAAGACGTACGGAAGACCAGGAGAAGACTACTCAACATTGTGTCATAACCTACATTGGCAAAGGATGCGAGGAAGAATAGATACATGTATATGTGTGAAAGAACCACATCTTGCACACCTAGAACAAACAAACCATTGTAATCAAATTTGCTGGGATAAAAAATAAAAAGTAAATTACAAATACGAACAAGAAGTAATGAGACATAAAGTTAAAGGGCTTTTTCCTGGCACATTCCATTCTAATATACAACCTAGAACACCACTTCCATTAAGGCTCTGTTTCCCTAGGAACCAAATTTGGTAAAGGAGAAATGCTGCCACCTAGTGGCCGTTTCCTGCAAGAGCAGCTTTAAAGTCACAGCTAATGGTCACTTAACATTCACAAGGACTCAGGGCTGTAAAGGACACTTGCCCTAAATATTTGTGCTGAAGTAGGGAATGGACAAAAAATTCAAAACAGGCAAATGTTTCAAGAAGAGATTATGAAGAGTTAAGTTTTACTCACACTCTTTGTAAAAAAAAAGGAAAATGGATAAAAGCTCAACCTCAGGGAGTGTTAGATGCATGCAATCTAATCTACAAAAAGTTTCAACTTACACCAGTCGGCTGACCATCAGCAAAAAGTCTACAAACAATAAATGCTGAAGGGGTTTTAGAGAACTGTGTACCCTCTGCCTGCTGGTGAGACGTAAAGGGGTAACAGCCAATAATGAGAACAGAAAGGAGCTGCGTTTAAAAGTAAAAATGGAGGTACTATTCAATCCAGCAGGCGCACCATTGGACCTCTCACCTGAGAAGACAATCGAGAAGACACAGGCCGCAAAAGCTGCAGTGCAGCCTTATTCACAATAGCCAAGACAGTGAAGCAATCAAAATGTCCAACAGGTAAATGGATAAAGAAGAAGTGGTCCGTGTACACAATGGAATATTAGCCATGGAAGACAATGAACCATTGCTCTTTGAGGCACCACAAATGAGTCTGGAGATAATCACGAAAGATGAGGTAAGTTGGAAAGCAAAAGACCTGTGTTCTATGATAGCACTTATAGGCGTTATCTAATAACTGACACAAATGAACATATTTCCACAGAGAAAGACACTCACAGATTTAGAAAACAAACTATGCTCATCTAAAACGACAGGTGGGGGGAATGGATAAATTAAGATTAGTGTTACTATACGTATACAAACACATATGATATACATATCTCAAAAAGACCAACCATATAGCAAGGGAAGTCTGCGGAACCCTCTGTAACATTTTACATGGGAAGAGGATCTGTACTTGAATAGACATATATAATGTACAAATGAACCAGATTGTGTACACCTAGGACAAACAATATTCTAAGCTTTACCCCAATTAAAACACTTTTAAAAACCAAGAAGAAATAATGACACATAAACTTATGGGGGTTTCTCCACGCACATTCCAATGTAATTTACAACCTAGGAACACGACTTCCAGAAAGGCTCTGCTGCCCTACTCCCCAGATTTGGGAATGGAGAAATGCTGCCTCCTTGAGGCCACTTCCCACAACAGCAGCTTTAAACCCATTGCTAAAGGTCACTAAATATTCACCAAACTTGCAGTTCGGGAAACGACACCTGCTCTCTAAAAAAACGCTGGGGTGGAAAATCGACCAAATAACTCAAAAGAGGGCAACCTTCAAAGAAGACAATTTCAAGAGTTATATCGTACTGCCAATTGTTTCCTTTTTTTAACGGAAAAGAAAACGGCGGAGAAAAATGATGAGTTTTACGAATTTTCAAAGACATGCAAACCCAAATTACAAAAACCTATCAGCTCACAGCAGCCAGAAGGGCCATTAGCATCAATGCTGTAAACAATAAATGCTGAAGCGATTGTGGAGAAATGCGTACCCTCGATTCTAAGGGGGACGTGGTAAGAGCCACTAATGAAAACACAAAGAAGGTGCTTTGAAAAGGGAAACACGGTGCTACCAGTCAATCAATCACACCCACTGCTGGGCCTATCACCTGAGAAAATGAGAATCAAAAAGTCACAGGCTGGCAATCCTGCACTCCAACAATATTTACCATAGCCAACACTTGGAAGCAATGAAAATGTCCATCAACCGAGGAATGCACAAAGAAGAAGTGGTCCACGTACACAGTGGAAAATTACTCCAATAAAAAATAAAAATTAAATTTAAAAATCCAACAAAAGTAAGGAGACATCAGCTTGTGTGGGTTTGTCCGGGCACACTCCACTCTAATTTATAACCGAGAAACACCACAGGCCGCCAGGGCTTTTCCCTAGTTACCAGGGTGGGGAACATAGAAAGGCTGCCGCCCTCTGGCAGTTACCTGCAAAAGCAGTTTTAAAGCCTGTGCTAATGGTCATTTCATAGGAACAAGTACTGCAGAACTGTAAATGAAACCTGCCCTCAAAATGTCTTCAGGGAGGTAACGGCCAAAACATTTCAAAAGGTGACACGTACGTTAAGAGAACACTTTGAAGAACTAAGGGGTAATCACTGCTTGAAAAATAAAAAGGACATGCCTTAAAGCTCAATTTCAACGGATTATGAGGCACATGCGAATTCAACCACAAAGAGGTATCAGCTCACACTTGTCCGAATAACCATGAGCAAGAAAACTACAAACAATAAATGCTGAAGGTGTTGTGGAGAAATGCATACCCTCAACTTCAAGGGGGACGTAAGTTGGAAAGGGCCACGAATGAGAACAGAATGGAGGTGCCTTAAAAAGGTCAACATTGTGCTACCATATGATCCAGCAGGCCCACTCCTCCACCTATAATCTAAGAAGAGAGAATTGGAAAGACACAGGCAGGAAAATCTGCATTGCCCAGTATTACAATAGCCAAGATATGGAAGTAACCAAAAAGACCACCAACAGATGGGTGGGCAAAGAAGAACTCCTCCATGTACAGATGGAATATTCGCTAGTGAAAAAAATGAAACAATGCCATTTGCAGCACCATAGATGAGTCTAGACGTAATCACGCCAAGTGTAGTAAGTGAGAAAGCAAAAGGCACATATCCTATCATATCACTTTCAGGAGTTACTTAAAAACTGATACCAATGAAGATATTTCCACAGAGAAAGGCAATCACAGATTCATTAAAAAACTTATGGTTCACCAAATAGAAAGGGATGAGGATTGGATACATTGCCATATTGGGGTTAACAGAGATATACAAACCATGTGAAATATATAACCCCCAAAGACGTACGGAAGACCAGGAGAAGACTACTCAACATTGTGTCATAACCTACATTGGCAAAGGATGCGAGGAAGAATAGATACATGTATATGTGTGAAAGAACCACATCTTGCACACCTAGAACAAACAAACCATTGTAATCAAATTTGCTGGGATAAAAAATAAAAAGTAAATTACAAATACGAACAAGAAGTAATGAGACATAAAGTTAAAGGGCTTTTTCCTGGCACATTCCATTCTAATATACAACCTAGAACACCACTTCCATTAAGGCTCTGTTTCCCTAGGAACCAAATTTGGTAAAGGAGAAATGCTGCCACCTAGTGGCCGTTTCCTGCAAGAGCAGCTTTAAAGTCACAGCTAATGGTCACTTAACATTCACAAGGACTCAGGGCTGTAAAGGACACTTGCCCTAAATATTTGTGCTGAAGTAGGGAATGGACAAAAAATTCAAAACAGGCAAATGTTTCAAGAAGAGATTATGAAGAGTTAAGTTTTACTCACACTCTTTGTAAAAAAAAAAGGAAAATGGATAAAAGCTCAACCTCAGGGAGTGTTAGACGCATGCAATCTAATCTACAAAAAGTTTCAACTTACACCAGTCGGCTGACCATCAGCAAAAAGTCTACAAACAATAAATGCTGAAGGGGTTTTAGAGAACTGTGTACCCTCTGCCTGCTGGTGAGACGTAAAGGGGTAACAGCCAATAATGAGAACAGAAAGGAGCTGCGTTTAAAAGTAAAAATGGAGGTACTATTCAATCCAGCAGGCGCACCATTGGACCTCTCACCTGAGAAGACAATCGAGAAGACACAGGCCGCAAAAGCTGCAGTGCAGCCTTATTCACAATAGCCAAGACAGTGAAGCAATCAAAATGTCCAACAACAGGTAAATGGATAAAGAAGAAGTGGTCCGTGTACACAATGGAATATTAGCCATGGAAGACAATGAACCATTGCTCTTTGAGGCACCACAAATGAGTCTGGAGATAATCACGAAAGATGAGGTAAGTTGGAAAGCAAAAGACCTGTGTTCTATGATAGCACTTATAGGCGTTATCTAATAACTGACACAAATGAACATATTTCCACAGAGAAAGACACTCACAGATTTAGAAAACAAACTATGCTCATCTAAAACGACAGGTGGGGGGAATGGATAAATTAAGATTAGTGTTACTATACGTATACAAACACATATGATATACATATCTCAAAAAGACCAACCATATAGCAAGGGAAGTCTGCGGAACCCTCTGTAACATTTTACATGGGAAGAGGATCTGTACTTGAATAGACATATATAATGTACAAATGAACCAGATTGTGTACACCTAGGACAAACAATATTCTAAGCTTTACCCCAATTAAAACACTTTTAAAAACCAAGAAGAAATAATGACACATAAACTTATGGGGGTTTCTCCACGCACATTCCAATGTAATTTACAACCTAGGAACACGACTTCCAGAAAGGCTCTGCTGCCCTACTCCCCAGATTTGGGAATGGAGAAATGCTGCCTCCTTGAGGCCACTTCCCACAACAGCAGCTTTAAACCCATTGCTAAAGGTCACTAAATATTCACCAAACTTGCAGTTTGGGAAATGACACCTGCTCTCTAAAAAAACGCTGGGGTGGAAAATCGACCAAATAACTCAAAAGAGGGCAACCTTCAAAGAAGACAATTTCAAGAGTTATATCGTACTGCCAATTGTTTCCTTTTTTTAACGGAAAAGAAAACGGCGGAGAAAAATGATGAGTTTTACGAATTTTCAAAGACATGCAAACCCAAATTACAAAAACCTATCAGCTCACAGCAGCCAGAAGGGCCATTAGCATCAATGCTGTAAACAATAAATGCTGAAGCGATTGTGGAGAAATGCGTACCCTCGATTCTAAGGGGGACGTGGTAAGAGCCACTAATGAAAACACAAAGAAGGTGCTTTGAAAAGGGAAACACGGTGCTACCAGTCAATCAATCACACCCACTGCTGGGCCTATCACCTGAGAAAATGAGAATCAAAAAGTCACAGGCTGGCAATCCTGCACTCCAACAATATTTACCATAGCCAACACTTGGAAGCAATGAAAATATCCATCAACCGAGGAATGCACAAAGAAGAAGTGGTCCACGTACACAGTGGAAAATTACTCCAATAAAAAATAAAAATTAAATTTAAAAATCTAACAAAAGTAAGGAGACATCAGCTTGTGTGGGTTTGTCCGGGCACACTCCACTCTAATTTATAACCGAGAAACACCACAGGCCGCCAGGGCTTTTCCCTATTTACCAGGGTGGGGAACATAGAAAGGCTGCCGCCCTCTGGCAGTTACCTGCAAAAGCAGTTTTAAAGCCTGTGCTAATGGTCATTTCATAGGAACAAGTACTGCAGAACTGTAAATGAAACCAGCCCTCAAAATGTCTTCAGGGAGGTAACGGCCAAAACATTTCAAAAGGTGACACGTACGTTAAGAGAACACTTTGAAGAACTAAGGGGTAATCACTGCTTGAAAAATAAAAAGGACATGCCTTAAAGCTCAATTTCAACGGATTATGAGGCACATGCGAATTCAACCACAAAGAGGTATCAGCTCACACTTGTCAGAATAACCATGAGCAAGAAAACTACAAACAATAAATGCTGAAGGTGTTGTGGAGAAATGCATACCCTCAACTTCAAGGGGGACGTAAGTTGGAAAGGGCCACGAATGAGAACAGAATGGAGGTGCCTTAAAAAGGTCAACATTGTGCTACCATATGATCCAGCAGGCCCACTCCTCCACCTATAATCTAAGAAGAGAGAATTGGAAAGACACAGGCAGGCAAATCTGCATTGCCCAGTATTACAATAGCCAAGATATGGAAGTAACCAAAAAGACCACCAACAGATGGGTGGGCAAAGAAGAACTCCTCCATGTACAGATGGAATATTCGCTAGTGAAAAAAATGAAACAAAGCCATTTGCAGCACCATAGATGAGTCTAGACGTAATCACGCCACGTGTAGTACGTGAGAAAGCAAAAGGCACATATCCTATCATATCACTTTCAGGAGTTACTTAAAAATTGATACCAATGAAGATATTTCCACAGAGAAAGGCAATCACAGATTCATTAAAAAACTTATGGTTCACCAAATAGAAAGGGATGAGGATTGGATACATTGCCATATTGGGGTTAACAGAGATATACAAACCATGTGAAATATATAACCCCCAAAGACGTACGGAAGACCAGGAGAAGACTACTCAACATTGTGTCATAACCTACATTGGCAAAGGATGCGAGGAAGAATAGATACATGTATATGTGTGAAAGAACCACATCTTGCACACCTAGAACAAACAAACCATTGTAATCAAATTTGCTGGGATAAAAAATAAAAAGTAAATTACAAATACGAACAAGAAGTAATGAGACATAAAGTTAAAGGGCTTTTTCCTGGCACATTCCATTCTAATATACAACCTAGAACACCACTTCCATTAAGGCTCTGTTTCCCTAGGAACCAAATTTGGTAAAGGAGAAATGCTGCCACCTAGTGGCCGTTTCCTGCAAGAGCAGCTTTAAAGTCACAGCTAATGGTCACTTAACATTCACAAGGACTCAGGGCTGTAAAGGACACTTGCCCTAAATATTTGTGCTGAAGTAGGGAATGGACAAAAAATTCAAAACAGGCAAATGTTTCAAGAAGAGATTATGAAGAGTTAAGTTTTACTCACACTCTTTGTAAAAAAAAAGGAAAATGGATAAAAGCTCAACCTCAGGGAGTGTTAGACGCATGCAATCTAATCTACAAAAAGTTTCAACTTACACCAGTCGGCTGACCATCAGCAAAAAGTCTACAAACAATAAATGCTGAAGGGGTTTTAGAGAACTGTGTACCCTCTGCCTGCTGGTGAGACGTAAAGGGGTAACAGCCAATAATGAGAACAGAAAGGAGCTGCGTTTAAAAGTAAAAATGGAGGTACTATTCAATCCAGCAGGCGCACCATTGGACCTCTCACCTGAGAAGACAATCGAGAAGACACAGGCCGCAAAAGCTGCAGTGCAGCCTTATTCACAATAGCCAAGACAGTGAAGCAATCAAAATGTCCAACAACAGGTAAATGGATAAAGAAGAAGTGGTCCGTGTACACAATGGAATATTAACCATGGAAGACAATGAACCATTGCTCTTTGAGGCACCACAAATGAGTCTGGAGATAATCACGAAAGATGAGGTAAGTTGGAAAGCAAAAGACCTGTGTTCTATGATAGCACTTATAGGCGTTATCTAATAACTGACACAAATGAACATATTTCCACAGAGAAAGACACTCACAGATTTAGAAAACAAACTATGCTCATCTAAAACGACAGGTGGGGGGAATGGATAAATTAAGATTAGTGTTACTATACGTATACAAACACATATGATATACATATCTCAAAAAGACCAACCATATAGCAAGGGAAGTCTGCGGAACCCTCTGTAACATTTTACATGGGAAGAGGATCTGTACTTGAATAGACATATATAATGTACAAATGAACCAGATTGTGTACACCTAGGACAAACAATATTCTAAGCTTTACCCCAATTAAAACACTTTTAAAAACCAAGAAGAAATAATGACACATAAACTTATGGGGGTTTCTCCACGCACATTCCAATGTAATTTACAACCTAGGAACACGACTTCCAGAAAGGCTCTGCTGCCCTACTCCCCAGATTTGGGAATGGAGAAATGCTGCCTCCTTGAGGCCACTTCCCACAACAGCAGCTTTAAACCCATTGCTAAAGGTCACTAAATATTCACCAAACTTGCAGTTCGGGAAACGACACCTGCTCTCTAAAAAAACGCTGGGGTGGAAAATCGACCAAATAACTCAAAAGAGGGCAACCTTCAAAGAAGACAATTTCAAGAGTTATATCGTACTGCCAATTGTTTCCTTTTTTTAACGGAAAAGAAAACGGCGGAGAAAAATGATGAGTTTTACGAATTTTCAAAGACATGCAAACCCAAATTACAAAAACCTATCAGCTCACAGCAGCCAGAAGGGCCATTAGTATCAATGCTGTAAACAATAAATGCTGAAGCGATTGTGGAGAAATGCGTACCCTCGATTCTAAGGGGGACGTGGTAAGAGCCACTAATGAAAACACAAAGAAGGTGCTTTGAAAAGGGAAACACGGTGCTACCAGTCAATCAATCACACCCACTGCTGGGCCTATCACCTGAGAAAATGAGAATCAAAAAGTCACAGGCTGGCAATCCTGCACTCCAACAATATTTACCATAGCCAACACTTGGAAGCAATGAAAATGTCCATCAACCGAGGAATGCACAAAGAAGAAGTGGTCCACGTACACAGTGGAAAATTACTCCAATAAAAAATAAAAATTAAATTTAAAAATCCAACAAAAGTAAGGAGACATCAGCTTGTGTGGGTTTGTCCGGGCACACTCCACTCTAATTTATAACCGAGAAACACCACAGGCCGCCAGGGCTTTTCCCTAGTTCCCAGGGTGGGGAACATAGAAAGGCTGCCGCCCTCTGGCAGTTACCTGCAAAAGCAGTTTTAAAGCCTGTGCTAATGGTCATTTCATAGGAACAAGTACTGCAGAATTGTAAATGAAACCTGCCCTCAAAATGTCTTCAGGGAGGTAACGGCCAAAACATTTCAAAAGGTGACACGTACGTTAAGAGAACACTTTGAAGAACTAAGGGGTAATCACTGCTTGAAAAATAAAAAGGACATGCCTTAAAGCTCAATTTCAACGGATTATGAGGCACATGCGAATTCAACCACAAAGAGGTATCAGCTCACACTTGTCAGAATAACCATGAGCAAGAAAACTACAAACAATAAATGCTGAAGGTGTTGTGGAGAAATGCATACCCTCAACTTCAAGGGGGACGTAAGTTGGAAAGGGCCACGAATGAGAACAGAATGGAGGTGCCTTAAAAAGGTCAACATTGTGCTACCATATGATCCAGCAGGCCCACTCCTCCACCTATAATCTAAGAAGAGAGAATTGGAAAGACACAGGCAGGAAAATCTGCATTGCCCAGTATTACAATAGCCAAGATATGGAAGTAACCAAAAAGACCACCAACAGATGGGTGGGCAAAGAAGAACTCCTCCATGTACAGATGGAATATTCGCTAGTGAAAAAAATGAAACAATGCCATTTGCAGCACCATAGATGAGTCTAGACGTAATCACGCCACGTGTAGTAAGTGAGAAAGCAAAAGGCACATATCCTATCATATCACTTTCAGGAGTTACTTAAAAATTGATACCAATGAAGATATTTCCACAGAGAAAGGCAATCACAGATTCATTAAAAAACTTATGGTTCACCAAATAGAAAGGGATGAGGATTGGATACATTGCCATATTGGGGTTAACAGAGATATACAAACCATGTGAAATATATAACCCCCAAAGACGTACGGAAGACCAGGAGAAGACTACTCAACATTGTGTCATAACCTACATTGGCAAAGGATGCGAGGAAGAATAGATACATGTATATGTGTGAAAGAACCACATCTTGCACACCTAGAACAAACAAACCATTGTAATCAAATTTGCTGGGATAAAAAATAAAAAGTAAATTACAAATACGAACAAGAAGTAATGAGACATAAAGTTAAAGGGCTTTTTCCTGGCACATTCCATTCTAATATACAACCTAGAACACCACTTCCATTAAGGCTCTGTTTCCCTAGGAACCAAATTTGGTAAAGGAGAAATGCTGCCACCTAGTGGCCGTTTCCTGCAAGAGCAGCTTTAAAGTCACAGCTAATGGTCACTTAACATTCACAAGGACTCAGGGCTGTAAAGGACACTTGCCCTAAATATTTGTGCTGAAGTAGGGAATGGACAAAAAATTCAAAACAGGCAAATGTTTCAAGAAGAGATTATGAAGAGTTAAGTTTTACTCACACTCTTTGTAAAAAAAAAGGAAAATGGATAAAAGCTCAACCTCAGGGAGTGTTAGATGCATGCAATCTAATCTACAAAAAGTTTCAACTTACACCAGTCGGCTGACCATCAGCAAAAAGTCTACAAACAATAAATGCTGAAGGGGTTTTAGAGAACTGTGTACCCTCTGCCTGCTGGTGAGACGTAAAGGGGTAACAGCCAATAATGAGAACAGAAAGGAGCTGCGTTTAAAAGTAAAAATGGAGGTACTATTCAATCCAGCAGGCGCACCATTGGACCTCTCACCTGAGAAGACAATCGAGAAGACACAGGCCGCAAAAGCTGCAGTGCAGCCTTATTCACAATAGCCAAGACAGTGAAGCAATCAAAATGTCCAACAGGTAAATGGATAAAGAAGAAGTGGTCCGTGTACACAATGGAATATTAGCCATGGAAGACAATGAACCATTGCTCTTTGAGGCACCACAAATGAGTCTGGAGATAATCACGAAAGATGAGGTAAGTTGGAAAGCAAAAGACCTGTGTTCTATGATAGCACTTATAGGCGTTATCTAATAACTGACACAAATGAACATATTTCCACAGAGAAAGACACTCACAGATTTAGAAAACAAACTATGCTCATCTAAAACGACAGGTGGGGGGAATGGATAAATTAAGATTAGTGTTACTATACGTATACAAACACATATGATATACATATCTCAAAAAGACCAACCATATAGCAAGGGAAGTCTGCGGAACCCTCTGTAACATTTTACATGGGAAGAGGATCTGTACTTGAATAGACATATATAATGTACAAATGAACCAGATTGTGTACACCTAGGACAAACAATATTCTAAGCTTTACCCCAATTAAAACACTTTTAAAAACCAAGAAGAAATAATGACACATAAACTTATGGGGGTTTCTCCACGCACATTCCAATGTAATTTACAACCTAGGAACACGACTTCCAGAAAGGCTCTGCTGCCCTACTCCCCAGATTTGGGAATGGAGAAATGCTGCCTCCTTGAGGCCACTTCCCACAACAGCAGCTTTAAACCCATTGCTAAAGGTCACTAAATATTCACCAAACTTGCAGTTCGGGAAACGACACCTGCTCTCTAAAAAAACGCTGGGGTGGAAAATCGACCAAATAACTCAAAAGAGGGCAACCTTCAAAGAAGACAATTTCAAGAGTTATATCGTACTGCCAATTGTTTCCTTTTTTTAACGGAAAAGAAAACGGCGGAGAAAAATGATGAGTTTTACGAATTTTCAAAGACATGCAAACCCAAATTACAAAAACCTATCAGCTCACAGCAGCCAGAAGGGCCATTAGCATCAATGCTGTAAACAATAAATGCTGAAGCGATTGTGGAGAAATGCGTACCCTCGATTCTAAGGGGGACGTGGTAAGAGCCACTAATGAAAACACAAAGAAGGTGCTTTGAAAAGGGAAACACGGTGCTACCAGTCAATCAATCACACCCACTGCTGGGCCTATCACCTGAGAAAATGAGAATCAAAAAGTCACAGGCTGGCAATCCTGCATTCCAACAATATTTACCATAGCCAACACTTGGAAGCAATGAAAATGTCCATCAACCGAGGAATGCACAAAGAAGAAGTGGTCCACGTACACAGTGGAAAATTACTCCAATAAAAAATAAAAATTAAATTTAAAAATCCAACAAAAGTAAGGAGACATCAGCTTGTGTGGGTTTGTCCGGGCACACTCCACTCTAATTTATAACCGAGAAACACCACAGGCCGCCAGGGCTTTTCCCTAGTTACCAGGGTGGGGAACATAGAAAGGCTGCCGCCCTCTGGCAGTTACCTGCAAAAGCAGTTTTAAAGCCTGTGCTAATGGTCATTTCATAGGAACAAGTACTGCAGAACTGTAAATGAAACCTGCCCTCAAAATGTCTTCAGGGAGGTAACGGCCAAAACATTTCAAAAGGTGACACGTACGTTAAGAGAACACTTTGAAGAACTAAGGGGTAATCACTGCTTGAAAAATAAAAAGGACATGCCTTAAAGCTCAATTTCAACGGATTATGAGGCACATGCGAATTCAACCACAAAGAGGTATCAGCTCACACTTGTCCGAATAACCATGAGCAAGAAAACTACAAACAATAAATGCTGAAGGTGTTGTGGAGAAATGCATACCCTCAACTTCAAGGGGGACGTAAGTTGGAAAGGGCCACGAATGAGAACAGAATGGAGGTGCCTTAAAAAGGTCAACATTGTGCTACCATATGATCCAGCAGGCCCACTCCTCCACCTATAATCTAAGAAGAGAGAATTGGAAAGACACAGGCAGGAAAATCTGCATTGCCCAGTATTACAATAGCCAAGATATGGAAGTAACCAAAAAGACCACCAACAGATGGGTGGGCAAAGAAGAACTCCTCCATGTACAGATGGAATATTCGCTAGTGAAAAAAATGAAACAATGCCATTTGCAGCACCATAGATGAGTCTAGACGTAATCACGCCACGTGTAGTAAGTGAGAAAGCAAAAGGCACATATCCTATCATATCACTTTCAGGAGTTACTTAAAAATTGATACCAATGAAGATATTTCCACAGAGAAAGGCAATCACAGATTCATGAAAAAACTTATGGTTCACCAAATAGAAAGGGATGAGGATTGGATACATTGCCATATTGGGGTTAACAGAGATATACAAACCATGTGAAATATATAACCCCCAAAGACGTACGGAAGACCAGGAGAAGACTACTCAACATTGTGTCATAACCTACATTGGCAAAGGATGCGAGGAAGAATAGATACATGTATATGTGTGAAAGAACCACATCTTGCACACCTAGAACAAACAAACCATTGTAATCAAATTTGCTGGGATAAAAAATAAAAAGTAAATTACAAATACGAACAAGAAGTAATGAGACATAAAGTTAAAGGGCTTTTTCCTGGCACATTCCATTCTAATATACAACCTAGAACACCACTTCCATTAAGGCTCTGTTTCCCTAGGAACCAAATTTGGTAAAGGAGAAATGCTGCCACCTAGTGGCCGTTTCCTGCAAGAGCAGCTTTAAAGTCACAGCTAATGGTCACTTAACATTCACAAGGACTCAGGGCTGTAAAGGACACTTGCCCTAAATATTTGTGCTGAAGTAGGGAATGGACAAAAAATTCAAAACAGGCAAATGTTTCAAGAAGAGATTATGAAGAGTTAAGTTTTACTCACACTCTTTGTAAAAAAAAAGGAAAATGGATAAAAGCTCAACCTCAGGGAGTGTTAGATGCATGCAATCTAATCTACAAAAAGTTTCAACTTACACCAGTCGGCTGACCATCAGCAAAAAGTCTACAAACAATAAATGCTGAAGGGGTTTTAGAGAACTGTGTACCCTCTGCCTGCTGGTGAGACGTAAAGGGGTAACAGCCAATAATGAGAACAGAAAGGAGCTGCGTTTAAAAGTAAAAATGGAGGTACTATTCAATCCAGCAGGCGCACCATTGGACCTCTCACCTGAGAAGACAATCGAGAAGACACAGGCCGCAAAAGCTGCAGTGCAGCCTTATTCACAATAGCCAAGACAGTGAAGCAATCAAAATGTCCAACAGGTAAATGGATAAAGAAGAAGTGGTCCGTGTACACAATGGAATATTAGCCATGGAAGACAATGAACCATTGCTCTTTGAGGCACCACAAATGAGTCTGGAGATAATCACGAAAGATGAGGTAAGTTGGAAAGCAAAAGACCTGTGTTCTATGATAGCACTTATAGGCGTTATCTAATAACTGACACAAATGAACATATTTCCACAGAGAAAGACACTCACAGATTTAGAAAACAAACTATGCTCATCTAAAACGACAGGTGGGGGGAATGGATAAATTAAGATTAGTGTTACTATACGTATACAAACACATATGATATACATATCTCAAAAAGACCAACCATATAGCAAGGGAAGTCTGCGGAACCCTCTGTAACATTTTACATGGGAAGAGGATCTGTACTTGAATAGACATATATAATGTACAAATGAACCAGATTGTGTACACCTAGGACAAACAATATTCTAAGCTTTACCCCAATTAAAACACTTTTAAAAACCAAGAAGAAATAATGACACATAAACTTATGGGGGTTTCTCCACGCACATTCCAATGTAATTTACAACCTAGGAACACGACTTCCAGAAAGGCTCTGCTGCCCTACTCCCCAGATTTGGGAATGGAGAAATGCTGCCTCCTTGAGGCCACTTCCCACAACAGCAGCTTTAAACCCATTGCTAAAGGTCACTAAATATTCACCAAACTTGCAGTTCGGGAAACGACACCTGCTCTCTAAAAAAACGCTGGGGTGGAAAATCGACCAAATAACTCAAAAGAGGGCAACCTTCAAAGAAGACAATTTCAAGAGTTATATCGTACTGCCAATTGTTTCCTTTTTTTAACGGAAAAGAAAACGGCGGAGAAAAATGATGAGTTTTACGAATTTTCAAAGACATGCAAACCCAAATTACAAAAACCTATCAGCTCACAGCAGCCAGAAGGGCCATTAGCATCAATGCTGTAAACAATAAATGCTGAAGCGATTGTGGAGAAATGCGTACCCTCGATTCTAAGGGGGACGTGGTAAGAGCCACTAATGAAAACACAAAGAAGGTGCTTTGAAAAGGGAAACACGGTGCTACCAGTCAATCAATCACACCCACTGCTGGGCCTATCACCTGAGAAAATGAGAATCAAAAAGTCACAGGCTGGCAATCCTGCATTCCAACAATATTTACCATAGCCAACACTTGGAAGCAATGAAAATGTCCATCAACCGAGGAATGCACAAAGAAGAAGTGGTCCACGTACACAGTGGAAAATTACTCCAATAAAAAATAAAAATTAAATTTAAAAATCCAACAAAAGTAAGGAGACATCAGCTTGTGTGGGTTTGTCCGGGCACACTCCACTCTAATTTATAACCGAGAAACACCACAGGCCGCCAGGGCTTTTCCCTAGTTACCAGGGTGGGGAACATAGAAAGGCTGCCGCCCTCTGGCAGTTACCTGCAAAAGCAGTTTTAAAGCCTGTGCTAATGGTCATTTCATAGGAACAAGTACTGCAGAACTGTAAATGAAACCTGCCCTCAAAATGTCTTCAGGGAGGTAACGGCCAAAACATTTCAAAAGGTGACACGTACGTTAAGAGAACACTTTGAAGAACTAAGGGGTAATCACTGCTTGAAAAATAAAAAGGACATGCCTTAAAGCTCAATTTCAACGGATTATGAGGCACATGCGAATTCAACCACAAAGAGGTATCAGCTCACACTTGTCCGAATAACCATGAGCAAGAAAACTACAAACAATAAATGCTGAAGGTGTTGTGGAGAAATGCATACCCTCAACTTCAAGGGGGACGTAAGTTGGAAAGGGCCACGAATGAGAACAGAATGGAGGTGCCTTAAAAAGGTCAACATTGTGCTACCATATGATCCAGCAGGCCCACTCCTCCACCTATAATCTAAGAAGAGAGAATTGGAAAGACACAGGCAGGAAAATCTGCATTGCCCAGTATTACAATAGCCAAGATATGGAAGTAACCAAAAAGACCACCAACAGATGGGTGGGCAAAGAAGAACTCCTCCATGTACAGATGGAATATTCGCTAGTGAAAAAAATGAAACAATGCCATTTGCAGCACCATAGATGAGTCTAGACGTAATCACGCCACGTGTAGTAAGTGAGAAAGCAAAAGGCACATATCCTATCATATCACTTTCAGGAGTTACTTAAAAATTGATACCAATGAAGATATTTCCACAGAGAAAGGCAATCACAGATTCATGAAAAAACTTATGGTTCACCAAATAGAAAGGGATGAGGATTGGATACATTGCCATATTGGGGTTAACAGAGATATACAAACCATGTGAAATATATAACCCCCAAAGACGTACGGAAGACCAGGAGAAGACTACTCAACATTGTGTCATAACCTACATTGGCAAAGGATGCGAGGAAGAATAGATACATGTATATGTGTGAAAGAACCACATCTTGCACACCTAGAACAAACAAACCATTGTAATCAAATTTGCTGGGATAAAAAATAAAAAGTAAATTACAAATACGAACAAGAAGTAATGAGACATAAAGTTAAAGGGCTTTTTCCTGGCACATTCCATTCTAATATACAACCTAGAACACCACTTCCATTAAGGCTCTGTTTCCCTAGGAACCAAATTTGGTAAAGGAGAAATGCTGCCACCTAGTGGCCGTTTCCTGCAAGAGCAGCTTTAAAGTCACAGCTAATGGTCACTTAACATTCACAAGGACTCAGGGCTGTAAAGGACACTTGCCCTAAATATTTGTGCTGAAGTAGGGAATGGACAAAAAATTCAAAACAGGCAAATGTTTCAAGAAGAGATTATGAAGAGTTAAGTTTTACTCACACTCTTTGTAAAAAAAAAGGAAAATGGATAAAAGCTCAACCTCAGGGAGTGTTAGACGCATGCAATCTAATCTACAAAAAGTTTCAACTTACACCAGTCGGCTGACCATCAGCAAAAAGTCTACAAACAATAAATGCTGAAGGGGTTTTAGAGAACTGTGTACCCTCTGCCTGCTGGTGAGACGTAAAGGGGTAACAGCCAATAATGAGAACAGAAAGGAGCTGCGTTTAAAAGTAAAAATGGAGGTACTATTCAATCCAGCAGGCGCACCATTGGACCTCTCACCTGAGAAGACAATCGAGAAGACACAGGCCGCAAAAGCTGCAGTGCAGCCTTATTCACAATAGCCAAGACAGTGAAGCAATCAAAATGTCCAACAACAGGTAAATGGATAAAGAAGAAGTGGTCCGTGTACACAATGGAATATTAGCCATGGAAGACAATGAACCATTGCTCTTTGAGGCACCACAAATGAGTCTGGAGATAATCACGAAAGATGAGGTAAGTTGGAAAGCAAAAGACCTGTGTTCTATGATAGCACTTATAGGCGTTATCTAATAACTGACACAAATGAACATATTTCCACAGAGAAAGACACTCACAGATTTAGAAAACAAACTATGCTCATCTAAAACGACAGGTGGGGGGAATGGATAAATTAAGATTAGTGTTACTATACGTATACAAACACATATGATATACATATCTCAAAAAGACCAACCATATAGCAAGGGAAGTCTGCGGAACCCTCTGTAACATTTTACATGGGAAGAGGATCTGTACTTGAATAGACATATATAATGTACAAATGAACCAGATTGTGTACACCTAGGACAAACAATATTCTAAGCTTTACCCCAATTAAAACACTTTTAAAAACCAAGAAGAAATAATGACACATAAACTTATGGGGGTTTCTCCACGCACATTCCAATGTAATTTACAACCTAGGAACACGACTTCCAGAAAGGCTCTGCTGCCCTACTCCCCAGATTTGGGAATGGAGAAATGCTGCCTCCTTGAGGCCACTTCCCACAACAGCAGCTTTAAACCCATTGCTAAAGGTCACTAAATATTCACCAAACTTGCAGTTCGGGAAACGACACCTGCTCTCTAAAAAAACGCTGGGGTGGAAAATCGACCAAATAACTCAAAAGAGGGCAACCTTCAAAGAAGACAATTTCAAGAGTTATATCGTACTGCCAATTGTTTCCTTTTTTTAACGGAAAAGAAAACGGCGGAGAAAAATGATGAGTTTTACGAATTTTCAAAGACATGCAAACCCAAATTACAAAAACCTATCAGCTCACAGCAGCCAGAAGGGCCATTAGCATCAATGCTGTAAACAATAAATGCTGAAGCGATTGTGGAGAAATGCGTACCCTCGATTCTAAGGGGGACGTGGTAAGAGCCACTAATGAAAACACAAAGAAGGTGCTTTGAAAAGGGAAACACGGTGCTACCAGTCAATCAATCACACCCACTGCTGGGCCTATCACCTGAGAAAATGAGAATCAAAAAGTCACAGGCTGGCAATCCTGCATTCCAACAATATTTACCATAGCCAACACTTGGAAGCAATGAAAATGTCCATCAACCGAGGAATGCACAAAGAAGAAGTGGTCCACGTACACAGTGGAAAATTACTCCAATAAAAAATAAAAATTAAATTTAAAAATCCAACAAAAGTAAGGAGACATCAGCTTGTGTGGGTTTGTCCGGGCACACTCCACTCTAATTTATAACCGAGAAACACCACAGGCCGCCAGGGCTTTTCCCTAGTTACCAGGGTGGGGAACATAGAAAGGCTGCCGCCCTCTGGCAGTTACCTGCAAAAGCAGTTTTAAAGCCTGTGCTAATGGTCATTTCATAGGAACAAGTACTGCAGAACTGTAAATGAAACCTGCCCTCAAAATGTCTTCAGGGAGGTAACGGCCAAAACATTTCAAAAGGTGACACGTACGTTAAGAGAACACTTTGAAGAACTAAGGGGTAATCACTGCTTGAAAAATAAAAAGGACATGCCTTAAAGCTCAATTTCAACGGATTATGAGGCACATGCGAATTCAACCACAAAGAGGTATCAGCTCACACTTGTCCGAATAACCATGAGCAAGAAAACTACAAACAATAAATGCTGAAGGTGTTGTGGAGAAATGCATACCCTCAACTTCAAGGGGGACGTAAGTTGGAAAGGGCCACGAATGAGAACAGAATGGAGGTGCCTTAAAAAGGTCAACATTGTGCTACCATATGATCCAGCAGGCCCACTCCTCCACCTATAATCTAAGAAGAGAGAATTGGAAAGACACAGGCAGGAAAATCTGCATTGCCCAGTATTACAATAGCCAAGATATGGAAGTAACCAAAAAGACCACCAACAGATGGGTGGGCAAAGAAGAACTCCTCCATGTACAGATGGAATATTCGCTAGTGAAAAAAATGAAACAATGCCATTTGCAGCACCATAGATGAGTCTAGACGTAATCACGCCACGTGTAGTAAGTGAGAAAGCAAAAGGCACATATCCTATCATATCACTTTCAGGAGTTACTTAAAAATTGATACCAATGAAGATATTTCCACAGAGAAAGGCAATCACAGATTCATGAAAAAACTTATGGTTCACCAAATAGAAAGGGATGAGGATTGGATACATTGCCATATTGGGGTTAACAGAGATATACAAACCATGTGAAATATATAACCCCCAAAGACGTACGGAAGACCAGGAGAAGACTACTCAACATTGTGTCATAACCTACATTGGCAAAGGATGCGAGGAAGAATAGATACATGTATATGTGTGAAAGAACCACATCTTGCACACCTAGAACAAACAAACCATTGTAATCAAATTTGCTGGGATAAAAAATAAAAAGTAAATTACAAATACGAACAAGAAGTAATGAGACATAAAGTTAAAGGGCTTTTTCCTGGCACATTCCATTCTAATATACAACCTAGAACACCACTTCCATTAAGGCTCTGTTTCCCTAGGAACCAAATTTGGTAAAGGAGAAATGCTGCCACCTAGTGGCCGTTTCCTGCAAGAGCAGCTTTAAAGTCACAGCTAATGGTCACTTAACATTCACAAGGACTCAGGGCTGTAAAGGACACTTGCCCTAAATATTTGTGCTGAAGTAGGGAATGGACAAAAAATTCAAAACAGGCAAATGTTTCAAGAAGAGATTATGAAGAGTTAAGTTTTACTCACACTCTTTGTAAAAAAAAAGGAAAATGGATAAAAGCTCAACCTCAGGGAGTGTTAGACGCATGCAATCTAATCTACAAAAAGTTTCAACTTACACCAGTCGGCTGACCATCAGCAAAAAGTCTACAAACAATAAATGCTGAAGGGGTTTTAGAGAACTGTGTACCCTCTGCCTGCTGGTGAGACGTAAAGGGGTAACAGCCAATAATGAGAACAGAAAGGAGCTGCGTTTAAAAGTAAAAATGGAGGTACTATTCAATCCAGCAGGCGCACCATTGGACCTCTCACCTGAGAAGACAATCGAGAAGACACAGGCCGCAAAAGCTGCAGTGCAGCCTTATTCACAATAGCCAAGACAGTGAAGCAATCAAAATGTCCAACAACAGGTAAATGGATAAAGAAGAAGTGGTCCGTGTACACAATGGAATATTAGCCATGGAAGACAATGAACCATTGCTCTTTGAGGCACCACAAATGAGTCTGGAGATAATCACGAAAGATGAGGTAAGTTGGAAAGCAAAAGACCTGTGTTCTATGATAGCACTTATAGGCGTTATCTAATAACTGACACAAATGAACATATTTCCACAGAGAAAGACACTCACAGATTTAGAAAACAAACTATGCTCATCTAAAACGACAGGTGGGGGGAATGGATAAATTAAGATTAGTGTTACTATACGTATACAAACACATATGATATACATATCTCAAAAAGACCAACCATATAGCAAGGGAAGTCTGCGGAACCCTCTGTAACATTTTACATGGGAAGAGGATCTGTACTTGAATAGACATATATAATGTACAAATGAACCAGATTGTGTACACCTAGGACAAACAATATTCTAAGCTTTACCCCAATTAAAACACTTTTAAAAACCAAGAAGAAATAATGACACATAAACTTATGGGGGTTTCTCCACGCACATTCCAATGTAATTTACAACCTAGGAACACGACTTCCAGAAAGGCTCTGCTGCCCTACTCCCCAGATTTGGGAATGGAGAAATGCTGCCTCCTTGAGGCCACTTCCCACAACAGCAGCTTTAAACCCATTGCTAAAGGTCACTAAACATTCACCAAACTTGCAGTTCGGGAAACGACACCTGCTCTCTAAAAAAACGCTGGGGTGGAAAATCGACCAAATAACTCAAAAGAGGGCAACCTTCAAAGAAGACAATTTCAAGAGTTATATCGTACTGCCAATTGTTTCCTTTTTTTAACGGAAAAGAAAACGGCGGAGAAAAATGATGAGTTTTACGAATTTTCAAAGACATGCAAACCCAAATTACAAAAACCTATCAGCTCACAGCAGCCAGAAGGGCCATTAGTATCAATGCTGTAAACAATAAATGCTGAAGCGATTGTGGAGAAATGCGTACCCTCGATTCTAAGGGGGACGTGGTAAGAGCCACTAATGAAAACACAAAGAAGGTGCTTTGAAAAGGGAAACACGGTGCTACCAGTCAATCAATCACACCCACTGCTGGGCCTATCACCTGAGAAAATGAGAATCAAAAAGTCACAGGCTGGCAATCCTGCACTCCAACAATATTTACCATAGCCAACACTTGGAAGCAATGAAAATGTCCATCAACCGAGGAATGCGCAAAGAAGAAGTGGTCCACGTACACAGTGGAAAATTACTCCAATAAAAAATAAAAATTAAATTTAAAAATCCAACAAAAGTAAGGAGACATCAGCTTGTGTGGGTTTGTCCGGGCACACTCCACTCTAATTTATAACCGAGAAACACCACAGGCCGCCAGGGCTTTTCCCTAGTTCCCAGGGTGGGGAACATAGAAAGGCTGCCGCCCTCTGGCAGTTACCTGCAAAAGCAGTTTTAAAGCCTGTGCTAATGGTCATTTCATAGGAACAAGTACTGCAGAATTGTAAATGAAACCTGCCCTCAAAATGTCTTCAGGGAGGTAACGGCCAAAACATTTCAAAAGGTGACACGTACGTTAAGAGAACACTTTGAAGAACTAAGGGGTAATCACTGCTTGAAAAATAAAAAGGACATGCCTTAAAGCTCAATTTCAACGGATTATGAGGCACATGCGAATTCAACCACAAAGAGGTATCAGCTCACACTTGTCAGAATAACCATGAGCAAGAAAACTACAAACAATAAATGCTGAAGGTGTTGTGGAGAAATGCATACCCTCAACTTCAAGGGGGACGTAAGTTGGAAAGGGCCACGAATGAGAACAGAATGGAGGTGCCTTAAAAAGGTCAACATTGTGCTACCATATGATCCAGCAGGCCCACTCCTCCACCTATAATCTAAGAAGAGAGAATTGGAAAGACACAGGCAGGCAAATCTGCATTGCCCAGTATTACAATAGCCAAGATATGGAAGTAACCAAAAAGACCACCAACAGATGGGTGGGCAAAGAAGAACTCCTCCATGTACAGATGGAATATTCGCTAGTGAAAAAAATGAAACAATGCCATTTGCAGCACCATAGATGAGTCTAGACGTAATCACGCCACGTGTAGTAAGTGAGAAAGCAAAAGGCACATATCCTATCATATCACTTTCAGGAGTTACTTAAAAATTGATACCAATGAAGATATTTCCACAGAGAAAGGCAATCACAGATTCATTAAAAAACTTATGGTTCACCAAATAGAAAGGGATGAGGATTGGATACATTGCCATATTGGGGTTAACAGAGATATACAAACCATGTGAAATATATAACCCCCAAAGACGTACGGAAGACCAGGAGAAGACTACTCAACATTGTGTCATAACCTACATTGGCAAAGGATGCGAGGAAGAATAGATACATGTATATGTGTGAAAGAACCACATCTTGCACACCTAGAACAAACAAACCATTGTAATCAAATTTGCTGGGATAAAAAATAAAAAGTAAATTACAAATACGAACAAGAAGTAATGAGACATAAAGTTAAAGGGCTTTTTCCTGGCACATTCCATTCTAATATACAACCTAGAACACCACTTCCATTAAGGCTCTGTTTCCCTAGGAACCAAATTTGGTAAAGGAGAAATGCTGCCACCTAGTGGCCGTTTCCTGCAAGAGCAGCTTTAAAGTCACAGCTAATGGTCACTTAACATTCACAAGGACTCAGGGCTGTAAAGGACACTTGCCCTAAATATTTGTGCTGAAGTAGGGAATGGACAAAAAATTCAAAACAGGCAAATGTTTCAAGAAGAGATTATGAAGAGTTAAGTTTTACTCACACTCTTTGTAAAAAAAAGGAAAATGGATAAAAGCTCAACCTCAGGGAGTGTTAGACGCATGCAATCTAATCTACAAAAAGTTTCAACTTACACCAGTCGGCTGACCATCAGCAAAAAGTCTACAAACAATAAATGCTGAAGGGGTTTTAGAGAACTGTGTACCCTCTGCCTGCTGGTGAGACGTAAAGGGGTAACAGCCAATAATGAGAACAGAAAGGAGCTGCGTTTAAAAGTAAAAATGGAGGTACTATTCAATCCAGCAGGCGCACCATTGGACCTCTCACCTGAGAAGACAAGAATCGAGAAGACACAGGCCGCAAAAGCTGCAGTGCAGCCTTATTCACAATAGCCAAGACAGTGAAGCAATCAAAATGTCCAACAACAGGTAAATGGATAAAGAAGAAGTGGTCCGTGTACACAATGGAATATTAGCCATGGAAGACAATGAACCATTGCTCTTTGAGGCACCACAAATGAGTCTGGAGATAATCACGAAAGATGAGGTAAGTTGGAAAGCAAAAGACCTGTGTTCTATGATAGCACTTATAGGCGTTATCTAATAACTGACACAAATGAACATATTTCCACAGAGAAAGACACTCACAGATTTAGAAAACAAACTATGCTCATCTAAAACGACAGGTGGGGGGAATGGATAAATTAAGATTAGTGTTACTATACGTATACAAACACATATGATATACATATCTCAAAAAGACCAACCATATAGCAAGGGAAGTCTGCGGAACCCTCTGTAACATTTTACATGGGAAGAGGATCTGTACTTGAATAGACATATATAATGTACAAATGAACCAGATTGTGTACACCTAGGACAAACAATATTCTAAGCTTTACCCCGATTAAAACACTTTTAAAAACCAAGAAGAAATAATGACACATAAACTTATGGGGGTTTCTCCACGCACATTCCAATGTAATTTACAACCTAGGAACACGACTTCCAGAAAGGCTCTGCTGCCCTACTCCCCAGATTTGGGAATGGAGAAATGCTGCCTCCTTGAGGCCACTTCCCACAACAGCAGCTTTAAACCCATTGCTAAAGGTCACTAAATATTCACCAAACTTGCAGTTCGGGAAATGACACCTGCTCTCTAAAAAAACGCTGGGGTGGAAAATCGACCAAATAACTCAAAAGAGGGCAACCTTCAAAGAAGACAATTTCAAGAGTTATATCGTACTGCCAATTGTTTCCTTTTTTTAACGGAAAAGAAAACGGCGGAGAAAAATGATGAGTTTTACGAATTTTCAAAGACATGCAAACCCAAATTACAAAAACCTATCAGCTCACAGCAGCCAGAAGGGCCATTAGCATCAATGCTGTAAACAATAAATGCTGAAGCGATTGTGGAGAAATGCGTACCCTCGATTCTAAGGGGGACGTGGTAAGAGCCACTAATGAAAACACAAAGAAGGTGCTTTGAAAAGGGAAACACGGTGCTACCAGTCAATCAATCACACCCACTGCTGGGCCTATCACCTGAGAAAATGAGAATCAAAAAGTCACAGGCTGGCAATCCTGCACTCCAACAATATTTACCATAGCCAACACTTGGAAGCAATGAAAATGTCCATCAACCGAGGAATGCACAAAGAAGAAGTGGTCCACGTACACAGTGGAAAATTACTCCAATAAAAAATAAAAATTAAATTTAAAAATCCAACAAAAGTAAGGAGACATCAGCTTGTGTGGGCTTGTCCGGGCACACTCCACTCTAATTTATAACCGAGAAACACCACAGGCCGCCAGGGCTTTTCCCTAGTTACCAGGGTGGGGAACATAGAAAGGCTGCCGCCCTCTGGCAGTTACCTGCAAAAGCAGTTTTAAAGCCTGTGCTAATGGTCATTTCATAGGAACAAGTACTGCAGAATTGTAAATGAAACCTGCCCTCAAAATGTCTTCAGGGAGGTAACGGCCAAAACATTTCAAAAGGTGACACGTACGTTAAGAGAACACTTTGAAGAACTAAGGGGTAATCACTGCTTGAAAAATAAAAAGGACATGCCTTAAAGCTCAATTTCAACGGATTATGAGGCACATGCGAATTCAACCACAAAGAGGTATCAGCTCACACTTGTCCGAATAACCATGAGCAAGAAAACTACAAACAATAAATGCTGAAGGTGTTGTGGAGAAATGCATACCCTCAACTTCAAGGGGGACGTAAGTTGGAAAGGGCCACGAATGAGAACAGAATGGAGGTGCCTTAAAAAGGTCAACATTGTGCTACCATATGATCCAGCAGGCCCACTCCTCCACCTATAATCTAAGAAGAGAGAATTGGAAAGACACAGGCAGGCAAATCTGCATTGCCCAGTATTACAATAGCCAAGATATGGAAGTAACCAAAAAGACCACCAACAGATGGGTGGGCAAAGAAGAACTCCTCCATGTACAGATGGAATATTCGCTAGTGAAAAAAATGAAACAAAGCCATTTGCAGCACCATAGATGAGTCTAGACGTAATCACGCCACGTGTAGTACGTGAGAAAGCAAAAGGCACATATCCTATCATATCACTTTCAGGAGTTACTTAAAAATTGATACCAATGAAGATATTTCCACAGAGAAAGGCAATCACAGATTCATTAAAAAACTTATGGTTCACCAAATAGAAAGGGATGAGGATTGGATACATTGCCATATTGGGGTTAACAGAGATATACAAACCATGTGAAATATATAACCCCCAAAGACGTACGGAAGACCAGGAGAAGACTACTCAACATTGTGTCATAACCTACATTGGCAAAGAATGCGAGGAAGAAGAGATACATGCATATGTGTGAAAGAACCACATCTTGCACACCTAGAACAAACAAACCATTGTAATCAAATTTGCTGGGATAAAAAATAAAAAGTAAATTACAAATACGAACAAGAAGTAATGAGACATAAAGTTAAAGGGCTTTTTCCTGGCACATTCCATTCTAATATACAACCTCGAACACCACTTCCATTAAGGCTCTGTTTCCCTAGTAACCAAATTTGGTAAAGGAGAAATGCTGCCACCTAGTGGCCGTTTCCTGCAAGAGCAGCTTTAAAGTCACAGCTAATGGTCACTTAACATTCACAAGGACTCAGGGCTGTAAAGGACACTTGCCCTAAATATTTGTGCTGAAGTAGGGAATGGACAAAAAATTCAAAACAGGCAAATGTTTCAAGAAGAGATTATGAAGAGTTAAGGTTTACTCACACTCTTTGTAAAAAAAAAAGGAAAATGGATAAAAGCTCAACCTCAGGGAGTGTTAGACGCATGCAATCTAATCTACAAAAAGTTTCAACTTACACCAGTCGGCTGACCATCAGCAAAAAGTCTACAAACAATAAATGCTGAAGGGGTTTTAGAGAACTGTGTACCCTCTGCCTGCTGGTGAGACGTAAAGGGGTAACAGCCAATAATGAGAACAGAAAGGAGCTGCGTTTAAAAGTAAAAATGGAGGTACTATTCAATCCAGCAGGCGCACCATTGGACCTCTCACCTGAGAAGACAATCGAGAAGACACAGGCCGCAAAAGCTGCAGTGCAGCCTTATTCACAATAGCCAAGACAGTGAAGCAATCAAAATGTCCAACAACAGGTAAATGGATAAAGAAGAAGTGGTCCGTGTACACAATGGAATATTAGCCATGGAAGACAATGAACCATTGCTCTTTGAGGCACCACAAATGAGTCTGGAGATAATCACGAAAGATGAGGTAAGTTGGAAAGCAAAAGACCTGTGTTCTATGATAGCACTTATAGGCGTTATCTAATAACTGACACAAATGAACATATTTCCACAGAGAAAGACACTCACAGATTTAGAAAACAAACTATGCTCATCTAAAACGACAGGTGGGGGGAATGGATAAATTAAGATTAGTGTTACTATACGTATACAAACACATATGATATACATATCTCAAAAAGACCAACCATATAGCAAGGGAAGTCTGCGGAACCCTCTGTAACATTTTACATGGGAAGAGGATCTGTACTTGAATAGACATATATAATGTACAAATGAACCAGATTGTGTACACCTAGGACAAACAATATTCTAAGCTTTACCCCAATTAAAACACTTTTAAAAACCAAGAAGAAATAATGACACATAAACTTATGGGGGTTTCTCCACGCACATTCCAATGTAATTTACAACCTAGGAACACGACTTCCAGAAAGGCTCTGCTGCCCTACTCCCCAGATTTGGGAATGGAGAAATGCTGCCTCCTTGAGGCCACTTCCCACAACAGCAGCTTTAAACCCATTGCTAAAGGTCACTAAATATTCACCAAACTTGCAGTTCGGGAAACGACACCTGCTCTCTAAAAAAACGCTGGGGTGGAAAATCGACCAAATAACTCAAAAGAGGGCAACCTTCAAAGAAGACAATTTCAAGAGTTATATCGTACTGCCAATTGTTTCCTTTTTTTAACGGAAAAGAAAACGGCGGAGAAAAATGATGAGTTTTACGAATTTTCAAAGACATGCAAACCCAAATTACAAAAACCTATCAGCTCACAGCAGCCAGAAGGGCCATTAGTATCAATGCTGTAAACAATAAATGCTGAAGCGATTGTGGAGAAATGCGTACCCTCGATTCTAAGGGGGACGTGGTAAGAGCCACTAATGAAAACACAAAGAAGGTGCTTTGAAAAGGGAAACACGGTGCTACCAGTCAATCAATCACACCCACTGCTGGGCCTATCACCTGAGAAAATGAGAATCAAAAAGTCACAGGCTGGCAATCCTGCACTCCAACAATATTTACCATAGCCAACACTTGGAAGCAATGAAAATGTCCATCAACCGAGGAATGCACAAAGAAGAAGTGGTCCACGTACACAGTGGAAAATTACTCCAATAAAAAATAAAAATTAAATTTAAAAATCCAACAAAAGTAAGGAGACATCAGCTTGTGTGGGTTTGTCCGGGCACACTCCACTCTAATTTATAACCGAGAAACACCACAGGCCGCCAGGGCTTTTCCCTAGTTCCCAGGGTGGGGAACATAGAAAGGCTGCCGCCCTCTGGCAGTTACCTGCAAAAGCAGTTTTAAAGCCTGTGCTAATGGTCATTTCATAGGAACAAGTACTGCAGAATTGTAAATGAAACCTGCCCTCAAAATGTCTTCAGGGAGGTAACGGCCAAAACATTTCAAAAGGTGACACGTACGTTAAGAGAACACTTTGAAGAACTAAGGGGTAATCACTGCTTGAAAAATAAAAAGGACATGCCTTAAAGCTCAATTTCAACGGATTATGAGGCACATGCGAATTCAACCACAAAGAGGTATCAGCTCACACTTGTCAGAATAACCATGAGCAAGAAAACTACAAACAATAAATGCTGAAGGTGTTGTGGAGAAATGCATACCCTCAACTTCAAGGGGGACGTAAGTTGGAAAGGGCCACGAATGAGAACAGAATGGAGGTGCCTTAAAAAGGTCAACATTGTGCTACCATATGATCCAGCAGGCCCACTCCTCCACCTATAATCTAAGAAGAGAGAATTGGAAAGACACAGGCAGGAAAATCTGCATTGCCCAGTATTACAATAGCCAAGATATGGAAGTAACCAAAAAGACCACCAACAGATGGGTGGGCAAAGAAGAACTCCTCCATGTACAGATGGAATATTCGCTAGTGAAAAAAATGAAACAATGCCATTTGCAGCACCATAGATGAGTCTAGACGTAATCACGCCACGTGTAGTAAGTGAGAAAGCAAAAGGCACATATCCTATCATATCACTTTCAGGAGTTACTTAAAAATTGATACCAATGAAGATATTTCCACAGAGAAAGGCAATCACAGATTCATGAAAAAACTTATGGTTCACCAAATAGAAAGGGATGAGGATTGGATACATTGCCATATTGGGGTTAACAGAGATATACAAACCATGTGAAATATATAACCCCCAAAGACGTACGGAAGACCAGGAGAAGACTACTCAACATTGTGTCATAACCTACATTGGCAAAGGATGCGAGGAAGAAGAGATACATGTATATGTGTGAAAGAACCACATCTTGCACACCTAGAACAAACAAACCATTGTAATCAAATTTGCTGGGATAAAAAATAAAAAGTAAATTACAAATACGAACAAGAAGTAATGAGACATAAAGTTAAAGGGCTTTTTCCTGGCACATTCCATTCTAATATACAACCTCGAACACCACTTCCATTAAGGCTCTGTTTCCCTAGGAACCAAATTTGGTAAAGGAGAAATGCTGCCACCTAGTGGCCGTTTCCTGCAAGAGCAGCTTTAAAGTCACAGCTAATGGTCACTTAACATTCACAAGGACTCAGGGCTGTAAAGGACACTTGCCCTAAATATTTGTGCTGAAGTAGGGAATGGACAAAAAATTCAAAACAGGCAAATGTTTCAAGAAGAGATTATGAAGAGTTAAGTTTTACTCACACTCTTTGTAAAAAAAAGGAAAATGGATAAAAGCTCAACCTCAGGGAGTGTTAGACGCATGCAATCTAATCTACAAAAAGTTTCAACTTACACCAGTCGGCTGACCATCAGCAAAAAGTCTACAAACAATAAATGCTGAAGGGGTTTTAGAGAACTGTGTACCCTCTGCCTGCTGGTGAGACGTAAAGGGGTAACAGCCAATAATGAGAACAGAAAGGAGCTGCGTTTAAAAGTAAAAATGGAGGTACTATTCAATCCAGCAGGCGCACCATTGGACCTCTCACCTGAGAAGACAAGAATCGAGAAGACACAGGCCGCAAAAGCTGCAGTGCAGCCTTATTCACAATAGCCAAGACAGTGAAGCAATCAAAATGTCCAACAACAGGTAAATGGATAAAGAAGAAGTGGTCCGTGTACACAATGGAATATTAGCCATGGAAGACAATGAACCATTGCTCTTTGAGGCACCACAAATGAGTCTGGAGATAATCACGAAAGATGAGGTAAGTTGGAAAGCAAAAGACCTGTGTTCTATGATAGCACTTATAGGCGTTATCTAATAACTGACACAAATGAACATATTTCCACAGAGAAAGACACTCACAGATTTAGAAAACAAACTATGCTCATCTAAAACGACAGGTGGGGGGAATGGATAAATTAAGATTAGTGTTACTATACGTATACAAACACATATGATATACATATCTCAAAAAGACCAACCATATAGCAAGGGAAGTCTGCGGACCCCTCTGTAACATTTTACATGGGAAGAGGATCTGTACTTGAATAGACATATATAATGTACAAATGAACCAGATTGTGTACACCTAGGACAAACAATATTCTAAGCTTTACCCCAATTAAAACACTTTTAAAAACCAAGAAGAAATAATGACACATAAACTTATGGGGGTTTCTCCACGCACATTCCAATGTAATTTACAACCTAGGAACACGACTTCCAGAAAGGCTCTGCTGCCCTACTCCCCAGATTTGGGAATGGAGAAATGCTGCCTCCTTGAGGCCACTTCCCACAACAGCAGCTTTAAACCCATTGCTAAAGGTCACTAAATATTCACCAAACTTGCAGTTCGGGAAACGACACCTGCTCTCTAAAAAAACGCTGGGGTGGAAAATCGACCAAATAACTCAAAAGAGGGCAACCTTCAAAGAAGACAATTTCAAGAGTTATATCGTACTGCCAATTGTTTCCTTTTTTTAACGGAAAAGAAAACGGCGGAGAAAAATGATGAGTTTTACGAATTTTCAAAGACATGCAAACCCAAATTACAAAAACCTATCAGCTCACAGCAGCCAGAAGGGCCATTAGTATCAATGCTGTAAACAATAAATGCTGAAGCGATTGTGGAGAAATGCGTACCCTCGATTCTAAGGGGGACGTGGTAAGAGCCACTAATGAAAACACAAAGAAGGTGCTTTGAAAAGGGAAACACGGTGCTACCAGTCAATCAATCACACCCACTGCTGGGCCTATCACCTGAGAAAATGAGAATCAAAAAGTCACAGGCTGGCAATCCTGCACTCCAACAATATTTACCATAGCCAACACTTGGAAGCAATGAAAATGTCCATCAACCGAGGAATGCACAAAGAAGAAGTGGTCCACGTACACAGTGGAAAATTACTCCAATAAAAAATAAAAATTAAATTTAAAAATCCAACAAAAGTAAGGAGACATCAGCTTGTGTGGGTTTGTCCGGGCACACTCCACTCTAATTTATAACCGAGAAACACCACAGGCCGCCAGGGCTTTTCCCTAGTTCCCAGGGTGGGGAACATAGAAAGGCTGCCGCCCTCTGGCAGTTACCTGCAAAAGCAGTTTTAAAGCCTGTGCTAATGGTCATTTCATAGGAACAAGTACTGCAGAATTGTAAATGAAACCTGCCCTCAAAATGTCTTCAGGGAGGTAACGGCCAAAACATTTCAAAAGGTGACACGTACGTTAAGAGAACACTTTGAAGAACTAAGGGGTAATCACTGCTTGAAAAATAAAAAGGACATGCCTTAAAGCTCAATTTCAACGGATTATGAGGCACATGCGAATTCAACCACAAAGAGGTATCAGCTCACACTTGTCAGAATAACCATGAGCAAGAAAACTACAAACAATAAATGCTGAAGGTGTTGTGGAGAAATGCATACCCTCAACTTCAAGGGGGACGTAAGTTGGAAAGGGCCACGAATGAGAACAGAATGGAGGTGCCTTAAAAAGGTCAACATTGTGCTACCATATGATCCAGCAGGCCCACTCCTCCACCTATAATCTAAGAAGAGAGAATTGGAAAGACACAGGCAGGCAAATCTGCATTGCCCAGTATTACAATAGCCAAGATATGGAAGTAACCAAAAAGACCACCAACAGATGGGTGGGCAAAGAAGAACTCCTCCATGTACAGATGGAATATTCGCTAGTGAAAAAAATGAAACAATGCCATTTGCAGCACCATAGATGAGTCTAGACGTAATCACGCCACGTGTAGTAAGTGAGAAAGCAAAAGGCACATATCCTATCATATCACTTTCAGGAGTTACTTAAAAATTGATACCAATGAAGATATTTCCACAGAGAAAGGCAATCACAGATTCATTAAAAAACTTATGGTTCACCAAATAGAAAGGGATGAGGATTGGATACATTGCCATATTGGGGTTAACAGAGATATACAAACCATGTGAAATATATAACCCCCAAAGACGTACGGAAGACCAGGAGAAGACTACTCAACATTGTGTCATAACCTACATTGGCAAAGGATGCGAGGAAGAATAGATACATGTATATGTGTGAAAGAACCACATCTTGCACACCTAGAACAAACAAACCATTGTAATCAAATTTGCTGGGATAAAAAATAAAAAGTAAATTACAAATACGAACAAGAAGTAATGAGACATAAAGTTAAAGGGCTTTTTCCTGGCACATTCCATTCTAATATACAACCTAGAACACCACTTCCATTAAGGCTCTGTTTCCCTAGGAACCAAATTTGGTAAAGGAGAAATGCTGCCACCTAGTGGCCGTTTCCTGCAAGAGCAGCTTTAAAGTCACAGCTAATGGTCACTTAACATTCACAAGGACTCAGGGCTGTAAAGGACACTTGCCCTAAATATTTGTGCTGAAGTAGGGAATGGACAAAAAATTCAAAACAGGCAAATGTTTCAAGAAGAGATTATGAAGAGTTAAGTTTTACTCACACTCTTTGTAAAAAAAAAGGAAAATGGATAAAAGCTCAACCTCAGGGAGTGTTAGACGCATGCAATCTAATCTACAAAAAGTTTCAACTTACACCAGTCGGCTGACCATCAGCAAAAAGTCTACAAACAATAAATGCTGAAGGGGTTTTAGAGAACTGTGTACCCTCTGCCTGCTGGTGAGACGTAAAGGGGTAACAGCCAATAATGAGAACAGAAAGGAGCTGCGTTTAAAAGTAAAAATGGAGGTACTATTCAATCCAGCAGGCGCACCATTGGACCTCTCACCTGAGAAGACAATCGAGAAGACACAGGCCGCAAAAGCTGCAGTGCAGCCTTATTCACAATAGCCAAGACAGTGAAGCAATCAAAATGTCCAACAGGTAAATGGATAAAGAAGAAGTGGTCCGTGTACACAATGGAATATTAGCCATGGAAGACAATGAACCATTGCTCTTTGAGGCACCACAAATGAGTCTGGAGATAATCACGAAAGATGAGGTAAGTTGGAAAGCAAAAGACCTGTGTTCTATGATAGCACTTATAGGCGTTATCTAATAACTGACACAAATGAACATATTTCCACAGAGAAAGACACTCACAGATTTAGAAAACAAACTATGCTCATCTAAAACGACAGGTGGGGGGAATGGATAAATTAAGATTAGTGTTACTATACGTATACAAACACATATGATATACATATCTCAAAAAGACCAACCATATAGCAAGGGAAGTCTGCGGAACCCTCTGTAACATTTTACATGGGAAGAGGATCTGTACTTGAATAGACATATATAATGTACAAATGAACCAGATTGTGTACACCTAGGACAAACAATATTCTAAGCTTTACCCCAATTAAAACACTTTTAAAAACCAAGAAGAAATAATGACACATAAACTTATGGGGGTTTCTCCACGCACATTCCAATGTAATTTACAACCTAGGAACACGACTTCCAGAAAGGCTCTGCTGCCCTACTCCCCAGATTTGGGAATGGAGAAATGCTGCCTCCTTGAGGCCACTTCCCACAACAGCAGCTTTAAACCCATTGCTAAAGGTCACTAAATATTCACCAAACTTGCAGTTCGGGAAACGACACCTGCTCTCTAAAAAAACGCTGGGGTGGAAAATCGACCAAATAACTCAAAAGAGGGCAACCTTCAAAGAAGACAATTTCAAGAGTTATATCGTACTGCCAATTGTTTCCTTTTTTTAACGGAAAAGAAAACGGCGGAGAAAAATGATGAGTTTTACGAATTTTCAAAGACATGCAAACCCAAATTACAAAAACCTATCAGCTCACAGCAGCCAGAAGGGCCATTAGTATCAATGCTGTAAACAATAAATGCTGAAGCGATTGTGGAGAAATGCGTACCCTCGATTCTAAGGGGGACGTGGTAAGAGCCACTAATGAAAACACAAAGAAGGTGCTTTGAAAAGGGAAACACGGTGCTACCAGTCAATCAATCACACCCACTGCTGGGCCTATCACCTGAGAAAATGAGAATCAAAAAGTCACAGGCTGGCAATCCTGCACTCCAACAATATTTACCATAGCCAACACTTGGAAGCAATGAAAATGTCCATCAACCGAGGAATGCACAAAGAAGAAGTGGTCCACGTACACAGTGGAAAATTACTCCAATAAAAAATAAAAATTAAATTTAAAAATCCAACAAAAGTAAGGAGACATCAGCTTGTGTGGGTTTGTCCGGGCACACTCCACTCTAATTTATAACCGAGAAACACCACAGGCCGCCAGGGCTTTTCCCTAGTTCCCAGGGTGGGGAACATAGAAAGGCTGCCGCCCTCTGGCAGTTACCTGCAAAAGCAGTTTTAAAGCCTGTGCTAATGGTCATTTCATAGGAACAAGTACTGCAGAATTGTAAATGAAACCTGCCCTCAAAATGTCTTCAGGGAGGTAACGGCCAAAACATTTCAAAAGGTGACACGTACGTTAAGAGAACACTTTGAAGAACTAAGGGGTAATCACTGCTTGAAAAATAAAAAGGACATGCCTTAAAGCTCAATTTCAACGGATTATGAGGCACATGCGAATTCAACCACAAAGAGGTATCAGCTCACACTTGTCAGAATAACCATGAGCAAGAAAACTACAAACAATAAATGCTGAAGGTGTTGTGGAGAAATGCATACCCTCAACTTCAAGGGGGACGTAAGTTGGAAAGGGCCACGAATGAGAACAGAATGGAGGTGCCTTAAAAAGGTCAACATTGTGCTACCATATGATCCAGCAGGCCCACTCCTCCACCTATAATCTAAGAAGAGAGAATTGGAAAGACACAGGCAGGCAAATCTGCATTGCCCAGTATTACAATAGCCAAGATATGGAAGTAACCAAAAAGACCACCAACAGATGGGTGGGCAAAGAAGAACTCCTCCATGTACAGATGGAATATTCGCTAGTGAAAAAAATGAAACAATGCCATTTGCAGCACCATAGATGAGTCTAGACGTAATCACGCCACGTGTAGTAAGTGAGAAAGCAAAAGGCACATATCCTATCATATCACTTTCAGGAGTTACTTAAAAATTGATACCAATGAAGATATTTCCACAGAGAAAGGCAATCACAGATTCATTAAAAAACTTATGGTTCACCAAATAGAAAGGGATGAGGATTGGATACATTGCCATATTGGGGTTAACAGAGATATACAAACCATGTGAAATATATAACCCCCAAAGACGTACGGAAGACCAGGAGAAGACTACTCAACATTGTGTCATAACCTACATTGGCAAAGGATGCGAGGAAGAATAGATACATGTATATGTGTGAAAGAACCACATCTTGCACACCTAGAACAAACAAACCATTGTAATCAAATTTGCTGGGATAAAAAATAAAAAGTAAATTACAAATACGAACAAGAAGTAATGAGACATAAAGTTAAAGGGCTTTTTCCTGGCACATTCCATTCTAATATACAACCTAGAACACCACTTCCATTAAGGCTCTGTTTCCCTAGGAACCAAATTTGGTAAAGGAGAAATGCTGCCACCTAGTGGCCGTTTCCTGCAAGAGCAGCTTTAAAGTCACAGCTAATGGTCACTTAACATTCACAAGGACTCAGGGCTGTAAAGGACACTTGCCCTAAATATTTGTGCTGAAGTAGGGAATGGACAAAAAATTCAAAACAGGCAAATGTTTCAAGAAGAGATTATGAAGAGTTAAGTTTTACTCACACTCTTTGTAAAAAAAAAGGAAAATGGATAAAAGCTCAACCTCAGGGAGTGTTAGACGCATGCAATCTAATCTACAAAAAGTTTCAACTTACACCAGTCGGCTGACCATCAGCAAAAAGTCTACAAACAATAAATGCTGAAGGGGTTTTAGAGAACTGTGTACCCTCTGCCTGCTGGTGAGACGTAAAGGGGTAACAGCCAATAATGAGAACAGAAAGGAGCTGCGTTTAAAAGTAAAAATGGAGGTACTATTCAATCCAGCAGGCGCACCATTGGACCTCTCACCTGAGAAGACAATCGAGAAGACACAGGCCGCAAAAGCTGCAGTGCAGCCTTATTCACAATAGCCAAGACAGTGAAGCAATCAAAATGTCCAACAGGTAAATGGATAAAGAAGAAGTGGTCCGTGTACACAATGGAATATTAGCCATGGAAGACAATGAACCATTGCTCTTTGAGGCACCACAAATGAGTCTGGAGATAATCACGAAAGATGAGGTAAGTTGGAAAGCAAAAGACCTGTGTTCTATGATAGCACTTATAGGCGTTATCTAATAACTGACACAAATGAACATATTTCCACAGAGAAAGACACTCACAGATTTAGAAAACAAACTATGCTCATCTAAAACGACAGGTGGGGGGAATGGATAAATTAAGATTAGTGTTACTATACGTATACAAACACATATGATATACATATCTCAAAAAGACCAACCATATAGCAAGGGAAGTCTGCGGACCCCTCTGTAACATTTTACATGGGAAGAGGATCTGTACTTGAATAGACATATATAATGTACAAATGAACCAGATTGTGTACACCTAGGACAAACAATATTCTAAACTTTACCCCAATTAAAACACTTTTAAAAACCAAGAAGAAATAATGACACATAAACTTATGGGGGTTTCTCCACGCACATTCCAATGTAATTTACAACCTAGGAACACGACTTCCAGAAAGGCTCTGCTGCCCTACTCCCCAGATTTGGGAATGGAGAAATGCTGCCTCCTTGAGGCCACTTCCCACAACAGCAGCTTTAAACCCATTGCTAAAGGTCACTAAATATTCACCAAACTTGCAGTTTGGGAAATGACACCTGCTCTCTAAAAAAACGCTGGGGTGGAAAATCGACCAAATAACTCAAAAGAGGGCAACCTTCAAAGAAGACAATTTCAAGAGTTATATCGTACTGCCAATTGTTTCCTTTTTTTAACAGGAAAGAAAACGGCGGAGAAAAATGATGAGTTTTACGAATTTTCAAAGACATGCAAACCCAAATTACAAAAACCTATCAGCTCACAGCAGCCAGAAGGGCCATTAGCATCAATGCTGTAAACAATAAATGCTGAAGCGATTGTGGAGAAATGCGTACCCTCGATTCTAAGGGGGACGTGGTAAGAGCCACTAATGAAAACACAAAGAAGGTGCTTTGAAAAGGGAAACACGGTGCTACCAGTCAATCAATCACACCCACTGCTGGGCCTATCACCTGAGAAAATGAGAATCAAAAAGTCACAGGCTGGCAATCCTGCACTCCAACAATATTTACCATAGCCAACACTTGGAAGCAATGAAAATGTCCATCAACCGAGGAATGCACAAAGAAGAAGTGGTCCACGTACACAGTGGAAAATTACTCCAATAAAAAATAAAAATTAAATTTAAAAATCTAACAAAAGTAAGGAGACATCAGCTTGTGTGGGTTTGTCCGGGCACACTCCACTCTAATTTATAACCGAGAAACACCACAGGCCGCCAGGGCTTTTCCCTATTTACCAGGGTGGGGAACATAGAAAGGCTGCCGCCCTCTGGCAGTTACCTGCAAAAGCAGTTTTAAAGCCTGTGCTAATGGTCATTTCATAGGAACAAGTACTGCAGAACTGTAAATGAAACCAGCCCTCAAAATGTCTTCAGGGAGGTAACGGCCAAAACATTTCAAAAGGTGACACGTACTTTAAGAGAACACTTTGAAGAACTAAGGGGTAATCACTGCTTGAAAAATAAAAAGGACATGCCTTAAAGCTCAATTTCAACGGATTATGAGGTACATGCGAATTCAACCACAAAGAGGTATCAGCTCACACTTGTCAGAATAACCATGAGCAAGAAAACTACAAACAATAAATGCTGAAGGTGTTGTGGAGAAATGCATACCCTCAACTTCAAGGGGGACGTAAGTTGGAAAGGGCCACGAATGAGAACAGAATGGAGGTGCCTTAAAAAGGTCAACATTGTGCTACCATATGATCCAGCAGGCCCACTCCTCCACCTATAATCTAAGAAGAGAGAATTGGAAAGACACAGGCAGGCAAATCTGCATTGCCCAGTATTACAATAGCCAAGATATGGAAGTAACCAAAAAGACCACCAACAGATGGGTGGGCAAAGAAGAACTCCTCCATGTACAGATGGAATATTCGCTAGTGAAAAAAATGAAACAATGCCATTTGCAGCACCATAGATGAGTCTAGACGTAATCACGCCACGTGTAGTAAGTGAGAAAGCAAAAGGCACATATCCTATCATATCACTTTCAGGAGTTACTTAAAAATTGATACCAATGAAGATATTTCCACAGAGAAAGGCAATCACAGATTCATGAAAAAACTTATGGTTCACCAAATAGAAAGGGATGAGGATTGGATACATTGCCATATTGGGGTTAACAGAGATATACAAACCATGTGAAATATATAACCCCCAAAGACGTACGGAAGACCAGGAGAAGACTACTCAACATTGTGTCATAACCTACATTGGCAAAGGATGCGAGGAAGAAGAGATACATGTATATGTGTGAAAGAACCACATCTTGCACACCTAGAACAAACAAACCATTGTAATCAAATTTGCTGGGATAAAAAATAAAAAGTAAATTACAAATACGAACAAGAAGTAATGAGACATAAAGTTAAAGGGCTTTTTCCTGGCACATTCCATTCTAATATACAACCTCGAACACCACTTCCATTAAGGCTCTGTTTCCCTAGGAACCAAATTTGGTAAAGGAGAAATGCTGCCACCTAGTGGCCGTTTCCTGCAAGAGCAGCTTTAAAGTCACAGCTAATGGTCACTTAACATTCACAAGGACTCAGGGCTGTAAAGGACACTTGCCCTAAATATTTGTGCTGAAGTAGGGAATGGACAAAAAATTCAAAACAGGCAAATGTTTCAAGAAGAGATTATGAAGAGTTAAGTTTTACTCACACTCTTTGTAAAAAAAAGGAAAATGGATAAAAGCTCAACCTCAGGGAGTGTTAGACGCATGCAATCTAATCTACAAAAAGTTTCAACTTACACCAGTCGGCTGACCATCAGCAAAAAGTCTACAAACAATAAATGCTGAAGGGGTTTTAGAGAACTGTGTACCCTCTGCCTGCTGGTGAGACGTAAAGGGGTAACAGCCAATAATGAGAACAGAAAGGAGCTGCGTTTAAAAGTAAAAATGGAGGTACTATTCAATCCAGCAGGCGCACCATTGGACCTCTCACCTGAGAAGACAAGAATCGAGAAGACACAGGCCGCAAAAGCTGCAGTGCAGCCTTATTCACAATAGCCAAGACAGTGAAGCAATCAAAATGTCCAACAACAGGTAAATGGATAAAGAAGAAGTGGTCCGTGTACACAATGGAATATTAGCCATGGAAGACAATGAACCATTGCTCTTTGAGGCACCACAAATGAGTCTGGAGATAATCACGAAAGATGAGGTAAGTTGGAAAGCAAAAGACCTGTGTTCTATGATAGCACTTATAGGCGTTATCTAATAACTGACACAAATGAACATATTTCCACAGAGAAAGACACTCACAGATTTAGAAAACAAACTATGCTCATCTAAAACGACAGGTGGGGGGAATGGATAAATTAAGATTAGTGTTACTATACGTATACAAACACATATGATATACATATCTCAAAAAGACCAACCATATAGCAAGGGAAGTCTGCGGAACCCTCTGTAACATTTTACATGGGAAGAGGATCTGTACTTGAATAGACATATATAATGTACAAATGAACCAGATTGTGTACACCTAGGACAAACAATATTCTAAGCTTTACCCCAATTAAAACACTTTTAAAAACCAAGAAGAAATAATGACACATAAACTTATGGGGGTTTCTCCACGCACATTCCAATGTAATTTACAACCTAGGAACACGACTTCCAGAAAGGCTCTGCTGCCCTACTCCCCAGATTTGGGAATGGAGAAATGCTGCCTCCTTGAGGCCACTTCCCACAACAGCAGCTTTAAACCCATTGCTAAAGGTCACTAAATATTCACCAAACTTGCAGTTCGGGAAACGACACCTGCTCTCTAAAAAAACGCTGGGGTGGAAAATCGACCAAATAACTCAAAAGAGGGCAACCTTCAAAGAAGACAATTTCAAGAGTTATATCGTACTGCCAATTGTTTCCTTTTTTTAACGGAAAAGAAAACGGCGGAGAAAAATGATGAGTTTTACGAATTTTCAAAGACATGCAAACCCAAATTACAAAAACCTATCAGCTCACAGCAGCCAGAAGGGCCATTAGTATCAATGCTGTAAACAATAAATGCTGAAGCGATTGTGGAGAAATGCGTACCCTCGATTCTAAGGGGGACGTGGTAAGAGCCACTAATGAAAACACAAAGAAGGTGCTTTGAAAAGGGAAACACGGTGCTACCAGTCAATCAATCACACCCACTGCTGGGCCTATCACCTGAGAAAATGAGAATCAAAAAGTCACAGGCTGGCAATCCTGCACTCCAACAATATTTACCATAGCCAACACTTGGAAGCAATGAAAATGTCCATCAACCGAGGAATGCACAAAGAAGAAGTGGTCCACGTACACAGTGGAAAATTACTCCAATAAAAAATAAAAATTAAATTTAAAAATCCAACAAAAGTAAGGAGACATCAGCTTGTGTGGGTTTGTCCGGGCACACTCCACTCTAATTTATAACCGAGAAACACCACAGGCCGCCAGGGCTTTTCCCTAGTTCCCAGGGTGGGGAACATAGAAAGGCTGCCGCCCTCTGGCAGTTACCTGCAAAAGCAGTTTTAAAGCCTGTGCTAATGGTCATTTCATAGGAACAAGTACTGCAGAATTGTAAATGAAACCTGCCCTCAAAATGTCTTCAGGGAGGTAACGGCCAAAACATTTCAAAAGGTGACACGTACGTTAAGAGAACACTTTGAAGAACTAAGGGGTAATCACTGCTTGAAAAATAAAAAGGACATGCCTTAAAGCTCAATTTCAACGGATTATGAGGCACATGCGAATTCAACCACAAAGAGGTATCAGCTCACACTTGTCAGAATAACCATGAGCAAGAAAACTACAAACAATAAATGCTGAAGGTGTTGTGGAGAAATGCATACCCTCAACTTCAAGGGGGACGTAAGTTGGAAAGGGCCACGAATGAGAACAGAATGGAGGTGCCTTAAAAAGGTCAACATTGTGCTACCATATGATCCAGCAGGCCCACTCCTCCACCTATAATCTAAGAAGAGAGAATTGGAAAGACACAGGCAGGCAAATCTGCATTGCCCAGTATTACAATAGCCAAGATATGGAAGTAACCAAAAAGACCACCAACAGATGGGTGGGCAAAGAAGAACTCCTCCATGTACAGATGGAATATTCGCTAGTGAAAAAAATGAAACAATGCCATTTGCAGCACCATAGATGAGTCTAGACGTAATCACGCCACGTGTAGTAAGTGAGAAAGCAAAAGGCACATATCCTATCATATCACTTTCAGGAGTTACTTAAAAATTGATACCAATGAAGATATTTCCACAGAGAAAGGCAATCACAGATTCATTAAAAAACTTATGGTTCACCAAATAGAAAGGGATGAGGATTGGATACATTGCCATATTGGGGTTAACAGAGATATACAAACCATGTGAAATATATAACCCCCAAAGACGTACGGAAGACCAGGAGAAGACTACTCAACATTGTGTCATAACCTACATTGGCAAAGGATGCGAGGAAGAATAGATACATGTATATGTGTGAAAGAACCACATCTTGCACACCTAGAACAAACAAACCATTGTAATCAAATTTGCTGGGATAAAAAATAAAAAGTAAATTACAAATACGAACAAGAAGTAATGAGACATAAAGTTAAAGGGCTTTTTCCTGGCACATTCCATTCTAATATACAACCTAGAACACCACTTCCATTAAGGCTCTGTTTCCCTAGGAACCAAATTTGGTAAAGGAGAAATGCTGCCACCTAGTGGCCGTTTCCTGCAAGAGCAGCTTTAAAGTCACAGCTAATGGTCACTTAACATTCACAAGGACTCAGGGCTGTAAAGGACACTTGCCCTAAATATTTGTGCTGAAGTAGGGAATGGACAAAAAATTCAAAACAGGCAAATGTTTCAAGAAGAGATTATGAAGAGTTAAGTTTTACTCACACTCTTTGTAAAAAAAAAGGAAAATGGATAAAAGCTCAACCTCAGGGAGTGTTAGACGCATGCAATCTAATCTACAAAAAGTTTCAACTTACACCAGTCGGCTGACCATCAGCAAAAAGTCTACAAACAATAAATGCTGAAGGGGTTTTAGAGAACTGTGTACCCTCTGCCTGCTGGTGAGACGTAAAGGGGTAACAGCCAATAATGAGAACAGAAAGGAGCTGCGTTTAAAAGTAAAAATGGAGGTACTATTCAATCCAGCAGGCGCACCATTGGACCTCTCACCTGAGAAGACAATCGAGAAGACACAGGCCGCAAAAGCTGCAGTGCAGCCTTATTCACAATAGCCAAGACAGTGAAGCAATCAAAATGTCCAACAACAGGTAAATGGATAAAGAAGAAGTGGTCCGTGTACACAATGGAATATTAGCCATGGAAGACAATGAACCATTGCTCTTTGAGGCACCACAAATGAGTCTGGAGATAATCACGAAAGATGAGGTAAGTTGGAAAGCAAAAGACCTGTGTTCTATGATAGCACTTATAGGCGTTATCTAATAACTGACACAAATGAACATATTTCCACAGAGAAAGACACTCACAGATTTAGAAAACAAACTATGCTCATCTAAAACGACAGGTGGGGGGAATGGATAAATTAAGATTAGTGTTACTATACGTATACAAACACATATGATATACATATCTCAAAAAGACCAACCATATAGCAAGGGAAGTCTGCGGACCCCTCTGTAACATTTTACATGGGAAGAGGATCTGTACTTGAATAGACATATATAATGTACAAATGAACCAGATTGTGTACACCTAGGACAAACAATATTCTAAGCTTTACCCCAATTAAAACACTTTTAAAAACCAAGAAGAAATAATGACACATAAACTTATGGGGGTTTCTCCACGCACATTCCAATGTAATTTACAACCTAGGAACACGACTTCCAGAAAGGCTCTGCTGCCCTACTCCCCAGATTTGGGAATGGAGAAATGCTGCCTCCTTGAGGCCACTTCCCACAACAGCAGCTTTAAACCCATTGCTAAAGGTCACTAAATATTCACCAAACTTGCAGTTTGGGAAAGGACACCTGCTCTCTAAAAAAACGCTGGGGTGGAAAATCGACCAAATAACACAAAAGAGGGCAACCTTCAAAGAAGACAATTTCAAGAGTTATATCGTACTGCCAATTGTTTCCTTTTTTTAACAGGAAAGAAAACGGCGGAGAAAAATGATGAGTTTTACGAATTTTCAAAGACATGCAAACCCAAATTACAAAAACCTATCAGCTCACAGCAGCCAGAAGGGCCATTAGTATCAATGCTGTAAACAATAAATGCTGAAGCGATTGTGGAGAAATGCGTACCCTCGATTCTAAGGGGGACGTGGTAAGAGCCACTAATGAAAACACAAAGAAGGTGCTTTGAAAAGGGAAACACGGTGCTACCAGTCAATCAATCACACCCACTGCTGGGCCTATCACCTGAGAAAATGAGAATCAAAAAGTCACAGGCTGGCAATCCTGCACTCCAACAATATTTACCATAGCCAACACTTGGAAGCAATGAAAATGTCCATCAACCGAGGAATGCACAAAGAAGAAGTGGTCCACGTACACAGTGGAAAATTACTCCAATAAAAAATAAAAATTAAATTTAAAAATCTAACAAAAGTAAGGAGACATCAGCTTGTGTGGGTTTGTCCGGGCACACTCCACTCTAATTTATAACCGAGAAACACCACAGGCCGCCAGGGCTTTTCCCTATTTACCAGGGTGGGGAACATAGAAAGGCTGCCGCCCTCTGGCAGTTACCTGCAAAAGCAGTTTTAAAGCCTGTGCTAATGGTCATTTCATAGGAACAAGTACTGCAGAACTGTAAATGAAACCAGCCCTCAAAATGTCTTCAGGGAGGTAACGGCCAAAACATTTCAAAAGGTGACACGTACTTTAAGAGAACACTTTGAAGAACTAAGGGGTAATCACTGCTTGAAAAATAAAAAGGACATGCCTTAAAGCTCAATTTCAACGGATTATGAGGTACATGCGAATTCAACCACAAAGAGGTATCAGCTCACACTTGTCAGAATAACCATGAGCAAGAAAACTACAAACAATAAATGCTGAAGGTGTTGTGGAGAAATGCATACCCTCAACTTCAAGGGGGACGTAAGTTGGAAAGGGCCACGAATGAGAACAGAATGGAGGTGCCTTAAAAAGGTCAACATTGTGCTACCATATGATCCAGCAGGCCCACTCCTCCACCTATAATCTAAGAAGAGAGAATTGGAAAGACACAGGCAGGCAAATCTGCATTGCCCAGTATTACAATAGCCAAGATATGGAAGTAACCAAAAAGACCACCAACAGATGGGTGGGCAAAGAAGAACTCCTCCATGTACAGATGGAATATTCGCTAGTGAAAAAAATGAAACAATGCCATTTGCAGCACCATAGATGAGTCTAGACGTAATCACGCCACGTGTAGTAAGTGAGAAAGCAAAAGGCACATATCCTATCATATCACTTTCAGGAGTTACTTAAAAATTGATACCAATGAAGATATTTCCACAGAGAAAGGCAATCACAGATTCATGAAAAAACTTATGGTTCACCAAATAGAAAGGGATGAGGATTGGATACATTGCCATATTGGGGTTAACAGAGATATACAAACCATGTGAAATATATAACCCCCAAAGACGTACGGAAGACCAGGAGAAGACTACTCAACATTGTGTCATAACCTACATTGGCAAAGGATGCGAGGAAGAAGAGATACATGTATATGTGTGAAAGAACCACATCTTGCACACCTAGAACAAACAAACCATTGTAATCAAATTTGCTGGGATAAAAAATAAAAAGTAAATTACAAATACGAACAAGAAGTAATGAGACATAAAGTTAAAGGGCTTTTTCCTGGCACATTCCATTCTAATATACAACCTCGAACACCACTTCCATTAAGGCTCTGTTTCCCTAGGAACCAAATTTGGTAAAGGAGAAATGCTGCCACCTAGTGGCCGTTTCCTGCAAGAGCAGCTTTAAAGTCACAGCTAATGGTCACTTAACATTCACAAGGACTCAGGGCTGTAAAGGACACTTGCCCTAAATATTTGTGCTGAAGTAGGGAATGGACAAAAAATTCAAAACAGGCAAATGTTTCAAGAAGAGATTATGAAGAGTTAAGTTTTACTCACACTCTTTGTAAAAAAAAGGAAAATGGATAAAAGCTCAACCTCAGGGAGTGTTAGACGCATGCAATCTAATCTACAAAAAGTTTCAACTTACACCAGTCGGCTGACCATCAGCAAAAAGTCTACAAACAATAAATGCTGAAGGGGTTTTAGAGAACTGTGTACCCTCTGCCTGCTGGTGAGACGTAAAGGGGTAACAGCCAATAATGAGAACAGAAAGGAGCTGCGTTTAAAAGTAAAAATGGAGGTACTATTCAATCCAGCAGGCGCACCATTGGACCTCTCACCTGAGAAGACAAGAATCGAGAAGACACAGGCCGCAAAAGCTGCAGTGCAGCCTTATTCACAATAGCCAAGACAGTGAAGCAATCAAAATGTCCAACAACAGGTAAATGGATAAAGAAGAAGTGGTCCGTGTACACAATGGAATATTAGCCATGGAAGACAATGAACCATTGCTCTTTGAGGCACCACAAATGAGTCTGGAGATAATCACGAAAGATGAGGTAAGTTGGAAAGCAAAAGACCTGTGTTCTATGATAGCACTTATAGGCGTTATCTAATAACTGACACAAATGAACATATTTCCACAGAGAAAGACACTCACAGATTTAGAAAACAAACTATGCTCATCTAAAACGACAGGTGGGGGGAATGGATAAATTAAGATTAGTGTTACTATACGTATACAAACACATATGATATACATATCTCAAAAAGACCAACCATATAGCAAGGGAAGTCTGCGGAACCCTCTGTAACATTTTACATGGGAAGAGGATCTGTACTTGAATAGACATATATAATGTACAAATGAACCAGATTGTGTACACCTAGGACAAACAATATTCTAAGCTTTACCCCAATTAAAACACTTTTAAAAACCAAGAAGAAATAATGACACATAAACTTATGGGGGTTTCTCCACGCACATTCCAATGTAATTTACAACCTAGGAACACGACTTCCAGAAAGGCTCTGCTGCCCTACTCCCCAGATTTGGGAATGGAGAAATGCTGCCTCCTTGAGGCCACTTCCCACAACAGCAGCTTTAAACCCATTGCTAAAGGTCACTAAATATTCACCAAACTTGCAGTTCGGGAAACGACACCTGCTCTCTAAAAAAACGCTGGGGTGGAAAATCGACCAAATAACTCAAAAGAGGGCAACCTTCAAAGAAGACAATTTCAAGAGTTATATCGTACTGCCAATTGTTTCCTTTTTTTAACGGAAAAGAAAACGGCGGAGAAAAATGATGAGTTTTACGAATTTTCAAAGACATGCAAACCCAAATTACAAAAACCTATCAGCTCACAGCAGCCAGAAGGGCCATTAGTATCAATGCTGTAAACAATAAATGCTGAAGCGATTGTGGAGAAATGCGTACCCTCGATTCTAAGGGGGACGTGGTAAGAGCCACTAATGAAAACACAAAGAAGGTGCTTTGAAAAGGGAAACACGGTGCTACCAGTCAATCAATCACACCCACTGCTGGGCCTATCACCTGAGAAAATGAGAATCAAAAAGTCACAGGCTGGCAATCCTGCACTCCAACAATATTTACCATAGCCAACACTTGGAAGCAATGAAAATGTCCATCAACCGAGGAATGCACAAAGAAGAAGTGGTCCACGTACACAGTGGAAAATTACTCCAATAAAAAATAAAAATTAAATTTAAAAATCCAACAAAAGTAAGGAGACATCAGCTTGTGTGGGTTTGTCCGGGCACACTCCACTCTAATTTATAACCGAGAAACACCACAGGCCGCCAGGGCTTTTCCCTAGTTCCCAGGGTGGGGAACATAGAAAGGCTGCCGCCCTCTGGCAGTTACCTGCAAAAGCAGTTTTAAAGCCTGTGCTAATGGTCATTTCATAGGAACAAGTACTGCAGAATTGTAAATGAAACCTGCCCTCAAAATGTCTTCAGGGAGGTAACGGCCAAAACATTTCAAAAGGTGACACGTACGTTAAGAGAACACTTTGAAGAACTAAGGGGTAATCACTGCTTGAAAAATAAAAAGGACATGCCTTAAAGCTCAATTTCAACGGATTATGAGGCACATGCGAATTCAACCACAAAGAGGTATCAGCTCACACTTGTCAGAATAACCATGAGCAAGAAAACTACAAACAATAAATGCTGAAGGTGTTGTGGAGAAATGCATACCCTCAACTTCAAGGGGGACGTAAGTTGGAAAGGGCCACGAATGAGAACAGAATGGAGGTGCCTTAAAAAGGTCAACATTGTGCTACCATATGATCCAGCAGGCCCACTCCTCCACCTATAATCTAAGAAGAGAGAATTGGAAAGACACAGGCAGGCAAATCTGCATTGCCCAGTATTACAATAGCCAAGATATGGAAGTAACCAAAAAGACCACCAACAGATGGGTGGGCAAAGAAGAACTCCTCCATGTACAGATGGAATATTCGCTAGTGAAAAAAATGAAACAATGCCATTTGCAGCACCATAGATGAGTCTAGACGTAATCACGCCACGTGTAGTAAGTGAGAAAGCAAAAGGCACATATCCTATCATATCACTTTCAGGAGTTACTTAAAAATTGATACCAATGAAGATATTTCCACAGAGAAAGGCAATCACAGATTCATTAAAAAACTTATGGTTCACCAAATAGAAAGGGATGAGGATTGGATACATTGCCATATTGGGGTTAACAGAGATATACAAACCATGTGAAATATATAACCCCCAAAGACGTACGGAAGACCAGGAGAAGACTACTCAACATTGTGTCATAACCTACATTGGCAAAGGATGCGAGGAAGAATAGATACATGTATATGTGTGAAAGAACCACATCTTGCACACCTAGAACAAACAAACCATTGTAATCAAATTTGCTGGGATAAAAAATAAAAAGTAAATTACAAATACGAACAAGAAGTAATGAGACATAAAGTTAAAGGGCTTTTTCCTGGCACATTCCATTCTAATATACAACCTAGAACACCACTTCCATTAAGGCTCTGTTTCCCTAGGAACCAAATTTGGTAAAGGAGAAATGCTGCCACCTAGTGGCCGTTTCCTGCAAGAGCAGCTTTAAAGTCACAGCTAATGGTCACTTAACATTCACAAGGACTCAGGGCTGTAAAGGACACTTGCCCTAAATATTTGTGCTGAAGTAGGGAATGGACAAAAAATTCAAAACAGGCAAATGTTTCAAGAAGAGATTATGAAGAGTTAAGTTTTACTCACACTCTTTGTAAAAAAAAAGGAAAATGGATAAAAGCTCAACCTCAGGGAGTGTTAGACGCATGCAATCTAATCTACAAAAAGTTTCAACTTACACCAGTCGGCTGACCATCAGCAAAAAGTCTACAAACAATAAATGCTGAAGGGGTTTTAGAGAACTGTGTACCCTCTGCCTGCTGGTGAGACGTAAAGGGGTAACAGCCAATAATGAGAACAGAAAGGAGCTGCGTTTAAAAGTAAAAATGGAGGTACTATTCAATCCAGCAGGCGCACCATTGGACCTCTCACCTGAGAAGACAATCGAGAAGACACAGGCCGCAAAAGCTGCAGTGCAGCCTTATTCACAATAGCCAAGACAGTGAAGCAATCAAAATGTCCAACAGGTAAATGGATAAAGAAGAAGTGGTCCGTGTACACAATGGAATATTAGCCATGGAAGACAATGAACCATTGCTCTTTGAGGCACCACAAATGAGTCTGGAGATAATCACGAAAGATGAGGTAAGTTGGAAAGCAAAAGACCTGTGTTCTATGATAGCACTTATAGGCGTTATCTAATAACTGACACAAATGAACATATTTCCACAGAGAAAGACACTCACAGATTTAGAAAACAAACTATGCTCATCTAAAACGACAGGTGGGGGGAATGGATAAATTAAGATTAGTGTTACTATACGTATACAAACACATATGATATACATATCTCAAAAAGACCAACCATATAGCAAGGGAAGTCTGCGGAACCCTCTGTAACATTTTACATGGGAAGAGGATCTGTACTTGAATAGACATATATAATGTACAAATGAACCAGATTGTGTACACCTAGGACAAACAATATTCTAAGCTTTACCCCAATTAAAACACTTTTAAAAACCAAGAAGAAATAATGACACATAAACTTATGGGGGTTTCTCCACGCACATTCCAATGTAATTTACAACCTAGGAACACGACTTCCAGAAAGGCTCTGCTGCCCTACTCCCCAGATTTGGGAATGGAGAAATGCTGCCTCCTTGAGGCCACTTCCCACAACAGCAGCTTTAAACCCATTGCTAAAGGTCACTAAATATTCACCAAACTTGCAGTTCGGGAAACGACACCTGCTCTCTAAAAAAACGCTGGGGTGGAAAATCGACCAAATAACTCAAAAGAGGGCAACCTTCAAAGAAGACAATTTCAAGAGTTATATCGTACTGCCAATTGTTTCCTTTTTTTAACGGAAAAGAAAACGGCGGAGAAAAATGATGAGTTTTACGAATTTTCAAAGACATGCAAACCCAAATTACAAAAACCTATCAGCTCACAGCAGCCAGAAGGGCCATTAGTATCAATGCTGTAAACAATAAATGCTGAAGCGATTGTGGAGAAATGCGTACCCTCGATTCTAAGGGGGACGTGGTAAGAGCCACTAATGAAAACACAAAGAAGGTGCTTTGAAAAGGGAAACACGGTGCTACCAGTCAATCAATCACACCCACTGCTGGGCCTATCACCTGAGAAAATGAGAATCAAAAAGTCACAGGCTGGCAATCCTGCACTCCAACAATATTTACCATAGCCAACACTTGGAAGCAATGAAAATGTCCATCAACCGAGGAATGCACAAAGAAGAAGTGGTCCACGTACACAGTGGAAAATTACTCCAATAAAAAATAAAAATTAAATTTAAAAATCCAACAAAAGTAAGGAGACATCAGCTTGTGTGGGTTTGTCCGGGCACACTCCACTCTAATTTATAACCGAGAAACACCACAGGCCGCCAGGGCTTTTCCCTAGTTCCCAGGGTGGGGAACATAGAAAGGCTGCCGCCCTCTGGCAGTTACCTGCAAAAGCAGTTTTAAAGCCTGTGCTAATGGTCATTTCATAGGAACAAGTACTGCAGAATTGTAAATGAAACCTGCCCTCAAAATGTCTTCAGGGAGGTAACGGCCAAAACATTTCAAAAGGTGACACGTACGTTAAGAGAACACTTTGAAGAACTAAGGGGTAATCACTGCTTGAAAAATAAAAAGGACATGCCTTAAAGCTCAATTTCAACGGATTATGAGGCACATGCGAATTCAACCACAAAGAGGTATCAGCTCACACTTGTCAGAATAACCATGAGCAAGAAAACTACAAACAATAAATGCTGAAGGTGTTGTGGAGAAATGCATACCCTCAACTTCAAGGGGGACGTAAGTTGGAAAGGGCCACGAATGAGAACAGAATGGAGGTGCCTTAAAAAGGTCAACATTGTGCTACCATATGATCCAGCAGGCCCACTCCTCCACCTATAATCTAAGAAGAGAGAATTGGAAAGACACAGGCAGGCAAATCTGCATTGCCCAGTATTACAATAGCCAAGATATGGAAGTAACCAAAAAGACCACCAACAGATGGGTGGGCAAAGAAGAACTCCTCCATGTACAGATGGAATATTCGCTAGTGAAAAAAATGAAACAATGCCATTTGCAGCACCATAGATGAGTCTAGACGTAATCACGCCACGTGTAGTAAGTGAGAAAGCAAAAGGCACATATCCTATCATATCACTTTCAGGAGTTACTTAAAAATTGATACCAATGAAGATATTTCCACAGAGAAAGGCAATCACAGATTCATTAAAAAACTTATGGTTCACCAAATAGAAAGGGATGAGGATTGGATACATTGCCATATTGGGGTTAACAGAGATATACAAACCATGTGAAATATATAACCCCCAAAGACGTACGGAAGACCAGGAGAAGACTACTCAACATTGTGTCATAACCTACATTGGCAAAGGATGCGAGGAAGAATAGATACATGTATATGTGTGAAAGAACCACATCTTGCACACCTAGAACAAACAAACCATTGTAATCAAATTTGCTGGGATAAAAAATAAAAAGTAAATTACAAATACGAACAAGAAGTAATGAGACATAAAGTTAAAGGGCTTTTTCCTGGCACATTCCATTCTAATATACAACCTAGAACACCACTTCCATTAAGGCTCTGTTTCCCTAGGAACCAAATTTGGTAAAGGAGAAATGCTGCCACCTAGTGGCCGTTTCCTGCAAGAGCAGCTTTAAAGTCACAGCTAATGGTCACTTAACATTCACAAGGACTCAGGGCTGTAAAGGACACTTGCCCTAAATATTTGTGCTGAAGTAGGGAATGGACAAAAAATTCAAAACAGGCAAATGTTTCAAGAAGAGATTATGAAGAGTTAAGTTTTACTCACACTCTTTGTAAAAAAAAAGGAAAATGGATAAAAGCTCAACCTCAGGGAGTGTTAGACGCATGCAATCTAATCTACAAAAAGTTTCAACTTACACCAGTCGGCTGACCATCAGCAAAAAGTCTACAAACAATAAATGCTGAAGGGGTTTTAGAGAACTGTGTACCCTCTGCCTGCTGGTGAGACGTAAAGGGGTAACAGCCAATAATGAGAACAGAAAGGAGCTGCGTTTAAAAGTAAAAATGGAGGTACTATTCAATCCAGCAGGCGCACCATTGGACCTCTCACCTGAGAAGACAATCGAGAAGACACAGGCCGCAAAAGCTGCAGTGCAGCCTTATTCACAATAGCCAAGACAGTGAAGCAATCAAAATGTCCAACAGGTAAATGGATAAAGAAGAAGTGGTCCGTGTACACAATGGAATATTAGCCATGGAAGACAATGAACCATTGCTCTTTGAGGCACCACAAATGAGTCTGGAGATAATCACGAAAGATGAGGTAAGTTGGAAAGCAAAAGACCTGTGTTCTATGATAGCACTTATAGGCGTTATCTAATAACTGACACAAATGAACATATTTCCACAGAGAAAGACACTCACAGATTTAGAAAACAAACTATGCTCATCTAAAACGACAGGTGGGGGGAATGGATAAATTAAGATTAGTGTTACTATACGTATACAAACACATATGATATACATATCTCAAAAAGACCAACCATATAGCAAGGGAAGTCTGCGGACCCCTCTGTAACATTTTACATGGGAAGAGGATCTGTACTTGAATAGACATATATAATGTACAAATGAACCAGATTGTGTACACCTAGGACAAACAATATTCTAAGCTTTACCCCAATTAAAACACTTTTAAAAACCAAGAAGAAATAATGACACATAAACTTATGGGGGTTTCTCCACGCACATTCCAATGTAATTTACAACCTAGGAACACGACTTCCAGAAAGGCTCTGCTGCCCTACTCCCCAGATTTGGGAATGGAGAAATGCTGCCTCCTTGAGGCCACTTCCCACAACAGCAGCTTTAAACCCATTGCTAAAGGTCACTAAATATTCACCAAACTTGCAGTTCGGGAAACGACACCTGCTCTCTAAAAAAACGCTGGGGTGGAAAATCGACCAAATAACTCAAAAGAGGGCAACCTTCAAAGAAGACAATTTCAAGAGTTATATCGTACTGCCAATTGTTTCCTTTTTTTAACGGAAAAGAAAACGGCGGAGAAAAATGATGAGTTTTACGAATTTTCAAAGACATGCAAACCCAAATTACAAAAACCTATCAGCTCACAGCAGCCAGAAGGGCCATTAGTATCAATGCTGTAAACAATAAATGCTGAAGCGATTGTGGAGAAATGCGTACCCTCGATTCTAAGGGGGACGTGGTAAGAGCCACTAATGAAAACACAAAGAAGGTGCTTTGAAAAGGGAAACACGGTGCTACCAGTCAATCAATCACACCCACTGCTGGGCCTATCACCTGAGAAAATGAGAATCAAAAAGTCACAGGCTGGCAATCCTGCACTCCAACAATATTTACCATAGCCAACACTTGGAAGCAATGAAAATGTCCATCAACCGAGGAATGCACAAAGAAGAAGTGGTCCACGTACACAGTGGAAAATTACTCCAATAAAAAATAAAAATTAAATTTAAAAATCCAACAAAAGTAAGGAGACATCAGCTTGTGTGGGTTTGTCCGGGCACACTCCACTCTAATTTATAACCGAGAAACACCACAGGCCGCCAGGGCTTTTCCCTAGTTACCAGGGTGGGGAACATAGAAAGGCTGCCGCCCTCTGGCAGTTACCTGCAAAAGCAGTTTTAAAGCCTGTGCTAATGGTCATTTCATAGGAACAAGTACTGCAGAATTGTAAATGAAACCTGCCCTCAAAATGTCTTCAGGGAGGTAACGGCCAAAACATTTCAAAAGGTGACACGTACGTTAAGAGAACACTTTGAAGAACTAAGGGGTAATCACTGCTTGAAAAATAAAAAGGACATGCCTTAAAGCTCAATTTCAACGGATTATGAGGCACATGCGAATTCAACCACAAAGAGGTATCAGCTCACACTTGTCAGAATAACCATGAGCAAGAAAACTACAAACAATAAATGCTGAAGGTGTTGTGGAGAAATGCATACCCTCAACTTCAAGGGGGACGTAAGTTGGAAAGGGCCACGAATGAGAACAGAATGGAGGTGCCTTAAAAAGGTCAACATTGTGCTACCATATGATCCAGCAGGCCCACTCCTCCACCTATAATCTAAGAAGAGAGAATTGGAAAGACACAGGCAGGCAAATCTGCATTGCCCAGTATTACAATAGCCAAGATATGGAAGTAACCAAAAAGACCACCAACAGATGGGTGGGCAAAGAAGAACTCCTCCATGTACAGATGGAATATTCGCTAGTGAAAAAAATGAAACAATGCCATTTGCAGCACCATAGATGAGTCTAGACGTAATCACGCCACGTGTAGTAAGTGAGAAAGCAAAAGGCACATATCCTATCATATCACTTTCAGGAGTTACTTAAAAATTGATACCAATGAAGATATTTCCACAGAGAAAGGCAATCACAGATTCATTAAAAAACTTATGGTTCACCAAATAGAAAGGGATGAGGATTGGATACATTGCCATATTGGGGTTAACAGAGATATACAAACCATGTGAAATATATAACCCCCAAAGACGTACGGAAGACCAGGAGAAGACTACTCAACATTGTGTCATAACCTACATTGGCAAAGGATGCGAGGAAGAATAGATACATGTATATGTGTGAAAGAACCACATCTTGCACACCTAGAACAAACAAACCATTGTAATCAAATTTGCTGGGATAAAAAATAAAAAGTAAATTACAAATACGAACAAGAAGTAATGAGACATAAAGTTAAAGGGCTTTTTCCTGGCACATTCCATTCTAATATACAACCTAGAACACCACTTCCATTAAGGCTCTGTTTCCCTAGGAACCAAATTTGGTAAAGGAGAAATGCTGCCACCTAGTGGCCGTTTCCTGCAAGAGCAGCTTTAAAGTCACAGCTAATGGTCACTTAACATTCACAAGGACTCAGGGCTGTAAAGGACACTTGCCCTAAATATTTGTGCTGAAGTAGGGAATGGACAAAAAATTCAAAACAGGCAAATGTTTCAAGAAGAGATTATGAAGAGTTAAGTTTTACTCACACTCTTTGTAAAAAAAAAGGAAAATGGATAAAAGCTCAACCTCAGGGAGTGTTAGACGCATGCAATCTAATCTACAAAAAGTTTCAACTTACACCAGTCGGCTGACCATCAGCAAAAAGTCTACAAACAATAAATGCTGAAGGGGTTTTAGAGAACTGTGTACCCTCTGCCTGCTGGTGAGACGTAAAGGGGTAACAGCCAATAATGAGAACAGAAAGGAGCTGCGTTTAAAAGTAAAAATGGAGGTACTATTCAATCCAGCAGGCGCACCATTGGACCTCTCACCTGAGAAGACAATCGAGAAGACACAGGCCGCAAAAGCTGCAGTGCAGCCTTATTCACAATAGCCAAGACAGTGAAGCAATCAAAATGTCCAACAGGTAAATGGATAAAGAAGAAGTGGTCCGTGTACACAATGGAATATTAGCCATGGAAGACAATGAACCATTGCTCTTTGAGGCACCACAAATGAGTCTGGAGATAATCACGAAAGATGAGGTAAGTTGGAAAGCAAAAGACCTGTGTTCTATGATAGCACTTATAGGCGTTATCTAATAACTGACACAAATGAACATATTTCCACAGAGAAAGACACTCACAGATTTAGAAAACAAACTATGCTCATCTAAAACGACAGGTGGGGGGAATGGATAAATTAAGATTAGTGTTACTATACGTATACAAACACATATGATATACATATCTCAAAAAGACCAACCATATAGCAAGGGAAGTCTGCGGACCCCTCTGTAACATTTTACATGGGAAGAGGATCTGTACTTGAATAGACATATATAATGTACAAATGAACCAGATTGTGTACACCTAGGACAAACAATATTCTAAACTTTACCCCAATTAAAACACTTTTAAAAACCAAGAAGAAATAATGACACATAAACTTATGGGGGTTTCTCCACGCACATTCCAATGTAATTTACAACCTAGGAACACGACTTCCAGAAAGGCTCTGCTGCCCTACTCCCCAGATTTGGGAATGGAGAAATGCTGCCTCCTTGAGGCCACTTCCCACAACAGCAGCTTTAAACCCATTGCTAAAGGTCACTAAATATTCACCAAACTTGCAGTTTGGGAAATGACACCTGCTCTCTAAAAAAACGCTGGGGTGGAAAATCGACCAAATAACTCAAAAGAGGGCAACCTTCAAAGAAGACAATTTCAAGAGTTATATCGTACTGCCAATTGTTTCCTTTTTTTAACAGGAAAGAAAACGGCGGAGAAAAATGATGAGTTTTACGAATTTTCAAAGACATGCAAACCCAAATTACAAAAACCTATCAGCTCACAGCAGCCAGAAGGGCCATTAGCATCAATGCTGTAAACAATAAATGCTGAAGCGATTGTGGAGAAATGCGTACCCTCGATTCTAAGGGGGACGTGGTAAGAGCCACTAATGAAAACACAAAGAAGGTGCTTTGAAAAGGGAAACACGGTGCTACCAGTCAATCAATCACACCCACTGCTGGGCCTATCACCTGAGAAAATGAGAATCAAAAAGTCACAGGCTGGCAATCCTGCACTCCAACAATATTTACCATAGCCAACACTTGGAAGCAATGAAAATGTCCATCAACCGAGGAATGCACAAAGAAGAAGTGGTCCACGTACACAGTGGAAAATTACTCCAATAAAAAATAAAAATTAAATTTAAAAATCTAACAAAAGTAAGGAGACATCAGCTTGTGTGGGTTTGTCCGGGCACACTCCACTCTAATTTATAACCGAGAAACACCACAGGCCGCCAGGGCTTTTCCCTATTTACCAGGGTGGGGAACATAGAAAGGCTGCCGCCCTCTGGCAGTTACCTGCAAAAGCAGTTTTAAAGCCTGTGCTAATGGTCATTTCATAGGAACAAGTACTGCAGAACTGTAAATGAAACCAGCCCTCAAAATGTCTTCAGGGAGGTAACGGCCAAAACATTTCAAAAGGTGACACGTACTTTAAGAGAACACTTTGAAGAACTAAGGGGTAATCACTGCTTGAAAAATAAAAAGGACATGCCTTAAAGCTCAATTTCAACGGATTATGAGGTACATGCGAATTCAACCACAAAGAGGTATCAGCTCACACTTGTCAGAATAACCATGAGCAAGAAAACTACAAACAATAAATGCTGAAGGTGTTGTGGAGAAATGCATACCCTCAACTTCAAGGGGGACGTAAGTTGGAAAGGGCCACGAATGAGAACAGAATGGAGGTGCCTTAAAAAGGTCAACATTGTGCTACCATATGATCCAGCAGGCCCACTCCTCCACCTATAATCTAAGAAGAGAGAATTGGAAAGACACAGGCAGGCAAATCTGCATTGCCCAGTATTACAATAGCCAAGATATGGAAGTAACCAAAAAGACCACCAACAGATGGGTGGGCAAAGAAGAACTCCTCCATGTACAGATGGAATATTCGCTAGTGAAAAAAATGAAACAATGCCATTTGCAGCACCATAGATGAGTCTAGACGTAATCACGCCACGTGTAGTAAGTGAGAAAGCAAAAGGCACATATCCTATCATATCACTTTCAGGAGTTACTTAAAAATTGATACCAATGAAGATATTTCCACAGAGAAAGGCAATCACAGATTCATGAAAAAACTTATGGTTCACCAAATAGAAAGGGATGAGGATTGGATACATTGCCATATTGGGGTTAACAGAGATATACAAACCATGTGAAATATATAACCCCCAAAGACGTACGGAAGACCAGGAGAAGACTACTCAACATTGTGTCATAACCTACATTGGCAAAGGATGCGAGGAAGAAGAGATACATGTATATGTGTGAAAGAACCACATCTTGCACACCTAGAACAAACAAACCATTGTAATCAAATTTGCTGGGATAAAAAATAAAAAGTAAATTACAAATACGAACAAGAAGTAATGAGACATAAAGTTAAAGGGCTTTTTCCTGGCACATTCCATTCTAATATACAACCTCGAACACCACTTCCATTAAGGCTCTGTTTCCCTAGGAACCAAATTTGGTAAAGGAGAAATGCTGCCACCTAGTGGCCGTTTCCTGCAAGAGCAGCTTTAAAGTCACAGCTAATGGTCACTTAACATTCACAAGGACTCAGGGCTGTAAAGGACACTTGCCCTAAATATTTGTGCTGAAGTAGGGAATGGACAAAAAATTCAAAACAGGCAAATGTTTCAAGAAGAGATTATGAAGAGTTAAGTTTTACTCACACTCTTTGTAAAAAAAAGGAAAATGGATAAAAGCTCAACCTCAGGGAGTGTTAGACGCATGCAATCTAATCTACAAAAAGTTTCAACTTACACCAGTCGGCTGACCATCAGCAAAAAGTCTACAAACAATAAATGCTGAAGGGGTTTTAGAGAACTGTGTACCCTCTGCCTGCTGGTGAGACGTAAAGGGGTAACAGCCAATAATGAGAACAGAAAGGAGCTGCGTTTAAAAGTAAAAATGGAGGTACTATTCAATCCAGCAGGCGCACCATTGGACCTCTCACCTGAGAAGACAAGAATCGAGAAGACACAGGCCGCAAAAGCTGCAGTGCAGCCTTATTCACAATAGCCAAGACAGTGAAGCAATCAAAATGTCCAACAACAGGTAAATGGATAAAGAAGAAGTGGTCCGTGTACACAATGGAATATTAGCCATGGAAGACAATGAACCATTGCTCTTTGAGGCACCACAAATGAGTCTGGAGATAATCACGAAAGATGAGGTAAGTTGGAAAGCAAAAGACCTGTGTTCTATGATAGCACTTATAGGCGTTATCTAATAACTGACACAAATGAACATATTTCCACAGAGAAAGACACTCACAGATTTAGAAAACAAACTATGCTCATCTAAAACGACAGGTGGGGGGAATGGATAAATTAAGATTAGTGTTACTATACGTATACAAACACATATGATATACATATCTCAAAAAGACCAACCATATAGCAAGGGAAGTCTGCGGAACCCTCTGTAACATTTTACATGGGAAGAGGATCTGTACTTGAATAGACATATATAATGTACAAATGAACCAGATTGTGTACACCTAGGACAAACAATATTCTAAGCTTTACCCCAATTAAAACACTTTTAAAAACCAAGAAGAAATAATGACACATAAACTTATGGGGGTTTCTCCACGCACATTCCAATGTAATTTACAACCTAGGAACACGACTTCCAGAAAGGCTCTGCTGCCCTACTCCCCAGATTTGGGAATGGAGAAATGCTGCCTCCTTGAGGCCACTTCCCACAACAGCAGCTTTAAACCCATTGCTAAAGGTCACTAAATATTCACCAAACTTGCAGTTCGGGAAACGACACCTGCTCTCTAAAAAAACGCTGGGGTGGAAAATCGACCAAATAACTCAAAAGAGGGCAACCTTCAAAGAAGACAATTTCAAGAGTTATATCGTACTGCCAATTGTTTCCTTTTTTTAACGGAAAAGAAAACGGCGGAGAAAAATGATGAGTTTTACGAATTTTCAAAGACATGCAAACCCAAATTACAAAAACCTATCAGCTCACAGCAGCCAGAAGGGCCATTAGTATCAATGCTGTAAACAATAAATGCTGAAGCGATTGTGGAGAAATGCGTACCCTCGATTCTAAGGGGGACGTGGTAAGAGCCACTAATGAAAACACAAAGAAGGTGCTTTGAAAAGGGAAACACGGTGCTACCAGTCAATCAATCACACCCACTGCTGGGCCTATCACCTGAGAAAATGAGAATCAAAAAGTCACAGGCTGGCAATCCTGCACTCCAACAATATTTACCATAGCCAACACTTGGAAGCAATGAAAATGTCCATCAACCGAGGAATGCACAAAGAAGAAGTGGTCCACGTACACAGTGGAAAATTACTCCAATAAAAAATAAAAATTAAATTTAAAAATCCAACAAAAGTAAGGAGACATCAGCTTGTGTGGGTTTGTCCGGGCACACTCCACTCTAATTTATAACCGAGAAACACCACAGGCCGCCAGGGCTTTTCCCTAGTTCCCAGGGTGGGGAACATAGAAAGGCTGCCGCCCTCTGGCAGTTACCTGCAAAAGCAGTTTTAAAGCCTGTGCTAATGGTCATTTCATAGGAACAAGTACTGCAGAATTGTAAATGAAACCTGCCCTCAAAATGTCTTCAGGGAGGTAACGGCCAAAACATTTCAAAAGGTGACACGTACGTTAAGAGAACACTTTGAAGAACTAAGGGGTAATCACTGCTTGAAAAATAAAAAGGACATGCCTTAAAGCTCAATTTCAACGGATTATGAGGCACATGCGAATTCAACCACAAAGAGGTATCAGCTCACACTTGTCAGAATAACCATGAGCAAGAAAACTACAAACAATAAATGCTGAAGGTGTTGTGGAGAAATGCATACCCTCAACTTCAAGGGGGACGTAAGTTGGAAAGGGCCACGAATGAGAACAGAATGGAGGTGCCTTAAAAAGGTCAACATTGTGCTACCATATGATCCAGCAGGCCCACTCCTCCACCTATAATCTAAGAAGAGAGAATTGGAAAGACACAGGCAGGCAAATCTGCATTGCCCAGTATTACAATAGCCAAGATATGGAAGTAACCAAAAAGACCACCAACAGATGGGTGGGCAAAGAAGAACTCCTCCATGTACAGATGGAATATTCGCTAGTGAAAAAAATGAAACAATGCCATTTGCAGCACCATAGATGAGTCTAGACGTAATCACGCCACGTGTAGTAAGTGAGAAAGCAAAAGGCACATATCCTATCATATCACTTTCAGGAGTTACTTAAAAATTGATACCAATGAAGATATTTCCACAGAGAAAGGCAATCACAGATTCATTAAAAAACTTATGGTTCACCAAATAGAAAGGGATGAGGATTGGATACATTGCCATATTGGGGTTAACAGAGATATACAAACCATGTGAAATATATAACCCCCAAAGACGTACGGAAGACCAGGAGAAGACTACTCAACATTGTGTCATAACCTACATTGGCAAAGGATGCGAGGAAGAATAGATACATGTATATGTGTGAAAGAACCACATCTTGCACACCTAGAACAAACAAACCATTGTAATCAAATTTGCTGGGATAAAAAATAAAAAGTAAATTACAAATACGAACAAGAAGTAATGAGACATAAAGTTAAAGGGCTTTTTCCTGGCACATTCCATTCTAATATACAACCTAGAACACCACTTCCATTAAGGCTCTGTTTCCCTAGGAACCAAATTTGGTAAAGGAGAAATGCTGCCACCTAGTGGCCGTTTCCTGCAAGAGCAGCTTTAAAGTCACAGCTAATGGTCACTTAACATTCACAAGGACTCAGGGCTGTAAAGGACACTTGCCCTAAATATTTGTGCTGAAGTAGGGAATGGACAAAAAATTCAAAACAGGCAAATGTTTCAAGAAGAGATTATGAAGAGTTAAGTTTTACTCACACTCTTTGTAAAAAAAAAGGAAAATGGATAAAAGCTCAACCTCAGGGAGTGTTAGACGCATGCAATCTAATCTACAAAAAGTTTCAACTTACACCAGTCGGCTGACCATCAGCAAAAAGTCTACAAACAATAAATGCTGAAGGGGTTTTAGAGAACTGTGTACCCTCTGCCTGCTGGTGAGACGTAAAGGGGTAACAGCCAATAATGAGAACAGAAAGGAGCTGCGTTTAAAAGTAAAAATGGAGGTACTATTCAATCCAGCAGGCGCACCATTGGACCTCTCACCTGAGAAGACAATCGAGAAGACACAGGCCGCAAAAGCTGCAGTGCAGCCTTATTCACAATAGCCAAGACAGTGAAGCAATCAAAATGTCCAACAGGTAAATGGATAAAGAAGAAGTGGTCCGTGTACACAATGGAATATTAGCCATGGAAGACAATGAACCATTGCTCTTTGAGGCACCACAAATGAGTCTGGAGATAATCACGAAAGATGAGGTAAGTTGGAAAGCAAAAGACCTGTGTTCTATGATAGCACTTATAGGCGTTATCTAATAACTGACACAAATGAACATATTTCCACAGAGAAAGACACTCACAGATTTAGAAAACAAACTATGCTCATCTAAAACGACAGGTGGGGGGAATGGATAAATTAAGATTAGTGTTACTATACGTATACAAACACATATGATATACATATCTCAAAAAGACCAACCATATAGCAAGGGAAGTCTGCGGAACCCTCTGTAACATTTTACATGGGAAGAGGATCTGTACTTGAATAGACATATATAATGTACAAATGAACCAGATTGTGTACACCTAGGACAAACAATATTCTAAGCTTTACCCCAATTAAAACACTTTTAAAAACCAAGAAGAAATAATGACACATAAACTTATGGGGGTTTCTCCACGCACATTCCAATGTAATTTACAACCTAGGAACACGACTTCCAGAAAGGCTCTGCTGCCCTACTCCCCAGATTTGGGAATGGAGAAATGCTGCCTCCTTGAGGCCACTTCCCACAACAGCAGCTTTAAACCCATTGCTAAAGGTCACTAAATATTCACCAAACTTGCAGTTCGGGAAACGACACCTGCTCTCTAAAAAAACGCTGGGGTGGAAAATCGACCAAATAACTCAAAAGAGGGCAACCTTCAAAGAAGACAATTTCAAGAGTTATATCGTACTGCCAATTGTTTCCTTTTTTTAACGGAAAAGAAAACGGCGGAGAAAAATGATGAGTTTTACGAATTTTCAAAGACATGCAAACCCAAATTACAAAAACCTATCAGCTCACAGCAGCCAGAAGGGCCATTAGTATCAATGCTGTAAACAATAAATGCTGAAGCGATTGTGGAGAAATGCGTACCCTCGATTCTAAGGGGGACGTGGTAAGAGCCACTAATGAAAACACAAAGAAGGTGCTTTGAAAAGGGAAACACGGTGCTACCAGTCAATCAATCACACCCACTGCTGGGCCTATCACCTGAGAAAATGAGAATCAAAAAGTCACAGGCTGGCAATCCTGCACTCCAACAATATTTACCATAGCCAACACTTGGAAGCAATGAAAATGTCCATCAACCGAGGAATGCACAAAGAAGAAGTGGTCCACGTACACAGTGGAAAATTACTCCAATAAAAAATAAAAATTAAATTTAAAAATCCAACAAAAGTAAGGAGACATCAGCTTGTGTGGGTTTGTCCGGGCACACTCCACTCTAATTTATAACCGAGAAACACCACAGGCCGCCAGGGCTTTTCCCTAGTTACCAGGGTGGGGAACATAGAAAGGCTGCCGCCCTCTGGCAGTTACCTGCAAAAGCAGTTTTAAAGCCTGTGCTAATGGTCATTTCATAGGAACAAGTACTGCAGAATTGTAAATGAAACCTGCCCTCAAAATGTCTTCAGGGAGGTAACGGCCAAAACATTTCAAAAGGTGACACGTACGTTAAGAGAACACTTTGAAGAACTAAGGGGTAATCACTGCTTGAAAAATAAAAAGGACATGCCTTAAAGCTCAATTTCAACGGATTATGAGGCACATGCGAATTCAACCACAAAGAGGTATCAGCTCACACTTGTCAGAATAACCATGAGCAAGAAAACTACAAACAATAAATGCTGAAGGTGTTGTGGAGAAATGCATACCCTCAACTTCAAGGGGGACGTAAGTTGGAAAGGGCCACGAATGAGAACAGAATGGAGGTGCCTTAAAAAGGTCAACATTGTGCTACCATATGATCCAGCAGGCCCACTCCTCCACCTATAATCTAAGAAGAGAGAATTGGAAAGACACAGGCAGGCAAATCTGCATTGCCCAGTATTACAATAGCCAAGATATGGAAGTAACCAAAAAGACCACCAACAGATGGGTGGGCAAAGAAGAACTCCTCCATGTACAGATGGAATATTCGCTAGTGAAAAAAATGAAACAATGCCATTTGCAGCACCATAGATGAGTCTAGACGTAATCACGCCACGTGTAGTAAGTGAGAAAGCAAAAGGCACATATCCTATCATATCACTTTCAGGAGTTACTTAAAAATTGATACCAATGAAGATATTTCCACAGAGAAAGGCAATCACAGATTCATTAAAAAACTTATGGTTCACCAAATAGAAAGGGATGAGGATTGGATACATTGCCATATTGGGGTTAACAGAGATATACAAACCATGTGAAATATATAACCCCCAAAGACGTACGGAAGACCAGGAGAAGACTACTCAACATTGTGTCATAACCTACATTGGCAAAGGATGCGAGGAAGAATAGATACATGTATATGTGTGAAAGAACCACATCTTGCACACCTAGAACAAACAAACCATTGTAATCAAATTTGCTGGGATAAAAAATAAAAAGTAAATTACAAATACGAACAAGAAGTAATGAGACATAAAGTTAAAGGGCTTTTTCCTGGCACATTCCATTCTAATATACAACCTAGAACACCACTTCCATTAAGGCTCTGTTTCCCTAGGAACCAAATTTGGTAAAGGAGAAATGCTGCCACCTAGTGGCCGTTTCCTGCAAGAGCAGCTTTAAAGTCACAGCTAATGGTCACTTAACATTCACAAGGACTCAGGGCTGTAAAGGACACTTGCCCTAAATATTTGTGCTGAAGTAGGGAATGGACAAAAAATTCAAAACAGGCAAATGTTTCAAGAAGAGATTATGAAGAGTTAAGTTTTACTCACACTCTTTGTAAAAAAAAAGGAAAATGGATAAAAGCTCAACCTCAGGGAGTGTTAGACGCATGCAATCTAATCTACAAAAAGTTTCAACTTACACCAGTCGGCTGACCATCAGCAAAAAGTCTACAAACAATAAATGCTGAAGGGGTTTTAGAGAACTGTGTACCCTCTGCCTGCTGGTGAGACGTAAAGGGGTAACAGCCAATAATGAGAACAGAAAGGAGCTGCGTTTAAAAGTAAAAATGGAGGTACTATTCAATCCAGCAGGCGCACCATTGGACCTCTCACCTGAGAAGACAATCGAGAAGACACAGGCCGCAAAAGCTGCAGTGCAGCCTTATTCACAATAGCCAAGACAGTGAAGCAATCAAAATGTCCAACAGGTAAATGGATAAAGAAGAAGTGGTCCGTGTACACAATGGAATATTAGCCATGGAAGACAATGAACCATTGCTCTTTGAGGCACCACAAATGAGTCTGGAGATAATCACGAAAGATGAGGTAAGTTGGAAAGCAAAAGACCTGTGTTCTATGATAGCACTTATAGGCGTTATCTAATAACTGACACAAATGAACATATTTCCACAGAGAAAGACACTCACAGATTTAGAAAACAAACTATGCTCATCTAAAACGACAGGTGGGGGGAATGGATAAATTAAGATTAGTGTTACTATACGTATACAAACACATATGATATACATATCTCAAAAAGACCAACCATATAGCAAGGGAAGTCTGCGGACCCCTCTGTAACATTTTACATGGGAAGAGGATCTGTACTTGAATAGACATATATAATGTACAAATGAACCAGATTGTGTACACCTAGGACAAACAATATTCTAAACTTTACCCCAATTAAAACACTTTTAAAAACCAAGAAGAAATAATGACACATAAACTTATGGGGGTTTCTCCACGCACATTCCAATGTAATTTACAACCTAGGAACACGACTTCCAGAAAGGCTCTGCTGCCCTACTCCCCAGATTTGGGAATGGAGAAATGCTGCCTCCTTGAGGCCACTTCCCACAACAGCAGCTTTAAACCCATTGCTAAAGGTCACTAAATATTCACCAAACTTGCAGTTTGGGAAATGACACCTGCTCTCTAAAAAAACGCTGGGGTGGAAAATCGACCAAATAACTCAAAAGAGGGCAACCTTCAAAGAAGACAATTTCAAGAGTTATATCGTACTGCCAATTGTTTCCTTTTTTTAACAGGAAAGAAAACGGCGGAGAAAAATGATGAGTTTTACGAATTTTCAAAGACATGCAAACCCAAATTACAAAAACCTATCAGCTCACAGCAGCCAGAAGGGCCATTAGCATCAATGCTGTAAACAATAAATGCTGAAGCGATTGTGGAGAAATGCGTACCCTCGATTCTAAGGGGGACGTGGTAAGAGCCACTAATGAAAACACAAAGAAGGTGCTTTGAAAAGGGAAACACGGTGCTACCAGTCAATCAATCACACCCACTGCTGGGCCTATCACCTGAGAAAATGAGAATCAAAAAGTCACAGGCTGGCAATCCTGCACTCCAACAATATTTACCATAGCCAACACTTGGAAGCAATGAAAATGTCCATCAACCGAGGAATGCACAAAGAAGAAGTGGTCCACGTACACAGTGGAAAATTACTCCAATAAAAAATAAAAATTAAATTTAAAAATCTAACAAAAGTAAGGAGACATCAGCTTGTGTGGGTTTGTCCGGGCACACTCCACTCTAATTTATAACCGAGAAACACCACAGGCCGCCAGGGCTTTTCCCTAGTTACCAGGGTGGGGAACATAGAAAGGCTGCCGCCCTCTGGCAGTTACCTGCAAAAGCAGTTTTAAAGCCTGTGCTAATGGTCATTTCATAGGAACAAGTACTGCAGAACTGTAAATGAAACCAGCCCTCAAAATGTCTTCAGGGAGGTAACGGCCAAAACATTTCAAAAGGTGACACGTACTTTAAGAGAACACTTTGAAGAACTAAGGGGTAATCACTGCTTGAAAAATAAAAAGGACATGCCTTAAAGCTCAATTTCAACGGATTATGAGGTACATGCGAATTCAACCACAAAGAGGTATCAGCTCACACTTGTCAGAATAACCATGAGCAAGAAAACTACAAACAATAAATGCTGAAGGTGTTGTGGAGAAATGCATACCCTCAACTTCAAGGGGGACGTAAGTTGGAAAGGGCCACGAATGAGAACAGAATGGAGGTGCCTTAAAAAGGTCAACATTGTGCTACCATATGATCCAGCAGGCCCACTCCTCCACCTATAATCTAAGAAGAGAGAATTGGAAAGACACAGGCAGGCAAATCTGCATTGCCCAGTATTACAATAGCCAAGATATGGAAGTAACCAAAAAGACCACCAACAGATGGGTGGGCAAAGAAGAACTCCTCCATGTACAGATGGAATATTCGCTAGTGAAAAAAATGAAACAAAGCCATTTGCAGCACCATAGATGAGTCTAGACGTAATCACGCCACGTGTAGTACGTGAGAAAGCAAAAGGCACATATCCTATCATATCACTTTCAGGAGTTACTTAAAAATTGATACCAATGAAGATATTTCCACAGAGAAAGGCAATCACAGATTCATTAAAAAACTTATGGTTCACCAAATAGAAAGGGATGAGGATTGGATACATTGCCATATTGGGGTTAACAGAGATATACAAACCATGTGAAATATATAACCCCCAAAGACTTACGGAAGACCAGGAGAAGACTACTCAACATTGTGTCATAACCTACATTGGCAAAGAATGCGAGGAAGAAGAGATACATGTATATGTGTGAAAGAACCACATCTTGCACACCTAGAACAAACAAACCATTGTAATCAAATTTGCTGGGATAAAAAATAAAAAGTAAATTACAAATACGAACAAGAAGTAATGAGACATAAAGTTAAAGGGCTTTTTCCTGGCACATTCCATTCTAATATACAACCTAGAACACCACTTCCATTAAGGCTCTGTTTCCCTAGTAACCAAATTTGGTAAAGGAGAAATGCTGCCACCTAGTGGCCGTTTCCTGCAAGAGCAGCTTTAAAGTCACAGCTAATGGTCACTTAACATTCACAAGGACTCAGGGCTGTAAAGGACACTTGCCCTAAATATTTGTGCTGAAGTAGGGAATGGACAAAAAATTCAAAACAGGCAAATGTTTCAAGAAGAGATTATGAAGAGTTAAGTTTTACTCACACTCTTTGTAAAAAAAAAGGAAAATGGATAAAAGCTCAACCTCAGGGAGTGTTAGACGCATGCAATCTAATCTACAAAAAGTTTCAACTTACACCAGTCGGCTGACCATCAGCAAAAAGTCTACAAACAATAAATGCTGAAGGGGTTTTAGAGAACTGTGTACCCTCTGCCTGCTGGTGAGACGTAAAGGGGTAACAGCCAATAATGAGAACAGAAAGGAGCTGCGTTTAAAAGTAAAAATGGAGGTACTATTCAATCCAGCAGGCGCACCATTGGACCTCTCACCTGAGAAGACAATCGAGAAGACACAGGCCGCAAAAGCTGCAGTGCAGCCTTATTCACAATAGCCAAGACAGTGAAGCAATCAAAATGTCCAACAACAGGTAAATGGATAAAGAAGAAGTGGTCCGTGTACACAATGGAATATTAGCCATGGAAGACAATGAACCATTGCTCTTTGAGGCACCACAAATGAGTCTGGAGATAATCACGAAAGATGAGGTAAGTTGGAAAGCAAAAGACCTGTGTTCTATGATAGCACTTATAGGCGTTATCTAATAACTGACACAAATGAACATATTTCCACAGAGAAAGACACTCACAGATTTAGAAAACAAACTATGCTCATCTAAAACGACAGGTGGGGGGAATGGATAAATTAAGATTAGTGTTACTATACGTATACAAACACATATGATATACATATCTCAAAAAGACCAACCATATAGCAAGGGAAGTCTGCGGAACCCTCTGTAACATTTTACATGGGAAGAGGATCTGTACTTGAATAGACATATATAATGTACAAATGAACCAGATTGTGTACACCTAGGACAAACAATATTCTAAGCTTTACCCCAATTAAAACACTTTTAAAAACCAAGAAGAAATAATGACACATAAACTTATGGGGGTTTCTCCACGCACATTCCAATGTAATTTACAACCTAGGAACACGACTTCCAGAAAGGCTCTGCTGCCCTACTCCCCAGATTTGGGAATGGAGAAATGCTGCCTCCTTGAGGCCACTTCCCACAACAGCAGCTTTAAACCCATTGCTAAAGGTCACTAAATATTCACCAAACTTGCAGTTCGGGAAACGACACCTGCTCTCTAAAAAAACGCTGGGGTGGAAAATCGACCAAATAACTCAAAAGAGGGCAACCTTCAAAGAAGACAATTTCAAGAGTTATATCGTACTGCCAATTGTTTCCTTTTTTTAACGGAAAAGAAAACGGCGGAGAAAAATGATGAGTTTTACGAATTTTCAAAGACATGCAAACCCAAATTACAAAAACCTATCAGCTCACAGCAGCCAGAAGGGCCATTAGTATCAATGCTGTAAACAATAAATGCTGAAGCGATTGTGGAGAAATGCGTACCCTCGATTCTAAGGGGGACGTGGTAAGAGCCACTAATGAAAACACAAAGAAGGTGCTTTGAAAAGGGAAACACGGTGCTACCAGTCAATCAATCACACCCACTGCTGGGCCTATCACCTGAGAAAATGAGAATCAAAAAGTCACAGGCTGGCAATCCTGCACTCCAACAATATTTACCATAGCCAACACTTGGAAGCAATGAAAATGTCCATCAACCGAGGAATGCACAAAGAAGAAGTGGTCCACGTACACAGTGGAAAATTACTCCAATAAAAAATAAAAATTAAATTTAAAAATCCAACAAAAGTAAGGAGACATCAGCTTGTGTGGGTTTGTCCGGGCACACTCCACTCTAATTTATAACCGAGAAACACCACAGGCCGCCAGGGCTTTTCCCTAGTTACCAGGGTGGGGAACATAGAAAGGCTGCCGCCCTCTGGCAGTTACCTGCAAAAGCAGTTTTAAAGCCTGTGCTAATGGTCATTTCATAGGAACAAGTACTGCAGAATTGTAAATGAAACCTGCCCTCAAAATGTCTTCAGGGAGGTAACGGCCAAAACATTTCAAAAGGTGACACGTACGTTAAGAGAACACTTTGAAGAACTAAGGGGTAATCACTGCTTGAAAAATAAAAAGGACATGCCTTAAAGCTCAATTTCAACGGATTATGAGGCACATGCGAATTCAACCACAAAGAGGTATCAGCTCACACTTGTCAGAATAACCATGAGCAAGAAAACTACAAACAATAAATGCTGAAGGTGTTGTGGAGAAATGCATACCCTCAACTTCAAGGGGGACGTAAGTTGGAAAGGGCCACGAATGAGAACAGAATGGAGGTGCCTTAAAAAGGTCAACATTGTGCTACCATATGATCCAGCAGGCCCACTCCTCCACCTATAATCTAAGAAGAGAGAATTGGAAAGACACAGGCAGGCAAATCTGCATTGCCCAGTATTACAATAGCCAAGATATGGAAGTAACCAAAAAGACCACCAACAGATGGGTGGGCAAAGAAGAACTCCTCCATGTACAGATGGAATATTCGCTAGTGAAAAAAATGAAACAATGCCATTTGCAGCACCATAGATGAGTCTAGACGTAATCACGCCACGTGTAGTAAGTGAGAAAGCAAAAGGCACATATCCTATCATATCACTTTCAGGAGTTACTTAAAAATTGATACCAATGAAGATATTTCCACAGAGAAAGGCAATCACAGATTCATTAAAAAACTTATGGTTCACCAAATAGAAAGGGATGAGGATTGGATACATTGCCATATTGGGGTTAACAGAGATATACAAACCATGTGAAATATATAACCCCCAAAGACGTACGGAAGACCAGGAGAAGACTACTCAACATTGTGTCATAACCTACATTGGCAAAGGATGCGAGGAAGAATAGATACATGTATATGTGTGAAAGAACCACATCTTGCACACCTAGAACAAACAAACCATTGTAATCAAATTTGCTGGGATAAAAAATAAAAAGTAAATTACAAATACGAACAAGAAGTAATGAGACATAAAGTTAAAGGGCTTTTTCCTGGCACATTCCATTCTAATATACAACCTAGAACACCACTTCCATTAAGGCTCTGTTTCCCTAGGAACCAAATTTGGTAAAGGAGAAATGCTGCCACCTAGTGGCCGTTTCCTGCAAGAGCAGCTTTAAAGTCACAGCTAATGGTCACTTAACATTCACAAGGACTCAGGGCTGTAAAGGACACTTGCCCTAAATATTTGTGCTGAAGTAGGGAATGGACAAAAAATTCAAAACAGGCAAATGTTTCAAGAAGAGATTATGAAGAGTTAAGTTTTACTCACACTCTTTGTAAAAAAAAAGGAAAATGGATAAAAGCTCAACCTCAGGGAGTGTTAGACGCATGCAATCTAATCTACAAAAAGTTTCAACTTACACCAGTCGGCTGACCATCAGCAAAAAGTCTACAAACAATAAATGCTGAAGGGGTTTTAGAGAACTGTGTACCCTCTGCCTGCTGGTGAGACGTAAAGGGGTAACAGCCAATAATGAGAACAGAAAGGAGCTGCGTTTAAAAGTAAAAATGGAGGTACTATTCAATCCAGCAGGCGCACCATTGGACCTCTCACCTGAGAAGACAATCGAGAAGACACAGGCCGCAAAAGCTGCAGTGCAGCCTTATTCACAATAGCCAAGACAGTGAAGCAATCAAAATGTCCAACAGGTAAATGGATAAAGAAGAAGTGGTCCGTGTACACAATGGAATATTAGCCATGGAAGACAATGAACCATTGCTCTTTGAGGCACCACAAATGAGTCTGGAGATAATCACGAAAGATGAGGTAAGTTGGAAAGCAAAAGACCTGTGTTCTATGATAGCACTTATAGGCGTTATCTAATAACTGACACAAATGAACATATTTCCACAGAGAAAGACACTCACAGATTTAGAAAACAAACTATGCTCATCTAAAACGACAGGTGGGGGGAATGGATAAATTAAGATTAGTGTTACTATACGTATACAAACACATATGATATACATATCTCAAAAAGACCAACCATATAGCAAGGGAAGTCTGCGGAACCCTCTGTAACATTTTACATGGGAAGAGGATCTGTACTTGAATAGACATATATAATGTACAAATGAACCAGATTGTGTACACCTAGGACAAACAATATTCTAAGCTTTACCCCAATTAAAACACTTTTAAAAACCAAGAAGAAATAATGACACATAAACTTATGGGGGTTTCTCCACGCACATTCCAATGTAATTTACAACCTAGGAACACGACTTCCAGAAAGGCTCTGCTGCCCTACTCCCCAGATTTGGGAATGGAGAAATGCTGCCTCCTTGAGGCCACTTCCCACAACAGCAGCTTTAAACCCATTGCTAAAGGTCACTAAATATTCACCAAACTTGCAGTTCGGGAAACGACACCTGCTCTCTAAAAAAACGCTGGGGTGGAAAATCGACCAAATAACTCAAAAGAGGGCAACCTTCAAAGAAGACAATTTCAAGAGTTATATCGTACTGCCAATTGTTTCCTTTTTTTAACGGAAAAGAAAACGGCGGAGAAAAATGATGAGTTTTACGAATTTTCAAAGACATGCAAACCCAAATTACAAAAACCTATCAGCTCACAGCAGCCAGAAGGGCCATTAGTATCAATGCTGTAAACAATAAATGCTGAAGCGATTGTGGAGAAATGCGTACCCTCGATTCTAAGGGGGACGTGGTAAGAGCCACTAATGAAAACACAAAGAAGGTGCTTTGAAAAGGGAAACACGGTGCTACCAGTCAATCAATCACACCCACTGCTGGGCCTATCACCTGAGAAAATGAGAATCAAAAAGTCACAGGCTGGCAATCCTGCACTCCAACAATATTTACCATAGCCAACACTTGGAAGCAATGAAAATGTCCATCAACCGAGGAATGCACAAAGAAGAAGTGGTCCACGTACACAGTGGAAAATTACTCCAATAAAAAATAAAAATTAAATTTAAAAATCTAACAAAAGTAAGGAGACATCAGCTTGTGTGGGTTTGTCCGGGCACACTCCACTCTAATTTATAACCGAGAAACACCACAGGCCGCCAGGGCTTTTCCCTATTTACCAGGGTGGGGAACATAGAAAGGCTGCCGCCCTCTGGCAGTTACCTGCAAAAGCAGTTTTAAAGCCTGTGCTAATGGTCATTTCATAGGAACAAGTACTGCAGAACTGTAAATGAAACCAGCCCTCAAAATGTCTTCAGGGAGGTAACGGCCAAAACATTTCAAAAGGTGACACGTACGTTAAGAGAACACTTTGAAGAACTAAGGGGTAATCACTGCTTGAAAAATAAAAAGGACATGCCTTAAAGCTCAATTTCAACGGATTATGAGGCACATGCGAATTCAACCACAAAGAGGTATCAGCTCACACTTGTCCGAATAACCATGAGCAAGAAAACTACAAACAATAAATGCTGAAGGTGTTGTGGAGAAATGCATACCCTCAACTTCAAGGGGGACGTAAGTTGGAAAGGGCCACGAATGAGAACAGAATGGAGGTGCCTTAAAAAGGTCAACATTGTGCTACCATATGATCCAGCAGGCCCACTCCTCCACCTATAATCTAAGAAGAGAGAATTGGAAAGACACAGGCAGGCAAATCTGCATTGCCCAGTATTACAATAGCCAAGATATGGAAGTAACCAAAAAGACCACCAACAGATGGGTGGGCAAAGAAGAACTCCTCCATGTACAGATGGAATATTCGCTAGTGAAAAAAATGAAACAAAGCCATTTGCAGCACCATAGATGAGTCTAGACGTAATCACGCCACGTGTAGTACGTGAGAAAGCAAAAGGCACATATCCTATCATATCACTTTCAGGAGTTACTTAAAAATTGATACCAATGAAGATATTTCCACAGAGAAAGGCAATCACAGATTCATGAAAAAACTTATGGTTCACCAAATAGAAAGGGATGAGGATTGGATACATTGCCATATTGGGGTTAACAGAGATATACAAACCATGTGAAATATATAACCCCCAAAGACGTACGGAAGACCAGGAGAAGACTACTCAACATTGTGTCATAACCTACATTGGCAAAGAATGCGAGGAAGAAGAGATACATGTATATGTGTGAAAGAACCACATCTTGCACACCTAGAACAAACAAACCATTGTAATCAAATTTGCTGGGATAAAAAATAAAAAGTAAATTACAAATACGAACAAGAAGTAATGAGACATAAAGTTAAAGGGCTTTTTCCTGGCACATTCCATTCTAATATACAACCTAGAACACCACTTCCATTAAGGCTCTGTTTCCCTAGGAACCAAATTTGGTAAAGGAGAAATGCTGCCACCTAGTGGCCGTTTCCTGCAAGAGCAGCTTTAAAGTCACAGCTAATGGTCACTTAACATTCACAAGGACTCAGGGCTGTAAAGGACACTTGCCCTAAATATTTGTGCTGAAGTAGGGAATGGACAAAAAATTCAAAACAGGCAAATGTTTCAAGAAGAGATTATGAAGAGTTAAGTTTTACTCACACTCTTTGTAAAAAAAAAGGAAAATGGATAAAAGCTCAACCTCAGGGAGTGTTAGACGCATGCAATCTAATCTACAAAAAGTTTCAACTTACACCAGTCGGCTGACCATCAGCAAAAAGTCTACAAACAATAAATGCTGAAGGGGTTTTAGAGAACTGTGTACCCTCTGCCTGCTGGTGAGACGTAAAGGGGTAACAGCCAATAATGAGAACAGAAAGGAGCTGCGTTTAAAAGTAAAAATGGAGGTACTATTCAATCCAGCAGGCGCACCATTGGACCTCTCACCTGAGAAGACAATCGAGAAGACACAGGCCGCAAAAGCTGCAGTGCAGCCTTATTCACAATAGCCAAGACAGTGAAGCAATCAAAATGTCCAACAGGTAAATGGATAAAGAAGAAGTGGTCCGTGTACACAATGGAATATTAGCCATGGAAGACAATGAACCATTGCTCTTTGAGGCACCACAAATGAGTCTGGAGATAATCACGAAAGATGAGGTAAGTTGGAAAGCAAAAGACCTGTGTTCTATGATAGCACTTATAGGCGTTATCTAATAACTGACACAAATGAACATATTTCCACAGAGAAAGACACTCACAGATTTAGAAAACAAACTATGCTCATCTAAAACGACAGGTGGGGGGAATGGATAAATTAAGATTAGTGTTACTATACGTATACAAACACATATGATATACATATCTCAAAAAGACCAACCATATAGCAAGGGAAGTCTGCGGAACCCTCTGTAACATTTTACATGGGAAGAGGATCTGTACTTGAATAGACATATATAATGTACAAATGAACCAGATTGTGTACACCTAGGACAAACAATATTCTAAGCTTTACCCCAATTAAAACACTTTTAAAAACCAAGAAGAAATAATGACACATAAACTTATGGGGGTTTCTCCACGCACATTCCAATGTAATTTACAACCTAGGAACACGACTTCCAGAAAGGCTCTGCTGCCCTACTCCCCAGATTTGGGAATGGAGAAATGCTGCCTCCTTGAGGCCACTTCCCACAACAGCAGCTTTAAACCCATTGCTAAAGGTCACTAAATATTCACCAAACTTGCAGTTCGGGAAACGACACCTGCTCTCTAAAAAAACGCTGGGGTGGAAAATCGACCAAATAACTCAAAAGAGGGCAACCTTCAAAGAAGACAATTTCAAGAGTTATATCGTACTGCCAATTGTTTCCTTTTTTTAACGGAAAAGAAAACGGCGGAGAAAAATGATGAGTTTTACGAATTTTCAAAGACATGCAAACCCAAATTACAAAAACCTATCAGCTCACAGCAGCCAGAAGGGCCATTAGTATCAATGCTGTAAACAATAAATGCTGAAGCGATTGTGGAGAAATGCGTACCCTCGATTCTAAGGGGGACGTGGTAAGAGCCACTAATGAAAACACAAAGAAGGTGCTTTGAAAAGGGAAACACGGTGCTACCAGTCAATCAATCACACCCACTGCTGGGCCTATCACCTGAGAAAATGAGAATCAAAAAGTCACAGGCTGGCAATCCTGCACTCCAACAATATTTACCATAGCCAACACTTGGAAGCAATGAAAATGTCCATCAACCGAGGAATGCACAAAGAAGAAGTGGTCCACGTACACAGTGGAAAATTACTCCAATAAAAAATAAAAATTAAATTTAAAAATCCAACAAAAGTAAGGAGACATCAGCTTGTGTGGGTTTGTCCGGGCACACTCCACTCTAATTTATAACCGAGAAACACCACAGGCCGCCAGGGCTTTTCCCTAGTTACCAGGGTGGGGAACATAGAAAGGCTGCCGCCCTCTGGCAGTTACCTGCAAAAGCAGTTTTAAAGCCTGTGCTAATGGTCATTTCATAGGAACAAGTACTGCAGAATTGTAAATGAAACCTGCCCTCAAAATGTCTTCAGGGAGGTAACGGCCAAAACATTTCAAAAGGTGACACGTACGTTAAGAGAACACTTTGAAGAACTAAGGGGTAATCACTGCTTGAAAAATAAAAAGGACATGCCTTAAAGCTCAATTTCAACGGATTATGAGGCACATGCGAATTCAACCACAAAGAGGTATCAGCTCACACTTGTCAGAATAACCATGAGCAAGAAAACTACAAACAATAAATGCTGAAGGTGTTGTGGAGAAATGCATACCCTCAACTTCAAGGGGGACGTAAGTTGGAAAGGGCCACGAATGAGAACAGAATGGAGGTGCCTTAAAAAGGTCAACATTGTGCTACCATATGATCCAGCAGGCCCACTCCTCCACCTATAATCTAAGAAGAGAGAATTGGAAAGACACAGGCAGGCAAATCTGCATTGCCCAGTATTACAATAGCCAAGATATGGAAGTAACCAAAAAGACCACCAACAGATGGGTGGGCAAAGAAGAACTCCTCCATGTACAGATGGAATATTCGCTAGTGAAAAAAATGAAACAATGCCATTTGCAGCACCATAGATGAGTCTAGACGTAATCACGCCACGTGTAGTAAGTGAGAAAGCAAAAGGCACATATCCTATCATATCACTTTCAGGAGTTACTTAAAAATTGATACCAATGAAGATATTTCCACAGAGAAAGGCAATCACAGATTCATTAAAAAACTTATGGTTCACCAAATAGAAAGGGATGAGGATTGGATACATTGCCATATTGGGGTTAACAGAGATATACAAACCATGTGAAATATATAACCCCCAAAGACGTACGGAAGACCAGGAGAAGACTACTCAACATTGTGTCATAACCTACATTGGCAAAGGATGCGAGGAAGAATAGATACATGTATATGTGTGAAAGAACCACATCTTGCACACCTAGAACAAACAAACCATTGTAATCAAATTTGCTGGGATAAAAAATAAAAAGTAAATTACAAATACGAACAAGAAGTAATGAGACATAAAGTTAAAGGGCTTTTTCCTGGCACATTCCATTCTAATATACAACCTAGAACACCACTTCCATTAAGGCTCTGTTTCCCTAGGAACCAAATTTGGTAAAGGAGAAATGCTGCCACCTAGTGGCCGTTTCCTGCAAGAGCAGCTTTAAAGTCACAGCTAATGGTCACTTAACATTCACAAGGACTCAGGGCTGTAAAGGACACTTGCCCTAAATATTTGTGCTGAAGTAGGGAATGGACAAAAAATTCAAAACAGGCAAATGTTTCAAGAAGAGATTATGAAGAGTTAAGTTTTACTCACACTCTTTGTAAAAAAAAAGGAAAATGGATAAAAGCTCAACCTCAGGGAGTGTTAGACGCATGCAATCTAATCTACAAAAAGTTTCAACTTACACCAGTCGGCTGACCATCAGCAAAAAGTCTACAAACAATAAATGCTGAAGGGGTTTTAGAGAACTGTGTACCCTCTGCCTGCTGGTGAGACGTAAAGGGGTAACAGCCAATAATGAGAACAGAAAGGAGCTGCGTTTAAAAGTAAAAATGGAGGTACTATTCAATCCAGCAGGCGCACCATTGGACCTCTCACCTGAGAAGACAATCGAGAAGACACAGGCCGCAAAAGCTGCAGTGCAGCCTTATTCACAATAGCCAAGACAGTGAAGCAATCAAAATGTCCAACAGGTAAATGGATAAAGAAGAAGTGGTCCGTGTACACAATGGAATATTAGCCATGGAAGACAATGAACCATTGCTCTTTGAGGCACCACAAATGAGTCTGGAGATAATCACGAAAGATGAGGTAAGTTGGAAAGCAAAAGACCTGTGTTCTATGATAGCACTTATAGGCGTTATCTAATAACTGACACAAATGAACATATTTCCACAGAGAAAGACACTCACAGATTTAGAAAACAAACTATGCTCATCTAAAACGACAGGTGGGGGGAATGGATAAATTAAGATTAGTGTTACTATACGTATACAAACACATATGATATACATATCTCAAAAAGACCAACCATATAGCAAGGGAAGTCTGCGGAACCCTCTGTAACATTTTACATGGGAAGAGGATCTGTACTTGAATAGACATATATAATGTACAAATGAACCAGATTGTGTACACCTAGGACAAACAATATTCTAAGCTTTACCCCAATTAAAACACTTTTAAAAACCAAGAAGAAATAATGACACATAAACTTATGGGGGTTTCTCCACGCACATTCCAATGTAATTTACAACCTAGGAACACGACTTCCAGAAAGGCTCTGCTGCCCTACTCCCCAGATTTGGGAATGGAGAAATGCTGCCTCCTTGAGGCCACTTCCCACAACAGCAGCTTTAAACCCATTGCTAAAGGTCACTAAATATTCACCAAACTTGCAGTTCGGGAAACGACACCTGCTCTCTAAAAAAACGCTGGGGTGGAAAATCGACCAAATAACTCAAAAGAGGGCAACCTTCAAAGAAGACAATTTCAAGAGTTATATCGTACTGCCAATTGTTTCCTTTTTTTAACGGAAAAGAAAACGGCGGAGAAAAATGATGAGTTTTACGAATTTTCAAAGACATGCAAACCCAAATTACAAAAACCTATCAGCTCACAGCAGCCAGAAGGGCCATTAGTATCAATGCTGTAAACAATAAATGCTGAAGCGATTGTGGAGAAATGCGTACCCTCGATTCTAAGGGGGACGTGGTAAGAGCCACTAATGAAAACACAAAGAAGGTGCTTTGAAAAGGGAAACACGGTGCTACCAGTCAATCAATCACACCCACTGCTGGGCCTATCACCTGAGAAAATGAGAATCAAAAAGTCACAGGCTGGCAATCCTGCACTCCAACAATATTTACCATAGCCAACACTTGGAAGCAATGAAAATGTCCATCAACCGAGGAATGCACAAAGAAGAAGTGGTCCACGTACACAGTGGAAAATTACTCCAATAAAAAATAAAAATTAAATTTAAAAATCCAACAAAAGTAAGGAGACATCAGCTTGTGTGGGTTTGTCCGGGCACACTCCACTCTAATTTATAACCGAGAAACACCACAGGCCGCCAGGGCTTTTCCCTAGTTCCCAGGGTGGGGAACATAGAAAGGCTGCCGCCCTCTGGCAGTTACCTGCAAAAGCAGTTTTAAAGCCTGTGCTAATGGTCATTTCATAGGAACAAGTACTGCAGAATTGTAAATGAAACCTGCCCTCAAAATGTCTTCAGGGAGGTAACGGCCAAAACATTTCAAAAGGTGACACGTACGTTAAGAGAACACTTTGAAGAACTAAGGGGTAATCACTGCTTGAAAAATAAAAAGGACATGCCTTAAAGCTCAATTTCAACGGATTATGAGGCACATGCGAATTCAACCACAAAGAGGTATCAGCTCACACTTGTCAGAATAACCATGAGCAAGAAAACTACAAACAATAAATGCTGAAGGTGTTGTGGAGAAATGCATACCCTCAACTTCAAGGGGGACGTAAGTTGGAAAGGGCCACGAATGAGAACAGAATGGAGGTGCCTTAAAAAGGTCAACATTGTGCTACCATATGATCCAGCAGGCCCACTCCTCCACCTATAATCTAAGAAGAGAGAATTGGAAAGACACAGGCAGGCAAATCTGCATTGCCCAGTATTACAATAGCCAAGATATGGAAGTAACCAAAAAGACCACCAACAGATGGGTGGGCAAAGAAGAACTCCTCCATGTACAGATGGAATATTCGCTAGTGAAAAAAATGAAACAATGCCATTTGCAGCACCATAGATGAGTCTAGACGTAATCACGCCACGTGTAGTAAGTGAGAAAGCAAAAGGCACATATCCTATCATATCACTTTCAGGAGTTACTTAAAAATTGATACCAATGAAGATATTTCCACAGAGAAAGGCAATCACAGATTCATTAAAAAACTTATGGTTCACCAAATAGAAAGGGATGAGGATTGGATACATTGCCATATTGGGGTTAACAGAGATATACAAACCATGTGAAATATATAACCCCCAAAGACGTACGGAAGACCAGGAGAAGACTACTCAACATTGTGTCATAACCTACATTGGCAAAGGATGCGAGGAAGAATAGATACATGTATATGTGTGAAAGAACCACATCTTGCACACCTAGAACAAACAAACCATTGTAATCAAATTTGCTGGGATAAAAAATAAAAAGTAAATTACAAATACGAACAAGAAGTAATGAGACATAAAGTTAAAGGGCTTTTTCCTGGCACATTCCATTCTAATATACAACCTAGAACACCACTTCCATTAAGGCTCTGTTTCCCTAGGAACCAAATTTGGTAAAGGAGAAATGCTGCCACCTAGTGGCCGTTTCCTGCAAGAGCAGCTTTAAAGTCACAGCTAATGGTCACTTAACATTCACAAGGACTCAGGGCTGTAAAGGACACTTGCCCTAAATATTTGTGCTGAAGTAGGGAATGGACAAAAAATTCAAAACAGGCAAATGTTTCAAGAAGAGATTATGAAGAGTTAAGTTTTACTCACACTCTTTGTAAAAAAAAAAGGAAAATGGATAAAAGCTCAACCTCAGGGAGTGTTAGACGCATGCAATCTAATCTACAAAAAGTTTCAACTTACACCAGTCGGCTGACCATCAGCAAAAAGTCTACAAACAATAAATGCTGAAGGGGTTTTAGAGAACTGTGTACCCTCTGCCTGCTGGTGAGACGTAAAGGGGTAACAGCCAATAATGAGAACAGAAAGGAGCTGCGTTTAAAAGTAAAAATGGAGGTACTATTCAATCCAGCAGGCGCACCATTGGACCTCTCACCTGAGAAGACAATCGAGAAGACACAGGCCGCAAAAGCTGCAGTGCAGCCTTATTCACAATAGCCAAGACAGTGAAGCAATCAAAATGTCCAACAGGTAAATGGATAAAGAAGAAGTGGTCCGTGTACACAATGGAATATTAGCCATGGAAGACAATGAACCATTGCTCTTTGAGGCACCACAAATGAGTCTGGAGATAATCACGAAAGATGAGGTAAGTTGGAAAGCAAAAGACCTGTGTTCTATGATAGCACTTATAGGCGTTATCTAATAACTGACACAAATGAACATATTTCCACAGAGAAAGACACTCACAGATTTAGAAAACAAACTATGCTCATCTAAAACGACAGGTGGGGGGAATGGATAAATTAAGATTAGTGTTACTATACGTATACAAACACATATGATATACATATCTCAAAAAGACCAACCATATAGCAAGGGAAGTCTGCGGACCCCTCTGTAACATTTTATATGGGAAGAGGATCTGTACTTGAATAGACATATATAATGTACAAATGAACCAGATTGTGTACACCTAGGACAAACAATATTCTAAACTTTACCCCAATTAAAACACTTTTAAAAACCAAGAAGAAATAATGACACATAAACTTATGGGGGTTTCTCCACGCACATTCCAATGTAATTTACAACCTAGGAACACGACTTCCAGAAAGGCTCTGCTGCCCTACTCCCCAGATTTGGGAATGGAGAAATGCTGCCTCCTTGAGGCCACTTCCCACAACAGCAGCTTTAAACCCATTGCTAAAGGTCACTAAATATTCACCAAACTTGCAGTTTGGGAAATGACACCTGCTCTCTAAAAAAACGCTGGGGTGGAAAATCGACCAAATAACTCAAAAGAGGGCAACCTTCAAAGAAGACAATTTCAAGAGTTATATCGTACTGCCAATTGTTTCCTTTTTTTAACAGAAAAGAAAACGGCGGAGAAAAATGATGAGTTTTACGAATTTTCAAAGACATGCAAACCCAAATTACAAAAACCTATCAGCTCACAGCAGCCAGAAGGGCCATTAGCATCAATGCTGTAAACAATAAATGCTGAAGCGATTGTGGAGAAATGCGTACCCTCGATTCTAAGGGGGACGTGGTAAGAGCCACTAATGAAAACACAAAGAAGGTGCTTTGAAAAGGGAAACACGGTGCTACCAGTCAATCAATCACACCCACTGCTGGGCCTATCACCTGAGAAAATGAGAATCAAAAAGTCACAGGCTGGCAATCCTGCACTCCAACAATATTTACCATAGCCAACACTTGGAAGCAATGAAAATGTCCATCAACCGAGGAATGCACAAAGAAGAAGTGGTCCACGTACACAGTGGAAAATTACTCCAATAAAAAATAAAAATTAAATTTAAAAATCTAACAAAAGTAAGGAGACATCAGCTTGTGTGGGTTTGTCCGGGCACACTCCACTCTAATTTATAACCGAGAAACACCACAGGCCGCCAGGGCTTTTCCCTATTTACCAGGGTGGGGAACATAGAAAGGCTGCCGCCCTCTGGCAGTTACCTGCAAAAGCAGTTTTAAAGCCTGTGCTAATGGTCATTTCATAGGAACAAGTACTGCAGAACTGTAAATGAAACCAGCCCTCAAAATGTCTTCAGGGAGGTAACGGCCAAAACATTTCAAAAGGTGACACGTACGTTAAGAGAACACTTTGAAGAACTAAGGGGTAATCACTGCTTGAAAAATAAAAAGGACATGCCTTAAAGCTCAATTTCAACGGATTATGAGGCACATGCGAATTCAACCACAAAGAGGTATCAGCTCACACTTGTCAGAATAACCATGAGCAAGAAAACTACAAACAATAAATGCTGAAGGTGTTGTGGAGAAATGCATACCCTCAACTTCAAGGGGGACGTAAGTTGGAAAGGGCCACGAATGAGAACAGAATGGAGGTGCCTTAAAAAGGTCAACATTGTGCTACCATATGATCCAGCAGGCCCACTCCTCCACCTATAATCTAAGAAGAGAGAATTGGAAAGACACAGGCAGGCAAATCTGCATTGCCCAGTATTACAATAGCCAAGATATGGAAGTAACCAAAAAGACCACCAACAGATGGGTGGGCAAAGAAGAACTCCTCCATGTACAGATGGAATATTCGCTAGTGAAAAAAATGAAACAAAGCCATTTGCAGCACCATAGATGAGTCTAGACGTAATCACGCCACGTGTAGTACGTGAGAAAGCAAAAGGCACATATCCTATCATATCACTTTCAGGAGTTACTTAAAAATTGATACCAATGAAGATATTTCCACAGAGAAAGGCAATCACAGATTCATGAAAAAACTTATGGTTCACCAAATAGAAAGGGATGAGGATTGGATACATTGCCATATTGGGGTTAACAGAGATATACAAACCATGTGAAATATATAACCCCCAAAGACGTACGGAAGACCAGGAGAAGACTACTCAACATTGTGTCATAACCTACATTGGCAAAGAATGCGAGGAAGAAGAGATACATGTATATGTGTGAAAGAACCACATCTTGCACACCTAGAACAAACAAACCATTGTAATCAAATTTGCTGGGATAAAAAATAAAAAGTAAATTACAAATACGAACAAGAAGTAATGAGACATAAAGTTAAAGGGCTTTTTCCTGGCACATTCCATTCTAATATACAACCTAGAACACCACTTCCATTAAGGCTCTGTTTCCCTAGTAACCAAATTTGGTAAAGGAGAAATGCTGCCACCTAGTGGCCGTTTCCTGCAAGAGCAGCTTTAAAGTCACAGCTAATGGTCACTTAACATTCACAAGGACTCAGGGCTGTAAAGGACACTTGCCCTAAATATTTGTGCTGAAGTAGGGAATGGACAAAAAATTCAAAACAGGCAAATGTTTCAAGAAGAGATTATGAAGAGTTAAGTTTTACTCACACTCTTTGTAAAAAAAAAGGAAAATGGATAAAAGCTCAACCTCAGGGAGTGTTAGACGCATGCAATCTAATCTACAAAAAGTTTCAACTTACACCAGTCGGCTGACCATCAGCAAAAAGTCTACAAACAATAAATGCTGAAGGGGTTTTAGAGAACTGTGTACCCTCTGCCTGCTGGTGAGACGTAAAGGGGTAACAGCCAATAATGAGAACAGAAAGGAGCTGCGTTTAAAAGTAAAAATGGAGGTACTATTCAATCCAGCAGGCGCACCATTGGACCTCTCACCTGAGAAGACAATCGAGAAGACACAGGCCGCAAAAGCTGCAGTGCAGCCTTATTCACAATAGCCAAGACAGTGAAGCAATCAAAATGTCCAACAACAGGTAAATGGATAAAGAAGAAGTGGTCCGTGTACACAATGGAATATTAGCCATGGAAGACAATGAACCATTGCTCTTTGAGGCACCACAAATGAGTCTGGAGATAATCACGAAAGATGAGGTAAGTTGGAAAGCAAAAGACCTGTGTTCTATGATAGCACTTATAGGCGTTATCTAATAACTGACACAAATGAACATATTTCCACAGAGAAAGACACTCACAGATTTAGAAAACAAACTATGCTCATCTAAAACGACAGGTGGGGGGAATGGATAAATTAAGATTAGTGTTACTATACGTATACAAACACATATGATATACATATCTCAAAAAGACCAACCATATAGCAAGGGAAGTCTGCGGAACCCTCTGTAACATTTTACATGGGAAGAGGATCTGTACTTGAATAGACATATATAATGTACAAATGAACCAGATTGTGTACACCTAGGACAAACAATATTCTAAGCTTTACCCCAATTAAAACACTTTTAAAAACCAAGAAGAAATAATGACACATAAACTTATGGGGGTTTCTCCACGCACATTCCAATGTAATTTACAACCTAGGAACACGACTTCCAGAAAGGCTCTGCTGCCCTACTCCCCAGATTTGGGAATGGAGAAATGCTGCCTCCTTGAGGCCACTTCCCACAACAGCAGCTTTAAACCCATTGCTAAAGGTCACTAAATATTCACCAAACTTGCAGTTCGGGAAACGACACCTGCTCTCTAAAAAAACGCTGGGGTGGAAAATCGACCAAATAACTCAAAAGAGGGCAACCTTCAAAGAAGACAATTTCAAGAGTTATATCGTACTGCCAATTGTTTCCTTTTTTTAACGGAAAAGAAAACGGCGGAGAAAAATGATGAGTTTTACGAATTTTCAAAGACATGCAAACCCAAATTACAAAAACCTATCAGCTCACAGCAGCCAGAAGGGCCATTAGTATCAATGCTGTAAACAATAAATGCTGAAGCGATTGTGGAGAAATGCGTACCCTCGATTCTAAGGGGGACGTGGTAAGAGCCACTAATGAAAACACAAAGAAGGTGCTTTGAAAAGGGAAACACGGTGCTACCAGTCAATCAATCACACCCACTGCTGGGCCTATCACCTGAGAAAATGAGAATCAAAAAGTCACAGGCTGGCAATCCTGCACTCCAACAATATTTACCATAGCCAACACTTGGAAGCAATGAAAATGTCCATCAACCGAGGAATGCACAAAGAAGAAGTGGTCCACGTACACAGTGGAAAATTACTCCAATAAAAAATAAAAATTAAATTTAAAAATCCAACAAAAGTAAGGAGACATCAGCTTGTGTGGGTTTGTCCGGGCACACTCCACTCTAATTTATAACCGAGAAACACCACAGGCCGCCAGGGCTTTTCCCTAGTTCCCAGGGTGGGGAACATAGAAAGGCTGCCGCCCTCTGGCAGTTACCTGCAAAAGCAGTTTTAAAGCCTGTGCTAATGGTCATTTCATAGGAACAAGTACTGCAGAATTGTAAATGAAACCTGCCCTCAAAATGTCTTCAGGGAGGTAACGGCCAAAACATTTCAAAAGGTGACACGTACGTTAAGAGAACACTTTGAAGAACTAAGGGGTAATCACTGCTTGAAAAATAAAAAGGACATGCCTTAAAGCTCAATTTCAACGGATTATGAGGCACATGCGAATTCAACCACAAAGAGGTATCAGCTCACACTTGTCAGAATAACCATGAGCAAGAAAACTACAAACAATAAATGCTGAAGGTGTTGTGGAGAAATGCATACCCTCAACTTCAAGGGGGACGTAAGTTGGAAAGGGCCACGAATGAGAACAGAATGGAGGTGCCTTAAAAAGGTCAACATTGTGCTACCATATGATCCAGCAGGCCCACTCCTCCACCTATAATCTAAGAAGAGAGAATTGGAAAGACACAGGCAGGCAAATCTGCATTGCCCAGTATTACAATAGCCAAGATATGGAAGTAACCAAAAAGACCACCAACAGATGGGTGGGCAAAGAAGAACTCCTCCATGTACAGATGGAATATTCGCTAGTGAAAAAAATGAAACAATGCCATTTGCAGCACCATAGATGAGTCTAGACGTAATCACGCCACGTGTAGTAAGTGAGAAAGCAAAAGGCACATATCCTATCATATCACTTTCAGGAGTTACTTAAAAATTGATACCAATGAAGATATTTCCACAGAGAAAGGCAATCACAGATTCATTAAAAAACTTATGGTTCACCAAATAGAAAGGGATGAGGATTGGATACATTGCCATATTGGGGTTAACAGAGATATACAAACCATGTGAAATATATAACCCCCAAAGACGTACGGAAGACCAGGAGAAGACTACTCAACATTGTGTCATAACCTACATTGGCAAAGGATGCGAGGAAGAATAGATACATGTATATGTGTGAAAGAACCACATCTTGCACACCTAGAACAAACAAACCATTGTAATCAAATTTGCTGGGATAAAAAATAAAAAGTAAATTACAAATACGAACAAGAAGTAATGAGACATAAAGTTAAAGGGCTTTTTCCTGGCACATTCCATTCTAATATACAACCTAGAACACCACTTCCATTAAGGCTCTGTTTCCCTAGGAACCAAATTTGGTAAAGGAGAAATGCTGCCACCTAGTGGCCGTTTCCTGCAAGAGCAGCTTTAAAGTCACAGCTAATGGTCACTTAACATTCACAAGGACTCAGGGCTGTAAAGGACACTTGCCCTAAATATTTGTGCTGAAGTAGGGAATGGACAAAAAATTCAAAACAGGCAAATGTTTCAAGAAGAGATTATGAAGAGTTAAGTTTTACTCACACTCTTTGTAAAAAAAAAGGAAAATGGATAAAAGCTCAACCTCAGGGAGTGTTAGACGCATGCAATCTAATCTACAAAAAGTTTCAACTTACACCAGTCGGCTGACCATCAGCAAAAAGTCTACAAACAATAAATGCTGAAGGGGTTTTAGAGAACTGTGTACCCTCTGCCTGCTGGTGAGACGTAAAGGGGTAACAGCCAATAATGAGAACAGAAAGGAGCTGCGTTTAAAAGTAAAAATGGAGGTACTATTCAATCCAGCAGGCGCACCATTGGACCTCTCACCTGAGAAGACAATCGAGAAGACACAGGCCGCAAAAGCTGCAGTGCAGCCTTATTCACAATAGCCAAGACAGTGAAGCAATCAAAATGTCCAACAACAGGTAAATGGATAAAGAAGAAGTGGTCCGTGTACACAATGGAATATTAGCCATGGAAGACAATGAACCATTGCTCTTTGAGGCACCACAAATGAGTCTGGAGATAATCACGAAAGATGAGGTAAGTTGGAAAGCAAAAGACCTGTGTTCTATGATAGCACTTATAGGCGTTATCTAATAACTGACACAAATGAACATATTTCCACAGAGAAAGACACTCACAGATTTAGAAAACAAACTATGCTCATCTAAAACGACAGGTGGGGGGAATGGATAAATTAAGATTAGTGTTACTATACGTATACAAACACATATGATATACATATCTCAAAAAGACCAACCATATAGCAAGGGAAGTCTGCGGACCCCTCTGTAACATTTTACATGGGAAGAGGATCTGTACTTGAATAGACATATATAATGTACAAATGAACCAGATTGTGTACACCTAGGACAAACAATATTCTAAACTTTACCCCAATTAAAACACTTTTAAAAACCAAGAAGAAATAATGACACATAAACTTATGGGGGTTTCTCCACGCACATTCCAATGTAATTTACAACCTAGGAACACGACTTCCAGAAAGGCTCTGCTGCCCTACTCCCCAGATTTGGGAATGGAGAAATGCTGCCTCCTTGAGGCCACTTCCCACAACAGCAGCTTTAAACCCATTGCTAAAGGTCACTAAATATTCACCAAACTTGCAGTTCGGGAAACGACACCTGCTCTCTAAAAAAACGCTGGGGTGGAAAATCGACCAAATAACTCAAAAGAGGGCAACCTTCAAAGAAGACAATTTCAAGAGTTATATCGTACTGCCAATTGTTTCCTTTTTTTAACGGAAAAGAAAACGGCGGAGAAAAATGATGAGTTTTACGAATTTTCAAAGACATGCAAACCCAAATTACAAAAACCTATCAGCTCACAGCAGCCAGAAGGGCCATTAGTATCAATGCTGTAAACAATAAATGCTGAAGCGATTGTGGAGAAATGCGTACCCTCGATTCTAAGGGGGACGTGGTAAGAGCCACTAATGAAAACACAAAGAAGGTGCTTTGAAAAGGGAAACACGGTGCTACCAGTCAATCAATCACACCCACTGCTGGGCCTATCACCTGAGAAAATGAGAATCAAAAAGTCACAGGCTGGCAATCCTGCACTCCAACAATATTTACCATAGCCAACACTTGGAAGCAATGAAAATGTCCATCAACCGAGGAATGCACAAAGAAGAAGTGGTCCACGTACACAGTGGAAAATTACTCCAATAAAAAATAAAAATTAAATTTAAAAATCCAACAAAAGTAAGGAGACATCAGCTTGTGTGGGTTTGTCCGGGCACACTCCACTCTAATTTATAACCGAGAAACACCACAGGCCGCCAGGGCTTTTCCCTAGTTCCCAGGGTGGGGAACATAGAAAGGCTGCCGCCCTCTGGCAGTTACCTGCAAAAGCAGTTTTAAAGCCTGTGCTAATGGTCATTTCATAGGAACAAGTACTGCAGAACTGTAAATGAAACCAGCCCTCAAAATGTCTTCAGGGAGGTAACGGCCAAAACATTTCAAAAGGTGACACGTACGTTAAGAGAACACTTTGAAGAACTAAGGGGTAATCACTGCTTGAAAAATAAAAAGGACATGCCTTAAAGCTCAATTTCAACGGATTATGAGGCACATGCGAATTCAACCACAAAGAGGTATCAGCTCACACTTGTCAGAATAACCATGAGCAAGAAAACTACAAACAATAAATGCTGAAGGTGTTGTGGAGAAATGCATACCCTCAACTTCAAGGGGGACGTAAGTTGGAAAGGGCCACGAATGAGAACAGAATGGAGGTGCCTTAAAAAGGTCAACATTGTGCTACCATATGATCCAGCAGGCCCACTCCTCCACCTATAATCTAAGAAGAGAGAATTGGAAAGACACAGGCAGGCAAATCTGCATTGCCCAGTATTACAATAGCCAAGATATGGAAGTAACCAAAAAGACCACCAACAGATGGGTGGGCAAAGAAGAACTCCTCCATGTACAGATGGAATATTCGCTAGTGAAAAAAATGAAACAATGCCATTTGCAGCACCATAGATGAGTCTAGACGTAATCACGCCACGTGTAGTAAGTGAGAAAGCAAAAGGCACATATCCTATCATATCACTTTCAGGAGTTACTTAAAAATTGATACCAATGAAGATATTTCCACAGAGAAAGGCAATCACAGATTCATTAAAAAACTTATGGTTCACCAAATAGAAAGGGATGAGGATTGGATACATTGCCATATTGGGGTTAACAGAGATATACAAACCATGTGAAATATATAACCCCCAAAGACGTACGGAAGACCAGGAGAAGACTACTCAACATTGTGTCATAACCTACATTGGCAAAGAATGCGAGGAAGAAGAGATACATGTATATGTGTGAAAGAACCACATCTTGCACACCTAGAACAAACAAACCATTGTAATCAAATTTGCTGGGATAAAAAATAAAAAGTAAATTACAAATACGAACAAGAAGTAATGAGACATAAAGTTAAAGGGCTTTTTCCTGGCACATTCCATTCTAATATACAACCTAGAACACCACTTCCATTAAGGCTCTGTTTCCCTAGTAACCAAATTTGGTAAAGGAGAAATGCTGCCACCTAGTGGCCGTTTCCTGCAAGAGCAGCTTTAAAGTCACAGCTAATGGTCACTTAACATTCACAAGGACTCAGGGCTGTAAAGGACACTTGCCCTAAATATTTGTGCTGAAGTAGGGAATGGACAAAAAATTCAAAACAGGCAAATGTTTCAAGAAGAGATTATGAAGAGTTAAGTTTTACTCACACTCTTTGTAAAAAAAAAGGAAAATGGATAAAAGCTCAACCTCAGGGAGTGTTAGACGCATGCAATCTAATCTACAAAAAGTTTCAACTTACACCAGTCGGCTGACCATCAGCAAAAAGTCTACAAACAATAAATGCTGAAGGGGTTTTAGAGAACTGTGTACCCTCTGCCTGCTGGTGAGACGTAAAGGGGTAACAGCCAATAATGAGAACAGAAAGGAGCTGCGTTTAAAAGTAAAAATGGAGGTACTATTCAATCCAGCAGGCGCACCATTGGACCTCTCACCTGAGAAGACAATCGAGAAGACACAGGCCGCAAAAGCTGCAGTGCAGCCTTATTCACAATAGCCAAGACAGTGAAGCAATCAAAATGTCCAACAACAGGTAAATGGATAAAGAAGAAGTGGTCCGTGTACACAATGGAATATTAGCCATGGAAGACAATGAACCATTGCTCTTTGAGGCACCACAAATGAGTCTGGAGATAATCACGAAAGATGAGGTAAGTTGGAAAGCAAAAGACCTGTGTTCTATGATAGCACTTATAGGCGTTATCTAATAACTGACACAAATGAACATATTTCCACAGAGAAAGACACTCACAGATTTAGAAAACAAACTATGCTCATCTAAAACGACAGGTGGGGGGAATGGATAAATTAAGATTAGTGTTACTATACGTATACAAACACATATGATATACATATCTCAAAAAGACCAACCATATAGCAAGGGAAGTCTGCGGAACCCTCTGTAACATTTTACATGGGAAGAGGATCTGTACTTGAATAGACATATATAATGTGCAAATGAACCAGATTGTGTACACCTAGGACAAACAATATTCTAAGCTTTACCCCAATTAAAACACTTTTAAAAACCAAGAAGAAATAATGACACATAAACTTATGGGGGTTTCTCCACGCACATTCCAATGTAATTTACAACCTAGGAACACGACTTCCAGAAAGGCTCTGCTGCCCTACTCCCCAGATTTGGGAATGGAGAAATGCTGCCTCCTTGAGGCCACTTCCCACAACAGCAGCTTTAAACCCATTGCTAAAGGTCACTAAATATTCACCAAACTTGCAGTTCGGGAAACGACACCTGCTCTCTAAAAAAACGCTGGGGTGGAAAATCGACCAAATAACTCAAAAGAGGGCAACCTTCAAAGAAGACAATTTCAAGAGTTATATCGTACTGCCAATTGTTTCCTTTTTTTAACGGAAAAGAAAACGGCGGAGAAAAATGATGAGTTTTACGAATTTTCAAAGACATGCAAACCCAAATTACAAAAACCTATCAGCTCACAGCAGCCAGAAGGGCCATTAGTATCAATGCTGTAAACAATAAATGCTGAAGCGATTGTGGAGAAATGCGTACCCTCGATTCTAAGGGGGACGTGGTAAGAGCCACTAATGAAAACACAAAGAAGGTGCTTTGAAAAGGGAAACACGGTGCTACCAGTCAATCAATCACACCCACTGCTGGGCCTATCACCTGAGAAAATGAGAATCAAAAAGTCACAGGCTGGCAATCCTGCACTCCAACAATATTTACCATAGCCAACACTTGGAAGCAATGAAAATGTCCATCAACCGAGGAATGCACAAAGAAGAAGTGGTCCACGTACACAGTGGAAAATTACTCCAATAAAAAATAAAAATTAAATTTAAAAATCCAACAAAAGTAAGGAGACATCAGCTTGTGTGGGTTTGTCCGGGCACACTCCACTCTAATTTATAACCGAGAAACACCACAGGCCGCCAGGGCTTTTCCCTAGTTCCCAGGGTGGGGAACATAGAAAGGCTGCCGCCCTCTGGCAGTTACCTGCAAAAGCAGTTTTAAAGCCTGTGCTAATGGTCATTTCATAGGAACAAGTACTGCAGAATTGTAAATGAAACCTGCCCTCAAAATGTCTTCAGGGAGGTAACGGCCAAAACATTTCAAAAGGTGACACGTACGTTAAGAGAACACTTTGAAGAACTAAGGGGTAATCACTGCTTGAAAAATAAAAAGGACATGCCTTAAAGCTCAATTTCAACGGATTATGAGGCACATGCGAATTCAACCACAAAGAGGTATCAGCTCACACTTGTCAGAATAACCATGAGCAAGAAAACTACAAACAATAAATGCTGAAGGTGTTGTGGAGAAATGCATACCCTCAACTTCAAGGGGGACGTAAGTTGGAAAGGGCCACGAATGAGAACAGAATGGAGGTGCCTTAAAAAGGTCAACATTGTGCTACCATATGATCCAGCAGGCCCACTCCTCCACCTATAATCTAAGAAGAGAGAATTGGAAAGACACAGGCAGGCAAATCTGCATTGCCCAGTATTACAATAGCCACGATATGGAAGTAACCAAAAAGACCACCAACAGATGGGTGGGCAAAGAAGAACTCCTCCATGTACAGATGGAATATTCGCTAGTGAAAAAAATGAAACAATGCCATTTGCAGCACCATAGATGAGTCTAGACGTAATCACGCCACGTGTAGTAAGTGAGAAAGCAAAAGGCACATATCCTATCATATCACTTTAAGGAGTTACTTAAAAATTGATACCAATGAAGATATTTCCACAGAGAAAGGCAATCACAGATTCATTAAAAAACTTATGGTTCACCAAATAGAAAGGGATGAGGATTGGATACATTGCCATATTGGGGTTAACAGAGATATACAAACCATGTGAAATATATAACCCCCAAAGACGTACGGAAGACCAGGAGAAGACTACTCAACATTGTGTCATAACCTACATTGGCAAAGGATGCGAGGAAGAAGAGATACATGTATATGTGTGAAAGAACCACATCTTGCACACCTAGAACAAACAAACCATTGTAATCAAATTTGCTGGGATAAAAAATAAAAAGTAAATTACAAATACGAACAAGAAGTAATGAGACATAAAGTTAAAGGGCTTTTTCCTGGCACATTCCATTCTAATATACAACCTAGAACACCACTTCCATTAAGGCTCTGTTTCCCTAGGAACCAAATTTGGTAAAGGAGAAATGCTGCCACCTAGTGGCCGTTTCCTGCAAGAGCAGCTTTAAAGTCACAGCTAATGGTCACTTAACATTCACAAGGACTCAGGGCTGTAAAGGACACTTGCCCTAAATATTTGTGCTGAAGTAGGGAATGGACAAAAAATTCAAAACAGGCAAATGTTTCAAGAAGAGATTATGAAGAGTTAAGTTTTACTCACACTCTTTGTAAAAAAAAAGGAAAATGGATAAAAGCTCAACCTCAGGGAGTGTTAGACGCATGCAATCTAATCTACAAAAAGTTTCAACTTACACCAGTCGGCTGACCATCAGCAAAAAGTCTACAAACAATAAATGCTGAAGGGGTTTTAGAGAACTGTGTACCCTCTGCCTGCTGGTGAGACGTAAAGGGGTAACAGCCAATAATGAGAACAGAAAGGAGCTGCGTTTAAAAGTAAAAATGGAGGTACTATTCAATCCAGCAGGCGCACCATTGGACCTCTCACCTGAGAAGACAATCGAGAAGACACAGGCCGCAAAAGCTGCAGTGCAGCCTTATTCACAATAGCCAAGACAGTGAAGCAATCAAAATGTCCAACAACAGGTAAATGGATAAAGAAGAAGTGGTCCGTGTACACAATGGAATATTAGCCATGGAAGACAATGAACCATTGCTCTTTGAGGCACCACAAATGAGTCTGGAGATAATCACGAAAGATGAGGTAAGTTGGAAAGCAAAAGACCTGTGTTCTATGATAGCACTTATAGGCGTTATCTAATAACTGACACAAATGAACATATTTCCACAGAGAAAGACACTCACAGATTTAGAAAACAAACTATGCTCATCTAAAACGACAGGTGGGGGGAATGGATAAATTAAGATTAGTGTTACTATACGTATACAAACACATATGATATACATATCTCAAAAAGACCAACCATATAGCAAGGGAAGTCTGCGGAACCCTCTGTAACATTTTACATGGGAAGAGGATCTGTACTTGAATAGACATATATAATGTACAAATGAACCAGATTGTGTACACCTAGGACAAACAATATTCTAAGCTTTACCCCAATTAAAACACTTTTAAAAACCAAGAAGAAATAATGACACATAAACTTATGGGGGTTTCTCCACGCACATTCCAATGTAATTTACAACCTAGGAACACGACTTCCAGAAAGGCTCTGCTGCCCTACTCCCCAGATTTGGGAATGGAGAAATGCTGCCTCCTTGAGGCCACTTCCCACAACAGCAGCTTTAAACCCATTGCTAAAGGTCACTAAATATTCACCAAACTTGCAGTTCGGGAAACGACACCTGCTCTCTAAAAAAACGCTGGGGTGGAAAATCGACCAAATAACTCAAAAGAGGGCAACCTTCAAAGAAGACAATTTCAAGAGTTATATCGTACTGCCAATTGTTTCCTTTTTTTAACGGAAAAGAAAACGGCGGAGAAAAATGATGAGTTTTACGAATTTTCAAAGACATGCAAACCCAAATTACAAAAACCTATCAGCTCACAGCAGCCAGAAGGGCCATTAGTATCAATGCTGTAAACAATAAATGCTGAAGCGATTGTGGAGAAATGCGTACCCTCGATTCTAAGGGGGACGTGGTAAGAGCCACTAATGAAAACACAAAGAAGGTGCTTTGAAAAGGGAAACACGGTGCTACCAGTCAATCAATCACACCCACTGCTGGGCCTATCACCTGAGAAAATGAGAATCAAAAAGTCACAGGCTGGCAATCCTGCACTCCAACAATATTTACCATAGCCAACACTTGGAAGCAATGAAAATGTCCATCAACCGAGGAATGCACAAAGAAGAAGTGGTCCACGTACACAGTGGAAAATTACTCCAATAAAAAATAAAAATTAAATTTAAAAATCCAACAAAAGTAAGGAGACATCAGCTTGTGTGGGTTTGTCCGGGCACACTCCACTCTAATTTATAACCGAGAAACACCACAGGCCGCCAGGGCTTTTCCCTAGTTCCCAGGGTGGGGAACATAGAAAGGCTGCCGCCCTCTGGCAGTTACCTGCAAAAGCAGTTTTAAAGCCTGTGCTAATGGTCATTTCATAGGAACAAGTACTGCAGAATTGTAAATGAAACCTGCCCTCAAAATGTCTTCAGGGAGGTAACGGCCAAAACATTTCAAAAGGTGACACGTACGTTAAGAGAACACTTTGAAGAACTAAGGGGTAATCACTGCTTGAAAAATAAAAAGGACATGCCTTAAAGCTCAATTTCAACGGATTATGAGGCACATGCGAATTCAACCACAAAGAGGTATCAGCTCACACTTGTCAGAATAACCATGAGCAAGAAAACTACAAACAATAACTGCTGAAGGTGTTGTGGAGAAATGCATACCCTCAACTTCAAGGGGGACGTAAGTTGGAAAGGGCCACGAATGAGAACAGAATGGAGGTGCCTTAAAAAGGTAAACATTGTGCTACCATATGATCCAGCAGGCCCACTCCTCCACCTATAATCTAAGAAGAGAGAATTGGAAAGACACAGGCAGGCAAATCTGCATTGCCCAGTATTACAATAGCCAAGATATGGAAGTAACCAAAAAGACCACCAACAGATGGGTGGGCAAAGAAGAACTCCTCCATGTACAGATGGAATATTCGCTAGTGAAAAAAATGAAACAATGCCATTTGCAGCACCATAGATGAGTCTAGACGTAATCACGCCACGTGTAGTACGTGAGAAAGCAAAAGGCACATATCCTATCATATCACTTTCAGGAGTTACTTAAAAATTGATACCAATGAAGATATTTCCACAGAGAAAGGCAATCACAGATTCATTAAAAAACTTATGGTTCACCAAATAGAAAGGGATGAGGATTGGATACATTGCCATATTGGGGTTAACAGAGATATACAAACCATGTGAAATATATAACCCCCAAAGACGTACGGAAGACCAGGAGAAGACTACTCAACATTGTGTCATAACCTACATTGGCAAAGGATGCGAGGAAGAATAGATACATGTATATGTGTGAAAGAACCACATCTTGCACACCTAGAACAAACAAACCATTGTAATCAAATTTGCTGGGATAAAAAATAAAAAGTAAATTACAAATACGAACAAGAAGTAATGAGACATAAAGTTAAAGGGCTTTTTCCTGGCACATTCCATTCTAATATACAACCTAGAACACCACTTCCATTAAGGCTCTGTTTCCCTAGGAACCAAATTTGGTAAAGGAGAAATGCTGCCACCTAGTGGCCGTTTCCTGCAAGAGCAGCTTTAAAGTCACAGCTAATGGTCACTTAACATTCACAAGGACTCAGGGCTGTAAAGGACACTTGCCCTAAATATTTGTGCTGAAGTAGGGAATGGACAAAAAATTCAAAACAGGCAAATGTTTCAAGAAGAGATTATGAAGAGTTAAGTTTTACTCACACTCTTTGTAAAAAAAAAGGAAAATGGATAAAAGCTCAACCTCAGGGAGTGTTAGACGCATGCAATCTAATCTACAAAAAGTTTCAACTTACACCAGTCGGCTGACCATCAGCAAAAAGTCTACAAACAATAAATGCTGAAGGGGTTTTAGAGAACTGTGTACCCTCTGCCTGCTGGTGAGACGTAAAGGGGTAACAGCCAATAATGAGAACAGAAAGGAGCTGCGTTTAAAAGTAAAAATGGAGGTACTATTCAATCCAGCAGGCGCACCATTGGACCTCTCACCTGAGAAGACAATCGAGAAGACACAGGCCGCAAAAGCTGCAGTGCAGCCTTATTCACAATAGCCAAGACAGTGAAGCAATCAAAATGTCCAACAACAGGTAAATGGATAAAGAAGAAGTGGTCCGTGTACACAATGGAATATTAGCCATGGAAGACAATGAACCATTGCTCTTTGAGGCACCACAAATGAGTCTGGAGATAATCACGAAAGATGAGGTAAGTTGGAAAGCAAAAGACCTGTGTTCTATGATAGCACTTATAGGCGTTATCTAATAACTGACACAAATGAACATATTTCCACAGAGAAAGACACTCACAGATTTAGAAAACAAACTATGCTCATCTAAAACGACAGGTGGGGGGAATGGATAAATTAAGATTAGTGTTACTATACGTATACAAACACATATGATATACATATCTCAAAAAGACCAACCATATAGCAAGGGAAGTCTGCGGACCCCTCTGTAACATTTTACATGGGAAGAGGATCTGTACTTGAATAGACATATATAATGTACAAATGAACCAGATTGTGTACACCTAGGACAAACAATATTCTAAACTTTACCCCAATTAAAACACTTTTAAAAACCAAGAAGAAATAATGACACATAAACTTATGGGGGTTTCTCCACGCACATTCCAATGTAATTTACAACCTAGGAACACGACTTCCAGAAAGGCTCTGCTGCCCTACTCCCCAGATTTGGGAATGGAGAAATGCTGCCTCCTTGAGGCCACTTCCCACAACAGCAGCTTTAAACCCATTGCTAAAGGTCACTAAATATTCACCAAACTTGCAGTTCGGGAAATGACACCTGCTCTCTAAAAAAACGCTGGGGTGGAAAATCGACCAAATAACTCAAAAGAGGGCAACCTTCAAAGAAGACAATTTCAAGAGTTATATCGTACTGCCAATTGTTTCCTTTTTTTAACGGAAAAGAAAACGGCGGAGAAAAATGATGAGTTTTACGAATTTTCAAAGACATGCAAACCCAAATTACAAAAACCTATCAGCTCACAGCAGCCAGAAGGGCCATTAGCATCAATGCTGTAAACAATAAATGCTGAAGCGATTGTGGAGAAATGCGTACCCTCGATTCTAAGGGGGACGTGGTAAGAGCCACTAATGAAAACACAAAGAAGGTGCTTTGAAAAGGGAAACACGGTGCTACCAGTCAATCAATCACACCCACTGCTGGGCCTATCACCTGAGAAAATGAGAATCAAAAAGTCACAGGCTGGCAATCCTGCACTCCAACAATATTTACCATAGCCAACACTTGGAAGCAATGAAAATGTCCATCAACCGAGGAATGCACAAAGAAGAAGTGGTCCACGTACACAGTGGAAAATTACTCCAATAAAAAATAAAAATTAAATTTAAAAATCCAACAAAAGTAAGGAGACATCAGCTTGTGTGGGTTTGTCCGGGCACACTCCACTCTAATTTATAACCGAGAAACACCACAGGCCGCCAGGGCTTTTCCCTAGTTCCCAGGGTGGGGAACATAGAAAGGCTGCCGCCCTCTGGCAGTTACCTGCAAAAGCAGTTTTAAAGCCTGTGCTAATGGTCATTTCATAGGAACAAGTACTGCAGAATTGTAAATGAAACCTGCCCTCAAAATGTCTTCAGGGAGGTAACGGCCAAAACATTTCAAAAGGTGACACGTACGTTAAGAGAACACTTTGAAGAACTAAGGGGTAATCACTGCTTGAAAAATAAAAAGGACATGCCTTAAAGCTCAATTTCAACGGATTATGAGGCACATGCGAATTCAACCACAAAGAGGTATCAGCTCACACTTGTCAGAATAACCATGAGCAAGAAAACTACAAACAATAAATGCTGAAGGTGTTGTGGAGAAATGCATACCCTCAACTTCAAGGGGGACGTAAGTTGGAAAGGGCCACGAATGAGAACAGAATGGAGGTGCCTTAAAAAGGTAAACATTGTGCTACCATATGATCCAGCAGGCCCACTCCTCCACCTATAATCTAAGAAGAGAGAATTGGAAAGACACAGGCAGGCAAATCTGCATTGCCCAGTATTACAATAGCCAAGATATGGAAGTAACCAAAAAGACCACCAACAGATGGGTGGGCAAAGAAGAACTCCTCCATGTACAGATGGAATATTCGCTAGTGAAAAAAATGAAACAAAGCCATTTGCAGCACCATAGATGAGTCTAGACGTAATCACGCCACGTGTAGTACGTGAGAAAGCAAAAGGCACATATCCTATCATATCACTTTCAGGAGTTACTTAAAAATTGATACCAATGAAGATATTTCCACAGAGAAAGGCAATCACAGATTCATTAAAAAACTTATGGTTCACCAAATAGAAAGGGATGAGGATTGGATACATTGCCATATTGGGGTTAACAGAGATATACAAACCATGTGAAATATATAACCCCCAAAGACGTACGGAAGACCAGGAGAAGACTACTCAACATTGTGTCATAACCTACATTGGCAAAGAATGCGAGGAAGAAGAGATACATGCATATGTGTGAAAGAACCACATCTTGCACACCTAGAACAAACAAACCATTGTAATCAAATTTGCTGGGATAAAAAATAAAAAGTAAATTACAAATACGAACAAGAAGTAATGAGACATAAAGTTAAAGGGCTTTTTCCTGGCACATTCCATTCTAATATACAACCTCGAACACCACTTCCATTAAGGCTCTGTTTCCCTAGTAACCAAATTTGGTAAAGGAGAAATGCTGCCACCTAGTGGCCGTTTCCTGCAAGAGCAGCTTTAAAGTCACAGCTAATGGTCACTTAACATTCACAAGGACTCAGGGCTGTAAAGGACACTTGCCCTAAATATTTGTGCTGAAGTAGGGAATGGACAAAAAATTCAAAACAGGCAAATGTTTCAAGAAGAGATTATGAAGAGTTAAGTTTTACTCACACTCTTTGTAAAAAAAAAAGGAAAATGGATAAAAGCTCAACCTCAGGGAGTGTTAGACGCATGCAATCTAATCTACAAAAAGTTTCAACTTACACCAGTCGGCTGACCATCAGCAAAAAGTCTACAAACAATAAATGCTGAAGGGGTTTTAGAGAACTGTGTACCCTCTGCCTGCTGGTGAGACGTAAAGGGGTAACAGCCAATAATGAGAACAGAAAGGAGCTGCGTTTAAAAGTAAAAATGGAGGTACTATTCAATCCAGCAGGCGCACCATTGGACCTCTCACCTGAGAAGACAATCGAGAAGACACAGGCCGCAAAAGCTGCAGTGCAGCCTTATTCACAATAGCCAAGACAGTGAAGCAATCAAAATGTCCAACAACAGGTAAATGGATAAAGAAGAAGTGGTCCGTGTACACAATGGAATATTAGCCATGGAAGACAATGAACCATTGCTCTTTGAGGCACCACAAATGAGTCTGGAGATAATCACGAAAGATGAGGTAAGTTGGAAAGCAAAAGACCTGTGTTCTATGATAGCACTTATAGGCGTTATCTAATAACTGACACAAATGAACATATTTCCACAGAGAAAGACACTCACAGATTTAGAAAACAAACTATGCTCATCTAAAACGACAGGTGGGGGGAATGGATAAATTAAGATTAGTGTTACTATACGTATACAAACACATATGATATACATATCTCAAAAAGACCAACCATATAGCAAGGGAAGTCTGCGGAACCCTCTGTAACATTTTACATGGGAAGAGGATCTGTACTTGAATAGACATATATAATGTACAAATGAACCAGATTGTGTACACCTAGGACAAACAATATTCTAAGCTTTACCCCAATTAAAACACTTTTAAAAACCAAGAAGAAATAATGACACATAAACTTATGGGGGTTTCTCCACGCACATTCCAATGTAATTTACAACCTAGGAACACGACTTCCAGAAAGGCTCTGCTGCCCTACTCCCCAGATTTGGGAATGGAGAAATGCTGCCTCCTTGAGGCCACTTCCCACAACAGCAGCTTTAAACCCATTGCTAAAGGTCACTAAATATTCACCAAACTTGCAGTTCGGGAAACGACACCTGCTCTCTAAAAAAACGCTGGGGTGGAAAATCGACCAAATAACTCAAAAGAGGGCAACCTTCAAAGAAGACAATTTCAAGAGTTATATCGTACTGCCAATTGTTTCCTTTTTTTAACGGAAAAGAAAACGGCGGAGAAAAATGATGAGTTTTACGAATTTTCAAAGACATGCAAACCCAAATTACAAAAACCTATCAGCTCACAGCAGCCAGAAGGGCCATTAGTATCAATGCTGTAAACAATAAATGCTGAAGCGATTGTGGAGAAATGCGTACCCTCGATTCTAAGGGGGACGTGGTAAGAGCCACTAATGAAAACACAAAGAAGGTGCTTTGAAAAGGGAAACACGGTGCTACCAGTCAATCAATCACACCCACTGCTGGGCCTATCACCTGAGAAAATGAGAATCAAAAAGTCACAGGCTGGCAATCCTGCACTCCAACAATATTTACCATAGCCAACACTTGGAAGCAATGAAAATGTCCATCAACCGAGGAATGCACAAAGAAGAAGTGGTCCACGTACACAGTGGAAAATTACTCCAATAAAAAATAAAAATTAAATTTAAAAATCCAACAAAAGTAAGGAGACATCAGCTTGTGTGGGTTTGTCCGGGCACACTCCACTCTAATTTATAACCGAGAAACACCACAGGCCGCCAGGGCTTTTCCCTAGTTCCCAGGGTGGGGAACATAGAAAGGCTGCCGCCCTCTGGCAGTTACCTGCAAAAGCAGTTTTAAAGCCTGTGCTAATGGTCATTTCATAGGAACAAGTACTGCAGAATTGTAAATGAAACCTGCCCTCAAAATGTCTTCAGGGAGGTAACGGCCAAAACATTTCAAAAGGTGACACGTACGTTAAGAGAACACTTTGAAGAACTAAGGGGTAATCACTGCTTGAAAAATAAAAAGGACATGCCTTAAAGCTCAATTTCAACGGATTATGAGGCACATGCGAATTCAACCACAAAGAGGTATCAGCTCACACTTGTCAGAATAACCATGAGCAAGAAAACTACAAACAATAAATGCTGAAGGTGTTGTGGAGAAATGCATACCCTCAACTTCAAGGGGGACGTAAGTTGGAAAGGGCCACGAATGAGAACAGAATGGAGGTGCCTTAAAAAGGTCAACATTGTGCTACCATATGATCCAGCAGGCCCACTCCTCCACCTATAATCTAAGAAGAGAGAATTGGAAAGACACAGGCAGGCAAATCTGCATTGCCCAGTATTACAATAGCCACGATATGGAAGTAACCAAAAAGACCACCAACAGATGGGTGGGCAAAGAAGAACTCCTCCATGTACAGATGGAATATTCGCTAGTGAAAAAAATGAAACAATGCCATTTGCAGCACCATAGATGAGTCTAGACGTAATCACGCCACGTGTAGTAAGTGAGAAAGCAAAAGGCACATATCCTATCATATCACTTTAAGGAGTTACTTAAAAATTGATACCAATGAAGATATTTCCACAGAGAAAGGCAATCACAGATTCATTAAAAAACTTATGGTTCACCAAATAGAAAGGGATGAGGATTGGATACATTGCCATATTGGGGTTAACAGAGATATACAAACCATGTGAAATATATAACCCCCAAAGACGTACGGAAGACCAGGAGAAGACTACTCAACATTGTGTCATAACCTACATTGGCAAAGGATGCGAGGAAGAAGAGATACATGTATATGTGTGAAAGAACCACATCTTGCACACCTAGAACAAACAAACCATTGTAATCAAATTTGCTGGGATAAAAAATAAAAAGTAAATTACAAATACGAACAAGAAGTAATGAGACATAAAGTTAAAGGGCTTTTTCCTGGCACATTCCATTCTAATATACAACCTAGAACACCACTTCCATTAAGGCTCTGTTTCCCTAGGAACCAAATTTGGTAAAGGAGAAATGCTGCCACCTAGTGGCCGTTTCCTGCAAGAGCAGCTTTAAAGTCACAGCTAATGGTCACTTAACATTCACAAGGACTCAGGGCTGTAAAGGACACTTGCCCTAAATATTTGTGCTGAAGTAGGGAATGGACAAAAAATTCAAAACAGGCAAATGTTTCAAGAAGAGATTATGAAGAGTTAAGTTTTACTCACACTCTTTGTAAAAAAAAAGGAAAATGGATAAAAGCTCAACCTCAGGGAGTGTTAGACGCATGCAATCTAATCTACAAAAAGTTTCAACTTACACCAGTCGGCTGACCATCAGCAAAAAGTCTACAAACAATAAATGCTGAAGGGGTTTTAGAGAACTGTGTACCCTCTGCCTGCTGGTGAGACGTAAAGGGGTAACAGCCAATAATGAGAACAGAAAGGAGCTGCGTTTAAAAGTAAAAATGGAGGTACTATTCAATCCAGCAGGCGCACCATTGGACCTCTCACCTGAGAAGACAATCGAGAAGACACAGGCCGCAAAAGCTGCAGTGCAGCCTTATTCACAATAGCCAAGACAGTGAAGCAATCAAAATGTCCAACAACAGGTAAATGGATAAAGAAGAAGTGGTCCGTGTACACAATGGAATATTAGCCATGGAAGACAATGAACCATTGCTCTTTGAGGCACCACAAATGAGTCTGGAGATAATCACGAAAGATGAGGTAAGTTGGAAAGCAAAAGACCTGTGTTCTATGATAGCACTTATAGGCGTTATCTAATAACTGACACAAATGAACATATTTCCACAGAGAAAGACACTCACAGATTTAGAAAACAAACTATGCTCATCTAAAACGACAGGTGGGGGGAATGGATAAATTAAGATTAGTGTTACTATACGTATACAAACACATATGATATACATATCTCAAAAAGACCAACCATATAGCAAGGGAAGTCTGCGGAACCCTCTGTAACATTTTACATGGGAAGAGGATCTGTACTTGAATAGACATATATAATGTACAAATGAACCAGATTGTGTACACCTAGGACAAACAATATTCTAAGCTTTACCCCAATTAAAACACTTTTAAAAACCAAGAAGAAATAATGACACATAAACTTATGGGGGTTTCTCCACGCACATTCCAATGTAATTTACAACCTAGGAACACGACTTCCAGAAAGGCTCTGCTGCCCTACTCCCCAGATTTGGGAATGGAGAAATGCTGCCTCCTTGAGGCCACTTCCCACAACAGCAGCTTTAAACCCATTGCTAAAGGTCACTAAATATTCACCAAACTTGCAGTTCGGGAAACGACACCTGCTCTCTAAAAAAACGCTGGGGTGGAAAATCGACCAAATAACTCAAAAGAGGGCAACCTTCAAAGAAGACAATTTCAAGAGTTATATCGTACTGCCAATTGTTTCCTTTTTTTAACGGAAAAGAAAACGGCGGAGAAAAATGATGAGTTTTACGAATTTTCAAAGACATGCAAACCCAAATTACAAAAACCTATCAGCTCACAGCAGCCAGAAGGGCCATTAGTATCAATGCTGTAAACAATAAATGCTGAAGCGATTGTGGAGAAATGCGTACCCTCGATTCTAAGGGGGACGTGGTAAGAGCCACTAATGAAAACACAAAGAAGGTGCTTTGAAAAGGGAAACACGGTGCTACCAGTCAATCAATCACACCCACTGCTGGGCCTATCACCTGAGAAAATGAGAATCAAAAAGTCACAGGCTGGCAATCCTGCACTCCAACAATATTTACCATAGCCAACACTTGGAAGCAATGAAAATGTCCATCAACCGAGGAATGCACAAAGAAGAAGTGGTCCACGTACACAGTGGAAAATTACTCCAATAAAAAATAAAAATTAAATTTAAAAATCCAACAAAAGTAAGGAGACATCAGCTTGTGTGGGTTTGTCCGGGCACACTCCACTCTAATTTATAACCGAGAAACACCACAGGCCGCCAGGGCTTTTCCCTAGTTCCCAGGGTGGGGAACATAGAAAGGCTGCCGCCCTCTGGCAGTTACCTGCAAAAGCAGTTTTAAAGCCTGTGCTAATGGTCATTTCATAGGAACAAGTACTGCAGAATTGTAAATGAAACCTGCCCTCAAAATGTCTTCAGGGAGGTAACGGCCAAAACATTTCAAAAGGTGACACGTACGTTAAGAGAACACTTTGAAGAACTAAGGGGTAATCACTGCTTGAAAAATAAAAAGGACATGCCTTAAAGCTCAATTTCAACGGATTATGAGGCACATGCGAATTCAACCACAAAGAGGTATCAGCTCACACTTGTCAGAATAACCATGAGCAAGAAAACTACAAACAATAACTGCTGAAGGTGTTGTGGAGAAATGCATACCCTCAACTTCAAGGGGGACGTAAGTTGGAAAGGGCCACGAATGAGAACAGAATGCAGGTGCCTTAAAAAGGTAAACATTGTGCTACCATATGATCCAGCAGGCCCACTCCTCCACCTATAATCTAAGAAGAGAGAATTGGAAAGACACAGGCAGGCAAATCTGCATTGCCCAGTATTACAATAGCCAAGATATGGAAGTAACCAAAAAGACCACCAACAGATGGGTGGGCAAAGAAGAACTCCTCCATGTACAGATGGAATATTCGCTAGTGAAAAAAATGAAACAATGCCATTTGCAGCACCATAGATGAGTCTAGACGTAATCACGCCACGTGTAGTACGTGAGAAAGCAAAAGGCACATATCCTATCATATCACTTTCAGGAGTTACTTAAAAATTGATACCAATGAAGATATTTCCACAGAGAAAGGCAATCACAGATTCATTAAAAAACTTATGGTTCACCAAATAGAAAGGGATGAGGATTGGATACATTGCCATATTGGGGTTAACAGAGATATACAAACCATGTGAAATATATAACCCCCAAAGACGTACGGAAGACCAGGAGAAGACTACTCAACATTGTGTCATAACCTACATTGGCAAAGGATGCGAGGAAGAATAGATACATGTATATGTGTGAAAGAACCACATCTTGCACACCTAGAACAAACAAACCATTGTAATCAAATTTGCTGGGATAAAAAATAAAAAGTAAATTACAAATACGAACAAGAAGTAATGAGACATAAAGTTAAAGGGCTTTTTCCTGGCACATTCCATTCTAATATACAACCTAGAACACCACTTCCATTAAGGCTCTGTTTCCCTAGGAACCAAATTTGGTAAAGGAGAAATGCTGCCACCTAGTGGCCGTTTCCTGCAAGAGCAGCTTTAAAGTCACAGCTAATGGTCACTTAACATTCACAAGGACTCAGGGCTGTAAAGGACACTTGCCCTAAATATTTGTGCTGAAGTAGGGAATGGACAAAAAATTCAAAACAGGCAAATGTTTCAAGAAGAGATTATGAAGAGTTAAGTTTTACTCACACTCTTTGTAAAAAAAAAGGAAAATGGATAAAAGCTCAACCTCAGGGAGTGTTAGACGCATGCAATCTAATCTACAAAAAGTTTCAACTTACACCAGTCGGCTGACCATCAGCAAAAAGTCTACAAACAATAAATGCTGAAGGGGTTTTAGAGAACTGTGTACCCTCTGCCTGCTGGTGAGACGTAAAGGGGTAACAGCCAATAATGAGAACAGAAAGGAGCTGCGTTTAAAAGTAAAAATGGAGGTACTATTCAATCCAGCAGGCGCACCATTGGACCTCTCACCTGAGAAGACAATCGAGAAGACACAGGCCGCAAAAGCTGCAGTGCAGCCTTATTCACAATAGCCAAGACAGTGAAGCAATCAAAATGTCCAACAACAGGTAAATGGATAAAGAAGAAGTGGTCCGTGTACACAATGGAATATTAGCCATGGAAGACAATGAACCATTGCTCTTTGAGGCACCACAAATGAGTCTGGAGATAATCACGAAAGATGAGGTAAGTTGGAAAGCAAAAGACCTGTGTTCTATGATAGCACTTATAGGCGTTATCTAATAACTGACACAAATGAACATATTTCCACAGAGAAAGACACTCACAGATTTAGAAAACAAACTATGCTCATCTAAAACGACAGGTGGGGGGAATGGATAAATTAAGATTAGTGTTACTATACGTATACAAACACATATGATATACATATCTCAAAAAGACCAACCATATAGCAAGGGAAGTCTGCGGACCCCTCTGTAACATTTTACATGGGAAGAGGATCTGTACTTGAATAGACATATATAATGTACAAATGAACCAGATTGTGTACACCTAGGACAAACAATATTCTAAACTTTACCCCAATTAAAACACTTTTAAAAACCAAGAAGAAATAATGACACATAAACTTATGGGGGTTTCTCCACGCACATTCCAATGTAATTTACAACCTAGGAACACGACTTCCAGAAAGGCTCTGCTGCCCTACTCCCCAGATTTGGGAATGGAGAAATGCTGCCTCCTTGAGGCCACTTCCCACAACAGCAGCTTTAAACCCATTGCTAAAGGTCACTAAATATTCACCAAACTTGCAGTTCGGGAAATGACACCTGCTCTCTAAAAAAACGCTGGGGTGGAAAATCGACCAAATAACTCAAAAGAGGGCAACCTTCAAAGAAGACAATTTCAAGAGTTATATCGTACTGCCAATTGTTTCCTTTTTTTAACGGAAAAGAAAACGGCGGAGAAAAATGATGAGTTTTACGAATTTTCAAAGACATGCAAACCCAAATTACAAAAACCTATCAGCTCACAGCAGCCAGAAGGGCCATTAGCATCAATGCTGTAAACAATAAATGCTGAAGCGATTGTGGAGAAATGCGTACCCTCGATTCTAAGGGGGACGTGGTAAGAGCCACTAATGAAAACACAAAGAAGGTGCTTTGAAAAGGGAAACACGGTGCTACCAGTCAATCAATCACACCCACTGCTGGGCCTATCACCTGAGAAAATGAGAATCAAAAAGTCACAGGCTGGCAATCCTGCACTCCAACAATATTTACCATAGCCAACACTTGGAAGCAATGAAAATGTCCATCAACCGAGGAATGCACAAAGAAGAAGTGGTCCACGTACACAGTGGAAAATTACTCCAATAAAAAATAAAAATTAAATTTAAAAATCCAACAAAAGTAAGGAGACATCAGCTTGTGTGGGTTTGTCCGGGCACACTCCACTCTAATTTATAACCGAGAAACACCACAGGCCGCCAGGGCTTTTCCCTAGTTCCCAGGGTGGGGAACATAGAAAGGCTGCCGCCCTCTGGCAGTTACCTGCAAAAGCAGTTTTAAAGCCTGTGCTAATGGTCATTTCATAGGAACAAGTACTGCAGAATTGTAAATGAAACCTGCCCTCAAAATGTCTTCAGGGAGGTAACGGCCAAAACATTTCAAAAGGTGACACGTACGTTAAGAGAACACTTTGAAGAACTAAGGGGTAATCACTGCTTGAAAAATAAAAAGGACATGCCTTAAAGCTCAATTTCAACGGATTATGAGGCACATGCGAATTCAACCACAAAGAGGTATCAGCTCACACTTGTCAGAATAACCATGAGCAAGAAAACTACAAACAATAAATGCTGAAGGTGTTGTGGAGAAATGCATACCCTCAACTTCAAGGGGGACGTAAGTTGGAAAGGGCCACGAATGAGAACAGAATGGAGGTGCCTTAAAAAGGTAAACATTGTGCTACCATATGATCCAGCAGGCCCACTCCTCCACCTATAATCTAAGAAGAGAGAATTGGAAAGACACAGGCAGGCAAATCTGCATTGCCCAGTATTACAATAGCCAAGATATGGAAGTAACCAAAAAGACCACCAACAGATGGGTGGGCAAAGAAGAACTCCTCCATGTACAGATGGAATATTCGCTAGTGAAAAAAATGAAACAAAGCCATTTGCAGCACCATAGATGAGTCTAGACGTAATCACGCCACGTGTAGTACGTGAGAAAGCAAAAGGCACATATCCTATCATATCACTTTCAGGAGTTACTTAAAAATTGATACCAATGAAGATATTTCCACAGAGAAAGGCAATCACAGATTCATTAAAAAACTTATGGTTCACCAAATAGAAAGGGATGAGGATTGGATACATTGCCATATTGGGGTTAACAGAGATATACAAACCATGTGAAATATATAACCCCCAAAGACGTACGGAAGACCAGGAGAAGACTACTCAACATTGTGTCATAACCTACATTGGCAAAGAATGCGAGGAAGAAGAGATACATGCATATGTGTGAAAGAACCACATCTTGCACACCTAGAACAAACAAACCATTGTAATCAAATTTGCTGGGATAAAAAATAAAAAGTAAATTACAAATACGAACAAGAAGTAATGAGACATAAAGTTAAAGGGCTTTTTCCTGGCACATTCCATTCTAATATACAACCTCGAACACCACTTCCATTAAGGCTCTGTTTCCCTAGTAACCAAATTTGGTAAAGGAGAAATGCTGCCACCTAGTGGCCGTTTCCTGCAAGAGCAGCTTTAAAGTCACAGCTAATGGTCACTTAACATTCACAAGGACTCAGGGCTGTAAAGGACACTTGCCCTAAATATTTGTGCTGAAGTAGGGAATGGACAAAAAATTCAAAACAGGCAAATGTTTCAAGAAGAGATTATGAAGAGTTAAGTTTTACTCACACTCTTTGTAAAAAAAAAAGGAAAATGGATAAAAGCTCAACCTCAGGGAGTGTTAGACGCATGCAATCTAATCTACAAAAAGTTTCAACTTACACCAGTCGGCTGACCATCAGCAAAAAGTCTACAAACAATAAATGCTGAAGGGGTTTTAGAGAACTGTGTACCCTCTGCCTGCTGGTGAGACGTAAAGGGGTAACAGCCAATAATGAGAACAGAAAGGAGCTGCGTTTAAAAGTAAAAATGGAGGTACTATTCAATCCAGCAGGCGCACCATTGGACCTCTCACCTGAGAAGACAATCGAGAAGACACAGGCCGCAAAAGCTGCAGTGCAGCCTTATTCACAATAGCCAAGACAGTGAAGCAATCAAAATGTCCAACAACAGGTAAATGGATAAAGAAGAAGTGGTCCGTGTACACAATGGAATATTAGCCATGGAAGACAATGAACCATTGCTCTTTGAGGCACCACAAATGAGTCTGGAGATAATCACGAAAGATGAGGTAAGTTGGAAAGCAAAAGACCTGTGTTCTATGATAGCACTTATAGGCGTTATCTAATAACTGACACAAATGAACATATTTCCACAGAGAAAGACACTCACAGATTTAGAAAACAAACTATGCTCATCTAAAACGACAGGTGGGGGGAATGGATAAATTAAGATTAGTGTTACTATACGTATACAAACACATATGATATACATATCTCAAAAAGACCAACCATATAGCAAGGGAAGTCTGCGGAACCCTCTGTAACATTTTACATGGGAAGAGGATCTGTACTTGAATAGACATATATAATGTACAAATGAACCAGATTGTGTACACCTAGGACAAACAATATTCTAAGCTTTACCCCAATTAAAACACTTTTAAAAACCAAGAAGAAATAATGACACATAAACTTATGGGGGTTTCTCCACGCACATTCCAATGTAATTTACAACCTAGGAACACGACTTCCAGAAAGGCTCTGCTGCCCTACTCCCCAGATTTGGGAATGGAGAAATGCTGCCTCCTTGAGGCCACTTCCCACAACAGCAGCTTTAAACCCATTGCTAAAGGTCACTAAATATTCACCAAACTTGCAGTTCGGGAAACGACACCTGCTCTCTAAAAAAACGCTGGGGTGGAAAATCGACCAAATAACTCAAAAGAGGGCAACCTTCAAAGAAGACAATTTCAAGAGTTATATCGTACTGCCAATTGTTTCCTTTTTTTAACGGAAAAGAAAACGGCGGAGAAAAATGATGAGTTTTACGAATTTTCAAAGACATGCAAACCCAAATTACAAAAACCTATCAGCTCACAGCAGCCAGAAGGGCCATTAGTATCAATGCTGTAAACAATAAATGCTGAAGCGATTGTGGAGAAATGCGTACCCTCGATTCTAAGGGGGACGTGGTAAGAGCCACTAATGAAAACACAAAGAAGGTGCTTTGAAAAGGGAAACACGGTGCTACCAGTCAATCAATCACACCCACTGCTGGGCCTATCACCTGAGAAAATGAGAATCAAAAAGTCACAGGCTGGCAATCCTGCACTCCAACAATATTTACCATAGCCAACACTTGGAAGCAATGAAAATGTCCATCAACCGAGGAATGCACAAAGAAGAAGTGGTCCACGTACACAGTGGAAAATTACTCCAATAAAAAATAAAAATTAAATTTAAAAATCCAACAAAAGTAAGGAGACATCAGCTTGTGTGGGTTTGTCCGGGCACACTCCACTCTAATTTATAACCGAGAAACACCACAGGCCGCCAGGGCTTTTCCCTAGTTCCCAGGGTGGGGAACATAGAAAGGCTGCCGCCCTCTGGCAGTTACCTGCAAAAGCAGTTTTAAAGCCTGTGCTAATGGTCATTTCATAGGAACAAGTACTGCAGAATTGTAAATGAAACCTGCCCTCAAAATGTCTTCAGGGAGGTAACGGCCAAAACATTTCAAAAGGTGACACGTACGTTAAGAGAACACTTTGAAGAACTAAGGGGTAATCACTGCTTGAAAAATAAAAAGGACATGCCTTAAAGCTCAATTTCAACGGATTATGAGGCACATGCGAATTCAACCACAAAGAGGTATCAGCTCACACTTGTCAGAATAACCATGAGCAAGAAAACTACAAACAATAAATGCTGAAGGTGTTGTGGAGAAATGCATACCCTCAACTTCAAGGGGGACGTAAGTTGGAAAGGGCCACGAATGAGAACAGAATGGAGGTGCCTTAAAAAGGTCAACATTGTGCTACCATATGATCCAGCAGGCCCACTCCTCCACCTATAATCTAAGAAGAGAGAATTGGAAAGACACAGGCAGGCAAATCTGCATTGCCCAGTATTACAATAGCCAAGATATGGAAGTAACCAAAAAGACCACCAACAGATGGGTGGGCAAAGAAGAACTCCTCCATGTACAGATGGAATATTCGCTAGTGAAAAAAATGAAACAATGCCATTTGCAGCACCATAGATGAGTCTAGACGTAATCACGCCACGTGTAGTAAGTGAGAAAGCAAAAGGCACATATCCTATCATATCACTTTCAGGAGTTACTTAAAAATTGATACCAATGAAGATATTTCCACAGAGAAAGGCAATCACAGATTCATTAAAAAACTTATGGTTCACCAAATAGAAAGGGATGAGGATTGGATACATTGCCATATTGGGGTTAACAGAGATATACAAACCATGTGAAATATATAACCCCCAAAGACGTACGGAAGACCAGGAGAAGACTACTCAACATTGTGTCATAACCTACATTGGCAAAGGATGCGAGGAAGAATAGATACATGTATATGTGTGAAAGAACCACATCTTGCACACCTAGAACAAACAAACCATTGTAATCAAATTTGCTGGGATAAAAAATAAAAAGTAAATTACAAATACGAACAAGAAGTAATGAGACATAAAGTTAAAGGGCTTTTTCCTGGCACATTCCATTCTAATATACAACCTAGAACACCACTTCCATTAAGGCTCTGTTTCCCTAGGAACCAAATTTGGTAAAGGAGAAATGCTGCCACCTAGTGGCCGTTTCCTGCAAGAGCAGCTTTAAAGTCACAGCTAATGGTCACTTAACATTCACAAGGACTCAGGGCTGTAAAGGACACTTGCCCTAAATATTTGTGCTGAAGTAGGGAATGGACAAAAAATTCAAAACAGGCAAATGTTTCAAGAAGAGATTATGAAGAGTTAAGTTTTACTCACACTCTTTGTAAAAAAAAGGAAAATGGATAAAAGCTCAACCTCAGGGAGTGTTAGACGCATGCAATCTAATCTACAAAAAGTTTCAACTTACACCAGTCGGCTGACCATCAGCAAAAAGTCTACAAACAATAAATGCTGAAGGGGTTTTAGAGAACTGTGTACCCTCTGCCTGCTGGTGAGACGTAAAGGGGTAACAGCCAATAATGAGAACAGAAAGGAGCTGCGTTTAAAAGTAAAAATGGAGGTACTATTCAATCCAGCAGGCGCACCATTGGACCTCTCACCTGAGAAGACAATCGAGAAGACACAGGCCGCAAAAGCTGCAGTGCAGCCTTATTCACAATAGCCAAGACAGTGAAGCAATCAAAATGTCCAACAGGTAAATGGATAAAGAAGAAGTGGTCCGTGTACACAATGGAATATTAGCCATGGAAGACAATGAACCATTGCTCTTTGAGGCACCACAAATGAGTCTGGAGATAATCACGAAAGATGAGGTAAGTTGGAAAGCAAAAGACCTGTGTTCTATGATAGCACTTATAGGCGTTATCTAATAACTGACACAAATGAACATATTTCCACAGAGAAAGACACTCACAGATTTAGAAAACAAACTATGCTCATCTAAAACGACAGGTGGGGGGAATGGATAAATTAAGATTAGTGTTACTATACGTATACAAACACATATGATATACATATCTCAAAAAGACCAACCATATAGCAAGGGAAGTCTGCGGAACCCTCTGTAACATTTTACATGGGAAGAGGATCTGTACTTGAATAGACATATATAATGTACAAATGAACCAGATTGTGTACACCTAGGACAAACAATATTCTAAGCTTTACCCCGATTAAAACACTTTTAAAAACCAAGAAGAAATAATGACACATAAACTTATGGGGGTTTCTCCACGCACATTCCAATGTAATTTACAACCTAGGAACACGACTTCCAGAAAGGCTCTGCTGCCCTACTCCCCAGATTTGGGAATGGAGAAATGCTGCCTCCTTGAGGCCACTTCCCACAACAGCAGCTTTAAACCCATTGCTAAAGGTCACTAAATATTCACCAAACTTGCAGTTCGGGAAATGACACCTGCTCTCTAAAAAAACGCTGGGGTGGAAAATCGACCAAATAACTCAAAAGAGGGCAACCTTCAAAGAAGACAATTTCAAGAGTTATATCGTACTGCCAATTGTTTCCTTTTTTTAACGGAAAAGAAAACGGCGGAGAAAAATGATGAGTTTTACGAATTTTCAAAGACATGCAAACCCAAATTACAAAAACCTATCAGCTCACAGCAGCCAGAAGGGCCATTAGCATCAATGCTGTAAACAATAAATGCTGAAGCGATTGTGGAGAAATGCGTACCCTCGATTCTAAGGGGGACGTGGTAAGAGCCACTAATGAAAACACAAAGAAGGTGCTTTGAAAAGGGAAACACGGTGCTACCAGTCAATCAATCACACCCACTGCTGGGCCTATCACCTGAGAAAATGAGAATCAAAAAGTCACAGGCTGGCAATCCTGCACTCCAACAATATTTACCATAGCCAACACTTGGAAGCAATGAAAATGTCCATCAACCGAGGAATGCACAAAGAAGAAGTGGTCCACGTACACAGTGGAAAATTACTCCAATAAAAAATAAAAATTAAATTTAAAAATCCAACAAAAGTAAGGAGACATCAGCTTGTGTGGGTTTGTCCGGGCACACTCCACTCTAATTTATAACCGAGAAACACCACAGGCCGCCAGGGCTTTTCCCTAGTTACCAGGGTGGGGAACATAGAAAGGCTGCCGCCCTCTGGCAGTTACCTGCAAAAGCAGTTTTAAAGCCTGTGCTAATGGTCATTTCATAGGAACAAGTACTGCAGAATTGTAAATGAAACCTGCCCTCAAAATGTCTTCAGGGAGGTAACGGCCAAAACATTTCAAAAGGTGACACGTACGTTAAGAGAACACTTTGAAGAACTAAGGGGTAATCACTGCTTGAAAAATAAAAAGGACATGCCTTAAAGCTCAATTTCAACGGATTATGAGGCACATGCGAATTCAACCACAAAGAGGTATCAGCTCACACTTGTCCGAATAACCATGAGCAAGAAAACTACAAACAATAAATGCTGAAGGTGTTGTGGAGAAATGCATACCCTCAACTTCAAGGGGGACGTAAGTTGGAAAGGGCCACGAATGAGAACAGAATGGAGGTGCCTTAAAAAGGTCAACATTGTGCTACCATATGATCCAGCAGGCCCACTCCTCCACCTATAATCTAAGAAGAGAGAATTGGAAAGACACAGGCAGGCAAATCTGCATTGCCCAGTATTACAATAGCCAAGATATGGAAGTAACCAAAAAGACCACCAACAGATGGGTGGGCAAAGAAGAACTCCTCCATGTACAGATGGAATATTCGCTAGTGAAAAAAATGAAACAATGCCATTTGCAGCACCATAGATGAGTCTAGACGTAATCACGCCACGTGTAGTAAGTGAGAAAGCAAAAGGCACATATCCTATCATATCACTTTCAGGAGTTACTTAAAAATTGATACCAATGAAGATATTTCCACAGAGAAAGGCAATCACAGATTCATGAAAAAACTTATGGTTCACCAAATAGAAAGGGATGAGGATTGGATACATTGCCATATTGGGGTTAACAGAGATATACAAACCATGTGAAATATATAACCCCCAAAGACGTACGGAAGACCAGGAGAAGACTACTCAACATTGTGTCATAACCTACATTGGCAAAGAATGCGAGGAAGAAGAGATACATGTATATGTGTGAAAGAACCACATCTTGCACACCTAGAACAAACAAACCATTGTAATCAAATTTGCTGGGATAAAAAATAAAAAGTAAATTACAAATACGAACAAGAAGTAATGAGACATAAAGTTAAAGGGCTTTTTCCTGGCACATTCCATTCTAATATACAACCTAGAACACCACTTCCATTAAGGCTCTGTTTCCCTAGGAACCAAATTTGGTAAAGGAGAAATGCTGCCACCTAGTGGCCGTTTCCTGCAAGAGCAGCTTTAAAGTCACAGCTAATGGTCACTTAACATTCACAAGGACTCAGGGCTGTAAAGGACACTTGCCCTAAATATTTGTGCTGAAGTAGGGAATGGACAAAAAATTCAAAACAGGCAAATGTTTCAAGAAGAGATTATGAAGAGTTAAGTTTTACTCACACTCTTTGTAAAAAAAAAAGGAAAATGGATAAAAGCTCAACCTCAGGGAGTGTTAGACGCATGCAATCTAATCTACAAAAAGTTTCAACTTACACCAGTCGGCTGACCATCAGCAAAAAGTCTACAAACAATAAATGCTGAAGGGGTTTTAGAGAACTGTGTACCCTCTGCCTGCTGGTGAGACGTAAAGGGGTAACAGCCAATAATGAGAACAGAAAGGAGCTGCGTTTAAAAGTAAAAATGGAGGTACTATTCAATCCAGCAGGCGCACCATTGGACCTCTCACCTGAGAAGACAATCGAGAAGACACAGGCCGCAAAAGCTGCAGTGCAGCCTTATTCACAATAGCCAAGACAGTGAAGCAATCAAAATGTCCAACAGGTAAATGGATAAAGAAGAAGTGGTCCGTGTACACAATGGAATATTAGCCATGGAAGACAATGAACCATTGCTCTTTGAGGCACCACAAATGAGTCTGGAGATAATCACGAAAGATGAGGTAAGTTGGAAAGCAAAAGACCTGTGTTCTATGATAGCACTTATAGGCGTTATCTAATAACTGACACAAATGAACATATTTCCACAGAGAAAGACACTCACAGATTTAGAAAACAAACTATGCTCATCTAAAACGACAGGTGGGGGGAATGGATAAATTAAGATTAGTGTTACTATACGTATACAAACACATATGATATACATATCTCAAAAAGACCAACCATATAGCAAGGGAAGTCTGCGGAACCCTCTGTAACATTTTACATGGGAAGAGGATCTGTACTTGAATAGACATATATAATGTACAAATGAACCAGATTGTGTACACCTAGGACAAACAATATTCTAAGCTTTACCCCAATTAAGACACTTTTAAAAACCAAGAAGAAATAATGACACATAAACTTATGGGGGTTTCTCCACGCACATTCCAATGTAATTTACAACCTAGGAACACGACTTCCAGAAAGGCTCTGCTGCCCTACTCCCCAGATTTGGGAATGGAGAAATGCTGCCTCCTTGAGGCCACTTCCCACAACAGCAGCTTTAAACCCATTGCTAAAGGTCACTAAATATTCACCAAACTTGCAGTTCGGGAAACGACACCTGCTCTCTAAAAAAACGCTGGGGTGGAAAATCGACCAAATAACTCAAAAGAGGGCAACCTTCAAAGAAGACAATTTCAAGAGTTATATCGTACTGCCAATTGTTTCCTTTTTTTAACGGAAAAGAAAACGGCGGAGAAAAATGATGAGTTTTACGAATTTTCAAAGACATGCAAACCCAAATTACAAAAACCTATCAGCTCACAGCAGCCAGAAGGGCCATTAGTATCAATGCTGTAAACAATAAATGCTGAAGCGATTGTGGAGAAATGCGTACCCTCGATTCTAAGGGGGACGTGGTAAGAGCCACTAATGAAAACACAAAGAAGGTGCTTTGAAAAGGGAAACACGGTGCTACCAGTCAATCAATCACACCCACTGCTGGGCCTATCACCTGAGAAAATGAGAATCAAAAAGTCACAGGCTGGCAATCCTGCACTCCAACAATATTTACCATAGCCAACACTTGGAAGCAATGAAAATGTCCATCAACCGAGGAATGCACAAAGAAGAAGTGGTCCACGTACACAGTGGAAAATTACTCCAATAAAAAATAAAAATTAAATTTAAAAATCCAACAAAAGTAAGGAGACATCAGCTTGTGTGGGTTTGTCCGGGCACACTCCACTCTAATTTATAACCGAGAAACACCACAGGCCGCCAGGGCTTTTCCCTAGTTCCCAGGGTGGGGAACATAGAAAGGCTGCCGCCCTCTGGCAGTTACCTGCAAAAGCAGTTTTAAAGCCTGTGCTAATGGTCATTTCATAGGAACAAGTACTGCAGAATTGTAAATGAAACCTGCCCTCAAAATGTCTTCAGGGAGGTAACGGCCAAAACATTTCAAAAGGTGACACGTACGTTAAGAGAACACTTTGAAGAACTAAGGGGTAATCACTGCTTGAAAAATAAAAAGGACATGCCTTAAAGCTCAATTTCAACGGATTATGAGGCACATGCGAATTCAACCACAAAGAGGTATCAGCTCACACTTGTCAGAATAACCATGAGCAAGAAAACTACAAACAATAAATGCTGAAGGTGTTGTGGAGAAATGCATACCCTCAACTTCAAGGGGGACGTAAGTTGGAAAGGGCCACGAATGAGAACAGAATGGAGGTGCCTTAAAAAGGTCAACATTGTGCTACCATATGATCCAGCAGGCCCACTCCTCCACCTATAATCTAAGAAGAGAGAATTGGAAAGACACAGGCAGGCAAATCTGCATTGCCCAGTATTACAATAGCCAAGATATGGAAGTAACCAAAAAGACCACCAACAGATGGGTGGGCAAAGAAGAACTCCTCCATGTACAGATGGAATATTCGCTAGTGAAAAAAATGAAACAATGCCATTTGCAGCACCATAGATGAGTCTAGACGTAATCACGCCACGTGTAGTAAGTGAGAAAGCAAAAGGCACATATCCTATCATATCACTTTCAGGAGTTACTTAAAAATTGATACCAATGAAGATATTTCCACAGAGAAAGGCAATCACAGATTCATTAAAAAACTTATGGTTCACCAAATAGAAAGGGATGAGGATTGGATACATTGCCATATTGGGGTTAACAGAGATATACAAACCATGTGAAATATATAACCCCCAAAGACGTACGGAAGACCAGGAGAAGACTACTCAACATTGTGTCATAACCTACATTGGCAAAGGATGCGAGGAAGAATAGATACATGTATATGTGTGAAAGAACCACATCTTGCACACCTAGAACAAACAAACCATTGTAATCAAATTTGCTGGGATAAAAAATAAAAAGTAAATTACAAATACGAACAAGAAGTAATGAGACATAAAGTTAAAGGGCTTTTTCCTGGCACATTCCATTCTAATATACAACCTAGAACACCACTTCCATTAAGGCTCTGTTTCCCTAGGAACCAAATTTGGTAAAGGAGAAATGCTGCCACCTAGTGGCCGTTTCCTGCAAGAGCAGCTTTAAAGTCACAGCTAATGGTCACTTAACATTCACAAGGACTCAGGGCTGTAAAGGACACTTGCCCTAAATATTTGTGCTGAAGTAGGGAATGGACAAAAAATTCAAAACAGGCAAATGTTTCAAGAAGAGATTATGAAGAGTTAAGTTTTACTCACACTCTTTGTAAAAAAAAGGAAAATGGATAAAAGCTCAACCTCAGGGAGTGTTAGACGCATGCAATCTAATCTACAAAAAGTTTCAACTTACACCAGTCGGCTGACCATCAGCAAAAAGTCTACAAACAATAAATGCTGAAGGGGTTTTAGAGAACTGTGTACCCTCTGCCTGCTGGTGAGACGTAAAGGGGTAACAGCCAATAATGAGAACAGAAAGGAGCTGCGTTTAAAAGTAAAAATGGAGGTACTATTCAATCCAGCAGGCGCACCATTGGACCTCTCACCTGAGAAGACAAGAATCGAGAAGACACAGGCCGCAAAAGCTGCAGTGCAGCCTTATTCACAATAGCCAAGACAGTGAAGCAATCAAAATGTCCAACAACAGGTAAATGGATAAAGAAGAAGTGGTCCATGTACACAATGGAATATTAGCCATGGAAGACAATGAACCATTGCTCTTTGAGGCACCACAAATGAGTCTGGAGATAATCACGAAAGATGAGGTAAGTTGGAAAGCAAAAGACCTGTGTTCTATGATAGCACTTATAGGCGTTATCTAATAACTGACACAAATGAACATATTTCCACAGAGAAAGACACTCACAGATTTAGAAAACAAACTATGCTCATCTAAAACGACAGGTGGGGGGAATGGATAAATTAAGATTAGTGTTACTATACGTATACAAACACATATGATATACATATCTCAAAAAGACCAACCATATAGCAAGGGAAGTCTGCGGAACCCTCTGTAACATTTTACATGGGAAGAGGATCTGTACTTGAATAGACATATATAATGTACAAATGAACCAGATTGTGTACACCTAGGACAAACAATATTCTAAGCTTTACCCCGATTAAAACACTTTTAAAAACCAAGAAGAAATAATGACACATAAACTTATGGGGGTTTCTCCACGCACATTCCAATGTAATTTACAACCTAGGAACACGACTTCCAGAAAGGCTCTGCTGCCCTACTCCCCAGATTTGGGAATGGAGAAATGCTGCCTCCTTGAGGCCACTTCCCACAACAGCAGCTTTAAACCCATTGCTAAAGGTCACTAAATATTCACCAAACTTGCAGTTCGGGAAATGACACCTGCTCTCTAAAAAAACGCTGGGGTGGAAAATCGACCAAATAACTCAAAAGAGGGCAACCTTCAAAGAAGACAATTTCAAGAGTTATATCGTACTGCCAATTGTTTCCTTTTTTTAACGGAAAAGAAAACGGCGGAGAAAAATGATGAGTTTTACGAATTTTCAAAGACATGCAAACCCAAATTACAAAAACCTATCAGCTCACAGCAGCCAGAAGGGCCATTAGCATCAATGCTGTAAACAATAAATGCTGAAGCGATTGTGGAGAAATGCGTACCCTCGATTCTAAGGGGGACGTGGTAAGAGCCACTAATGAAAACACAAAGAAGGTGCTTTGAAAAGGGAAACACGGTGCTACCAGTCAATCAATCACACCCACTGCTGGGCCTATCACCTGAGAAAATGAGAATCAAAAAGTCACAGGCTGGCAATCCTGCACTCCAACAATATTTACCATAGCCAACACTTGGAAGCAATGAAAATGTCCATCAACCGAGGAATGCACAAAGAAGAAGTGGTCCACGTACACAGTGGAAAATTACTCCAATAAAAAATAAAAATTAAATTTAAAAATCCAACAAAAGTAAGGAGACATCAGCTTGTGTGGGTTTGTCCGGGCACACTCCACTCTAATTTATAACCGAGAAACACCACAGGCCGCCAGGGCTTTTCCCTAGTTACCAGGGTGGGGAACATAGAAAGGCTGCCGCCCTCTGGCAGTTACCTGCAAAAGCAGTTTTAAAGCCTGTGCTAATGGTCATTTCATAGGAACAAGTACTGCAGAATTGTAAATGAAACCTGCCCTCAAAATGTCTTCAGGGAGGTAACGGCCAAAACATTTCAAAAGGTGACACGTACGTTAAGAGAACACTTTGAAGAACTAAGGGGTAATCACTGCTTGAAAAATAAAAAGGACATGCCTTAAAGCTCAATTTCAACGGATTATGAGGCACATGCGAATTCAACCACAAAGAGGTATCAGCTCACACTTGTCCGAATAACCATGAGCAAGAAAACTACAAACAATAAATGCTGAAGGTGTTGTGGAGAAATGCATACCCTCAACTTCAAGGGGGACGTAAGTTGGAAAGGGCCACGAATGAGAACAGAATGGAGGTGCCTTAAAAAGGTCAACATTGTGCTACCATATGATCCAGCAGGCCCACTCCTCCACCTATAATCTAAGAAGAGAGAATTGGAAAGACACAGGCAGGCAAATCTGCATTGCCCAGTATTACAATAGCCAAGATATGGAAGTAACCAAAAAGACCACCAACAGATGGGTGGGCAAAGAAGAACTCCTCCATGTACAGATGGAATATTCGCTAGTGAAAAAAATGAAACAAAGCCATTTGCAGCACCATAGATGAGTCTAGACGTAATCACGCCACGTGTAGTACGTGAGAAAGCAAAAGGCACATATCCTATCATATCACTTTCAGGAGTTACTTAAAAATTGATACCAATGAAGATATTTCCACAGAGAAAGGCAATCACAGATTCATTAAAAAACTTATGGTTCACCAAATAGAAAGGGATGAGGATTGGATACATTGCCATATTGGGGTTAACAGAGATATACAAACCATGTGAAATATATAACCCCCAAAGACGTACGGAAGACCAGGAGAAGACTACTCAACATTGTGTCATAACCTACATTGGCAAAGAATGCGAGGAAGAAGAGATACATGCATATGTGTGAAAGAACCACATCTTGCACACCTAGAACAAACAAACCATTGTAATCAAATTTGCTGGGATAAAAAATAAAAAGTAAATTACAAATACGAACAAGAAGTAATGAGACATAAAGTTAAAGGGCTTTTTCCTGGCACATTCCATTCTAATATACAACCTCGAACACCACTTCCATTAAGGCTCTGTTTCCCTAGTAACCAAATTTGGTAAAGGAGAAATGCTGCCACCTAGTGGCCGTTTCCTGCAAGAGCAGCTTTAAAGTCACAGCTAATGGTCACTTAACATTCACAAGGACTCAGGGCTGTAAAGGACACTTGCCCTAAATATTTGTGCTGAAGTAGGGAATGGACAAAAAATTCAAAACAGGCAAATGTTTCAAGAAGAGATTATGAAGAGTTAAGTTTTACTCACACTCTTTGTAAAAAAAAA